>NC_086240.1:697500-1320000 GCF_036321145.2 Pelmatolapia mariae | reverse complement strand
TGTTATACCTGACCTTTAGGACCTTCAAGCCTGTAGTTATGTTCATTATCAGTTGGAGCCCCTCCTCATTGTTCTTCTTCTTTGGTGCAACCCTATAAATACAGTGCACCCCTTTGGCCTCTCCCCTTTTCTACAATTCCACTGTGGGAGAGGTCTGTATCTTTCCCAACACTGTACAACACATATAATGTATATTTAGCCACCTTGATATTTCTGATTGTGTCTTTAGTTCAATCATTGTGTCTGTCTTTGCTAGATGCTGTAAATGTGTGTGTCACATATGTGTTATAGGCAGTTAATGCTAGCATGAATTGATCATTCTTGCTAGCTTGTGGTGGGTTGAGCTAACCCTCTTCCCTACTGTTTGCATTTGTTTGTAGGAGCTGGAGCGGGCATTTAATGACTTGGTCTTTGTTTCTTCTACCCTTCATTGTCAGACAACGCAGGAACACACCGGCTACACAAAGCCCGGGCTCGTGAGCAAAGTCTCAGTTTTCACTTTTAAAGCTTTCCTAAGACTAAGTGATGAACGACAGTCACTGTACGATTCTGGAAAACCTTTTTTTAATACAAAATAATACATCTGTGAGTTTTATAAAATAAAACCAAACAATGCTGTACAGTGAAACGACTGTAAATATGGCCGTTGAGCATCCACATCCTTCCCTTCCGCTTCTGTCCGTAATCCAGTGACGCAGAAACACGGTTAAAAACTAACAGCCAGGATTCAGCTCAGAGTTTCTGCAGGAAGCGCAGCACCAGGTCCCTGAGCGTGGTCCTCAGTGGCTCACTGTCACAGACGATATGCGTCCCGTCCTCCTCCAGCTGAATGAGCGTGTCCTCCGCCTGCAGGTGCAGGATGTGCCCGTCTGCAGTTTCCTCCACTTTAACTTCTGTGATCCCGTGCTGCAAATGAGCACATAACAAGTTAACATTAAGTGCTAATATCACAGCACACTGATAGCCCTCTCACTCAGATTTCCCACCTTCTGCAAAGTGGCCAGAAAAGCCTCCAGGGCCACAGCTCCACTCAGCATGGGTTTAGGGGCCAACGCTACAGGGGGCTCCTCAATCACACGCTTCCTCTTCTTGCTGGGGGGCATGGGAGGAGGTTTGGGCACCGACTGGGAACAAATGAAAGAAAAAATGCAGCTGAGCTCTGATCAGCTGATTCTCTAATGGAAGTGCAAGTATTCTGGACTCACCTGTAACGTGTGCTTATTGTCCTTTGAGTGCAGCAACGCAGACACGGTCGCCACAGAGACGCCGGGTTTGATCTCAGAGGGCACCAGAGAGTTGGCCAGCTAGGAAGAGAAAAATACGACTCTTAGCAATTAAAACCGTCCGCCTGCTTTCTGACAGCGAGAAGATTTCTCAATAAAAACAGCTGTTCAAACGCCACGTTGTCATAGTGATCAGAGAATTCACCATCTGTTTCTGAAACAACAGATACTCTGTGGCCGGAAACTCAGATCCATCTCTGAGAAGTTTTTTTGACTTCCTTCTCTTTGGGGCCTCACCTCAGGCAGGATGTAGATGCGTTCGTAGCGGCGTCTGAAGGGCAGGTTGAGAACAGAGCAGCGTCTGTAGGGCATAGGAGGAGGCTGCAGTTCCAACATCAGGTCGGAGCGGTGGGACTGGGTCAGAGGAGGCTGGGTGTACTGCTCGGGACACACCACGTGGAGAGGCTGCAGGAAGAAAACACGGCTGTAGCGTTTACACACAGAGTACAAACGTGAGAGGCTGAAGCTGGCTTTGTTAACATTTAAATTAAGGCTACAGCTAAATGAGAACTAGTGCTGCGAATGGGCCATCCTGGAACTACAGGGATGCTTCAATCAAATCCCTCAAATCTTACGCAAGACCCACTGCTTCCCTGTGCTCTGCCCTGAACGCTCACATTGTTCTGCCATTTTATTTGTATATCGCCTGTTAACTTGGAAATCTGCTTTCCATTCTCCCGTTTCACCCACAGCGCTCTCACAGACTCAGTCATTATGGCACAGCACAGTTCTAGCATCCCATGACGTAGCCTTTCTGGAGCAATCTGGAATATTTTGCGGTCGCTGGCTCCCTCCTCATCGTAGAATCATTTAGGTGCTGTTCCTTAGTTTCTACTCTATTTCTGTGTATTTCTCTCATAATCAGATCAGGTGCTAACAGCATACCTGGACTTCCTTGAGCAGCTTTGATACTTGGTGGAAGTTGAGCCGTGTGTCAATGGGACAGTAAACGCACTTCATGGCTAACGGCTGGTACGGAGCCAGGGCATCCAGGTAGGAGAAGTCCGGCTCTGGGAGTGAGAAAGATCAGGCACACAGGACATTACAAGCTCAGGCTTTCCTTGTTTTAGTCACGTCTAAGAGATGTAACAATAGCTGTAATTACCAGTAAAGATGATAGTGTTAAGGCTGGATTTGCCCCAGAGCTCCATGAAGTGAACGACGTCCCCGAAGCGCAGAGAGGGGTGACCGGTGAAAACCACGCAGGGCTGACGGAACTCGCTGCTGAAGTCTCCGTGGATGCTGGGGTAGTGCTTCAGCTTGTTGGTTTGGATGAGCTGAAACAGCAGCAGCACATTTAAGCACCAGTTTATCAACGTGACCTCGTCACCAGCCCCAGAGGTGTACTTGTTTTCATCCTGGTATCTTTGTATCAGTCGACTCTGCTTTTTAAAACGTGTGTTAGAGATATGATGCGCTCCAGGCAAAAGCATATCTCACTCACATTTGATGCAACTCATGGCTGCATATCTCATCTGTTATTAATGACTTGTGATAGCACTGGCCTGTTCGAACACATACTATTTGCCTAATGCTTTCCAATTCAAAGCACCGTTTTCTCCAACCAAACATGAATTTGCATAAAATATAAATACTTTCTCAGCATCAAGCAGGAAATGGATCTGAGAATGCTAGAAAATTCATTTTAAAGTGGACATTATGTTTTTTCATACTTCCTGTAATAAATATACTGTGTCCATCACGGACACGGTTTCTATTAAACTCATCCAAAGTGCCCCAAAAAACCCACACACAACCACACACACACAAAAAAAAAAAAAAAAATAGTCACTGTCTGTACATGTAATCACTGTTTGCCAAAATTGGAGCCTTCAGAAGAAAGATGGCTAACAAGGGAGGAGGAAGGGAGCGAAAACAGCCAGCCTGTGGGGCTGTCCCTAAGGCCCAGCGTAAGGTAAATAAGCATTATTCTGCAAAGCTACTCTGGTGCAAAGTGGGCCAAAAACAAACAAGAGAGACGGGAGTCTCAACAGAAAAGCTGATCATTAATCAGTTTCATGATTGAAGTAGCAGCAGGAGAGGGAGGCAGTCGCTCCATATATCGCTTGTTAAGCTTAACGTGGGAATGCTTTACAAACATTCAGAGATGAACTTACACACTTGCTTTACTTCTCTCTGGGATAACTTTCTCAGAGATGAAATGCCGGTTTGGTAGCGAGGCTCCAAATGCTCAACCAGACCGCCGACAGGTCTCACGTGACGCACACTGCTCCGACGTGCTACGGTTATGAGCTGAGCTACGCCATGTCGCAAGTTTTGTGAGGTGCTTTTGTGATATTTAATGGATCGGATTACATTTTTTATTTCTCTCCGATATCCGATCCAGTAATTTAGGTCAGTATCGGACCGATACGTAATATCGGATCGGTCCATCCCTAACTTTAACTTTCTCCCCCATAAAGACAACATTTGATGACCTCCGCTGGACCCTCAATTTAAAAACCTAAAAAAAAGTAGGTTCCCTATAATATAATGATTATTTTCAGTATAAAGGAGAAGTGCCAGTAGGGCAGGGCAAAAATATTTATCACGATATATTTGAAAATTTGCAATAACGATATAATTGACACGAGACAAAATACTTTACAACTCTGCAACTTTATTAGTGCAAAAAAAACCCAAAACATCAGTGTATTTTCACTTAAACAAGCAGCTGTTTTTTATGTGCATTAAAGTTATATAAAAATGTAACAGTGCAAATTCCTCGCTGACAGTTTAACCAAAAGGCATTTCCAGTGGAAACTGGCCGACATATCCTCAGCATAACCATGTATAATATCCACTAAACTTAAAAAGAGGTTATACACACACAATACGGTAATATTATGTTGAAGCACAGTACGTATCACTCCGCGAGGCTCCTGCCTACGATAGCTGTAATGCTCCGACAATCCATCAAGCGGTGCGGCTTCGTAGCTCAGCAAAGTCGTACTGAAACATTTGACAGATGTTCGAGCGCCGTGTACATAAAATCGTTTCGAGGTCAGTAAACACAAACAGAATTCATACATAAGGCACACGGGATTATAAGGAGCACTGTCGATTTTCAGAAAAATCAAAGCATTGATTTTAAGTGTGCCGTAGTTTCCAAAAAACACGGTAATAACGACGGCCCGCTAGCATGCTCTACCAAAAATAGTGCTTTGTTGTGTATCTGACGGACGAAAGCTAAACCAGTTCCACACCACTGAAGTTGCAGCATTTTTACAAACCAGTTCAGGTTCATCTGTTTCATTCAACGATCCGCTTTCGCCCTTCTCATTCTCCGCCATGTGCGTATGAAAACAAAGGCACTGCGCATGCGCGTTTTACCCATATTCTATCACCATATTTCATTTTCTTATCGTTGCCTAACACTGTAGCGGTATTACCGTGAACGGTATGATATGGCCCCGCCCTAATTGCCAGTGTTCTTGACTCACCTCTGCGTGTGGGAAAGGCGGCTCTGGGAGATAAACTTTTGTTTGCTTGTTGTGACAAAGCCTGAAATATTTGAGAAAAAGAAAAATCATGTGGAATATCCCACAGTCACACACGTTATCGTCTCTCTGCTGTTTGTTGCACTTCTATCAAGTAACAAAACATCGATACTGTGTTCCTAATTATCAGAGTGACTACATCATGACTTGTTGTGGAAGACGTGGAAAAATGAAGACAAGCTAACCGAGCACATGCTGAAGAAAAACAGTAAAACCTAAAATCACAAACTTTCACGACAGAATCAAGAAGCTTTCGACAAACGGCCGCTCACCACTCGGCGAAGATCTGAGAGAACTCCAGCGAGCTGTTGGCTATGGGTGAGATGAAGTAGAAGGGCGTGGTCCCCAGGTTGGCGCTCTCTATGAACTGGTACAAACACTCGAGCAGGTCGTAGATCACTCCCGAGGAGTAGCACGGCACCAGCACATTTCCTCCTGCCCGGATGGTCATGGCTGCAGACCGCAGAAGAACAAGCACAGACAACATCATTCAAGTTCCAGTTAAATGATACAAGAATGACTTCAACGTTTGGTTCTTTTCACACGCCACAGAAATCTAAGCGCTACATTAAAACCCACCCAAGTTACTGCAGAATTCTCCCAGCATGCCATCTGGGTTGGCAGTAGGCATCTGAGTGAGGCCTGTCAGAATGAGGACGTCACTATTCTTTAGGGAACTCTGGTCCATGGGCTGGGAGCAGAGAAGAAGAGAAACTGTGCAGAGTAGTTGTGACAGAACAGACTGGATTCTCAAACAATTACAGCGTGCACTGACAAACACTCGTCTAAAGATTTAGCTTCCAAAAGAAACTCTGAGCACAGGAAAAAGGAAATCTGTGACTAAACAAATAACAGACTGCACTCTTTACACTCTAGATCATGACACTTTTGTCCTCAATCCCTTCAAACTTTAACTTTCTCCCCCATAAAGACGACATTTGATGACCTCCTCTGGACCCTCAATGACAAGTTTTGACACCTTAGTAAAAATCAATAACGACGTGGTTTAGCTGCACGTGCAGAGACCACCCTCCCTGACTGCTGCACACGCATTTTGTCAGTTTGTTCTGTAAACAGCCCCGAAATATGACAGAAATCACTCAGCTCAGGAAAAAAGCTTCAAGGGTTGCGTCCAGTAGACTTTGAAATGGTGAAGCATTAAGCCTGCTGGCCTACCTGAGGATGTGTGGTGAGTAGAGATGAGCCAGACACATAGGACACCTTCTCATGGTGAGACTGGATGATCCAGTTGGAGCTCCCCAGCGAGTAGCCGGAGCTTAATGGGGAGACTTGTACAGCTCCAAACAACTCCTGCAAGAAAAACAAACGAGAAAAAAGACGAGAAGTCACCACTGCATGAAAGCAAAAATGTGAAATCTTAAATATCTCCTGGACAGAAGCAATTCTCACCACTTTCTGTGAATAACCCACAAGCTGCACTTTGCTGAGTGCAGAGTTAACCTCCTGCATGCTGTAGCATCGCTTCCACATCCACACATCAACTGCATCCTTCAGCGGCCCCGGGAGCATCCTAATGCAATAACATAAGTATTCATTTGAACGGTGGAGTTACACCACCCTGTTAGTGGAGGTGTAACAAAACAGAAAAATTAGGTGAAGGTAAAAAGAAACTTCAAAAATGACTAAAACAAAGTCAGTAACTGTATTTCATGTGTCAACTCAGACAAAACGCGCACACACAGAATATTTTTACCAAACTAGACTACCTTTGTATCTCCTTGTTCTTCCAGGACGTGGCAGACTGGGCTTTAGGAACTCTCTCCATGAAGTTCACGAGCTCCTCCATCAGCAGCCTAAGGAAGGGAAGAGGAAGAACGAGCGTAAACGCAACCGAAGACGTGTGACCTGTATCTCATTTTACCAAGTAAAATAATAATGATATCACAAAAATAATATAAAAATAGTAAGATGTGGTATTCATCCCCTGCATCTGTCACCTGCCAATCTGCAGCGTGGGCTCCGTGGCGTACACTGTCCCGGTGAAGCCGGTGTGCTCTGTGATGTAAGGCAGGGCCATCATGCAGTGGTAGTTTGAGATTAGGATGACATCGATGGTGGACAGGTCCAACAGTTCTCTCTGTGGGTTATTCAGATTAAATAAATATCATTGTTGTACTTCAGGTATTTATTAAGATTTATGTTTTAGGGCCTACTGTGAAAGTAAAAGACGCGGTAATCACACTGTGCTGATCATAGTAACTGATTTCTCTGAGTGGATTCCCCTATTCTTGTCAGTTGTGGCAGGCCTATCAGGTTTCTTTTTCCTTCTTATTATTTGTTTAAAATAGGTCGATTTGCTGCAACTCTGATGCTTTACAGTGGAACCTGTTTGCAGAGAGACATTCTGAATGAGTGGCACAAGCTATAACACTGATGCAGAGATGAAGTATCAGGGATGTCTACCTCAGGGAGACAGAACTCTGGCTGTGCGTCAACAAACACCCTCCCTGCGCACTCCTTCAGCTCCTGCAAGCATAAGGCGAAACAGTTTTTCCCCCACAGATAAATCGGCACATCTTCATAAAAAACTGCAGTAAGTTGAAATACACGCCAAGTAACCTAAGCACATTACAAACAGCTTCTCGTGCCTTTTCCAAATTTATTGTTCCATCCTTAGAGACCCAACCAGGTAGCTTGGAAAGTCTTGGACTGAAAAAAAAGGATCATCATCATCATCATCAAGCAAAACATATCTGTTATCCACGAATGAATGAATTACTGTCAGTGACTCACCTGTGCACCAAAGGCAGGGGCAGGAAGTTGAGGACAGAGGTGGTGTCCAGTCCACAGTCCAACATGATAGTGGTGGACTTGAACTTGAGGACACTGCAGGGCAATGTAGGATGACCCGACAGACAGTACTGCAAGGAGGAAATGCACCCTTAAAACCACAGGTGTGTGTAGGTGTGTGTAGGAGTACAAAGATACAGATACAGTAAAACAGGATAAACACGACGCCAAAATGTCAAAGGGGGTTGTGTTTCCGTGTTTTCGTATGCATAGTTAAACACTTCACGCTGTACTGACTTGCTGTTCGCTGCTCACCTTTTCCACTTTATTAAACTGTACCAAAAAAAAAAACGCTATTAGCTTCCAGCTAACAGTCACTTTTGGGTGTTAATCATTAATCAAGTTAATCATTTTCGACGATTTCTACATTCATTGTTCTCTTCACTGATCTGCTTTTTACTCACCAATTTCATCTTTAACACAAGGAGTTGCTGATAAATGAGTTGAAAACAGTTAGCTTTGCTAACGCAGCATCGTTCTCCACTGCTTCTCTGCTCCCCTCTCGCTTTGTTTCCCGCTCGGCTGCTCTCTACTGCCCCCAACAGACGTGGAGTCACATCAAAAGTACAGACACTTTAAAGGTGCAATTTTTACTGAGAAGCCAGCGCTTATATGCAGCTGCTTTGGCAACAGCACCTCGGCTCACACGATATTAATGAAAATATTAATTAAAGCGTCGATGATTGTTGTAAACAAGTGCACGTGCGCGCTGATCCCAGAGCTGTCAGCGAGTCGCTGCGATCAACCAGAGCCGTATACAGAGCAGTTAACACAATTTCAAACGCCTTGGTTGAGTTTATATTTAGAGCCACCAATGTTGTAATTAGAGTAATGATAGAAGCATGATTGCCAACTGTTAAATAATATGACATGGAGGTCATTAAGGCTTCAGTTGGGGGACGCCATTAGGCTGGCAAAGGCAGGACTGCCACAGTGAGTCAACACCGTTCATCCACTACTCTGGTTTAGCCCCCTCCTATGCTAGCAGCGGCTAGCTGACAAAAACATTAACCACTCCCAAAGTAGTACATTTATCCTGTGATTGCTCTGTCAGTCCGCAGTAATATTGCGAAACTGATGTAGAAACACCGGACAGCGCTCGCACTTCTGTATCTCCGGTAGGCCTTTTGTTTTATTTAACGAGTGTTACCGGCAGCTAAAGTGGAGATAGAGAACGTTTGGTTAGGTCGCTGTCGAAAGTGCGCTAGTCGATGTTTTCTTATGGAGGGTTTCTTCAGTTAGGAGTCAAGAGATTTAACGCGTGGGCGAGGACAGGTAGGAGTTAACACGCCACGTTTTGGGGTTTTGTTTTAACTGACAGCACAAACACTTTGACCCGTTTAGTTAAATGAATCAAGTGTGCGATTGTGTGGGGCTCTGTGGTTAGATCAAGGCGTAAACTTCGCGACTCGGTCTCACATACGGCTGGTTACAGTTACTACGGTGAAGAAGTTTTTGCCTTTCATTTGATACTAATAAACTACTAAATAAAAAGCTACAATACTACTAATGATGTAAATGAATGTCAATCATATATAATGATACAGTCTGCATATACACATTTATTCATTGCAGTCAGTAGCATCCGTGCAGAAATAATCCGATTTTTAGTCCTGTTATCTTTCCCTTTTATAGAGCAGCAGTTTTGATGTACAGGTGTGTTTCTATTTGCCAGACCACAGGAGGTCCGCGCTCAGTGTCTTCACCATGGGGAGCAGCTGCAGTAATCACCTTGGGATCCCTCCAGGCAACGGCCCAAACGCTGTGGGCTGCACTGACTTCATGATGGACCACACTGCAGAGGTACAAGCAAAAGAAAACCTTTGTTCATGCTGACATGTAACAGCTGAGGTCACATATTTGTATTTGACATTCTTGAGTGTGCTGCAGATGCTGGGCTGGGTACCCACAGGTATTATGGAAAGCAGGTATTTGGGCCAAACGGGCTGCTGACATCACGGGAGCAAATGGCCTTCTGCTGAGTTGCTTGGACTAGCTATCTGTCTCTCCAACAGGGCACCTTCTTCCGGCTGTACTATCCCTGTCAGGAGATGGAAAGTGCCGAGAAGCCTGACTGGGTCCCATGCAAGGAGTACTTTAATGGTTTGGCTGACTTCATGAAAATGAACAGGGCCCTCAGTGAAAGGATCTTCAACTACCTCTTTGGTGAATAAATTAGGAAAATCCAGTATTTCTAATGATTTCATGGCATAAAATTGACTATTTTTTTCTCAAGTCTTGTATGCTTGCACACTTATTGACTGACAGTCTATTTCTCTGTGGTGTAAAAGTCAAATTTATTTGGTCAGGACAGCAATATTATATGACTTTAGTCACTAAAAAAAAATAGAAAGCTGGTTTTTATCTATTTCAGGGTCCTTCAAGATCCCAGCCTATTTGGATGCGCCATTTAAATCGAATGAAAAATGTCCCGTGATCATCTTCTCCCACGGCTTGGGAGCCTTTAGGTACACACACAATGCATTTGTTTTTTTTATTTCATCACTCCTGCAGTAATAACCCGTTACAAGTTCTGCTCACACTGTGGCTCCTGTGATTGTTTCTCAGGACCTTGTATTCAGCGATATGTGCAGAAATGGCCTCTCAGGGCTTCATCGTGGCATCAGTGGAACACAGGTAATTTTCCAATTTAGTTCATATGTAATTTTCATTCCATTAAACACCAACTGTTCTATAGCAGGGTTGTCAAACATAGGGCCCAGGGGCTAGAATCGGCCAGGCAGAGACTCCAATCGGCCCCACTGGAAGGCTGTCTCCCCAGTGTGATGTTGTGTATGTACGGTCTGTCATCTCGGTTGTGGGCAACTGCAACTGACAAATAAATGCTATCTCTCCTCTCATCTCTATGGATTTGGAACTTTTAACTGTATTCAAAGTTTTACAGACCATTGCGTCCATGCTACACCAGATAGTTACTAATACATACAAAAAATTAAATGACAGAAAAGTTCCCATTTTTTGAGCATCTACTATAGATGTTTTTACTATTTAAAATTTTTTATATATATATATTATTCTAAATGCATGGCAGTGTGCACAATGAGCTAGCAACAGTGTTTCCCTTATTTTACACATTTATCATAAAACTGAGACAAATTGTTGCAATTGCACTTCTTTTCCTCATATGAAGATATCTCAGGGATTAATTGTGTGTTTCAACATCTTTACACTGACAGAAATTGGAGTTTCTGACCTTAAGTGGTCCACACACTTAAGGTCAGAGTGGGTCGTATGTGGCCCACGATGTAAAATGAGTTTGAAATCTGTGTTCTTTGTCATCTTCATTTGGAGGAAATTGTAGCTGAACGTTTGTCCTCTGCTTTTGTTTGCTTGGCTGTCTGTTTATGTGTGGAGTAGGAGTGGAAAGGGTGTGCAGACAATGGTACGAACCAGCTCATCACAATTCTTTTCAGTATGCAGACAAGGGGGACCATATGGAGATGAACATAATGGCCACAGCTGGCCTGTCGCTTACGGCGATGGAAGTGTTATTTTGCTGAATTTTAGCAGCTGGCGACATGCTGACAAAGCCGCAGACAGAGCACATGGCTGCAGTGTGAGAGCAACAACATGAGAGTGACTTTGCTTCTTACAGAGAGAGGGCCATACGCTGCCTCAAACAGGATATGTTCTCTGCATGTGTCTAAACCCTAATTGTTCCAAGTAACATGAAGGAAGTAATATCTGTTCCTGGGGCTGGAACTACAGGTCATGGTGTTATTTTTTTATTTTTCTCTCACAGAGACCAGTCAGCGTCAGCTACGTATTATTTTTGTGAGAAGCCAGAGTCAGAAAGGTCAAATGCAAGTTTGACAAAATCATCCGGTGCCACCCAACAGAACTTGGTAAAGGAGTGGATGTACTACAGAGCTCTGCAGCACGGAGAGAGCGAATTCCCCCTCAGAAACAAACAAGTATGTTGTCGCAGAGATTACCCACAGACTCCCTCTGTGGGTTTAAAATTCACAGTCTCTTGATTGCATAACTTCATACCCGCTTGCTCACAGGCAGCTTGGCACTGATGTTAAAATCAAACCACATCCTTGTTTGTTCTAGCTGACATTCTTCTGTTTTCATCTGGGCACGTTACGTTAAACGGCAAGCATGTGGTCACATCCCGTTTATCTTAAAGCTGAAAGGAATCAGGGACTGCAGATAGCAGTTGGCTTTTTAAATCTACGATTAAGGCGAGGGATATTTCTTTTTTTTTTTTATTCATCAGAGTTCTACACAATACTCACAGTTCAACACAATACTGGTTTATCTTGTACTGGGTCCAAGTGCAGCAGCTCAGCTCCACTAAAGCTTCCTGTCCCCTCCCTTTAAGAGAAGCTCCCTCTGATTGGCTGCCCACCATAAACAAAAGTTTAGGGAGATCGGGAGTATATAAATCCCATAGTAGGGGAAAAAGATGGTTTTGTTTGTCGTATCTGTACAGATGTCGTGAATGTAAAGGTAAATATTAATGGCACCTTAAAGAAACAGAATGAATTCATTTGTTTCATCTTTCAGGTGAAACAAAGAGCAGATGAATGCATTCTGGCTCTGGATAAACTCACTGAAATCAACTCAGGAATCTCAGTGCAAAATGTTCTGGAGACACAGTTTGACTGGTCAACGCTGAAGGTAAGCTTTTGGTTACCTCTGGCTGTGACATGCATACAGGACAGCTGTCTGTCCTGTATGCATGTCATGCAGTGTGTGGTAGCAAACACAATAATGGAAATGTGTCACAAGATGCAGAAAGTAGTTGTAACACGAGCATGGGGCAAGTTGGCAAGTGTCACAAGGCTCCAGGAAACGCAGTTTGTGGGTGTGTGTTAGAAGTCTCTTTGAAGTTTGATCAAAGCTAAAAGGCAACAGTTGTAGCCTTTTAGCTTTACAGTGTTTAAAGCTAAAGTTGAACTCTTCTCACCTTCGAGGTGAACAGCTGATGCTGTTACCTGGGAGAGCAAAGTGTGCTGGTTACTGACACATGACAGAGTGGTACATACATTAAAGGGTTAACCTAGCAACCAGCCGTCGGCAACAAAGCGGTGCTCTGAGCGATCCTGTGTGGACCCCCGTCGTAGCAAGCAGACATTCCAGCCTCTGGTTACCTAGGCAACTTCCAATCTATTTATACTCCTGTCGTGTGTCAGTCAGGGGTATTCTTTACTGCTTCGATTGCTCAACTTGAAACTGAGAAAAGTTTAAAGAGTTGATCAGGAAGCAACGGCAAGGTTTTGACCAGAGACCACAGAGTGGTGCAACTTCAAGCTGGGTGAAGAAACCACTGACAAAGCGATGTAGGCTAACCCCAGCACTCAACTTTTCTAAGCTTTGAGGTGAAGTACTGCAAACATGATGCTGATTGGCATGTGGGCAGGTGCCAAACATGTACAGCACGGAGTGTCTGCAACAAACATCAGCTCCAAAGGAATGAATGGTTGATGAGTGAACTGCTTCCTGTGTGCACATCCTTAACGTAGGGCACGCCCACTTCACAATTCCAGCACTTGTTCTATTTCTTAATCATTTCTTAGTTCACAAAAAGTCAACTTGTACATTTGGAACATCTCTGTTTCAGGGTTTGTTGATCCCGCTGTGTGATGCTTGGAAGACCAACGAGTGTTTCTAGCAGCGTTCTATCTTTGTGGTTATTGCAACTTTCCCCAAAGTCTCGAGCTTCCAAAGTTCATTTACCAGCACATTTTTTTATATATAAGCTTGGCACCAAAAGTTCTATTTAGTTGACTGTTGACTTGATTGTAACAATGCTTCTTGGCAATAAGTCTTAGACCAGGCTGATTTATTTCCCCTTTAATGGTGCCACATTTTGCCACAAGTTTGAAAAAGTTGCCAAATCTTCTTAGACTTCTATTTGGTGTCATTTATTGAACTCTGAAGACATAAGAGTCATAACAACAGCATGTGGAAGAACCATACACGGGCACAACAGCATGGCACCTGCTCCTCGTGCTGGTCACGCAGTGCTGTGGTTAGCTTCCCATTCTTCAACCACTACTTTTGGTTTTGTTGGCTGACTTGTGAAAAACACTGTTAAACTGCCAGTATGTCTTGTTTCTTCATACTTCGCTCATCCCATCCAACACCACACAAGCGTCGACACAGAATAAGCTGTTTGGCATTGGCCCGCATACTCAACTCTGCTGCTCAACGCACAAATGTGTTTTCCTTACAAACGTGGCACCAAATATACTTTGCAGCTGTAGAAGATTATTGCCAAGAAGCACTGGTACAACAAAGAAGTATCAAACACAAAATTCTTACTTTTGTTTTTGCCGTGTGTATAAACAATAAAATGACATCAACTAGTTTCAGATGACTTTTGAAAGTGCACTGAGGAGAAACCTGTGTTAGCCTCAGCTTATCTATCAGCTGCAGAGTCCAAAGTTCATGAAATGCTGTTTTGCATAAAGAACATCAGCAGACTTTAATCTGTGATCAGGAAAAATGTGAAACGCAGTGGAGTACAATTTCATTTGTGCTGATTTCTTAATTCTCTCTCATGTTCTTGGTAACAGAACTCCATGGACCTGTGCAGGATAGCAGTGATGGGCCATTCTTTTGGAGGAGCAACAGTCATAGAGGCTCTGTGTAAAGAGGTTAAATTCAAGTATGTTTTTATGGGGTTTTTTTTTTTTTTTGGTTTCCAGTCTTTTATCACTTCTTGTAACTGCACTCTTATTGTCCATAATGTCTGCAGGGCTAGAGCTGTGTGCATGAGGGCATTTCACTTTGCTTAGTATAAATTAGAAACGTGTGCTACAGGCAGCAGTAACAGACCCAGATTATTGAAAGTAATGACCTGGCCTGCTATCGTACAAACAGGTGTGGAGTAGCGCTAGACGCCTGGATGACTCCTTTAGACGATGAGATCTTTCCTCGGGTGAAGCAGCCAATCTTTTTCATCAACTCAGAGAAGTTCCAGTGGGCGGGAAACATCAGCCGCATGAAGAAGCTCGACTCGGCCGTCATACAGAGGAAAATGATCACCATCAGGTACCACTACTGGTCTGCTGCACTTTCATTTAGAGACTTTGGGGGTAGTTTGGGCTGATTTTGTGATGACGTCTCTTCTTCACCTGCATTCTTTCAGAGGTACAGTCCACCAGAGTTTCCCAGACTTCACCTTTCTCACGGGCAACTGGATCGGGAAGCTGATGAAACTCAAAGGAGAGATCGACCCAGAGCTCGCCATAGACCTGTGCAATAAAGCAACACTAGCGTTTCTGCAACGCCATCTCGGTAAGAGCTCCTGCTAGTCGTTCGTCAGATTTAATCATGTAATGCAGGAACACACTTCAGCTGTGGGCACATTAAAGCCGTTTTATAGGATTAATAGTAAGATGTGTACAGCGGTATCAGCTGAGCTGTGAGGAGTTGGCTGTTGGTCTGCAGCAGAGATCGACTGAACTCTCTGCATGAAGTAATGCTCTGCTTTTCCCCTTTCCTCTGTGCAAAAATCTTGCAGGTCTGGAGAAGAACTTTAACCAGTGGGACCCTCTGATCGACGGAGAAGATGAAAACCTCATCCCAGGAACTAATGTCAACTTGCTTCAGTCCGCCATCTGAACCGGCTCTGTGCCTCTTATACTGTGGCCTCTCGCATTCGCCTTGTGCGCAGGAGTCAGTGCAACGGGTTTAAAATGTCAAGTCAGGCCTACTTGGCATTTTTTTTAAGCACATTTTACAAACTGGAAATAATTTTTAAAGCAGTAATCAGATGGAAATCTAATCTCTACCTCATCAAAGGATGGATTTATTTTTTCTGGATGGATCAAGCACTCAGCGTAGTGTTTGTTTCAGGAGGCCTGAATGTTGCATACGAGCAGCTTGAAACTTTCTTCTCACTCTTGGTGACATCTTTACTATTAGCTGCAATTTCTTGAACAAATCTTTGTAATCAGTTTTTATCTTTTAGTGTAAATAAATCCAAATGTTTCTGTACTTCTTTGGACCTTTGAGCAAAGACAAGGTACTCTATGATTGCTGTGTGATTATGTAATGCAGCCTATGATGACAATCTTAAGTTATAGAATAGAAAAAGATGATTATAGAATTACTTATGTGATAAAGATTATTAGACAAGCTAGCATGTAAAAGGCATCCAGTAACTTCAAGCACATCTTTCAATGAATATTGTAAACACTAAAAAGCTGCTTTAAATATCCCATTGGCCATAAGCCACCGTACAGTTCTTTCCTTGGTCAGTGCTATGTAACTTTTATACACTTCATTTATACACAACAGAAATCCAATAAATCTGGTTTCTTTACAAATGTTTAGCACTCATTTTTTTTAAAAAACACTTCATTGATCAGGTTGTGGCAGTAAGGCTGTAAAATTCAATCTTTAAAGGGAGTCCACAAATTAAAATACTAAGACGACATCACGACCTATAGCGACGACAGAAACAAACCATAAGTAACCAGCAGTGAATTAAACCTGTCTCAGTTATGAAGCTTGCTCCGGGCGTTCTGTGAATGGAAGAAAGGAGAAAACTGACAAGCAACAAGGTGTCAAACATAAGGCCCGAGGGCCAAAACTGCCCCAGCAAAGACTCCAATTCAACCCACTGGAGAGCTTTAGAAATATGAAGGACTGCATAGAGTGAACTTGTGTCTTTTCATGTGTCTTACAGCTTCTCCTGTTGATAAAAGGCCCTACTGCCATCCGTACCACACCGAAGCATAAGAACATTTTCTGTGAATTCATGGAAACTTTACAGGACAGTGTGAGCAATGAAGTACCAAAACCTCTTCTGTAACTTTACAGGTGTATCATGTAGTTTCACCCGTCCCACCCGCTGTATGTGGCTACGATGTAAAATTAGATATCCCTGCACAGCTGGGTGTCCACTAGTTAATGTGTGACAACAGAACTGTGTTATGTTTGTTTATATGAAGCCACAGTCATCTCGTTGCACATCGCCTTATTGATATTAATCAGTGTCCAATTCTATATCTAGATATCTATATAAAAATAAATAAATAAACTTTTATAAAGTAAGGATATCCATCTGTAGCTTGTAAAAGTGGTTTTTAAACACTGGGTATGTTCATAATGTTAAAGCAACAGTTTCCAACACCATGAGGACGATGATCTAAATGTTTTACAGGGACAAACATGAAACATTTCCAAGACGTGTTCCTTTTTAATAAAATGTTACAGAAACACCAAAATGGAACTAATTAAATGGGCAAGCAAAACCATGACTCATGTGCACTGAATGTTAATATTTATTGTGCCAACACAAATTTGCTTCAACTCGTGGATTAACACCAAATACAGATTTTTTTTTCCATGCATTTCACAACAGCCACTGAAACCAGAGCAAATAAACTAAAGACTCAAACATCTAAAGAATTGTTTGGCAGTTTATCAAAACAAACTCCTCATGTTTTATTAACTATTACCATATAAAGACTTTTAGCTTCATGGCTGTTTGTTTTTAGAGGAACAATGAAATAAGCAGATCAAGGGTATGAGCGATAGGACGATAACACACAAAGCAGCCAAAACAATGACAACACTGGCATTGGGCACTTAAAATGAACACAGAGAAAATGAACTGAACCTATCTGAAACAACACAAAACAATATGCAGTTACAGTAATCTTCTATTTAACGTCCAAAAAGAAAAGAAGAGGCAGTCACTCTTCCGGCTGCTGCTCAGCAGGCAGGATTATCAGCAGAACAGCTTTGACAGCTGGATTCCTAAAAGGAAGTTAGCAGCAACAAAGCAATAGTCAGCAAATACGGCTTTTTGTCTCCTCCTACTTTCAATGGTAACGTCATACATCAACATCATATCTCATTCAGAACAAACAGACGGGTATCTGTATCTGCCCATGTTCCAGAAAGCAGGTTTAGTGGAAACTCTGAGATGAAGAAACTCTGAAAGAACGCCAACTTCAGCTCTGAGTCAGTTACAAGAGCAGCAGCGTGTGAAGCTAACCTGCACCGTGACAGGTTTTCTTCAACACGCCCCGAGTTTCTGTGCCTGAAGCAGCTGACAGTTTTAATTCTTCATTCATACAGTTGATAACGATTTGATATCTTTTAAAAGACTCAAAGTTTCTTTTAACATGGCTGCTTTCATAATCAATCTGTCATCAATGCAGGGACTGAGAGCAATCACTCAACACTGCAGATTCACTATCACAGAATAAAAATCTAGAATCTACAGCTGTGTGAAAAACAAGGTCGTCACTCTTACAAACCTGAGAAACCCTAAATCCACCGTCACATCTCTATAAGAGCAAAGGTTTGAGCTACATCTCAGCCTCAGTAAAGTTAGAGTTCATGACAGTAAAACTACACTGAAAAAGTAGGAATTATTTGGAACGGCTGCCGGGGGAAAGCCTCTGGCAGCACAACTTAGGTTTGCAAAGTTACATCTGACTTTGGGCTGTTACATCACAAACACCCCATACAAACGGTCACAGTGGTGGAAGGGTGAGGACTTGGGTTTGTTTTGCAGCCACGTGACCTGGACACTTTGTACTCACTGAGTCAACCAAACTTAAGCTCGACTAGAATTCAAACACAGCAGCAAACCTCCAACAGAACGGCAGAAAAAGAAAAGAATCACAGTGTTGCAATGGCCAGACCTCAACACAGCTGCAAACCCCAATGAACTGAAGCTTTGTTGTGAAGAAAAGTGATCCAACATTTCTGCCACAGTGTGTGAGTGTGTCACAGACAAAATGATTGCTTCAAGTAACTGCTGCTGAAAACTGGTTCAACAACCTGCTCTGGCTGAGTTCTGCTGCAGTTTTAAATGCTGCCTTATTTGAAAGTTTGAATCTCAACTTTGTTGCTGCAGATCACCGAGATTAATGTCTGATATCACAGAACAATCATTCTTTAAAGAAAAAAAAAACAAAACACCCTTCAGTTTGGGCCACATCAGGTTGCTGTCATGTACACTCCCGTCGGGTTACTGCTGAACACCTCATTTGAAAAGAATCTAGGCCTAAAGCCTCATCTACCAACACACACAAAAGCCAAGTGTAAAAGTTGACTGAACAGGCTAAATAAAATCTCTTTTCTATTCATCGATCATATATTGATATTTTAGCTCTCCTGGTTTTTTTGTCTGTTGCAATTGGAAATTCTGGTATCGAGCTCCACTGAGTTGACTGCACCATCAGAGTTCAGTTAGACTCAGAGTTTGTTACGCCTGCTTTCTGAAACATCACTCAGCTCCACACTCGTGGTTATTATATTTTAATATGAGCATCAAAGAAGTTGAGGCACAAGAAAGTGATTAGACATGTTTGCAGAATAAGAAGCACCCAATGACAGGCTCTTCATTTCTATTACTACTTCCTACTCCAATGGTTACATTGTATGAATGCTGTTCTTTCACCTGACCTGATTATTCTGGAGAACAAAACTTACCAAAACTGTCCTAAGGAGAAGGCAGTTCATCTGTCGGTACACTGTCATCAAGACTCTGGAAATGTTAAAAGGTTGAATGAAGAAACAGTAATGTGTGTTTGGTATTCTTTAGGCTAACATCTAGATACGTCGGTGGTACAATGAAGAGCACGTGCATAAGCAGTGTGCACTGAACATACTGTCAAATATCCAACAGAAAATGTAAGCACTTGCAGTCATGTGGAAAAAAAAAAATTCACAGCACTCGTGCAGAAAAATGAAGCACACCTCATGATTGGACATCTTGAAGAACAACAGTTATCATGAGCAGCAAATAATTTTCTGTATGAGTGTCAGTCTCAGTATCAGAGAAGGATCCACTCGTCTTTGCTTCAGTTCACTGAGGTTTGTTGGCCGCTCTCCTAAGTCTCAGCACAGCATTGTAACTGGGCTGAGTCTGGACTCTGGCTGTTCCATTTCTTTTGCAGATCTGCTGCTGTGCGTAGGGATCATTGTCCTGTTGCATGATCTGATTAAACCAAGCTTCAGCTGGTGGACAGACGGCCTCACATTTGGCTTTAGAATATTTTTATATACAGAGAAGTGCCAAAACTCCTGCTTTTACAGAGGTGCTCACACCTGAAGATAATCAGTTAATAAAATGCATTTGAACATTAGCACCTGGCTGATACTTAATTAATAAGGAAGCAGTAATAGTGTTCTTAGAAATGTTTAGAGTCCTGTGAAAACTCTTCCACATGACTGCAGAAGTGTAGAAATACACGACAAGTTAGATGCTTGAATGTTGCTCCCCCTGTTAGCTGGCCATATTAGTACTTGTCAGTGCCATTAAATACATTTTGTGTTTAAGATATTACACTGCTATATTAAAAGCATCATAAACTGCAAAAAAACAAAACAAACACAAACCAAAAAAACAACTTTCCAGGAACATCCATGGCCTAAGGTCAGTGAATCATCAACCATGTGATATTTATGACAGATGTCTTTTAGGGGCAGTCCTAAAACATAAAATATCAAGCCTCCATATTTAGATTTAGACTTTAAACTGAATTCATTCATTTTTACCTTTCTTACCTCATTTTGTTGGGAAGGTGGACACTCCTGCAGCTCACACTCCTCCGTCAACATTTCAGCTTCCTCTTTTAGATCTGAAAAACAAGAATACATGAGTATATAATGAAGAGTGTTTCTTGATGCACATTTATGTTTGTGAAATTAAATAATAAAAATACTTTTCATTTCTAAATGACTAAAATGCATACACACTGCAAATGAAGGCTTACAACAAGCATGGTCCTAGTTTAAATGAATGAGGTCAGTGTATGTACAGCTAAAGCGTCAGACTCCTCTCAATGCTCTGTGTCAGACTGTATTTTCTCTTCTTGGCTCCATACAATGTTATTGAGAGGGGGTATCCATGCTGTGGTCACCTCAGACACACAGCCCTTGCTGTGGGTACAGAGGGTCCACCCACCTGCTGATGAAACCTTCTGTTTGAAATGAGCAGCTGTAGTAGCTACAGTGGCTTGGCTCAGTGCAGGACACACAACCTTTAGCTGAACTGTGAATCACACCAAGCTACTGTAGTAGCCCAGAATTAAAAAACAAAGCTGTAAATGAGTTCTTTAATTTAAACAGTACCTCTACAGACGTCTGTCAAACAGATCTCTCCAACAAGACAGGTCACCTCTTCAACAAGGCTATTCTGCACAGGAATACAAACAGTGTGTATAGTCTCTTCAGAGATACAATGTTACATTTAAACCTCAAATTGGAAAAATATGCATTACCAAATCTGAAGATTTAATAGCTGTGGAGGTCTGTGGCTCAGCATCAGATTGTAAAGCTGCAACAGAAAATATACAGGAAATGTAGCCCTATGCGTGTTATGTAATCAGATCTGATATTTAAAAAGCCAAGATGACACACCAGAAAGTGTATCCTCACGAAGACACAACGTCTCATCTTCGGTTATCGAGTCGTCCTGAAACAAAAAGATCACACTCATCACTTTAAAGCCCGCTCCAACAAACATAAGCAGCTCGTGTTCAGTTTAACATCTGCTACATTTTCACTGATTCTTTTAGTTTCGTTTCAAGTGATAAGAAGTTTCTTTCCTGGCCAAGTACATTTTATATGTGCAAGTCGTTAAGCCTTAAGGACCTGGTCTCATTTAATGAATTTAGGGCAATTTTAAATGATCTGGATGCAGTTGTTTCAAGCTGCACGTTGTGCCTGAATATTATTACCTTATTCCTGATAGCAGACAAGCACTTTTACTGTTTTTCTTTCTTTATTTTTTTTAATTGACACCAAAGTTTACAAATTGTATTGGTTTCTGTTTTATTTTCATTTATTATTGCCTCTACTAAACTGGTCTGCAATTTTGATGTGTGTGCGCAACTAAATTTATGCAAATTGTGATCGTCCTGCTCTTTGCTCACCAGGATAATCTCATTAAGGGGTCCCCCCCCCCCAAAATGAAGGTTAAAAAAATTAATCTGCTAACAAACTTAATACTTCCATGTGTCCTTTCTTAGGCCGAGACGGTATTATTTATAGTGTAAATAAATCCAGTTTAACGTTTCGGAGCAGTCGTCACCTTCCATATAAACACAGCACTGAGCTCGCACCTGGACATAAAATAATGAACTGGAATTAAAATGTTTGTTACCGCTCTGTGCACCAAATCACCAGATTCATGATTTTCTGCAACATTTAATCTTTTCTCTTATTTGAAACAGTGTTGAACTTAAAAAACCTTGATCACCATTTCCTCATCATCATCTGAGAACGTCTCTTATTGGAGGAGGCAGCACTCTGGCTCTGCCTGGCTTAACAAAGAAAGCTGATAACCACACCCGTTATCACCAACCTGGGTTTTTGGTTTTGTCGAACCAGCTAATGCGACCAAAGCCTGGCTGTGTTAAACTTGGTTTGTACTATACCCCTCTGACGTTCATACCCCGCTAGGAGTAGCAGTCCACGGTCCTCGATCCTCTAGGGCAACATCACCACCTTCCACTGTGTTCCCTGAAGGAGTGTCTGTTAAAGTAATAACACTTCATATCAACGCCACATCTTCACCTCATGTTTAATTTCATTCTATAATAAACAGAGTTTTGGCAACAAAGAGAACAAAGTGTGGGCATTCTCTCATCAAGCCACTAATCAATAACTCGTGCAGACATAACCCGCTGCACAGCAGATTACATTTAAATGAGAGCTCAACAAGGACAAAAACACCTCCTACCACAGCCGATGTGTTCCAGTCTCTCTCTTTAACTCATCATTTTATTGTATTTTTCTTCATGCTGGCTGAAAGAAATTTTGGCTGTCTGCTCCAAGAACAAATAATTATATTGGTACAACTCCTTAAAATTGTTATCTAATATCTCTCTTTATGGTACACCTGTTTTTAATAGCAACCTCCATTATGTGGTCCTTATAGTGTTCCAATATTATAGTTTGTTCTTTGTTTGTAAAATATGACCTCTGCTGCCAGTAGACCCATGCATCTGTCCAGCTGTCAGAGACTGCAATCATGCACTTGTTGCATGCACTGTTATTATAGGCTGCTGGTTAAAATGTATCCTCATATTTGTTTATATTAATATTGTAATAAGAAGTTTGCAGTGTCACGTGTTGTGTAACTCAGTATTAAAAATGACTCACCAAGTGATCCATTCTGGACCTAGAAAAGAAGAAGTTGTACTACTTTACTGTCAGGAAATACAGAGATGAGAAATAAAGTGTTCTACAGGGTATGTGTCAGTACGTGTCAGATAAATTTACCTGTGAAAAGCCTAATCACGTATGAGCTATACAGCTGCAAGACATTGTTTAGTTACTCTGAAAACCAACAGAAACAAATTACCGTTTCCTCTGCTGTCACACAGCTCAGACAATCTTCACCATCACCACTCGGCTTTTTTGGCTCTGCAGTAAAAAACAAAACAAAACAAAAAAACAAAACTGCATGCATATCTAAAAAGAGGACTTCACAGAGAAACTGAATATTACTCAGAAGCAGTGAACTGTACACTCCCTGATCTGAAGTCTGATACCTGTGCAGACATCTGTTACGCAAGCCTCTTCAGTACAACAGGCCACTTCTTCAATCTCATCACCCTAAAAAACAAAATAACAAAAAGTAATCTTGGTGATTAAAATAGTTGTAGTCTAATTTTACAATTCTGTAGCTTCAAATCCATTTCTGCATGTGAGTATATTTTGTAACCTCTGCTTGTTTTCTGTAGCAAATCCCAAATCAAAATCTGCGCTTTTTAACATATTTTTAAAATAGAAATTCAGAACAATGTTGAAATTATGTTTTACACTTGGGATTTTTCAAATTAGAGACTACACAATGAATATAAAAACTGCACATGGCAAAAAAATAAATACAATTTAAAAAGCCGATCTGAAGACATCACTTCAATGTGTTTTTCAATATTTACTGAGCAATATATCCCAATAGTTGGTCAATGTATTCTGTGCACTGTAACCACAATATCATTTTTTATTTTATTTTTTAAATACATGAGCAGTTACATGTCCCTGGTGGGACAATGCATCACCACTTAAAAGGCAGTTATTGGCAGTCAGAAGACAGCGCACATACAGACACACTCCACTATCTAGTTACCTTCTCCAGCAAGGACACAGTGTACGTGAGGGGCTCACTGGCAGCTTCGTCAGTGTCTGCTAGATCCAAACACAGACAAGCCGGAAAAAGTTTTAAATGGGGAATGATAGCTTACTTGCTTAAAAAAAAAATAACCACATCATTGCCATATCTATATTATATTGCCAAAAAGTATTCACTCATGTCCCTTCACCAACATATGAACTTAAGATGCATTCCAATCTTAATCCAAAGGATTTAATATAATGTCCGGCTACCCTTTGCTTGCAGCTAAAACAGCTCTTCCATCTCTTCTACCACAAGGTCTAGAAGTGTGTTTATGTTCTAGAGTCTAGTGGCAGCATGCTTTACACCACTGCATCCAAGGACCTCTGCACCTCAGCATCTGCTGGCCCTGCTATGGGATTTTATGTGACCTTCCACTGAGCTGCTGTCATTTCCAATCACTTCTGCTTCGTATTAATACTTAGTAGCGAGGAAATTTCACAACTGAACTTGTTCCACAGGTGGCATCCTAACACAGTAACACACTGGAATTCACCGAGCTCCTGAGAGTGACCCATTCCTTTACAAATATTTGCAGTAGCAGTAACCATAGAAGTGATTGGAACACTGAAATTCACTGATTTGGATGGGTGAGTGAATACTTTTGGCAATATGGTGTACTGTTATTTTCATGTGAGGTTCATGCTTGCAGCCTTGCATTTGAACTAAACATGTAAATATCAAATCTGGCAAAATCTCATCAAACCTGAATTTGTAATGTTGAGATGAACCAAGGACTCCTCATCGCTCACCGAGTCACTCTGAAATAGAGCAGATTAATCTTTACTCACCTGAGAGTTCCAGATGGGACTATATCAGTGTAGTAAGAGCATTTTACCCATAGTCACCTAAACAGTAAATAATCAATCTGACATTTATTAATCATGACAAAAGCAGAACTGCTTAACATCTATACCAATATTACGGTATATCCTCGTCCCCAGCATACCTCAGGTTGTGTGGCAGCACATGGAACCTCTTGCTGACTCATCCCATCTCCGGCCTCACTTTCCGGTTCTTTGGAAGCACCTTTGTGGACAATTGCACCCATTTATACCCCATATCATCAGCCTGAGACATTTCTCAATATGAGTACTTGTGATCTTTTGAAACATCATCAGTTGTGTTTTCCCTCATCAGTAAAACCATGACAAACTTTCACACCTTATAATAAACTGAATCAATTTCAGATTTAGTCTTCTATAGTCTTATGAAAAGTAGTCAAATAAAACTAGACTAAAACTAAAAGCATTTAGATCCTTAAATTATGTCTAAAACTTAATGTTTCAAAAGACTATGACTTAAACTAAATCAACGCTGTAACTGTGGCAGTCAGCTGGCCAAACTACAGAAAGTAACCCCGTTGTTTTTTCATTCCCTTTCACTTTAAGCCTTTCAAAATGAAAACCAAAACCACCATATCGAGAGTTGGATGACAAAATAGGAAGCACTCACTGCACAACTGCTCCTCAGGAGGCACAAGGGAGGGCAGCACTAATTCAGTTGGAATCTGAAGTAAAGAACAAAGTAAACAAAATGATGTCCTTGTCAATGTTCTAATAGTTTAATCCAAGCAAATCTCTTGTGCTGTCATTTCTTGTACCTGTTTTGAGACTTCAATTCCTAGATCAGTACTTTCCATGAGACTAACAGTGCTCCGCGGAACCTTGAGAAAATGGAAGATACCAATATGTACGTATGTGATCAACAATTTTTAATTAGAGAATGACGCTTTAAAGTAGGGCTGTGCGATATGACCAAAATCTCATATCCTGATATGACATTTCTCATCCCGATAATGATATATATCACAATATAGTGCATTTTCTGTAAATTCCGGGAATCTTGGGCAACTCGACTTGTGTGAAGTGTTTTCATGCATGAAACTATAAATTTTTAGTTACAAGTTGTAACGGATGCCATTTTCTTTGTGAGTATTTATTACATGGCGTGGTGCGGGGAAAAGCCTGTTCTAACGTTTGAGGTGTATTTTGAGCACCTGGTGGCTCTTTTTTGCTTCTCGTCCATAAACTCTCTCCGTACTCTTTCACGTGATTCGTGCATAGGTGGTAGAAGAGGTTTGTCGTGTTTGAGTCTGAAGTGGGGACCGGTTTGCAGCATAATTTGCATCGTACAGTTTTCTGGTCTGTGTCAGACTTTTCCTAACCAAACCATGTCCATGCTACAGAGGTAGACCCTCGTTTAGAAATAAGGTCCTCGATTTGTTTTGACTGGTCCTTCTGTTTGGAGCTAACTGGTTCTGCCTCATCATCAACGGCCATGCTGGTATTCTCTGTACCTGCATGGTGGCCATCCAAACGATGAAAAAATATTGCCGTAAACGGTTTATTTTGCGACACCATGAAACAAACGATAGTGTATAATATGAAACGATAGATGTTTTAATTTTATCATCCGATATATTTCATCATATCGCACAGTCCTACTTTTAAGGCTTTTAAAAAGATCATCAGTTTATTTCGACATAATGAAGTTTAAATCTACCAATTTCACAGTTGTCCTACGGTTCAGGGAAGTGCCACTTCCTACAGAAGCTGTTATTCCATCTTGGTTTTTGGCTGGATCTGGAAATAGACAAAGGAAAATGCAATACATATGAAATCATTAACTTGCATAATAACTGACAACATGTGAGACTCAACTCTGAGTCCATCAGATTCCAGCAAGCAAATGTAATGTTATTACACAGGTATTTTTCCAGAATGACATGGCATTCATTATGATTTGAGCAGATTTGCCAAGTATGAACTCAACCACATTGTGTACTAACAAGGAGAAAAACATTTTTAAAAAGAGAAATTAAGCTTTTTCTTACCAGAAACATTCATGATGTCAGAGTTGTAGGAAACTGCGTTCATCTCGTCAAGTAGAGATTCCTTGTCAGTTTTTGCAGTTCTCTCTAGGTCATCTGTTGTCTCTAAAAGGTTCTCATCCACTGGAGAACTTGAGACGTTGGGCCCAAGAGGGTCCATTACCAAGGCTTGCTCCTCTTCAGGTTCTTTGTTAGTGTCCTCCATGTTGAAGTTCATAGTCAAAACATTTTGGTCTTTGTCATCTTGGTTATCAAGTGGCGACAATATACTTTCATCTATACCACTATCACCAGGAAAACTGTCCTTGATCAATATTGCAGAGGCTTGGACTTCTATCTCCTCTGTGGAAACACTTTCTTCTTGGATCCCAAAAAACTCAAGATGAACTGAATCTTTAGAGGACTTTGGAGTACTTAATTTTTGTACCTCATCTTCTGTGCAAGGCTCAAACTGATCAGTGCTGAGCTCGTCACTGTTGTCTTTCTCAAAGTGGATATGAGATTTGTCTGCTTCTTGGGTTTTGGGATTCTCTACTTGATCTTCAGGTACCACAGACTCATTTACAGATGAGTCATTCTGCACTGATGCTTCATCTGAATCAGGCAGTTCATCTACTTTGGCTTTACTTTCGGTTATGAAGCTCTTCCACCAGGTTTTCATCAACTCGTTTATCACCTGACCTTCGCATTCCACCTGCACAGAGATTGTTCCTGTAGCTCTTGCTAGTTTTGTGACAGTCAACTGCAACAGTTTGACATCTATAAGTGCAGACAATTCAACCTTTGCTCCGCTTTCCCAATATCCACACAAAGCATCAAAGCCTTCAAGCTCGCACAAAAATGCCTGTGGTGGAATCTTCAACAAGCAAGGTGGCATTTCTCTCACATCTGTTATGCTGACTCTAGTCTTGTTTCCATAGTCCATAAAGAAAACAGAGAGCTCACCCTCATTTTTGTCAATGACCTCTGCACGATACCAAAACTCATCGTCTAAAAAGCGAGCAATACATAGACTTCCAGGAACGAGAGCATCTGGATCAATATGGTTCTGACCTGCTGAATTCTCAACTTCTGAGAGACCTAATAAGATCTCATCATGTTCTTCTGAACTAGCAGACTGACACCAGAAAGTCTGATCATCATTTATGACTGTGACATAGGCTTCCAATTTCTGCCCCTCAAACAGGTCTTCCAGAAAGTTATGTGGGGAGCAGTGGCTCAGCACTGATCTCTCTGGCACTTCTCTGATATCAGATACCTGGGATGGCTCCTTCCTTTCCTCTACTTGCTCAAGTTTCTCTGAGGTGATTTCAGGATCTATAGTAGGCACTTTATACGTAACCTTCACACCATTGTCTTCAAGGTTAACTTCCCACACAGACCCAATCTTCCTGACAAACTGGCACTTGAACACTTTTTCTCCACTGCTAGAAATCCTTTCTTTGAAAGCCGACACCACATCTGGATCAACTACAATCTCTTCCCCAAGACCAGCAGCATCACTCAGCATACAGTGTGTGCTGTACATTGGCAGCTGCAAGAAATTCTCATGGAGTCTGCCCATCTTGGAAAGTGGAGTCATGGCTGTATTGCCAAAATCAACAAACTCAATAAGAGCCATTGCATCACCATGGAGTTCTCTTACAACTGCTCGGTACCATGAGGAATCATCTGCGAACTGTGCTTGAACAAGGTCATCTGGTAGCACATGTTTGAGCCTGTTGGTTTCTGGAGTTGAATTGGGGTCATTGAGCTTTTCTACCAGGGAACATATATGATCCTCATCCCTTACACACTGCACATAGAAACTTAATGGGCTGTTGCAATGTGACACGTAGACATCTGCTACCACACCAGGTGTGATAGAATTTGAGGGCAAGTCTGAAAGTTTAGGAAGCTTTTCAGCATTACTTTCCTTTTGGGATTCTGTGCCATTTACTGTTGACTTGAGTTTCTTGGCATCTGTCGGAAGAGCTGAAGATCTGACATTGCCACCAGCAGATGACTGCCTTTGCTGTGGAGGTGTGTACAACTCTAGTCGTGGACTCTTGATCCTTTGACCATTTTCATGAACTGACTTTGTTGTTTTGTTCCAAAGGTTCATTTCATTAGATTTCCTGTCATCCCTTAAAGTAAAAGGAGGTTTTGAAGCAGAGAAACTGTTTTTCTTCAGGAATTGTGTGTCATCTTCCATTTTTGTGGTCCGTTTTGTCGTCTTTTGTGAATAACTCGGTGAAGCCTCAAAAGCTCTCCGACCATGGCAAACAACCTGGCTTTCTGTGTGCATCTCAATCTGAAACTTTTTCTTGAGCTTTGAATTGATCTGAGTGTTTCCAAGATAGAGCTCAACTAGCACTTTCCCATCAGGTTCTCTGGCCACTACTAGTGCTCGGAATTTGCATTCTGTTGCAGTTGTCTCAAACCAGCTGTTCACCTCACTGGAAACATTAGCAGGGACATCAGAAAGACCACACACCACTGCTTGCACAGGCACAGACATGATGTCGTTTGCCTCTCTGGGAACTGGGAGCAAGTCAGATTTATCTACTTCAATAGTGTCCCCATAATCCACAAAGTGAACCAGGAGTGCTGGCTTTGTGGCCTTGATCTGCCCTCTGTACCACTGCCCATCAGTATACCTTGCAAAGCACAGAGTTCCATAGACTGCTGGAAGCTTCACTTTCTCAAGCAGACGACAAAAACTGCTCACTTTCATCTTGAGGTCATTTATCACATCAGCATTCTTTTCAAGCTGGCAGTAGAACTGATTGACATTGTTCACACATGTCACTGTGACCTCTTCCTCCATCCCAGTTTTGACATTGTGTGTTGAGTAGTAGTATGTATCCAGACGAAAAGATGGTCCCGTAGCTTTTTTGGGAGGTGTACTTTTCATGACATTTACCATACTAGTGCAAATACTCTCAAATGGAGTTTCTAGATCCACAATGTTGAAAACAATCTTCTGCTCACTGCACATGACAGCATATATGGTGCATTTCAGAATCACAAAGTTGGAAGCAGCCGAGTCCACAAAGTTTTTAAACCTTTCGACTGCCTCTTCGCTCCACTCAGTTACAGCAGATGTAGGGTCAATGGGATTCAACAGACTGCATCGAAAAGCCTGACCATGCAGAGTAAGAAATTCTGGGCCGATTCGTCTCAGGTCTTGGAAGGAGACTGTCTCTGTCTGGCCATAGTCAACAAACAACACATCCGCATGAGCGGTTTCATGTTTATGAATCACAAGGGCCCTGTACCACAATCCGTTACCAGGGTGACGAGCAACACAAGCCGTTTCGACATTTGGCTGAAACTCACTGCCTGCATAGTGTGCCTGTATGTCATCCATGAGCAATTTCAAGAGTCCTGCATTATAAACTAGCTGGCACCAAAAGTCGCTTGGGCTCTCAATGAAGGACACATTGACATCAAGGACACTTCCGATAGGAAACATGTGTTCCTTAAAGGTAGCCATTCTTCCTTCTTTCTGGCTAAGGCCAATTATGTTTTGGACCTGGAGAGCCAATCCAGTGTCCCTATTCCCACATGGTGCGCTGGCAACTGGATATTGTGTGGGAGGCGTAATAGCAGGATTCATTGTGTCTTTGCACTGCCCTGGTTTGTCAGCCTTTTCAGCAAGACCAGAACTACACAACAGTGTACTGACTTGTTGTTCTCCCTCTGCTTTGGGATCTGTCAGATGGACAACATAGCCACTATCATATTTGGCCAGTACATGTACTTTTAGTTCTTTATCGGTTACTGCTTTTCTGAAAAAGGCAGAGGCACTCTGACTCCATCTCCCATCTTTAGGTCTGACACCAGCCAGAGTACATTTTAGTGCCAATCGTGGCAGCTTTTTGAACTCAGCAGGAAGTATCCTGAGGTTTCTCCTATCGACCACTTCTGTATTTCCATAATCAACAAAGAATACCTCGACTTGTGTCTCACCAACTTCAGTCACAGTTGCTCTGTAGAAATCACCATCTGCTGCTTTGACTGCACAGTAGAGTCCAACAGTTGGAATTCTAACAGATCCTTTATTCACAGAATCTTTGTACAGATGGCAGATAGTATCCATTAATTCATTCAACTGCTTTGTATAGTTTTGCGTTTGGATGTAAAACTCTGATGGGTTTGTTACATGCTGGACAACTGCCACATGTGAGGAGTTTAGCAGGAGAACTTCAGCAGGCACCCTCTCTGCAACTGCTTTCCCTTTTTCTTCCACAACTTCTCCAGGAGTTAGCATCTTTCTTTCTTGGTGGGCTGGATGCGGTTGCCTGTGTGCTGTGTTGCGGATAGCATAATCTTCCAGTGTTTTTTCACAGTCCAGCAAACAGCCCTCTTTGGAACCAAACAAGATGTTCATGTTTGTATTGTCATCCCCATAAAGAGTGACATAGTGAACACCCTCTGAGATGCTTTGGTACTCAAATTTGGCAATCATCGTCTTGTACAGCAGGAGAGACTTGAGGTAGTCAATTTGCGGGGTTGTCCATCCTACCCCTTTGTCAATAACTCCATGGAGAGAGCAGATGTAAGTGATAACTGGCATCCTAAAGAACTCTGCAGCCAGTGACCTTACATTCTCCACTTTAACAAACTCTTTGGTTCCACTGTCAACATTCAATACTTCCACCATGTTACTGGTTGGAAATACCTGCTGTAGAACAGAGCGGTACCATTTGCCATCACTTCCTCTTGCAGAACATGGAAACCCAATCATATCTGGGCCTATAATGCAATTGGGCATTCTCCCTTCGCAGCTCTGTGTAAGTTGATCTGACAGTTTCTTCAGTTCTTGAGAGAAGACCTTCAACTGGCAAAAAATCCTCTGTGGATTTGTCACTTCTGTTACAACGACTGTCTCTACAGTTCCTCCCTGTAGCTCTGGGTACATGAACACCTCTTGCTTGCGCAGTTGTTCAACAGGTCCCACGGACAGCCGTTTGATCTCTGGAAAAACCTCAGCTCCACTATGGGGCTGCACTGACTTTAGGACAAAGTCCTGGAAGATGTTTGGGGATAGTTTCTTGGCAAATCCCATCTCATACATTTGTTTGGATATGCAAGGTATGTGCAGGAGGAATGTTCTGTTCAGGACTAGTACTTGCTGCACATGTGCTGACACACACTTCCCAGGAAGAGATTTCAGAAATTCAAGCGCCATTGGGGACCATTTGTTCTCAAGTGACAGTGGTAGCACATTAGCTAGCACACAAAACTCCACTTCAGGAGGCAGTTGGAAATGCTCCTTTTTACCCCATGCAAGCCTACTTGTGATGGCACGGCATGTTGTTCCTTTGTCAATGAGGAACACTGTGTATTTCGAGCCATTACTTGAGACTATGCGAGCCCTATACCAAATACTCTCAATCTGAACCAAGCACTGGTCACCAGGTTTTCCTTCCAGTTCTTGCAAAGAGTCCCCAGGGGACTGGATGTCTTTGGCTAGACGTTCATACTCTGCAGTCCTCTCCAGGCTAAATTTTCCCCAGAATTCCACAAGTACACAATAGGGATGCACATGGACCCTGGATATGAGAACAGTTACATCTGATCCTCGTGTAGGGAGTCCTAAGATTGACGACATTTTGGCAGTTTCATCAAATCTAGCTACCCATGATTTGTCACCTCTCAACACCACTGCATGAGGATCTGGATCTTATCTGGAAAACACAAGAACACGCACACACACACTAAATGTAACAACCAGTGGTATAAATTTGACGTTGCCTCATTTGAGTTATCACATTCACAAGATCCTTAGAAAACTTGACCTCTGACCTTGAGATTAAAGTCACTGAGATTTGAACTTCTCCAATATTTTTAGGAGATGCATACATGGTATGAGTTTCAGAATCCTACATTGCCCCATTCTTTAGTTATTGCATTCACAAACCTGTGTCCACGACGTGGTTATATCACCTACCCCTAATTTATGTAGTAGAGCAGCAGTCCCCAACCTTTTTTGCCCCACGGACGGTTTAATGTCCGATAATATTTTCACGGACCGGCCTTTAAGGTGTAGCGGATAAATAAAACAAAATAAAATTATACGACCAAGACAAAAACTGTGGTATTTTGAAAAATATAATAATAAACGCGAATTCACTGTATAATTGTGTAACTTTATTAGCAGCGTCCTCCTGAAAGGCACCAACAACATTAAAAGTAACATCCTCCTCTCTGCCCCTTAATGCTCTCTGGTCACTATAGTAACACTTAAATATTTCTTTCAAAATAAGACACAACTACAACATGGGAAAAGACAGAGTTAATGATAAAAACCCTGAAAACCATACGTTTCACACCCGACCCTCAACTCTCGCGGCCCGGGGGTTAGGGACCGCTGTAGTAGAGCAGAATCTCAGTATGCAGGGGTCAGACAGTCACGCCACAATGTCTAGAAAGTTCTGTATTATTCCACCGCAATCAAGATGCCATTCCCAGTTCCCACTTTTTCAGTGTCCTTAAGTATATCACTTTGTCAACAGCAAAGTCCTCAATGGTCACAGACACAGCTGCCTGTTCTTACTGGTTAACACAGACACGCTGCTTACTTTTCACCTTGTTTGTTCTATCACAAAAAGAAAGAAGGGTATTCAGGCTCAGCTAGTTCAGCACAAGAAAAAGTAACATCTTATTTATAAGTCATCAGTAACTGCATTTGTACATTAATTAAAAGAAAGTTTAACTGGCTAGTATTACTGTTAGCAACTAGCAAGAGCAGCAGTGTTTAAATATGTAATCAACCAGTTGCATACATCACCCATCATGATAATCAAATTATATAATTAATGTCCGCAATAATCCGTTGGCAGCAATGTCATTCAAGTTAACTTGAACTAAACTGAAAACAAACAAGTTGTGAAAAAAATGTCAACCAGAAAAAAAACACAGACAGTAATGTACGTAATGACAATAACACCCAATCTAAAAAATGAACAGATATATATCATTTGGTTTTCTTTATTTTTAAAGTATATAGCGCAGTTAAAAAGTAAATTAATAATAGTAATAATAATAAGATATGGATAGCATGACAGATGTTTGACTATGCAAAAATTTTGTAAGAGTACATAATGGAAAAATAGGAACTGGATCCAAACAATAATGTGATATTCACAATCCCTATACAGCAGTGTTATTTCCTAAATATGATTTCCTACAGCTTATGAGGCTTTATGTCAATCATCTTGGACTTAATAAAAAATTTTAACTGATTTTTAACAAGACACCACTTGGCACCTGATTGACACCAGATTTGATTCTCATCTTTTCACGCTGTTGTCTTTACAGACAGAAAGAATGGCACGCATGCACATTAAATAACCACTATTAATAACTTTTTTTTTTTTTTTTTTTTTTTTTTTTTTTTAAATTGGAGTGTACAGACTCTAGAAATAAACTGGACCATATTTAAAAATAAGCAAGAAAACTACTGGCAACTACAAAAATAAAATAAGTCAGTCAAATATCATCTCTGCTTTTTGCAGATGATGTCATTCTGTTGGCCTCATCGGGTGATGGCCTCCAGCTCGCCTTGGAACGGTTTGCAGCAGAGTGAGAAGCAGTGGGAATGAGAATCAGCACCTCCTAATCAGAAGCCATGGTCCTCAGCCGGAAAAGGGTGGAGTGCCCACTCCGGGTCAGGGACAAGTTCCTGCCCCAAGTGGAGGAGTTTAAGTACCTCAGGGTCTTGTTAGCAAGTGTCGAAAGAAGGGAGTGGGAGATCGACAGACGGTTTGGTGCTGCGGCCGCAGTGATGCGGATGCTGTACCAGTCTGTTGTGGTGAAGAGAGAGCTGAGTGTAACAGCGAAGCTCTCATTTACCGGTCGATCTACGTCTCTCCCCAACCCTATGGTCACGAGCTGTGGGTAGTGACCGAAAGAACGAGATTCCGGATACAAGCAGTCATATTCGTTGTGTTCCCACTAGTGCTGTCAGCGTTAATCTCGTTAAAAATGACGTTAATGCCATAACGCGCCAAATCTCCGTTAACGAGTTACCGCGGATCGCCCCATGCGTGGGGCTGGACAGCGTCAACATGTTAACGAGCTAACTGCGCTAACGCACTAGTTCCCACCAATGTAACCGAGCATTGCGTGGCACATCCGACATACTGTTTTACTTTTGTCCATCAGGGTCATACTTCACATGAAAACCAAAATAGTTCCAAAGGCCAGATCTGAATGAGGGTGGGGGAGGTTCAATTTCGGGTAGCGTTGAGGCAGTTGCCATGTTGCAACGAGCTTAGCTTCTGTCTCGTTGGCTTGCGCTGTGCTCAGTGGATCTGCGCTCGACAGTGCAGCAGTAGTCTGAGTAGTCAAACGCAGATTCACTGAGCTCTCAACACAGACAGCAACGTCAGAAGAAAAGTTGATAAAATAAATAAAAAATTTAGTATTGTTCGATACATATGCGTACCGAACCGAAAGCACTGTATCGAACGATTCAATATCGATACGAGTATTGTTGCACCCCTAATTAATAAATGAATATATATATATATATATATATATATATATATATATATATTCTCATATACGAGTATTGTTGCACCCCTAATTAATAAATAAATGAATGAATATATATATATATATATATATATATATATATATATATTCTCATATACGAGTATTGTTGCACCCCTAATTAATAAATAAATGAATGAATATATATATATATATATATATATATATATATATATATATATATATATATATATATATTCATTTATTAATTAGGGGTGCAACAATACTCGTATCGATATTGAATCGTTCGATACAGTGCTTTCGGTTCGGTACGCATATGTATCGAACAATACTAAATTTTTTATTTATTTTATCAACTTTTCTTCTGACGATGCTGTCTGTGTTGAGAGCTCAGTGGATCTGCGTTCGACTTATCCGCCTAGGCTGCACTGTCGAGCGCAGATCCACTGAGCGCAGCGCAAGCTAGCGGGACAGAAGCTAAGCTCGTTGCAGCATGGCAAATTGAACCTCCCCCACCCTCATTCAGAGCTGGCGTTTGGAACTATTTTGGTCTTCATGTGAAGTATGACCCTGAAGGTAAGCGCGTCATGGACAAAAGTAAAACAGTATGTCGGATGTGCCACGCAATGCTCAATTACATTGGTGGGAACTAGTACGTTAGCGCAGTTAGCTTGTTAACATGTTGACGCCGTCCAGCCCCACGCACGGGGCGATCCGCGGTAGCTCGTTAACGGAGATTTGCCGTTTTGTGGCGTTAACGTCATTTCAACGAGATTAACGCTGACAGCACTAGTGGGAACACAACGAATATGACTGCACATTTACGCCGACATCATCCTAGTGCGAAGACAAGTGGAAGCAGACAAAAACAACAAGCACGCATGCTACAAACTTTACCCGAGTCATTTAGACAGCCGTTAGCACATGATTCTCTTTATGGGGACCTGATATGTTTAATATGCTGCTGAGAATATACCCCAGAAGAAGCTATAGTATAGCTTTTATTTTGGAAAGAGCCATTTCTCTGTAATAAACTCTCTTTTTCCAAAGATGAGTGATTTCTCGATCAGACAGATTTATTACTTTGTTTCAGCAACATTAAATTTAAAAACTGTACTTTTGAGTTAAAATATATATTTATAATTTTAATAAATGACAAATTAAAAAGGCATGAACATTTTTTTGTATCGAAAAAATATCGAACCGTGACACCAAAGTATCGAACCGAACCGTGAATTTTGTGTATCGTTGCACCCCATATATATATATATATATATATATATATATATATATATATATACATACATACATACATACATACACACACACACACATATATATATAGTAACGTTTGTTCCGTGGTGTCGCAAAATAAACTGTTTACGGTAATATTTTTTCATTGTTTTGATGGTCACTGTAGTGGCTATATTAATTTCTTAAAGTTCTCTCTTTCTCTTATATTTACTATAACCACACTACGGACGGACAAGCAACTGTTTTTATGCGTTGTTGTTAGCAACAATGACGGTAAAACAATTGCGTGTCCGCTTGTTTATTTTCCACATAAACCTTTCACAATAAAGCTCAAGATCCTGTTGAGACTTTTCAAAATAAACTGAATCACGTGAAAGAGTATGCAGAGTATTTATGGATGAGAAGCAAAAAAGAACCGTCAGGTGCTAAAAAATAAACCTTAGACTCAAACGTTAGAACAGGCTTTTCCCCGCAGCACGCTGTGTAATAAATACAAAGAAAACGGGGGCCGTTAAAACTTATGTCTAAAAACGTATAGTTTCATACATCGTTAAAACACTCGACTCCAGGTAAAGGACGCCCAGTTGGAAACACTTCACGCAAGTCGAGCTGCCCGAGATTCACAGAATTTACAGAAAATGTTACATTTTTGTGATTTATATCGTTATCGGGACGATAGATGTCTTATATCGGGATATGAGATTTTGGTCATATCGCACAGCCCTATTATAATTATTTATAAAGTGCTTACAAACTCTAACATTAGGTAACAGATGGATTTTCCCATTTGAGTGCAGCTAGTCAAACAGCCAAAGTATATTCTCAGTTTCTTAACACCATTTTGCAGTCAGTGACAGCACAAAAGTGAACACTTAAACTGACTTTTAGTCTTAGTGTCGTTATTTTCCTTCGAGATTCGGTCACTAGTTAGCTAACATAAACTAATGTAATTCTATTAGCCTCAACCAACCACATGAGGTCACATTCCATACTGACGGAAGATGGCACAAAACATAAGACTTTAAGCACTTGACACTCACATCTATGTCAGTTTTTGATAGCAAGGCTTAATGATGTAAATTAGGCTTTAGGTCTACGTGGGCCGGGTCCTCAGAAGGTCGGGTAGGCCGGAAGTAAATGGCTGTGAAATTGGACGGTCTAGCCTTCTGATTAGCATCACCGCTGTCTCGGTGTAGTTTAATAAACTCGGCCGTCTGCTCCTTGCTATCTAAAATATAACAGGACACTGGCGTAAATTCTCGACCATCTCACACTTCTGTTTAATCAGTTTTCTGTTTGACGTTTATTCAGCTGTGTGAAAACCAAGGAGGAACCAAGGAGGAACACACCAGGGGGATTAATAAAGTTTTATTTTATCTTATCTAATCTAATAACTTTAACCTCAGCCAAACCGATTTACTCGCGAACAAGTAAAACACTGAAAAAAGCCAAACAATAACATTTTTAGGTTGTCTAAGTGACTTATATATTACCTTTAACCTGAGTAGCGAAAGTCCGTGGTGATCTGAAAATGATGTGCCGGGAGTTGTGCCGTTCTCAGCGGCTCTAGTGACCCTCAAGCTCTTGGCTAGCTATCGAACTGGTGGGTAATAGACGTCTCCGAAAACGTCGAAGCTCTTTTGCAAATATGCGATATCTTGATAAACCGAGCAGATATTTGAAGTTTACACACCCACATTCTTGCCTGAAAATATGTTAAGAGTTTATTTTGTGACCCAGAAAGATTAATAAGAGTAATTTTAAAACTTAGTAGCGGCCGCCATTGCCGGTGTTCTGACAAACCATCCTACTTTGGCAAAACGTCCTACCGTAAGTAGTTTATGCAAATTTCTGCTGTCACAGAGTAATTCCAGCACCAATTTAAGCAGGTATGACGGTTTGCCACTTAACTTTGCCCATCAGAGTATGCTTGTAGCTCATATTCATACAGCCAGGATGGTTTGCCACTTCATTTTACCTGTTAAAGTATGCTTGTAGGTAGCATGGTTTGGCACTTAATTTTACCCGTCAGAGTATGTGTCTAGCTGTTATTAACAAAGGTAGGATGATTTGCCACTGAATTTTAGCTATTAAAGTATGCTTCTAGCTCAGATTAACAAAAGTAGGACGATTTGCCACTAAATTTTAGCTGATTAAGTATGCTTGTAGGTGACATTCACAAAGGTAGGATGGTTTGGCAGTTAATTTTACCCGTCAGAGTATTTTTCTAGCTAATATTCACAAAGGTAGGACGATTTGCCACTGAATTTCGTGTTGTGCGTATGCGCAGAAACAACGGGTAGAATGGTTTGCCAGGTAGGATGGATTCCCAGAACACCGGAAACTGGAGTTTGGCTAGGCCGCGCTATGAATTCTGGGATAAGGTGGGCCACGAAGGACACACCCGACCCATCCTTCAAATTCGGGGAAAAGGAGGACGCATTTGTCGGCTGCATTCGGAGGAGTCTACGAATTTGGACAGCCTTAGGCGCGGCGCTGTGACGTAATCGGTCTACAAATACGTCCTCAGGAGGATGCAGCCCATGAATTTGGACACGACCAATGACTGCTCCTTACCAACCACCAAGGAATGTATGAGCTCCAATGTCAAAGAAAACCGTTAGTAATACCTGTAAAAACTCTCAATGATGCAGTAGAAAAAAAACTGCGGTCGTATTGTGGCTTTCATCCTTGACTCAAGCACATTTATCTTGGTAGCTACTGTAATTACATTCGTTTGTGTGACCCGCAAACTTCACGGGCATACATTAAATTACTGGGTTGCAGTGATGATAAGTAAATGTGTCTAACAGTGGGGTCAAGTAAAGCCTCAACAGTCTAAATAGCAGGAACTTTTTCTTCTTTTTCACGACAAGATTTAACTTCCAAATTTTAAATATATTTTTCAATTATTTTAAATATTTTAAACGAGGCGAAAAACAGCACAGCTTATCACAGAAATGTTTGACAGCATCTTGAAATTAGCACTATTAGCACAACCCTATCGCTTAGTTATTGTCTTTTCTGACAGTCCAGTCTAGTGTCAGAAAACAACATTATTTCAAACCTTTCATGTTAAGAACTTATTTTAATGCTAACTTTAATTACCTATTATCACACGTTACTTCAATAACGCAAAAGCTAGCATCATGTCAGGTACTAAGTTAATACGCGAGGGCTCATTATGATGATTGTCCCTCAGTTTAAAAGCACACAGAATTACAGTAGCGAACCATGCAGGATTTAGTACATAACTTACCGTTTTTACACCTGAAAATCCCGCCGAGTGTTCTGGAAGTACCGTCGACGTTAGCTCCCAGAAGACCTGCCACCGTTAGCCTAGCCAAAAAGAAAAAAAAACGCCCGTAGCTCCAGCGGCGCTAAACTTCTCCTCACCTAAACTTCGCAGATTTAACCCAGTGAGCTAAATGTTAGTCCAGGCTCGGTGTTTTTATCGTTTCGTGTAATTTGTCTACCACTTTTAAAGACTGATTTTCGTGATAACACAATCATCGAACTCCACAGCAACTCGACGGCTGATTACCGTTAACAAGTCCAACTCCCAACCACGCGCGTGCCCAAAGTCGTTTCCCTCCTCTACCTCCCACCCGGAACTGTTATTCGCGCTTTTTTTTTCTTTTTCCTTTTTTGTCCCGTGCTCATATTAGTATATGGTGCAATATAAAATGAAATAAAATTCCACAATTAGATTTATTAGATTTTTTAAAATTAATTTGTTAATGACCCTTCTGTCACGTTTTTCTAAAAGTTATCTGAAAAGCATTCAGTTAAAGTAGGAACACCTACTGGAGAGGTCACATTTTTCCCATAAATAAAAATAACAATATTTAAAATACAACTTTAATGTATACTTTCTAAACTATAAAACGTACCAAGAAATTAATTTTCTATTAATTAGTTGTGACTCACAATTTGTCTTGAACATGTCTTAAAGAACTCAAACTATTATATTCTCTTAGAAGAGCACTTTACTCTCAGATTACTGTTTACCTGTTTTTTGTTTTGTTTTGTTTTGTTTTGTTTTGTTTTTTAAGTTACCAAAAGTAGAATTGGAGAAAGAGCCTAAACTATATATTAGTTATGCTGCTGGTTTACGTCCATAGAACTGGTTTTGGTTCCTTTCCTGTAAAGGCTGTTCTTCCTTGGTACTGTCACCAAGTTTTTGTTCATAGTGCATCAACTTATCACAGGGTTCTCTTTGTAGGCTATTGTAGGGTTTTGCCATAAAATATTTATAAAACAGCTAAAAACTCATCTTTTTAAACTTGCCTTTGGTTGATTTCTGTTTTTATGTTTTAGCTTTTCTGTGAAGGTGCTATACAAATAATATTTTACTTACTTAATATTGTTCACTTGCCAATTGCCAATTGTTGTTGTTAACAGGTGCAAAAATAAAACAGATTGTACCAATGCTGTAACCAAGCACTCTGACAGTATAAATAGTTTGGGTGGGGTTAGATATATATGAGGAACAGACATGAGGTATTTGTTAGGGGTAAGACTGGCCAAAACACACAGAGCAGAAATACACCCACTTAGTTTTAGTTTAATTTTAATGGCAATAAATATTTATTTTGAAAGTAAAATATTTGTTTTAGCAACTTTTATATATAAAACTATTAACATATGCAGTTATTGTCTGTTTATTAATTAAAAAGACCATTTGAATCATCTTGCCAGCTGACCTGACCTTACAGTAAGAAATGCGCAGACAGCAAAATACCTTGTACTTTTTGAAAACTGCACATGCTCAGGAAACTATAATGTGTAAAAACAAAATCCTGCTATTTCCTCAGAATGGATATGAGCTGGAACTTGCCATAAGAAAAAAATATTTTCAAGAACTCACAATGAGAAAATGAGACAAAAATAGAGTGGTGAGAAATTAATTTGACTCATATTTGTCTTGAAGTAAATAAATGCCAAAAGAAAGAAAGCTTAATTGTGTTCTGGTTTAAGAGCTCATGTTTTTGCAGAGGTGGGTGGAGGTAAGAGGAAAGGTTGCCTCAGAAGTTATTTCACCAGAATCCTTCCTCTACACAAACAGGACAAAAGGAAACGTGCCACTGTATGCAGATAAAGTTCAAAGCTACTAGCAGTATGAGTACTCATATTCGGACATAGACATTTGCAGAGCTAAGCACCGGTATGATTACAGAACTTCAGCATCATTGTGAGCACATGTTTTTATTTAACATCACACAGCTGCTCTCTTATCTTACAAAACCAGTGTAAGAACAGTAATAAAGGTACCACAGAGCTTTAATAATGTGTTTGCAACCTGCCACACAGTTGTCTCGTGTAATAAGAAGAGCAAGGATGCTAATGTTGCATTTTTCATGTAGCAGAGACTGTCATCTCAAAGGAGTAAAAGTGCTTATGATATGTGGAAAATCAGAGTGAACACCCCCTCCCTAACCAACGTTTTTATTATAATTATATAAAAGATAAGGATATATGATAATTATGCTTTATTGCTCACAGCCAAAGTATTTGTTTTTTTAGTGCTGTATTCAAAAGGTACATTTTCTTGTGATTTGAGTAGTCATCCTGCAAGGGGCAGAATATTTAAATAAGTCACGCAAATGTGACCAACAAAGTCTGTGGCACGAAATCTAATATCTAAAAAAATCATATCTTGCACCTGTTGTGGCTGTGATAGCTGCTACAAGGAGTGTTGTCTTTAGAAGGGCGAGATGTTATAAGAACCAGTGCGTAATGGCCACATGGATGCATGGATGCTCAAAGCTGTGAGCACAGTGTCAAAACTCTGGCTTCGTCCCAAAGCTCTCTTTTTTTTTTAGCAAACACGAAAGTAATTTTCATTTGAACATTTCATCCAACAACCAAATAAGTGTGTGCGGCTGTGCTCATGCATGAATGAGTTAGTCTGTAAGCACAGTTATAGGCCCATGTGGTTCTATCTGTTGACTATTCTTGACTTCACAATTGGTGTAGAACAGGGGTGGGCAATTCCAGGCCCCGAGGGCCGGTGTCCTGCAGGTTTTAAATCTCACCTTGGGTCAGCACACCTGAATCACATGATTAGTTCGTTACCAGGCCTCTGGAGAACTTCAGGACATGTTGAGGAGCTAATTTAACCATTTAAATCAGCTGTGTTGGTTCAAGGACACATCTAAAACCTGCAGGGACACCGGCCCTCGGGGCCTGGAGTTGCCCACCCCTGGTGTAGAACCTAACGAAACTGAGACATCTCCCTTTACAAAGTTTTCTACAAGTTCCTGATATACATACACATATCATTTGCAAACCCAATATTACTCGCCCCATATGCATGACTCTTAACTGATACCCATGACCTCTTAACTGTTTCTCACATCAAAGTCTGGGGTCTACTCTCTTACTGTCAGTCAATTTCATGATCCTTCCTGAGGGAATGAGCTGAACTGTTCAATTACAATCTTTCCCTCTATAAAACATTATTGTTCCCATTACCTGTAAGTTAGTACAACTTTGTGTTCCAATGGTCAGCTTGGTATTAAATGCAACAACTGCCTGGTAACAAGATAGTGATTTGAATCAAGTGTTGTGGAGCAGGGAAGCACCTAAAAACCTAAAACAAGAAGTCCCAGTGACTATACTAAAACCAGTACTTTTTAGTATAAAAGTCTCAAAAACCAGTAGACAGATTGGGGAAGCGTGAGAGAGAAACACCTATCCACCTTTAAAGGTTAGGAAAATGAGATAGAGTGGTTTGGTGGAAAGCTCTGTGTTTGCGTTCAATCGGAAATCGGAAGTACGTCACCAGTCAGCTTCCGTTGCCATTTTGACGAGAAGAGCCGAGCGCCTGGTTGGACTGCGTGTTTATCGTTCGTAGGTTTAATTTGAACGAAACAACCCGTCACAATGGCTATGCAAGCAGCAAAACGCGCTAATGTAAGTGTGAGAAAGTGGGACTGTGAATTTTGTGATAAATAGAGCTCCAGAAACATTAGCTCAGTTAGCTTCGAAGCTAGCCTTAGCTTGTGTTAGCGTACGGTTAGCCGCTTAGCACGTTAGCAAAATGAAAACAACAACATTGTATCGTAACATTTCTCGTTGGTGCTTTTTATGATGTCTGTCTTCAGCACACAGTTAAAGTCGTCTTCTGTTTGAGATGATTGATGCTGTTCGGGCTTTGGTCGTTAGTTTAAATATCTGAGTTATATACGTAAGGGCAGGAGGGGGTTGAAGGGGCTGGTGGGTAAAATAAATCGGTTTACCACTGATTTAACCTACCTCCGGCAAAGTTTGAGTTAAATGTCTACAAGCTACGTTTCCGCGGTAGCTTTGTGTTGAATACTCTTTGAATGCTCGTCAGTAGTTGTAACCTCAACAGTGTTTATTTATCCGAACTGTTTTATTGTTTTTTTGTGCTGCAGATCCGATTACCTCCTGAGGTGAACAGAATCCTGTATGTCAGGAATCTTCCTTATAAGATCACAGCAGAGGAAATGTATGATATCTTTGGGAAATATGGACCAATACGACAAATCAGAACGTAAGTGTTTCACTGTAGATTTTCAGAAATAGCAGTTGAAGTGCATGAAGAAGTGTGTGAGTGATGCTTTAAAAAAGTCATATTTTGGAGTTGGACTCCACGTTTATCTGTCTTTGTCTATCTTTGACCAATATGTTCAAATGTTATTCAAATCTCTCAATTATTTAAAGTGGACATAAAAGCACTACATCTTTCTGCTACTTTACTATACCTTAGCTAACTAGTCACAGAACTGATAACTCCGTAAAAAACAAGTACATTTAAACTTAAAAGCAGTCTAAGGAGGTCACTTTTCTCCATGTTAAAAAACCAAGGACATAGTGTCCACCAATGTAGGACTAAGCATTGTTAGCTAGCTCCAGGGTACCTTGGGTGAACAGACAGAAGGGCTGGCAGAGCAGATGCCCCACAGGCTGTGGGACGCACTGTTGTATGCAATAAAATAGTCTTTCTTTTCCCAAGAATTTCCAACCAGGTTACACCATAATGAGTTACGACATGTGTATCAGATCTGAAACATAGCTAAGTTCCTTACTGATGCATGATCAGGAATCTTAGCCTCCATTAGTGTGTTCACAGTGAGAATAGACAGACCAAAAACAAAAAATGGCAGCCTCAGAGGAAGAGGTGGCATATTTTTTTGGAAACCCTAATTCCTTTTTTTGCTGTAAAATACTTTTTATAAATTAAATGGGATTTTTTTTTTATTAATTCACAAGCAAATTACGCTATTTTGCTAAACAAATTGTCCTTCCTCATCTAATAGTTTTGTATTATGGCACATTATTTGTTCAAAGTCTTATCTAAATTTGAATTTGGTGGTAATTTTATTGAGTTAGAGCACTGACTGCAAGAAACCGCAAGCTATGACCATCACGACTGAATTTCTGAAGCATTTCCTCTAAACTTTGTATTAGCCCGGAGCTTCTAGCCAAGATAATAAGACTGGATTCAGAGATAAACGGTACAAAGTGGGGTAGATGGTACATAAAAATCAATCTTCTAGCAAATGACATAATGACATTATGTGGAGGACTGCTATGAGAATGGATCCCTGATGTCCTTTGATGACCTGAGGAAGACGAATCTGTCCTGAAGAAACTTTGATTTATATCTCCAGTTAAGATCTTTTCTTAAAGCCACTTGGTTAAAAACTGCTCCATGAAGGAAACTCGCCTGGTCTTATTTCAAAAGTGTATTCTGTCTTAATGTGTGCTGCTCCAGAACCGGGGTCACATGTCAAGGGAGATGTGGGGCTCTGATTTGCATGTAACAAGTGATGCAGAACGATGGTCGCAATTATGTCAGAAATGTTTAAGTGCAACCATTAATTGCAGCTACAGACTGACCCATTACGACTTTCTCCATCAAACGTACAATTCGGCAAAAAAATTACATAAATATAAACCAGAGTTATGTAGGCTGTGCTTTAGATGTAGCCTTGAGGAGGGTTCATTCCTGCACAGTACGTGGTTTTGCACAAAGGTGCATTCTGGCATAACTTTTCCAACATTATGTCAAAACCTTTAGTTACCCTCTCCATTAGATTCTCAAATATGTTTATTAGGAAACTTTACAAATGTTGGAACAAAACCAAAACCACTCTGCATAGAATCATATACAAAGGTTGTTAGAATATATAAACTTATGTTTATCAGAGCCAAGCATTGACTTTTTGCCTCTCTTGTTGTTCTTCTTCAACTTGAAAATCTTGCAAAAAAAGACAAAGAAATACTTCTTTCACATTATCTCATTGAGTGCATCACTTCAAAGTTGAAGTGAGAAAAAGCAAAGCCAAAATGTAACGGTCGGAGACCTGTGTGCACACTCTTATTTGCCTTTATGCAGACTAGTCCATGTGATTGTTCAGTGCAATGGCACCAGCTGCACATGCACAGTCCCAGAACTATAAGGTTACTATACTGGCATGTCCCAAAGGTCGTGTAATCCCTGCATTGCAGCGAGAGAGCTCCTGGATGTCCTGGCCAGTAAAGTAATAATTTTTTTAAAAAGTCCACTTTATTGACTATGTGCACGAGAAAATGCTAACTTCCTGGTTTGAGACCGGATGTGGGGTTATACATTTCCGGTAGCTTTACTTTGCGGTCAATCGCTACTGCGAAGATATACTCCAAAATCATGTCCAAAACTCGAAAACGGAAAGATCGCGTTAAGTTACAAAGAGCAGAAGGTGGGAACACTCACCACTGTTGTGTCATAAAAAATCTAATGATCAATTTTGACGTTTAAAGAGTTTAGATCGATCAGTTGTTTACATCACTCAACACAAGCAGAACTGCATTACAGAATCAGAAGACACATCGTCCACATTCAGAAGCACATCTCTGTATAGTGACTGGTCTTATGATTTAAACAGGCAAATGTTCAGCATTCAAACTACAGGTGAAGAATAGTCAAACCAGATGTTTCCCCGTTATGTCGATATCAGCTAGTCAAGTACACACCTACACAGCATGTTAACAAACCGTGAAAAAAAGCCACACACAAAATGAATGATTGCAGGTAAGGGTTTCTATACATTAGTATTTACGAAGGGTATGTTGTGACTTACCTTCAGAATTACAGTGGTCCCTCGCTATAACGCAGTTCACCTTTCACCTCGCTGTTTCGCAGATTTTTTTAGTGCGAGTTTGCATGCTTTTTTTTTATATACATCACATGTGTCCTGCGTCCTGATCGCTGCAGACGATCTCCTCCGTGACGTCTCTCCTGTTCAGTACACAATCGCCACATCGATCGCTAGCAGTGTGACTCTGAAGTGCAGTACTGTATGTCCATGATGTCCATGCGTCAAAAAATAAAACTGGCTACTTGATTTCACCTATCGCTGGTTATTTTTAGAACATAACACCCACGATAAACGAGGGACAGCTGTTTACAGATACTGAGAAATATAACATTTGAATCCCTTTTCTCTTTTGAGAAAAAGAGAGGCGCTGGGGAAAAAATATCGACAAGTCGATGAACATCATTTACAGATATATTGGGTAAATGCCCAAGACATCTATAGAAATGTAAATCGCCGCTTGATTTATTCATTTGCTTAACTTGTTTTGGACCGTAAACAAGGCGCGAATAGGACACCGGAAACAAAGCTCCCCACAGGAGTTTCCGCACCGGAAGTAGCATATGCTAATGTGCACATAGTCAATTCAGCTTAGAGGAGGTCTAACATTTAATAAAAAAACACCCTGTTGTCATGTGTATACAATAATAACACAGGAAATAAGAGAGTGCTAAGAAAACAGGAAAATGCCCCACTGTCACCCACCATCAGGTGTTGATCTGGTAATGATTTCCTGTGTCTAATGTTTTTTGTAGAGGGAACACGCCTGAAACAAGAGGAACAGCTTATGTCGTATATGAAGACATTTTTGATGCCAAGAATGCCTGTGACCACCTGTCAGGCTTTAATGTCTGCAATCGTTACCTCGTGGTCCTCTACTACAATGCAAACAGAGTACGTATGAGCATTACATCACTGCAGGCACAAAGGTCTTTTGGACCAGATGGTTCTTGGAGGTCCCTGAAAGTAACTCTGTTCCTTCAAGCTACATAGATAGCTTCAAGGCTTCTCAATGTTTGCGTTTGAGCTGACAGTATAACTGCTAACATGACCTAACAGCCAGCTGGTGAATGACACAGCAAAACATGCAATATGATGGTGATGAGAGCTGTGTCATTGCTTTCCTGATGATAGCAGAGCTAGAGTCTTTGGCCAGCATGAGAGGAACAGGGTAGCTGTAGCACTACCCCCCTCCGTCACTTAAATGCTTTTATGCTACATTGAGATGAAACAGACGTGTTGTTGAGGCTGTAAATACAGCCGGTATGGCTTTTTTTTTTTTTTAACTTTGTTGTAATCCTTTGTTTTCAGTCTTCACTTTTTCAGTGTTTAAATGCCAAAGGCAGAAAATCAAGTGTAGTTGTGCTTTAATGAATCAGCATTTTGTTGTATTTCCTCAGTTACTTCTAAACATGTATAAAGACTTAAAGTTCCCCAAACTATCCCTGCAGTGCAGACACACAAATGAGGACAAAGTGCTCTCACAGAACAGGGCTTAGTCTGTATTTTAATATTAAATAATATATAGTTTTACATTTCTGTAAAATATGAATAGAATATTGATGTACTTTTTTTTTTAATCAACTCTTTTCGCAGGCTTTCCAGAAAATGGACACAAAAAAGAAAGAAGAACAGCTGAAGTTGCTAAAAGAGAAATACGGCATCAACACAGACCCTCCAAAGTAGTCTTCATAAAGCATTTATTTTCAGTTCTAGATGTGACGTGTTGCTCTGTTTGGACTGGTTTGTTCTAGTACACTTGTTGATTATACATCCTTATTTTGGTTTTCTGATTTTCATGATCAAATCTGTATGAACCTGGTTACACCGTCAGTATTTGAGTTCACACCAGGGCAAAATCTGCTTGTCAGTTTAATTTAAAATTTTTGTTGTGTTCCTGTCAAAGTGATTGACAAGCGAGACAACCTCTTTAGCAGGAGACACGTCCTAGTTTTCACCCAGGGCAACATGTTAAAGTCTGCTAGAGCACATTGCTTTTCTCTCCATACTTTTAATTTAAAGCTGACCATGGGATTTTCATTTCTATAAAATAAATCTTTTTTTCTAAAAGCTGCCATCTCCTTGTGTTTTTAACATACTGTAGATGTAATTTAGTGGAAATGCTGTCCTCTGCGTGAACCCATTTAGATCAATAGACTGTGCATTTTCCACATTTGCACAAGGGTTAGGGGGTCGCCCGATTCTTAGTTTGCCTCAGGTTTTAAATGGCTTGTGATGCAGTCCCTGGGGTTTGGGGATGATGAGTGTGGAGATGAGAGCCGCTAAGTGAACTCTGTGCAGTCAGTGTGCAGAGTCATGGGTAAACACCACAGGCTTTCTCAGTCACTTCCTCTGAACAGTGTTTGCATTCCAAAGTATTACCAGGAAAACGCAGGATTTCCACAGGAAGAAAAGACGATCACAATTTTAATATTAACATTAAATCATTCCTTAATAGTGACACCTAGTGGTTGTACAAGGACATTTCAGATGATTTTATTAGCTGCGTCATTACAAGCTTTTGTATGCGCTCTTTTAGTAAATTAGGGCATTATTTTTATTTATACCAGTAAATCTGAAATAAGGACGAACATTTGAATTTTACATCAAGTACCTGTTAGAGCTGACAGTAGATGTGTGGCTGAAGATCACAGCAAGGAGTGCACATCCAAAACAATTCCAACAGTTTTTTTTTAATGATTGACAGTAGGACGTACTGTAATTATCTAATAATAACTACCAGCTCAACGCTTACAGGAACAGGATTAATCGCTTTTCCTTAATTATACTTAACTGGACTGTTAAGTACAGTTAACAAGACTAAACGCATCACTTAGCGAATACGCTCACACAAAGACGTTTGACGTGTTTTATTATGTGTTTGTAGGGTTTTTTTTCTTGTTGACGACCTTCCAGCTGTTACTGCTGAACATCTGCCTAGGAACAGAAAACTTGATCAGTGTGGCCAGTTTGGTTAAGCCAACAGATGTGTATCCCAGTGTGTAGGAGAACCCACATATACACTGTGATAAATGAACATTTTGAGTACACGGTCGTGTTTCTTGGGCCAAGAGTCCTGAGTGCTGTTTAAAACTCTCAGGTAGCACCAAGCGATTGCAGAGACTGAATAACCACATCAGTTTTCTTTTTAAATTATTGGTTGTATGAAAAGTGCTGAAATATCTTATTTATTAGTTGTTATTTCTACAGTATTCAATTCAATCTTTATTGGCAGACTTCATGTCCATAAAAACAAGACAGAAACACACACAACACCCCCCCCCCCCCCAACACAGGGTATAAACCATTAAATATATATACATATATATATATATATATATATATATATACACATACATACACATATATATACACACACACACACACATATACATATATACATACATACACACATACATATACATGTATATAAATAAGTATATAAAACATTTGTAAAAATATAAAACCATAATATACATAAAACCCAATTACTTAAAATAAATCAATAAATACACAAACACTTTAACCAGTGCTTTCTCAGACTGGATGAGTAACAGGAACCACTCACTGTCGGATCTGTAAGTGCTAAAATTATACTGTTACTCGAACCATCCAGTCGTTCTCTAAAAGTGAACATTAACTTTCTTAAAAGTGCTTTAAAAGTCCAAACACCCACAGCTACAAACATCTGACTGGCACTACCACTTCTAGGTATCCTGCAAAGGATTCTCATCGCATCATTATATGCAACATGCAGCTTCTGCTACATTGTTTGTAGGATGACCACAAGGGGGCAGTATATAGCGGTGTGCAATATGCTTTAAACAAAGCCACTTTAACTGGAAGTGAACAAAAGCTGAATTTGCGTGCAATAGTATTTGCCTGCACATAGAGCTTACATCGTTGTCTGTATATGTCATCATCATCATTCATTTGCTCAGTAATAAAGTGACCGAGGTATTTCACCTTTTTATGAACTTCAAGAGTTTTCTGGGCCAGTTTAAACAAAGGGAAATTTAGCTGTTTATCCTGCTTGGTTCTACATATCAAAACAGCACTTTTAGCAGCATTGTACTCTATGTCATATTGCACACCATATTCAGTACAGACATTAAGAAGATCCTGTAACCCAGCACTGCTTGGACTAAAAACAACCAGGTCATCTGCATACATAAGATGATTTATCAATGTTTCACCTAATATACACCCAGTGTTACAGGCTCTCAGCTGTATGGACAAATCATCAACATATAGATTAAATAAAATTGGAGACAAAATCCCACCCTGTCTGACACCATTGCTGACACCAAAGGGGGCAGAAATACTACTTCCCCATTTAACCTGCATGCTCTGATGAGCGTACCAGTAAGAGAGAATCCTCACGATGTATTGAGGAACTCCCCGTCTCTTCAATTTATCAAAAAGTTTTCTATGGTTCACTCGATCAAAAGCCTTAGAGGCATCAATGAAACACATGAGGACAGATGAATTTTTAGCCTTATACAAACTGACTGTTTCCTTGAGTGCATATATGCACATGTCAGTGCTGTGCTTTGGTTTGAAGCCAAACTGATTATCCAGAGAAGAGATGAACACACTAAGTCTGTCAAACAAGATTCTCTCTAACACCTTAGATAAAATACTGGCTAGTGCAATCGGCCTATAATTATCCAAACAGCTCACTTTTGCAGCTTTGTCCTTTATAACTGGTACCAATAAAATACACAGCATTTAGTCTGGTAAAATGCCATGAATCATAAACCCAGTGAAACACAGTGCTAGAAGAGGAGCTAGCCTTAAACTAGCATGTTTTAAATGTTCTGCAGTGATGTGATTCAAACCAGAGGATTTATTATCAGATAACCTATGAATGGCTTCATATACTTCATGTGTCCTTACACTTATTGTGTCATTACTCATGTCAAAATTGTCCTCATATGGATCACTTTTTATACAGTTAAACAACGCACTGTAATGCTGTCTCCATAATGCAGCAATGTTATCTGCCCCAGAAACACCTTCAACAGTTGATGGTAGAGATGGTTTACAGTTATTAAGAGCTTTCACCTCTTTCCAAAAATCTGTCATATTATTACACAGCATTTTCCTGGCCAAAGAATCTGCTCTCAGCATTTGCTCATTTTTAGTTATAAAGCGAACAGCGTACTTATATCTGGCATTCGCACATTTTTTCTGTTCAAATTCTGGGCCTTGTTTAGGTCTTCCAGCCATGGCCCAACATTTATAAGCTATACGAGCTTCATCATGGTACATGGATACATGTTCTTTCCAGCCAGGTCTGATCTTAGGTTTCTTATGCTTATATTGTTTATCAAGCAGTGTACCACTTTCATACAGAGCAGTCACTATATCATCATACATGGAGCAGAGTAAATGTTTATGCACAGCATTCTTACAGTTGACATCCTTGCACAAAATAGCTTCTTTGGGCAAAGAAATGTTGTTCAGATGTATATCGGTATTACTATGATAAGCTAAGAAATCATCTTCACTACATGCTGACCAGTCTAATTTTATACTGGTAGCAATATTAGCAATATTATTTCCAGTTGTTGCTGGCATTTGTTCCACATTCACAGTAAAACCAAAAGGTATATGATCTGACACAGTTACCTCATACCTAATAGTCATGTTTGCTAAAGCTGCATGTCCATCAGCTGTACAGATACAATGGTCCAGCCATGATGTACTATGCCAGGCTTCACTTATGTATGTATAGCTATCTGCAGGCAGTAACACTTTGGTAGACAGGATAAGATTGTTAACTTCACAAAAGTGAGTTAAGTGGTTAGCAAACCGAGAACTGCTGTCTGTGAGATCAGCATTAAAATCACCCAAAACATATATGCTGTAGGTATCATTGTCTTGAATAAATGCATTAATAAAAGCCAGCCTACTGAGGTATTCTTGCTCATTTTGACAAGATTCATAGGGAGTATAAATATTAAGAATGATAAAACTACTATTATTCTGTGTATATTGTATACCAATACACCAGTCTACATTCAGTCTAATGGGCTTTATCACAGGGTCTATTTGTTTGTCCCAAAGCACAGCAACCCCTCCAGGTATTCTACCTCTGACTATAGCTGTGCTGAGATCAGTTGTTGATTCCCCCACTCCCAAAAAACTTGCATTTAGACAGTTAAGTTTTCCCAGGTCCTGTTTGGACAACCATGTCTCCTGGAAGCATAAAATGTCACATTCTGCAAGCAGACTGTCCACAACAATCCGTCGAGCTTTGTCCCCTGCACTCTGTCCCAAACGTAGACCACGACAGTTGTAAGATAATACCCTAATAGACATCTTCATGTAGATACGTTGGTACCAGAAGGCGCAGTTATCTCCCCTGCTGGATCCACTGAGTTTGGCTTACGAGGTTCATAAAAACGCCGGACCAGAGCCCCTTCAGGCCAGAGTTCAGGATTGTACATTTCACCCACATCATTACATTCAGCAGTAACCTTGAAAGAGCCGAACCTGCTACGTTTACTAGCAATTTTTTGACAGGTCACATCTCTTCTGAGTTTCTCTCTCAAATACAGAGCAAGAGTTTCTGCATCTACATCCAGGGCAAATTTAGTGGCAAACACGCTCACCAATTTAGTTTTCACAGTTCTGATTGTACTCACAGCTCCAGTGCCGATAATCGATACAGGTCCAGGCCTCTTATTGCGTCCAGTGGTAGCAGCATGCATTCCTGAACCCGAATTAACCTTCTCCAGCTTGTGACGAGGCTTGCCATTTTTCACAACTTTACTCCATTGCGGGGAGCATGTAGAAATCACTGTCTCAACGGGATCCTCCGTTGTTGCTGTAGTTTCCATATTACGACCTGAGGCTGTCGTCGGAGCCCGATCTTGACCACATAGCAACATCTCCGGACAAAACGCTGACACTGTGCTTGTCCCAGTCCTTGAAGCAGCCAAAGCTCCGGCTCCCTGCCTTCCGCGCGGGCCGCCTTTACTTCGACTCCCCCACTGCTCCTCTGCGTGTTTCCCCAGGGGAAAGTGGGAATCGGTCCCCGACCCCTGAGCATTCAGAGTAACAGGCTCAGCCGTCACCTCAGACCGACACTCAAGAACAGTCACACGTTGGTCGACCTCCACAGCATTGGTCATAACTTGCTCGCAGACATCCGCCTGTAGTTTAACTACATGTTTTAAAGCAGCTACCTCAGCACACAGCTGGTCCATTCGCCGTAGTAGACAACACACATCCATGCTGGAGTATGTAACAGGCGGCAAATCATCCAGGTGATGAGATACAAATCTTGGGATATTCTCCCCACACTCATTCAGCACTTTGAGACAGAGTTTAATATTGTTGGCGTCTTTATGCTGTCCTTTATATCCAACGCACCGCTGTGAGGTAGTGGGGCAGAGCTCAAACAAAACTTTCTTGGAGGCTTCAATCCCCTCGGATTCAAATGTGTTCGTGGCCAACAACACAATTTCATCCTGACTTAAAGTTTTGATTTTTACAGCAAGGAAATTAAGTAGTTCATCCTCTACAATTACCCTTCCATCAGTTGTTTTATATATCTCTGGTTTTAATCGTGACCGTTTGAAAGTCGGAGCTACGTCTGCACCACCACCTGCTACATCCGCCATCTTTTTGCACAATTATGCACAAGGTCATTGATTAGATGCCTTAGACTCCTCAAAGCCTGTTGAAGCCAGTTAGTGGCTTCAACAGGCTTTATTGATTTAGTATCAATAAAGATTTCATCAGATAAGATGTGTGTTTAGTTTGGCTTAATATGTAAACCCTTAATGATGGTGTGACTTGAGGGGTCAATCAGCAGCACGATATAAAGGCTGCCTACTAACGACATTGTTTTGTTTTGTCAGTGTCGGTGAATAAACACCTGCTCGGTGTTCATTGCTCCTTACCGTCTTACTTCCCATAGAAACAGTAAGAAAGTATGATATGTTTTATAGGACTGTATAGAGTCCTGTGAAAATGTTCTCTGTCATCACGGCTGCACGACGTGTAATTCATCTGTGGTCCTTGACACTGAATACACAGAGAACAGCTGAAATAAGTAGAATAATGGAAAAAGAGAACAAGTAACCGAAGAGGAGATAGTAGAAGTATTAGTTAAACTATTAAAAGTGATTGATGAAAATAAAGCTTAGACAGGTGAAAACGTAAAAAGTTTAATAACAATCACTGAGAAAATCGACAGCTTTAAGAGAAACATTAGCTCATTTTGAATTTGAATGTTTTTTGCAGATTGGTGAACCTCTGCCGACACTTCTGAGAAACGCTGCCTGCGTCAGTCATGTGACTAAGTTCACCACATTATTTGCAAAATGTTATCTTTTTCAGTACCACTTCAGCACTCAAGAGCTAATATTTTGAATGAAATAGTAAAATGTCTCAGTTTAAACCTTTGGTATGTTTTCTATGTTCCATTGAGAATAGAAAATCTTAGCATTGTGTTTTTGAAATTGGGTTTGTAATAATTATTACTTTAAGGTAACTGAGAAATAAATGTATTAGCCAGAAGAACAGCTAAAGCTAATATGTGTCCAGTCGTATCAGTGACATCTTTTTGTCTCGCCAGCTCTAAGCTTAAACAACGACATCAGCAACTCCTACCAGGGTAACTATGAGGGGCCACATCAGACCGAAAGTTGGGGACCACGAGTGTGCCTCCATGATTGACCTTTAAGTAACAGAGCAGACAACAGCCCATTGAATTCCTTTTATTAGATTAAACCACAACACAGGGAGTAGTGCAGCCATGTCGTCAGGGACACAATACATGCTACAAAAGAATCCTCGTACACGGTTGCCATTGCTTACATTTGGTATCTTGATAGCAGTAAGAATAATAACAGAGTTGTAATTAGAAACATTATCTGGCCAAAGATGTTCATGTAAAGAAGTTCAGATTAGAAACTCGACAGGGGGACAAGTCACACTGTTGTAAGATGACGATGGACTGCTATGATATATCTTTATTGCAGTACTGTGTATATTATGACACGTCACGTCTCCTCTATCCTCCGCTAGCTCGTAAAATACCGGTAATTTTACGCAGGCTGGAAAATGTCAGGGCAGGGCAAACGGGTGATTTCCAAAGCATTCTTGGGCGGGGCACTGCGCTTCACTGAACTTCTCTACACTTGGTATGCATCAGTACGTGTACAATTTGTGAGAGAAAAGGAGTAAAAAAGTACAAAAAGTCTGACTGACTGGTTAGAGAGAAAGACTTTGAGGGGTTGAGGAGGGGGGCAAAAATCGTCCGATCTACTAAACACATGGCTTTACGGAAAGGGCCGTCCTCTGGTAGTAATGAAACGCCATTCACTGCTCCTTTTGCTGCTTTAGCACTCATTTACTTCCACTGAAAAAGACAAACAAGACACTCCAACAGCCTAACAAACAAACAAGAAAAAAAACTCCTCTGAATCCATTGTGATGATATGCAACCCGTGGGCGAACTCGAAAGAAGTGGATGCGATGGTAACGTAGAACAATCTAACTCCAGCTGAAGTGTTTTAGCTCCAGTGCTTCCACTTCATTTCAAAAATCCTCCATGTTCAACATCTGTTAATTCGTATGATGACTGGATTGTGTTTCAGTGCGCGTGGAGCAGGGGTTTAGTTCTTAGCAACATATACCACACCTAATCTACAAGGAAACATGCTCCCACAGTTAAAGCAGTCAAAAGAAAACGTCTCGACAAATCACAAAAAACCTACATCCCATACGACCGACTGACTGCGGTCAACTTTTTCCTCCCTAGCCAGTAAAAATCGTCTCTCCTGGTTCTCCCACGACCAAAGTGTCATTGCGCTGCTCCGATAAGGCTTCCTGTCTTCGATCATAGGATGCAAAATGAGGAGCTTTTTTTTTTAAGGCAGAACCTAAAGGCATGCAAATTAACTACATTTACAGTATTTACCGACAGCACGAGCATGTTTTCGGAAGGAAAAGTTGGATAAAATCCATCTCTTCTAGAGCTATTGGTACTTGAGACGATGGATAGAGTGTCGTATTGGAGGCAGATACATTATCATAGGAATTTGGTTCGGTTGACGTTACTCGGTATAATGAAACACACACAGCTAGCGCCAGTAAACTCGGAACAATAAATAGAGTAGCGGCAAATTCAACGTAGCACATCACTGATGCGCAAGCTCCAGTAGAATGAACCTGTATGGAAAATACTTTGCACACTTCACATTTTGGCAGTTGATCTTTAAATAATTTAAATATATATTCATATTTATAGATCTATGTATATATATATATATATATTAATTGTGCGAGGTGTTTATATGTAGTGAGAGTTGTGTGTGTGTGTGTGTGTTTGTACTGTGAGTGCGCACCCGTACCGTTGGCACCTGCACACTAGTTGTATGTTGTGTGTAGATCTTTTATAGCAAATAACATTCTCATGCACACGAGTGTTTCAAACACAAGAAGCAGATCCATTGAAAGGTAGTCCAAGCATATATAGAGATTTTTTTTCAGTGGAAATAGCTGCAAACTGAATGGAACATGAAATTCTTTCTGTGCAGTCCGTGGCGGCTGGTGGAGCGCTCCGCTCGCCCTCCGGCCTATTTCTGGAGGTCACACTGCAGCAGTAATACGATGGACGGGTCGCTCTTGGCCGCCTCTTTGAACTCCTCCAGCGAGATCTGATCGTCGTTGTTCTTATCCATCTTGGAGAAGATCTTGTCCACCCTCTGCTCGGGCGTCAGGCCGTCCTCGTTCATCTTCATCATGATCACCGTGCCCACCATCTTGTAGATGGCCTGCAGGGGGAGGAAGAGGGCAGAAGACTTTTAGAGCACGCTTCAAAGTTTCCTTCAGCTGCCAGTCTCTAAATCTGTACTCTAAATATATGTTCCTGTCTATTTGCTCCTGAGGAGGCTGTAAAACTTTGTGAAACTAGCACGATACGAGTCGATAAGTCGATGACAGCAATACTGAGGTTGTGTTAGCTGTTAGCTGCTGTTAGCTGCTGTTAGCCTGTTAGATACTATTAGCTGCTGTTAGCAGACGCTAGCAGACGTTAAAGATGCTTTACATTGTTGAGCTCGGACACTTACATAATCATTCTCACACAATATGAAAGTGAGATTTCTGGGATAGTTGAGCCTAGCGCTGGCTGGCATAATATTAGCTTATATTAGCTGGCTTGTTGTCAGCTGTCTGGAGATGTGAGGGCTGCATGTCTGAACTACTGACAATAAGTAATTGCGACAATATTGGGAATAAATGAACAGTTTTGTGTGTTAGAGGCGAGGCTTGAGGTGAGGAGGAAGAGGATGACGTGGAAATGAGGAAGGAGGGAGACTGTGAAAGATGTACATGTTCAACTGTTGCACATTTATAGTTTGAAAGAGCTATTTGTGATCTTAAAATTTAAAGCAACTTCTATCATAAGTGTACCACACATGTGGCGGCTCTCTAGCCACAGTCCATCACAACACCTCTATTTAAGATGGTGGGACAACATGGCAACTTCCACAAACTGTGTCTGCTCCTAAGTATTCTCTATGGATTAATTATGAGTTTATGAAAACACAGAATTAATCACTAATCGATGTATATTTACAATATTCTTATTTTTCTATAAATACCCTCAATAAATTACTTACTGTACCTTTATGTGGAATTTAAGCTTCTGAGTTCAATCTACGTGATAAAAATACTGTAATCACAAACTCTACACAGTAACTTATTGTGTAGTCTGACAACAGCAACTATGACAAACATGCTCTTTACTGTTGTTTCCTACTAAGCATTTCCAGTAACTTCTTCAAAGAGAGAAACTCCACTGCAAACACGAAGACAACAGGTAAATTAGTTATAGCCAGTCTGCTGCAGAGCTTTCACGTGTGGTTTAGCTAAACCTGTCAAGGATGCTGAAGTATGAAGCTGCTTAAAAGTGCTGGCTTTGATAGTAAAGTTTGCTGTAATGTCTATTAGGAGGTTCTATTTGTCGGTATAATTGGATATGCTGATCAAATAAAACAAGGACAACACAATATCTGCAACCTGCGCTGACTATAGATGTTGTTAGTGTTGTTCACCCGCACGACCGACAGGGTGAAATACAAATCTGTGCAAGTTTCCTCTGAAAAAGCACGAACACCGTCTCTCTTCTATTGCTGCTGACACATTTATCGCTTTTTCAAAGCTTTTTAATTATATGTCTTTTCTAGTCAGAGTCACTGCATATTTTCCTTCAACTGTGACATTCGAATGTTTTCGGGTGTCTTCGGATGTGACGTTACCGTTCAGAACATAACAACGGTGAACAACTTCACTGTGGATTTTGTTACTAATGTTTGCCTGCATGAAACAGTGGGAAATGCCTTTGGGAAGCATGAAAATGAACTGAATGCTGAATATGAAGAGGCATCAATTGCATGTTTCTCCAAATGGGATATTATTGATCCTTACACAAGGATCACGAAAGAATGATAAAATAATGGATGCCTCAATGCAAACGGGTCGAGGGGCAGGAGTGGCCTGAATTACAGATGAGTCTGCTCCAAACATGGACGTTTGTCTTTAGCTGCAAATTGTTTGAATAACCTGTGTCTCAGATTCGACAGCCTCAGCTCAGCGCTCAGTAACCAAAGTACAAAACTAGTTGTCCTGGTGACTCAGCAAGTTACAAAGCTAACAAAGTATAAGGCTGTCCAAGTAAAAATAATCAAATCCCTTTAACCGCTTCAGAAAGTTTCTAACCACATTATACCTCGATGATCTCCAGCATCTCCACCCGTGTGATTTTGCCGTCTCCATCCAGGTCGTACATGTTGAAAGCCCAGTTAAGCTTCTGCTCGAAACTGCCCCGTGATGTGATGGACAGCGCGCAGATGAACTCTCTGAAGTCGATTGTGCCATCGCCATTCTTGTCGAAGGTCCTGAAGGCATGCTGGGCAAACTTGGACGCATCGCCATAAGGGAAGAACTACAAAGAAAGAGAAAAGGGTGGGTATGTACTCGGGTATGTTTCTATGATTCAGTCATTTGAAGTCATTGGGCACAAGAGCCTTTAGATAATGTTTCAGAAATACAACCTCTAGTGTTTTTCACATGAGTGGCCAAATAATGTACAAACATGACGTCTCCTGAGAACAGTCGCAAAGAATTGCTTGCATTTATCTTGGGTGGCTAAATGAACTTCGATTTCCTATTGCAACTCAGTGTTTTGTAGGCTGTACCTTTCCAAGTGTTCTCATTAGATTCACCAATGACAGTAATTGTTCCAGATTGTCTGTTTGGCAGTAGGATTACTCAAAGTTGTGGACAAATGTGCACAAAGATTTAGCAGAAGTGTTGGCTGAACGTCTGAAGCTAATCTGAGATGGATGAACTGAACTAACAAAAGACTCGATATCCTTGTGGATCCAGCCTTGGTCGAGGTTTTCAGTCTCACGTGGCTGTTGCTGTGTATTCATGTGCAGGTTTATACAACTATCCATACTGTAAAGATGTCCTGGATAGCTGTCGCTTCAAAACGCCCAGAGCCTGCAGTCTTTTCTTAAATTCTAGTTCCAAAACAGGCGACTCCGGTTCACCGTGTTCATGGGTCCCTTGTGTCAAAGCCTGACCCCAGGCTTTGACACAAGTCGCAGCTAGAACTACTGTACACTTTAGCTCCAAGAGAAATTCACACGGCTGTTTTATCCTGACACATGTGACTTTAATGCGGTTCCAAGTTACATGACCTTTTGCCTCACAGCTTTGTTTTGCCGGACTTCCCTGCTGATGCTGATCTGATGTCTGATACATGTGCATCTGTTGGCTATGCGGCTGTTAACGTGAGGGTGATGATATTCACCTGCAAGCGTGGTAGAGCCCATACTTTTATCATTTCATCAAACCTAATTAAATCAATGTTTTGTAATTACTTTAGTGATTAACTTACTTTAGCACTTTAGCCCGATTGCTAGTGAAAAATGCTGATAATTATCATCATCAGCCTTTTCAGTAGGACCACATTAGCATTCTAATTAGCTGTATTTGTAGCATAGATGCTACCTTTAAGGCAGTTCTGTAGATAATACCTGAATTATGTAACTAAAAACAAACCAGTTGAAGGTGTAACTATGTGCAACATAATTTCATTTGTTGAATGTTGCAGATGTTTTTATTTCACTCAGCTTTTCTCTGTTTTTGTCCACTGATGCCTAATTACACAGCCCGTCTCTGCTCTGTACAGTTCAGTAAAGGCACAGGATCCACTGGGTTTTACCTCCAGTAAAGTACTTGAAGCACAAAAAGTGTGTTGACAGTTGAAGCAATCCATATCATTACTGCACGCCAGCAGCATATGAACACAAGGGCAGAGATTAATGCTGTAACTGCGTGGAAGGCCACCAAGCCCCCGCTCAGCTCTTCGTCATCTACCGTACAGCACGAACCCTGTGGGTGGCTGCGAGAAGCTGAGCCATTCATTAGACATAACCTTCCGTTTGACCTCCCTGGTAAAAAGTCTGGGTCGATGGTTAATCTTAGCTTGAGCGAGGCTGCTCCCTGAGGACTTGGGCGGGCTGCTTCAATCTTCATCGAGCAAATGGAACAAAAAAAAAAAAGATATTCCATGTTGTTTTATTACTTTTGCACCTGATTTCACCGTAACTCATTCAAGGTCAGGCGCAGCCATGCCACAGACTGAACGTGTAAAATATGAGCAAAGGAATCTGTGCAAAAGAAGAAAGTCAGGCCCTCTTAAACTTTGTGTAATCTCTGCCGTGTTCACAGGCTCACATTCAGGAACCACAGCAGGCATGCATGTAAAGGCGGGTACCTTCCCCATTTAATATATCTGGAAATGTCAAGACATCCTGCTTGTACTGACATTTGCAGAGCTACACAATGAGCAGCTGAGTTGAAACACAATTTTTTCTTTTTTTTTCAGTGAACGTCACATTTCCACTATCAGATTTCACTCAGAAAGAAACGCTGTCGTCAAAAGAAGACTGATATTTCCTTGTGCAGTAATCTTTGACAGCATGGATTTGTTCTTGGACCTTACCAGCCTTGCACACATAAAAAGCACAAGCAAGACCCCGGCACAGCACAGAGCGGGAATCAATGACAAAGATATGGCATCGATTAAGCCGTGAAAAGTATTAGCGTGAAAAGTTGAAGCTGTAACTTCAAAGTGTTGAAAAAAGCCTGCAGATGTTTAACTGGCAGCAGTTAAATGTGGCTTGTTTTCACAACCAGTGGAGTTAAAGCAACATTAGCCTTTATTTGAATTGCTAAAGTCACCCAGCTCTGTTCTGGCCAACATCAGTGTTAGACTCGGGTTGGTGTAGAAGCCTCATGCTCCCCCATGTTCACCAGCAGGTTTGCTGTTCAGTGTTGGACACGTAGTTTACAGCAGAGCCTTTATTTAGATGAAAAATGTATATGGTCAGAAGTGTGGGGTCACACCACCTATTCTGTGAATTCCTGTGTTTCCACAGGTCGATAAAATCAAACACCCAGACATACTTTGAGACTCTCTGCTGACTGAGTAACTACAGAGTTATTCAGCTGTTATTCCTCCGGCGCTAACATCAGCACAAAAACTGTACGCCTCAAGCTTCATAGCATGGATCTGCAAGGCTGAGCAGATCCTGTAGCTGTTGTGTGCAGGTAGCCCAGTACTCGTGTCCATACAGTGCACCTGGGGTGGCTGTAGCTCAGGTGGTAGAGCAGGTCATCTACTGATCAGAAGGTTGGTGGTTCGATTCCTGGCTTCCCCTAGTCTACAAGCCGAATATCCTTGGGCAAGATACTAACCCCAAATTGCTCTCCGATGCATCCATCGGAGAGCAATGTTAGTTAGAAAGCACTTAGAAAAATGTGCTTGTGTGAATGCACAGTTATATAAAGCGCTTTGAGTGCTCAGAAGAGTAGAAAAGCGCTATATAAGAACCAGGGCATTTACCTGAAGCGAAAGAGTGAAATTGTGTCCCAGACAACATAACAATGAACTTAGTCACACAACAGAGCTCTGCAAAGCTGACTATAACTCCAGAGTCAGAGGATAACTCTCTACAAGCTTACCACAACAATCTTCACACCTTTGGTTTAAACGGTGATATTTTAAAAATGAGAGCAGCATCTGATAACAAACCCATCAGTTTCAAAGGCTGCAGGCAGAGGAGAGCACCCGTCAATCATTGTTCGTTATTAGCACATGCACACAGGGGCATTTAAGGACGCTTCCCAGCACTGGACTCTTGAGGGGCAACCACAGTTTCTGTCCCTCCTGTTACATCAGACACCAGCAGCACATGTTTTGATGAAAACCTCACATAGCCTCTCTACTTAAACCAAACCCTGCATGACAAATTTTCAGTTTTATTCTCAAACGAAGTGCAGTCAAAGGGGTTTTTCAGTGTTCGCACCGTTGTTGAATCTGTTTTCAGCTAGTTTCCAGAGCCGTTGGCTATCCCTTGGTTATATAAATTCGGCTAGATCTCAGCTTTGGGCCAATGAGGACTGAGAAATGTAATGTTCTGTTGTTTAAAAGCCAATGTAACGATACTGGAATACACAGAAGATGAACTGGAAGTGTAATGACTCTCAATGACTCTCACATGCTAAAGTGATATGACTTGTGCAGTATTTAGTTGCTTGTTTACACATCCAGAAACATTCGTTAGGTGTTTGTGCCGGGTTAGGTTACAGGACAGCACAGAAGCTCTGATCACGGCAGCACAAGAGCATCTTCTAAGCACCACATCCACAGAGGCAGGAGTCCACTGACTATATCACCCATGCAGACTGTCCAAAAGTGCCCCAGAGACTCAGCACAGAGCAGCAAGATGTTAGAAGCAAGCTGGGATGGTGTACATTGGGAGGCACAACCAAGTAGCTGTGCTAGTGTACAGGAACATCTGCACCACGTATGAAGTCCCCAAGCTCCCACAGGAGCTTCCAGTGTTCCAGACAGACAAGCAGCTGCTGGCCAACCAACCAACCACAGTGGTGACTGACAACGATAGATGAGAGAATCCCAGCAGACAGACAAGAAAATAAAGACATACTCGGTGCTATTAGGAGCATTAGGCCCTGTAACCCCGAACCTGGAACAGTGACTCCAGCAGATTCCAGGCACAAGGCACATTCCAGGTTTGAGGAACAGCTAAGATGCACAGAAACCTCAAACTCCTAGGCCTCTGCTACAGGACCTATACATGCATGTATGCATATGTCTGTATACTGATCAACTACAGCAAGCCAAAGCCCATGTGTGCAGCAGACAGTCTCGTCACACTCAGAAACAAGGATGCTGCCCTATCCTCCACTAAGACGAACAACCCAGCACGCACAAACTGTCTGGAATCAAGACTGGGGGAGGAGACAAGGCCATGAATCCTAATGGGAAATAGATTGCAGTGACTTGGAGATTTCCAAAAAAGAGAGAGAAGGATGAGGGATGAAACGATAGAGAGTAAGGGTTAGACCGTTTTAGCTCGGGTTATAAAATTGCCCAGCAGCAATGAGGTCCCACCCATGTAAATTTTGCTGCAGTGCGAGCCGATCAGACTGCAGTGGGAAGTTTAGAGAAGTTCAGAAGAGAAAAGATATGCGGGGGAGGAGGGTGTCAGCGGGCACAGAGATGAGGAGAGACAGAAGAATTTCAAAAGAACGAAAGGAAAAAAGGAGCAAGGCAGACAAAGTGTGAGAGCGACAGAGACAGAGCTTACACCCATGATCCAGGTCCTTATCTGCCCTTTCAGAGAAGCCACACTAATGCGAGGATGGAAGTCCCTTTAGGACAGGGACAGCCAGTGCGAGCCAGCTTGCATGCACGGGACGCTTTGTGCATAAATGCAAAGTGGCTTCCTTCCCACAAGCGCTGCCTCCTTCCCCCGTACGGTTCTGCCTCAGATCATCCCCCAACCCCGGAGGAACGGGAGGAGGCACGTGGACCTACGGGACGACGTGGGAAGAGTTGAGGAGAGGGAGGAGGAGGCTAAGTGAGAGGGGAGAGGAAAGGTGCCAAGGAAGAGATGCGGGAAGGATGTTTAAGGGGTGGGAGGGGAGCGAGAGAACGCCACTGCAGTTCCCCAACAATCTGCTAAGTTATGAAACAGTTACGTAAAAATGAAGAAAGAGCAAACCACACAGGCAGCAACAAAACGTTCACTAGATGGCACGCAATTACAGTTTAACGACCAAAAATGAGCCCGTCACCACTTGAAGGGACTGCATCCTCGACTTTACACTTACAGATATTAAGCCGGTAACGTCTCCATTAAGTCGTACTCTCCTGCTGATCTGGCAGCCGTTTGCTGTTATGGCTGTTTGCAGTCGGCCATCAAAGGATGGGCTCAGTGCCAGACCGCTCAGCCAAGGGCCAGGCGCACAGGCGCAGCTGCTCTAATAAAGGCTAATGTCGCAAGGTTTGCATGTGTGTGTGTGTGTGTGTGTCAAGGCTGATTCTGTCAAACAAGCACACACCACCTGAAACATGCTGCTGGTAAATGGAACATTAAAGCCTTTATAATCAGCCTGCAAGCTGGCACTGGTGCTGATCCAAACGCTGGGAGGCAGGGAGACTGGGCGAGAGAGAGGACAGGAAACGAGTGTGGGAGAGAAAGACACTCAATCGTCACACTTAACTGAAGGCCATTTCACACTGACAGAACAGCGAACGACTGCAGGATCATGGAGCAGATGAATATTGCAGCTCCAAAGTGCTGTGAAACTGCGCACGCAAGTGACTCAACCCTCAAACGAGCTCATCAGTAACAACCAGCAAAATGACTCTGATTCCAAAATAACTTCCAGGAAGTGTTTGATCCGTATTTCTCTTTAGCTGAACTCGGTGCGCTGCCGGCTCTTCAGATAAGCGTTCGGCTGGACGGAGATCCTGCAGCTTACAAGCTTTGAGTGATGACATCACAAGGGTCAGCATTTAAATGAGCTGAAGATATTATATTTACTATCAAGTTTCTGATGCAGTTTGGAAGCTGCTAATACTAAAACTGCTGTACTGTAATCTGTGTGTGTGAGACTGATGAGAAGCAGCAGATAAGGACGAACTGTAGTTTGAGCTAAACTCGCCACCCATGACGAACTCTGCAGTCAATCCAAATCCCCGGACCTTTAGCCAAGAAATATTTTCATTTTGACCAGCGCTGTCAAGTTTCTGTTACCTCTCGCTGAGCTTTCAAGCTCATCTTGCTAATGAAAGTGGGCAGCACTGCCAGATATGAGTGAAAGCTGTGGAACGCGAGAGAAAGATCATGTCAGGTTAAAGTTTTATCCACTCAAATGTCCACAGTGTAGGTGAGACAAAAGATATCGTACAGTTTCTGAAGGCGATACGGCGCCAAATGCAAATTAAAAATATAAATACATGCAGGTGATGTGACAGGATTATCCTAACATGCTAACTTTCACGCGTTTCTGAGCCACCGGGCTTTCTAGTTTTTCTTACTTCAGTTACTTAGATACGAAGAATAACAGATGATTGTATTACAACGTATGAAATATCACACAATGACCCTATTATGATGTTATCGTGACATCATCATGACATCACAACGTATGGCTAAGGCTCCAACCAACCCAGACCTAGAGACCATCTGTGATCGTTGGGCTGGCACTGGTTGCTAGGGAAAAATGAGAATTCCCTGACCAGCGAGTGAGTGATTGGTGTAAAACTGGCTGCTACAGCCCTACTCATACATGGGTCAGTGCCCACCCCCCACCCCCTCCAGCAACTCCAAGTTACTATGGAAAAGTAAGTATTAAACAACTGGTTGTTGGAGGTCACTTGGATAAAACTGGTCATACATGGAAAACTGCTTTTAAACAGAGACAGGAGACTCTGACAGTCATGATGTAATCTCCTGTACAGTGATGTCATCTGAAGTGTAAATACATTCGATGGCTATTCCTGAATCCATCAGTAAACTTAGTGCTGATGTAGTACTGAATGTATCACTGCTTTGCTTTAAAAATAATAACAGATGAAAACCAGCCTTACCATGCATTTTGCTTATAATCTTACCAAACAAAGCCAGTAGATGAGCTGCTTTATATGCTGCAGACCTCTGCAAATGCCAAACCACATGACCTATTACCATTCGTGCACTCAGAGTCCCACAGCGCCCGCTCTGAACCGCTTCTCTGCCGATGCCGTGCTCCGTCACTGTAACTGTTTTTCATGGATTGGGAATCATTTCAAATCGATCCCTTTCCAAATGATTCTGCTGCTTCGGTACCATCGGGGAGCTTGCTGCTTCGATAGAGCTGCACACAGTGAACATACTCGACACACAGTTTGCTGGTCATCGCTTCCCTTAATATGGATGGTTCAATATTCTTTTGTCAGGGAATTAAACCCAACAGGGAGACAATAACAATAAATCAGACTGATAAATACAGTAATAATTTATGATCTCTTGGTGATGCATCCACACAGCCCCCCCGAGGTCAAGGTCTCCTTGCATAAGAGCCCTGCAGGACACTCTGTTCTGCCTCTCTGTTGTTATCAAAGGCACATTTGCTATTGGCCGTCCATCTCTCCAGTACACGAGCACAGGGTGCAGAGGTCAGTCTGAGCCTGTGATCTGCCCTTCAAAGCGCTCGAGGTCTGTAACAACAAGGCTTTAGCTTTGACGTGTTTCATACGGTTTCCATCACTCTGCTGTGGCACCAGGGGTGGGGGGGTAAATAAAGCCTCACCTTTCATGCATTCCTTTGCTAACAGCGTGAGATGTAAGCAAAGATACCCTAGCCTCGCTTTGCTCTACGGCTGTTTACATCGCTACGCCACCGGAGGTACTGCTTCATCCAGCAGGACGCACGAGCTCGAGAGCAGGAGAGAAGAATACATGCATAATCAATCGGGGGGATGGGGAGGTTACAGTGTGTCTGCTTGTGTGTGCGTGCGCTCTTACATAAAACCCTCAGTGACATGCCAGGAAGATACAGACACTGAGCCGGCGCAAATCTGTGGCTGCTCCTGCTTCCAAGGCCCCGGGGTTCAAACAGACAACACAAATACAAACACACACTTTGCTCTGGAAAATGCATTTTTAGTCATCCGCTCAGGTGAGTGCCTGCTGCGATATTAGCTTTGTAGCAAGGGAGCAGTGTTTGAAGAACAGTCAGTCAACAAAAAGAGCACACCTAAGACGTGAGTGTCGTTTTCATAGTAAGTAGAATTAGCAGAGATTTTTGTGAAATCAAAGCTGCTTTTCATTTTGTTGATGATTGATTAAACTTCCATCCTCACACAGTGCACACAGTCACACATCTGTTTCTTCTACACTAGCATCTTAGGCAGCGCAGGTAAATGGTAAGATTAAAAAAACGATGAATTTCTGAGGTCAAAGTCACTTATTTATTACAAGAATAAGAACACAATCAGATTTTCTCTGATATTATAACGTCTTATGAAACAAACTGGAAAAATGCTCTGAAAAAACTTGAGAGATGCTTGAGAAACTTTTGGGAATAATAACCTGAGGTTAGGCTAGACTTCAACATCAAACATACAAAATCTTCTCAAGAGTCTTGCAAATGTATCTCAGAGAACATCCATATTTTTTCTTTTCTCATAAATGTAAATTTGCAACTGTAATCTTAGATAGTGCAGATGTTCTTCTTCCCCACTTGCTTTTTTGTCCTGTTTAAATTCCAGTTTACACAGCGCCAAATCACAGCAACAGTCTCCTGAGGGCACTTTATCCTGGAAGCTAAAGACTCCCTGTGGGAAAGCTCTCGGCGACAGTGGGAAGGAAAAACTCCCACAGCCTTCAGACAGTACTAGATTTTTCTCTACGGTACCATCGGGGAGAAATATACTAAAGCTGACTGAAAACACGTCAGCGTTTCTGCGCTGCTGAGTGGGGAACGCTCTGCTCTGCGCCCACCACCTGCTGTCACTTTATGCTGACCTGTAAAACAACATGTGTCTGTCCTCTCTGCAAACCAGCTGCTTTTTGACTAAATGCCCCACAAAGCCACTGAATTGCAGTTTGCTGTAGTATTAAACCACACGTGCTGTTTCCATAGTAGCCAGGAGTGCAGTTTTTTTAAGATTACGATTTTAAGTAAACAAGTTTGCTTTGATTGGAGGGGGAGGATTTTAAAATAAGGACTAAATATTGGGCCTTGAGCAAGAGAAGCCACTTCACAGAGCCATAAACCAGTCCCACCAGTGTCTGTTATGACACCACATACAAACGATATGAAAGCCTGCTTTGAGAAGCTGGCGAGATGTCCTGCTGCAGTCCAGAAATCGGCCTGAAAAGCCCGTTCCTGGGCTGCTTGTGCTTTGAGAGGAATTTGGCACTAACCTGTCTCCAACCCTGGTTATCAGTGGTTACAAAACACCCATCTGGCAGCAGTAACTCTGCATTAGGAGTATAAATGACAGCACAACAGCAGATGGCACTGTTGAGTGTGGAAGCATATTTAATGCCTGAGGGAGCGAGTGAGGAGAACAGCTATTGGCAGCGAGTTAAGAATGAATAAACACATCATGTTGCTTCCATAGCAAAATTCCCAAACAATAATCCAGATTAAAACTCTTCATTCTGATATATAAATATCATATATATATATATGTGTGTATTAGTCTGTCTTATTCCACCATTATTCCTCCTTGTCTCATCAGACACAGAAAAGCTAGTAAGGGGTGCAGGAAGCAGAGTGAGTCACTGCCGGCTTTGGCAGGTGGAGCTGAGGGCTACCCTCTGCTCCTTGTGACGTAGTTCAAAGCGAAGCAGAACAACAGGGGAGAAATAAAAGGACGACGGTTTTATCTTCCCCTTGCCAGTGGTGAGTCTAAAATGGTCTTTTAAGAGCTTGGCAGATAAATCCACAGCAGCTTGTGCATTTTTGAAGGCGTCTTTTAAACAAAAGCTCACGATCGAGCTTCTCCTGCTTAGCCGGGGCCAGGAGAAGAAAGGAGGCGAGGGAAGAAAGAGATGTAGCGGTTTGAGAGGGAGGGAGGGGGAGAGGCGGTGAGGAAATACCACACAACGGGAAAAAACCCACAACAACACAACAACAACACACAACCTCCTCTGAGTTCTCTCTGGATGTCTGCAGCACGCTTCATTACTTGCATTGTGCTTCCATTTTACATGACTCATCAAACATCCTTGGCTTCTTCCTCCTCGAGCATGAATTCATTATTCATGACTGCTCAGTCATGTCTGAGTCTGTGCATGCGTGCACACATGGAAAAGCCCGGTCCTGACTCTGCACGTTCACGGCTCTGTCGCCTCTGCTGCCACGGTGTTATTTCCATCTGACTTAGACAGTGCTAACACACCCACACCATGTCTTAATGGCTTCTATCATCTCCCCCGTATGAGCCTATTTCAAAAAGTCAGGGATGTAATTTTAACGTGTGCTCGTTCTCACCCTGAGGTGCATGTACAGCTAGCTGCGCTCTGGAGGCTCGGGACCCGGGAGTAACAGACACGTCTGTAACCTACTTTAGGAGCACCTGCCTTACGCGCACTGAAGTGTTGCCAGCTGACTGCTCTAATTTTAAGTAATCAGCAGTGCTCTGATTTGATGTGTTGCGTGCTGTGGTGTCGCAGCAGCAACCTTCTCCTCTCTCGATCCACTTCTCACAGGTACGGGCGTCCTGCCTGCTCTCTGCTCACTGAGTTTGCTCGGAGGGTAACTAGTCTGTCCGGCACAAAAAGCCTCCCTCTGTTTCTCTCAGGCATGTAGACACGATCGAAATGACCTGCTGACGTTACAACCGAGCATCAGAATACAGAAGAAATGTGATTTCAGTGTCTTTGAATGTGGCATGGTTGTTGGTGCAGTGAATGTTTCAGAAACACAACAAAGTACAGAGACCAGCCTAACAAAGACAACATGTCCAGTCAGCAAAAATGCCTTGTTGATGTCAGTGGTCAGAGGGAAACAGGCAACAGTAACTCAAACCGAGGTATGCAGAAGAGCATCTCTGATTGCACAACATGTCAAACCTTATAGTTCTAACGAACTGACTCTCTGTAGTGTCGCTTGGTATTTTTCACTTGCCGTGGATGTAAACATTACAACAGTATGATTGCAGGTCAGTAACAATCTCACGGCCCTCGTAAGAAACCACAGGTCTAAAATCCCACAGCACGACAACTTCCCACCTCTCGTGACTCAACTTTGGGAGTCACGGAAGAGCGGCGAGGCGTCCTCTGTGATGCATCACACCATCCTCATGGTGAGTATTGAGATGGAGGTACAAGGTAGCACCTTTGCAAACACCTCTTGCCGATAGGCCAGAATTTTAACAACATGAAGTCGTTTCATGGGTCCATCCCGCCTTGTATTAATGGTGCAGGCTGCTGCAGGTAGCGTAACAGTGTTGAGCTATTTTCCTTGCACACTTTGGGCCCACAGTACCAACTGAGGATCATTTCAACACCACAGCCTACCTGAGTATTGCTGCTGATCGTGTTCATCCCTTTACGACCACAGCGTATCCATCTTCCGATGGCTGCTTCCAGGAGAAAGCGCATCATGTCACTTTCTTGAACATGACGCTGTACTTCACTGTAGTTCGCTGTGTTCAAATGGCCTCCACAGTCACCAGATCTCAATCCAGCAGAGCACCGTTGTTGGATGTGATGGAACAGAGGATTTGCATCACGTGCACCGAACAAATCTGCAGCAACAGTGTGATCCTGTCATTTCAATATGGACCAAGATCTCGAAGGAATGTTTCCAGCACCTTGTTAAATCTGTGCCATATAAAATAAAAAGTGCCATATACTCTACTAGAGTAGCTTTGCATGACAGTGGTTCAAATGAATCCTTATTCACCTCATACTGTGGAGCAGGTGTATGCCTGAGACGATCGTGTCAGGGATATCTGCTCTACCTGACATCATACGCGTACTTACATCGACCTCAGTATCTGACATGTTGATCAGTTTGCACCTACCATCGGAACAGTACAGAGAATCTGGAAAAGCATAGCAGATCCCCTTATAATTCTACAGTTGTATTCATGTTTTATATGCATGTCTGCTGATTATTATCATCGTCATTATGAAGTCTTACTTCACACAGCTCAGGGACATAAAAATCTAAACTTTCTCCAAGCTAACACACTTACTGATGCATAGTGGACACATGTAGGCTACGCTATATGTTTACCACGTTCTATGTAAGTACTGAGACGTAGGCTTTATGGGTGCTTATACGTGATATTCTGCAGCACTTATCACTGCAGTCACAGCAGTTTGAATCGGTCCAGATTTGCCTCCATAATTAAATGCTTTTGATCAGCTGCATTTGGAAAAACAAACTTCATTCTGGGAATCTGTTGGCTTTGTTATCTGACACAGCATACCCACGGGGAAGGAAATTCAGATGCTGCTGATTAAGAGACCCTCACTGCATAACAACAAATTTACTAATGTGTTTATCTTACTGCTCAAATCATATAGATGCAATTATGGCACAAACTGAAGCATGACACGAGCTGTTGTGTGGTTGGGATCATTTTGTGACAGAACAAAGCCGCCGGGTCTCCTCGCTGTAATGGCTTCACTTTTGTAACGGTCTGACGATAGTTTCTCTCTAGACTTGCAGTCATGACAAGTAAACCAGACTGGACAGCTGGGTCAGCGAGGACAGATAAAAAGATGGCAGTGAGTAAAATCTGAAACAGTGGACTCAGTACCACAGTGAGTGTAGGATTATTAGCTCATTTTAAGGGTCTAAACTAATCCGAACTGGTACAACTGGCTCCACATGTGGCAAAATATCCAACACGTTCTCACTCACAAAGCGTAACATTTTACGCTAGGTGACAAATCGTCAACATATTACGTTTTCGGGCACCCAACACGTTCCTAAATGACGACATCGGAAAAATGAGGAAATATGAGAACTGTTTGGACTCAATCTACACATGTTTGCTCTTTCTCTTAAAATCGCTTGGGAAAACACTATTTCATGTCATTAAAGTGCTGCTTAACCTTAGGAATATGGTTATGGTTAGGGATAAGGTTAGGTTTAGGGCTGGAATACAGGCCTGGAATGTCTATTACCGCGGGACCGTCATTCCACTGGATTTCATCCATAACCCGGGGCGCACCATAAGAACGCGGACGGTCACCTTTCGCGTTCCTCAGGAACACTGCAGGACGTGACAAAACGTCGGCATGTTACGCCTCGGGAGTGAGAACGGGCTGAAATATCCGTGTTGTTGAAGAGGCTCGTTACCACGTTTCGTCTGTGATGACTCTTGTTGCAATAAAGACTTGACTCAGCTGGTTGCACTATGGTCATTTATAAAAGCGAGGTTGCTGAGTAACTGTCGTTTTGCTATCTTGATGCACCAAAGTTGTCTGACCGCCAACAGTCACAGAACTGGATCAAAGCGGTTATTTGAAAGGCAACAAGATCATCATGGTCACGAGTATTTGTGACTGTCGCAAAGCCATAATTCCTAAAACTGTATTTCCCTTTATCTTTCTTTACTTTCGACTACACATTCGATCAGAACCGAATTTCTGACAGAGCAGACCTATTATGGGCTGTTATTTTCTGTCATACATGTAGTGTTACAATGATGGAGGCTCATATTAAATACAAAGCTTCAAATAACGACGTCTAAACCCTCTGTTTCGAAAAAACCCTTTTGGCTCTTCTTGACGGGGGGATTTGTGTTCGTGAGGGGGTCAGCGTGTTTCCAGTGAGCGGCTACATCAGGATAAACCTGGATTTCACTGAACTGTAAATCAAGTCCAAGCATAGAGGTAGACGTGAGTGTAATAGATCCTCTCTAACAATAATTATATTTTTTTATTGAACAGTTTTAAAGCCTGAAAAGGTCACGATGCACATCTTATCCTATTTTTAAAGGTCCATGTGTTTGAGAATATGCAAGCCTTTTGGAACAGAAAACTGGTAAATATAATATGCGTGTATAAAATCTTGACTTCTTCCACATGATTCAGGGGTCAGCATGTCAGGATGATGGGGCTGCGGCGTCTCTCTCTTGGGTGGAGGCTTGCTGACATGGTGGTTTGAACTCTTGTTAACCAGCTGAAGGTCATTCTGGCTGCCACGGTGGGATTTAGCCTGCACCGTGAGACTAATAGCCTTGTTCACCACTCATCTGTGATAGAGGATGTGCCAGTGTGCGGCTCAGTCTGAATATAATTTCCCCTGCTGAACAGACCCCATTATCGCTCTCCGTGCATCTAAAGGCTCTCACTAACTTCCTCTTCTCTTGCTCTCACACCTCAGCAGCAGCAGTGAGGCGCCCTCAAAGTTACTGAATAATTCAATTACATTTTTACAGTCCGGACTGAGGCGCCGCAAAGAGGCCAGAGAGCAGCCGGAAGGCTTAAAAGCAATTCATTATTCCGAGTCTAACCATCTGTGCGTCGGCCTTTTCGCTCTCTCTGTTTCGACGTGCCTCTGTAAGCGCATTCACGTGTCCGTTACAGCTCTACAGCTTCTAGTGCATCTGATCTGCAACACAGACACTCTGAGCAATTAACACCAATTTTCTGTTCTGAAGGACTCGCGGTGTAGAAACCACTGTTTGTCTTTGTGAAAATTACAGTCTGCTTACTCAGTGTCAGATTCTCCTCCCTGTGTGCTTTCCAAACATTGTAAACTACTCGTGTTCATAATGAGTGAGTCATTTAGTCTCCAGTTTATCATCGTCATTTGTCTGCTTCGCGTTTCCTGAGCAGCTTCGAGAGCGTCGGGATTGTTTCTATATTTGTGCAACTCGTGAACTGAAGTCAACACAAGTATTTCATGCTGTCGATGGAATCTCTGCCTTTCAGGAGCCGCAGTGTGTAGCAGTGTGTGTGTGCGCGCTTTGTTGTGACAACGATGGAGAATGGCATGAGCGCTTCTGAGATGACAAAAGCTATTTTTAGTGCTCGGCAGCCACAAGCCTCCTTGGACAGAGAGGAAGGGAGGTGAGAGAGGAAGTGGGCAAAGATGGAGGAAATAACAAAGGGGAATATGCAGAAAGGAAGGAGGGAGAATGGAAGGAATCGACATGGGAATCAAATAGGAAATATTACAAATTATATTATAATAATTTGATATTCTTTGTGCATATTCAAGGGGCTGTAAGAGCTTTGGTGTTGTCCTGCTCGGTATAAAGTTTTGTTACATTTATTATTTTACAGTAAAATTATAGTAACACATTTTTTTCGATTGCATCTTTCTAAACCAGAACGTCAAAGAATTTACAGAAAATAGCGTGAGAACGATCCATAAAATGAGTGAAATGTAACACGTGCAAATAAAAGACAAAACACAAAGACGACATTATGAACCGTTACACAAAAGCCTGTACAAGTGTGTAGGGCTGCAGCTTTTGATTATTTTAGTAATCGAGTATTCTATTGATTATTTCATCGATTAGTTAAGTAACTGGATAAGAAAACAGCCTTTTTGTGAACTCCATGCTCTGTCGGGATTGCTGCAGGTAGTTGCTGGATGGGAAAGCGGTGGTCCTCCGGCCCAATCCTGTGTTCCTGCCGAAGGCCCTGTCCCAATCCCACCTGAGCCTCGGACAGCTCGCACTCAGGGCTTGGACCAGGAGGCGGCTCGGTGCCGGGCTGCCCTGTGTGTGCTTTGGTGGCGTTTGTTTGTCACATTCCATTCCTGGATCCTGGGCAGAGCCCTGTCTAAGTTCCTGTTGTCCCGCTGGGTCGTGGAGGCCATTCGGCAGGCGTAAGCGTCTTCAGGAGTTTCTTTCCCTTCTGGAGCGTGGGTGCACTCGACTCGAAGGGTGGCCACATCGTGGGGCTTGTTGAGGGGAGCCTTCCTCTCATTTGTGCAGCGGCAGTGATCGCCTGGTGCAGCAGCCAGACCCTCTTTCGGGTAGCAGGTGCTGGGTGCCCCTCAGCGACAGCCTTCATCTAAATGGTCAGCCTAGTGTTTTGCGGACAGATCATAGCGGCTTGCTCCGTTGCAGGACTTGAGGCCAGGATTGCGTCTGGCAGACGGCTTTGCCTTTTGCATCTGGTGTGGCCTTCACTGGGCCGTCCTGTATAGATGTAAATCTTAAATAGTTTGTTTGCAGCACTGCGATGGGTGTGGGCTGCACCGTCTCCTCATGGGGTGTCTTAAAGAGTTACTTAGTGAGTTATGTTGGGTAATCACAGCAGGCTAAATCATTCACTGCTTTCTCCTTGCACCAGCAGCAGTGCATTCATGAAGTCTGAAGCAGGAGCTGAACCTACGCTACACAGCTGTGTGCCTTTGCCTCCAGTTTGTGGCACAGCGAGTAGATAGTGCTTCCCCGAGCTGTTTGGAGCCAGATAGAGAGACACTGGTAAGCATCGTCACAGTCAAGTCTAATTACCATTATTATTATTTTAATTATTTAATGAAATTCCAAATTGTCTAATTAAAATCCAGTGCGTTAATATCCACCATCACCCACTCTAATGAGTTACTGCCTCTCAGTAGCTGGATCACTATCCATTTTGGTTGTTCCTGATTTTGCACCCTTCGTCCAAAATGTGGTGATTTGTTTTTGGTGTCATTTGTTTTCCATTTTTGTACCTAGAAAAACAAGAAATCTTCACTGTAAGAACCTGTTTTGATGATCAGTAACTAAGGTTGATACTGGCCCATGCTGACACATCCCAACAATTAGTGATGTAGCAGCCTCTTAAAATATTCATATTTTGTTCTGCAGTACAGAGATCTCTCAGCTCCAAGCTGCTTGGCTGTCACAGAATTATTAAATATGTATACGCCCAAGACTTTTATTTGTTTTTGTACAAGTGTGCGCTGTCACATCTATGCCAAACGATCTCCTATAGCTAATTTTCCATGTCAATCTGACGCTGCAGCGCTGTCGTTTCAGTCTTTGTCTCCTGTGATTAGGGGACATATGTTTCCTCGCAGAGACGGGCTGTTGGCCAGATGATGTCAGTGTCCTTCTGTCACTCCATTTACCTTCCTCACATTCAGCCCAACGATCCGTCTTTCTGTCTGTTTGTGGGGAACACAGGGAGCCTCACAGTCTACGCTGCTGAATGGTGCACACAAACACAGATGTAAACACACACACATAAACACACATGCGCGCGCGCCACACCCGTCGACAGGAAAAGCCTTGAGGCTATGAAAGTGTGATGCGACTGAGCAGAATCCATCCACACATCTGCTGCATATTCAGGTCAGCATCTGCCTGAGCGTGGGCCAGTGTTACAACAATGCGTCAATCGCCTCCCGCGCAGCCACAAAGCACACGTATGATGTCTCCGTGTATATTTCCCTGGTTTTACGGATTATGAAGGCCTCGTTAAATGCATTTACCGAACACTCAAACTGGTTTCGCTTTCTGCCTTTTTGCTGTTTTAATGCAGGAGTCAGCCACAGACGACTGGAAGGGAAAAGACAGACAGTTTCTGTTTGCAGCAGAAACCATAATGAAGCCCATTATATTGATGCCACCTTATCACAATAAGTCCAGCGCTACTGATGCTCACTGTATGTTACTTGGCAAATAACACAATAACACACAGACACACAACACCAAGAAGGTATGAATCCTGTTTTGCAAGTGTATGGATCACTGTTAAACGTGTGCATTTCTGTGCATGTGCATGTGTGTGCGCATGTGTGTGCGCATGCTTCAAGCACGAAAAACAAAAAAACTCAATAAAATTTGCAGTGACAAAAATCTATCACCTCTATGCTTCTGCGAGTGTCATTATCCTGTTACAAATGGCTCACGGAGCAGCTGGCATGTCATGGATGACAAATTTCACACACTGTGGCATGCACGCACTCAAGTGCGAGTTGGCACAGAAGCCTGCGATCCATTTTTATGTCGCTGTCTGGTGTCGGCAGTGCTGCTGAAGATCCGCTGGGACGCGATGGCTGCAACGAGTCATTTTAACGACCTGGGACAGTTTGACCAGGATCTGTGGATTCCACAGGAATGATCTCCGGCTAGATTTTGGCGGAAAATTAAGCAAATGGTAGTTTAGATTTGTACAAATTCCTTTAAGCTTCAGTATTACCAAATACACTTATCATTTGTCTTATAACTAACAATATTTGTCTTAATAATCTCCAACACCCTGGAGAACAACGGGGAGAGTTTAGAGGCTCTCCAAGATTACATTGATCAGTGCTTTCAGGATCTCGTGATGAAGAAGGCCCAGAGTGCATCTTCCCCGGCCAAATCTGAGACGCCATCGTCGAAAAGACTTCGCCCGGCAGATTCCCCCGGCACAACATCGCCAGCCGGCAAAGATATTGCCGACATACTGGAGTCAATCGACAAGCGATTGTCCAGCTTCGACGCAAGGCTGTCCTTGGTGGAGATTCTTCACCGGGAATTTAAATGCTTGCGAGAATCCCTGGAGTTCAGCCAGCAGCAGGTGGAAACGCTCGCTGCTGAAAATGCCACGCTAAGGGAGTCGGTGAAATGTCTCACAGAAAATGTTACCCAGCTCAATAGAGAAAATAAAAAAATAAAAGAAACAGTTATTGATCTACAAGCTCGTAGCATGCGTGATAACCTGGTATTTTCTGGTATTCCAGAAGCCGCTGGAGAGGACGCGGAGGCCACGGTAAAAAGCTTCATCAAAAACCACCTGAAGCTGCCGGAGGACACGGTGAAGAACATCGTCTTCGATAGGGTGCATCGCCTCGGCCCCATTCGGGCTACGGCCGGGAGACCACGTCCTATCGTGGCCAAATTCGGCCACTTCAAACAAAAGGAACATGTGAAAAGCCGCGGCAGGGAATTAAAAGGAACGGACTTCAGCGTGAACGACCAGTTACCCAAAGAGATCCTGGAACGACGCAGGGTCCTCTTCCCAATCCGACGCGGCTTCATCCAGAAGGGCTCCCGCGCTGTCATCGCTGTGGACCGGCTGTACGTGGACGGACAGCTCCACCGCGACCCCGACATCACTCCGTGGCTGTATTAACTTCACACCAGATAAGAATCCGCTACACCCTTTCCCCATCCACTCACACTAACTTGCATTAACATCTGTTTAACTTACCAGTATCAAATCGCATCTTAGGTGTGATATCATAGCAGTATTAACACCATCACTCTCCGTCAATGGTTTGATTAGAATGTTTCCGGTTTTTTTTTTTTTTTTTTTTTTTTTTTTTTCTCTCCTTGTTTTTTCTTCTCTCCTTTTCCCCTCTTGTTTTTATGCTGCTCACCCTTGTCCTTGGTTTCTTTCTTTTTTCTTTCTTTCACTGCTTCGATCACCTGCTTCCACACTCATCCACAAACAACATCCTTTATTTCGACACATACGCACAGCACGATCACGCACAGTCATGCGCTCAACGGCAGCACATTTACATCACTCAGACAGCGCACACAGTTGTATAGGATACACACATTTAACCCAAGCGTACTCATCTTAGTAAATATGCAAACACATAGTCAGACTCAGGGAGCATCTCGCCACACACTTTTTCTCTCTCTCCCTCTCTTTATTTATGAACAAGTGATGTATTCTCTCCACCTGTCTAAGCGACACACACAGCATACACCCCTAGTTATACACAGACATCTATGGGTGCACTGAGATTCGTTACATGGAATGTAAATGGAGCTGGCTCCAGAGAAAAGAGGTTAAAAATATTTAACCAACTCAAAAAACTACAGGCAGATGTTGTCCTTTTACAAGAGACCCACAGACCTCTTAGAGGTTCGAATGAACTTAAAACACCTGAGTTTCCTAATGTGTTCTCAGCTTGTTATAATTCTAGACAAAGGGGAGTAGCAATTTTAATACATAAAAATATTAATTTCACAGTACTCGATACAGTTATAGATCCAGAGGGCAGATTCTTAATCATTAAACTATCTATACTTGATAAAAAGCTATGTATTGTAAGTGTATATGGTCCAAATGTTGATGATCCCTCATTCTTTCACAGTTTTTTCAGTGCACTCTCTGAACACTTAGATGGCACACTTGTTCTTGGAGGCGACCTCAACCTTGGACTAAATGAAGAAATGGATAGGCTCAATACAGCAGGAACTCAGCGTAATTGGCAGTCCACAAATATAATCAAACAGTATATGAGCGACTTTGGTCTTTGCGATGCATGGCGCTCCCTTCACCCCACCAGTAAGGAATATACTTTTTTCTCACATGTTCATCACTCCTACTCTCGTCTGGATTATTTTTTGGTCAGCAGCTCACTGCTGAGTGACATTTCAGACACTGAGATTCACCCTATAGCTGTCAGCGATCATGCTCCTGTATCTTTAACACTAATGCACAAGAATAATACTACGCCAAGTAAAAACTGGAGATTTAATACATCACTGCTTAAAGATGAAGACTTTATTAAATATTTTAAAAAAGAGTGGACTTCATATTTAGACTTTAATGACACTCCCGGAACATCAGCTTCTGTTTTATGGGAAGCAGGGAAAGCCGTGATGAGAGGTAAAATAATTTCTTTCTCATCACATAAAAAGAAAAAAGAAAACAAAAATATTCAGGAATTAGAAAAAACCATCAAATCACTAGAAGAAGCCTACGCGTCCCACCAAGATCAGGAAACATTGAACAAAATACGCAAAACAAAACTAGAATTAAATGAGATAATTGATAAAAAAACAAAATTCTTAGTACAAAGACTACGCTTACAAAATTATGAACATAGTAATAAATCCGGTCAATTTCTAGCAAACCAGCTAAAAATAAATAAAGAAAAAACAACTATATGTGCTGTTCAAGATTCATCTGGGAACACAATATATGAACCGAAACAAATAAACAACATTTTCAGGGATTTCTATAAAACGTTGTATTCACCACAAATAAACCCATCTAAAAAGGAAATTGATCAGTTTTTAGACAACATAACTCTCCCAAAATTATTAGACACTCAAGCAATGGCACTGGATTCGCCACTGACGCCAGGTGAACTCCAGGAAGCCCTGATAAATATGCCCAATAATAAGGCTCCAGGTCCAGACGGCTTTCCTGCAGAATTCTACAAAGAATTCTGGACGATTCTAGCACCAGTTTTTTACAGAACGTTGTTGGAAATCAAAGAAAATGGCAGACTTCCACCAAATATGAATTCTGCAAACATTAATCTCCTGCTAAAACCAGGCAAAGACCCTGTATATCCCTCAAGCTATCGTCCAATATCCCTTATAAATGTAGACCTTAAAATAATTTGCAAAGCTCTCTCAAAGAGACTAGAGAAAATAACCCCCCTCTTAATTCATCCTGACCAAACTGGTTTCATAAAAGGTAGGCACTCATCAACAAATACACGTAGATTACTTAATTTGATAGACTACTCATACAGTAAAAACCTTGAAACTACAATATTTTCTCTAGATGCAGAAAAAGCGTTTGACAGAGTTAACTGGAAATTTCTATTTGCAACTTTACACAAATTTGGTTTTGGATCTTCTTTCATCAACTGGTTAAAAATATTATATAATTCCCCAACAGCTTGTGTCAGAACAAATGACCAGACATCCTCCAGCTTCTGTCTCCTGAGGGGCACCAGGCAGGGATGCCCACTCTCCCCTTCACTGTTTGCAATTTTTATCGAACCACTAGCAGCAGCAATTAGACAGAATTCAGTAATTAAGGGCATAAAATGCAAGAACGTGGAACATAAAATCAGCCTTTATGCGGATGATGTGTTACTCTTTCTCCAAAATTCACAAACCAATATCTCTGGGGTGATTGAACTGATAAACTCTTTTGCAAGAATATCAGATTACTCAATTAACTGGTCAAAATCTACAGTCCTTCCGATTAATTGCTCCTTCCATAATTCCTCTTCTACTCCACTACAATCGGGAAATATAAAATATTTAGGTATTAATGTTTCTCCCAAGCTTGCAGATCTAACTAAATTAAACCATATCCCACTTTTAAAGAAAGTAGAAGGTGATCTGGCTAGGTGGAAATGTCTACCCATATCACTCATGGGAAGGGTTGCCGCTATAAAAATGATGGTATTACCAAAAATAAATTATTTATTCTCAATGATCCCAACTAAACCGCCGCAAGATTGGTTCAGATCTCTAGATTCATATATGTCCAAATTCCTTTGGAAAAATAAGCCCCCACGTATAAGCTTAAAAACACTACAAAAGACCAAGGATAAAGGAGGATTAGAACTACCTAACTTTCAGCACTACTTCTTGGCCAACAGGCTTCAGTTTATCTCAGGATGGCAAAAACATACCCTCTTAGATGAACCTTGGCTAGATGTAGAACAAGCACTTTGCAATAATCTAGAGATTTCAGATCTACCGTTTATCAGCTCAAACATCCAACGACATGAATGCTTCAAAAGCGTCAACATCAGCTCCTCTCTGACAGCGTGGTGGGAGTTTCTGAAGTTGACAGAGTCTCCATTAATCCCATGCAAACGTACACCTATCTGGAACAACCCTGACATATTACAAAACAATAATATGATAAACTTTTCAGATTGGAGTAGTAAAGGAATCAAATATTTAGAACATATACTAGAAGGAACAGAATTTATTTCATTTGACAGACTAGTTACACAATATGGGATCAACAAGAAAAGATTTTTAGAATATCAACAAATTAAATCCATAGTAAAAAAGAGATTTAAACCGGGTCAAGTTGAACTACAAACACCACCAAGTGTGGTTCAATTTCTTACTCTTAAAACCCCCAAATTACTATCCAAAATATACAGAATGCTTTCTAAAACAGATGAATCAATATCACTTCCTATTGCAAAATGGGAAGCGGATTTATCAGTTAACTTAGACCAAAACTTCTGGTCTCAGATTTGCTTAAAAACCTTTCATTTAATTAGAAATCCCAGTCTTCAATTAATTCAATACAAAATACTACATAGAGTGCACTATACAGGTCATCGGATGTTCAAGATGGGCTTTACGTCTACCAACAACTGCTCACACTGCCAAACCAATTCACCGGACAATTATATCCACGCTCTTTGGTTCTGTCCACCAGTTCAGAAGTTTTGGCGTGAGATATGTGAAGACTTATCAAAGTGTCTGAAATGTAACATTCCAACTTCTCCTTTAGTATGTTTGTTGGGCAGCTTAGATAATGTCACTACGGAAAAGAATATAGCCCATATGGTTTTCACTGCCCTATGCATAGCCAAGAAAACAGTCCTCATGAACTGGAAAAATAAAAATAATCTTAATTCTAACCAATATAGAAATTATCTATTAGATTACATTAGTCTTGATACAGCCTCTGCCACCACATCAGATCAATTGCTCTGGGCTCCTTTGATCAGCTCCATCACCTAGTGGGGGTGGGGGGCCATAGCTTGGTCCCACCTTCACTGTTGTGATTGGTGTGGGGGTAGGGACAGGCTTAGGGCGTCGGGGGGTTCCCCAGGAGCATCTTCCTTGGGGGGCTCAACCCGGGGTAGCGGTCATGGCCAATTAGGGGCTCTGTTGGCTCTTAGGTGACGGTTTCCTCGTGGCTGCGTGCAGCGGGGCTAGGGGAGGGTCTGTGCTGACGGACGTGGGTTACTGACCTGGTAGCCTGGCTGCCCCTGGGTGGGTCCGGGATGGGCGTGGGGTTCTGGGGGCGCTCCGTCTCTGGGCTGGGGCCCTGGCCGGGCCTCAGGGGCTGGGTCCTGGTTGGTGTGTTGCCGAGGTTGTGGGCGGGTGGGTGTATGGGGGCCCGGCCCTGGCGCGGGGTGCCGCCGGTGCATCGAGCCACCTGGGGGGCTCTTCAACTGGTGGGGGAGGTTGTCACATCTTGCAGGAGCTTTCCTCTCTTCAGGAACTCTCTCTGCAGGAGGGGGAGATACAGGAGTGGTGGAGGAAGATCTCAGCCTGGGCGTCTATTGTCTTGTGTAGTCTGGAAGATGAGTGGATGATGGGGTGGGTGCAGTTTTCTCTGTGGTGGGGTCAGGTGAATTGTCCCGGGCTCTGTGGGGCGCTGCTGCACTGGGCCCCGGTCCGGATGGGCCTGGGCCCCCTTTCCCTGGCGGGTTGCACAGCATGGGGGTGCCTACTGGGGTCAGCGGGGGAGCTGGCCCAAGGGAGGGGTCACTTGCCCCTCCCTTCCTTCCCTCCCCATCTCCAGCGGCCTCCCTCTTCCTGCTCCACCACAATCACCCACACATGCAGGGCCTTGGGGTAGGGGTGTGTCACCAGGGTGCAGAGGAGACATCCCCCCCCTCTGTCCCCTTCTGGCTGCCTCTGCCTCAATTTTATCCCACAACTTAGACATTCACATTACTCACACTCTCATTACACATACATATAGGATCTTGGAGGTGGGCACGCTACACGGATTCCAAACTACCATCAGGGTGTACACCTCACCCCTGGCGTCGTTGCCCACCTCTCAATTTTAAATACATGTAGACATTGAGGGCTAGCAGGAGGGGCTATATGCTTACCTGCTGCTCTGGCAGGTGGCTCCATGCCCTCCTGGGTTTTAAATGCACCTTAGAACACACATACATCAACAGTACATATGAGCGGGTGGAGGGAGGTTTGGAGTCTTCCTACACCCCCGTTCTCTGCGGCCTGCTGGAGCAGGGGGGCTAGGAGGAGGAGTTGGCCGTCCGACTGGGGTCTGGTGTATGGGGCCTCCCTGCTGCTGCGGAGTCGGGGCGGTCTGCTTCTCCCCACCGCAGGGAAAAGGGTTACACCACCTGAGTCTGGGTGCAGTTTCCCCCTCCAGGGGCAAGGGTACCTAGACTCGGGGCTTAGAGTACGCTTGGGGAGTGTGATTGTGTGTACAGCGTCTCTCTATGTCTGTCTCCACGTTGGGTGAGTGTTGAGCAATTGTATATGAGAGCATGAGGGTGGGAATAGATGTTTGTATCTGTGTGTGCCTGTTTGTCTGTGTCTATATGTCAGGTTGGGTATCAGACGCCACCTCTCTGAGGACATCTCAGGCCCTCCAAGGTTTGGAGGCCCATCTCCCCCCACCACTTCCCCTGCCGGTGGCGGACGCCCTCAGACATCGGTGCGTTGGTGGTTCTCTGTCTCCGGGGGTGGGCGCCCGGGTACCCACCGGCTCACTCCTTGGCGGCTGCTTATTGGGGCCTGGAGCCTGGGGCTCGCTCGGGCCACCTTGGGGATGGGGTGCCCTCGGCCTCACGGCCCGGGGCTCGGCCACTCAGGCACAGCTGGCTGCCGGCGGAGCTCACGGGCACGTCACTGCAACCCCCCCTGGCTTCTGCTCCGCGGCTGCTGAGTGACCCCTCATCTGGGACTCTCCTTAGCTCTTTCTGGGATAGTGGCGCGGCTGCCCCTCTGTTGGTCTTCCTTGGTCTCTTGTGTTCTGGGGGCCTCTGGATGTCTGGAGTCTTGATCTCCTCCATACCTGCTTCATGCCCTGGAGGTCGGGGCAGTGGCCCCCCACACCCTCTAGCAGATCATTACATGAAGGAACCTTTTAAAAACAAGCGCGTTCATGCTCACAGGTGTACACACGGGTGATCACACACACAAATTACACCCTTTTTGGCTCCTACCTCAAAGCACACTGTGCGCTGTCGATCTCACGTGCTGCACAATAATGTTTAATATTTAGTATTTACTGTCATATTCTCATATATCATTGTGATCTTGTTTATTACTCTCGTTTTCTTCTGCTTGCTTTCTTTTTTCTTTCTCAACAGGTGATCCAGGTGATCGATATATGTATTTTTTGTCTGCTTATTCTGTTGGTTTTTGTTTTTTGCCCTTTTTCCCCGTCCCTCTTCTCAGGTTTTTTTCTTTCCCTCTTTCTTTCTCCACATTCTCTCCTCCAGTCAAGTCTGTCCCGTATTCAGCAAGTGAAAATAAAATAAACAATAAAAAGTTGAATCAAATGGACCATTACGGCAAGGCTGGGATGGTCCATTTGGTAAAGTAAATCCGTTGGGCATCTTTCTTCGCCTTTAGACAATAATTCTGATGGCAAAAGAACCAAACGGGACAGGTTTAAAAAAAAAAAAAAAAAAAAAAAAAAAAAAAAAAAAAGGAATGATCTCCGGCTCTTTGTTACTCAGACACACACTCTGCTTTATGTCCTGCTTGGCTGCAACTGGGACAAACTAAACATCATGTTGATTGAAATGAACAGCTGACAGAATGTGTTTACTAAGGCAATGACTCACATTATAAAAATGCTCTTTCCTATAGTTCCCTTTACACTGGCCTCCAATGGCTGGACGTTGTTGGGTAAACTTTTCCTTTAGGACTGGGCGATATGACCCAAAATTCATATCTCCCTATTCTTTAGCTGGATGGCGATATACGATAAATATATTGATATTTTTTAAAGCCATTAAGTAAGAACAAAAAAAGAGTTCTTAGTCAAAGCTGTGTCCCACACTGTAAGAAAAAGTCCTAATATAAAAGTATTTTACTGTGTATTTTACAGTTTTGTTCTGTTCTTCTAGAATATCATTAAATTTACATAAACAGACTGATTTCACATTTCAAATGTAAATTAACGTAAAATCACTAATGTAATAAAACATAATCTTCTTGTTTTTTAAATGTATCTGTCTGTACATATGCATATTTAGATTGTTAAAATACATTCACAAATGTATCATGATTTCACAAATATGTGTCCGTTATTTGAAAGATTGAACTGTTAAATTCAAATGTAATGCTATGGAAAAATATATGAAATGATTCTTATAAACTTTTTGAACATCAAATAATTATTACTATTATTGCTATTTAGGGCGATCGTGGCTCAAGAGTTGGCAGTTCACCTTGTGATCAGAAGGTTGCCGGTTCGAGCCCCGGCTCGGACACTCTCGGTCGTTGTGTCCGTGGTCAAGACTCTTCACCTGCTGGTGATGACCAGAGGGGCCGATGGTGCAATATGGCAGCCTCGCCTCTGTCAGTCTGCCCCAGAGCATGCAATCCATTATTATTTAAACCAACTGTTAACTGTATATTTCAGTATTATTAGTCATATTGCCACATTCATTGACCTTGTTTATAGGTAATTTCATTGTTTAATCACATTAAAATGTTCCTAATTTAATGTTTAAAAGCACTTGAAAAAGGCAAAATCCCATGTAAAATTAGGGCAACAGACTGTATTGTCATTACTGAAAATAACTGTATTTTTATGAGAAAGTTATTTTCTGTTATTTGATGGTGTTATTTTGGCGCCCCAGCTGACGGAATATTACTGTTTTTCTAGGATTTTTTTTTAACAGTGCAAATCTCACACAGGCACTTTTATTAACATACAGCGCAGATGTACAAGAAAAAATTACTCAGAAATAAATTATCAGCATTTGTTAAATAATAATTCTCCATAAATAAAAGAAAACAATGTTGTTTTGTGCATAACAAAACACTCACAATTGTGCAGTCAAAATGTAAACTAACAGACGCTGAGCATAATAACAGACAGATTTCACAGCAGCTCTGTTCCCAAAAGTTCTACTGTGTGACTGACAGCCTGGAGTTTGAAGTCCGCTTCGTAACCGTGTCTCTTACAGGTGCCATTTATGGTCCTTATACGCACACAATACAGTAATATTACATTGAAGCAGAGTACGTATCACTCCGCGAGGCTCCTCGGTAGCCGTAATGCTCCAACAATCCATCAAGCGGTGCAGCGTCGTAGCTTACCAAAGTCGTACTAAGGCATTTTTGACAGATTGCTGAGCGCTGTGTACCACATAAAAGCGGTTCGCGGTCAGTAAGCACAACCAGAATTCATACATAAGGCACACTGTTGATTTTTGAGAAAATGAAAGGATTTTAGGCGTCGACGCGTTAGCCCGGTTAGCTCGTTAACGCTGTCCAGCCCCACGCACGGGGCGATCTGCGGTAACTCGTTAACAGAGATTTTCCCCGTTAATGCAGTTATGGCGTTAATGTCACGCTGACAGCCCTAAAATAGTAATCTCCAAATGTTTTCTTTTTACCGAGCAGCTCCTCTTTGATAGCTGCAGGTGAAGCGATGGGGGAGGGGGAGCTGTGTTCAGTGAAGGAGAGGCGAGGCGGAGTAACGCAGCGTAGAGACAAAAGTGGACAAAAGAGAGGCAAACTAGCGGCTCCACGTATAGTTATAACGTAACCAGTGTTGGGTAAGTTACTTTAAAAAAGTAATTAATTACTAATTACTAATTAGTAATTACCTAGTCAATATTGTATTTAAAATACTTATCTAATTACTGTGTCAGAAAAGTAACTTAATTACTAAATAAGTAATTAAACTAAATACTTCTTAAAATCCCTTTAAATCTTGAGTGGACAAACAATAGAAATTAAACTCTTTAAATAATAAATAATTGTTTTTAAAGACGGAGACTCTACAGTACGCAGCGGTAGCATCTCTTCCACAATGTAGCCTGCAGTCATATTTTAAGCTCACCTTCAGACGCTTTCTGTGCTGCTGAAGTAAAATCACGTTTGCCTGCTTAGCAGGAGTTGCCGCGGTGTTATCCATGGATGATGAACAAGAATCACTCAGAAGTGTTCGTCTATGCTCTGTGTCAGGCGCTTCAGTAGATTACTCGCGCTATTAACAGCAGCCGATAGCTTTTTCTCCCCAGCACATAGCTTACATATTACTGTAATATTCTTGTCTGCTTGTTTCAGTAAAGTGAAGAGACGGGAATATGTCCATGTCATAAAACAGCCACACGCTTCAGCCGAGTCCGACATCTTCCGCTTTAGAATACGACTATGCAGCAAACTGGCGCGAAATGACGTGCAGCTGCACTACAGCGATGTTAAAGCGGCAGAGTTTATTTTTACCTTTAGAAGATAAATGAATGAAATTAAATAATGATATTCAGCGAGTTTAATTATTTTACAATGTAACGCAAGTACATTGTAAGTAACTGTAATTAAAATACCTAAAAATGAACAGTAATTAGTTACTCTACTTTTTTAGTGGAAAAGTAATTTAATTACAGTAACGCGTTACTTAGTAACGCATTACACCCAACACTGAACGTAACATAGACTATATCGATATAAACGATATTGTCACATCTCATATCTCGTATAAAAATATATCGATATATTTAAAAACTCGATATATCGCCCAGCCCTAGTTTCCTTACAGCTAAAACTAACTTTTACATACATTAGACAACCAGCCTCTGTTCCGCTTCAGTTTCACAGCATCCGAGCGAGTACCATTTATAAGAAAGATCAAATATGTGGATATAAGAGAACATATGATGGTCTTCCCTGTTTTCTGTCATGTATATTGTTACAGTGCTGGATGCTTATACTGAATGCAGCGTAATCCCTGTGAGCCACAATCTAAATGCTTTGTGTTAGACAGTCCTCCATACTGTTGGCTCTGTATGACATCACACAGAGAGGATAACCCTAATACGGTCATTTCAGCCAAATAGAAGCTTAGTCACCACCTGTGGTTCAAACTTTCTGTCAGCCAATCAGAAGAAGGTTCCCTATTATTTAACCCACAAGCAGTTGATTTGTGGATTAACATAGTGGGTGTTTTCTGAATAACTCTGACTTCACTTCATTCACTCTTCATATAAACTGCATTTAAATGGATAAATTCCATCCCATTTACCATACTAATGCACATTTGCATTGTGCCATTATCATTTGGACATTTCATCCAATTTTACAATGTAAAATCTAAACGTGACTCAATGTGATTTCCTATCTTTAAAACTTATAAAAGCGATGGCTTCAAAGAAGCATAATTCAGCACATTTAATGAGATGTTCTCTAATGATAACGCAGCTCGTTCATAACCCTCCAGCTCCAATCAAATCTAATAAGCAGAGGGAGCAATCACACCGTTAACATGTACAGAGAAATACTGACTCGTCACACGTGTGCCCTCAGATACAGACACTGTTATTTCCAGCTGACACTCTGCACCTGCGCTCTATCGCAGTGCCTGCATCCTCCTACAAGAGTGAGAGACAAAGCACGTGTGTGTGTGTGTGTGTGTGTGTGTGTGTGTGTGTGTGTCCAACCAAAACAGTGCATTAACTCCAGGCTGTGGAGGTAACACCGTGTTTAGCACCCTGACAGGGAGGGCTTGTGGACGGCTGTCGCAGGCCCGTGTGGGGACGGGCAGGATGTCTCCTGCTTGTAAACGTAGGAAGCACGACTCGAACGTTTCCTATCGCTGCTCGACTCCAACGAGGCCTAATGACTAATAAATAATGCACGCGAGCTTCCTTTCGCTTGCTTATACTTTTCTCATCTCTGCCCCTCTCTGCTTCTCGCTTTCAGCCAACGCAAACATGCTGTCCCGCCTCCCTCCTGCTAAACATATGACCCCCCACCCCAGCACTCCCACCCACCACGAGCCACCCAGGAACAATCTGTCCTGTTAATGTGCGGCCCTGTTTTTCCACACTTATCAGCCCTCTGGATTTAAATAAAGCCGTACCGCTGATACTCTGTTGCCTGGAAACACAATAGGATGCAGTAATAATAATAATAGCATTTTACCCCCAAAGCCTGCAGGACCCTTTAAATGGGCCCACGTTGCCCCTTTTGCACGACTGCAAACTGTTCCTGTGTGCGTCGCACTGAGAGGTAAAGAGGCTTTTTTCTTTTTCCGTGGGTTTCTTTTGTGCCTGTTTCCGTCCATCAGGAGCCCGGGTTATTTCTGCGCCGTCATTTTTAAAAGATTTTCGGTGCCTTTCAGGAGACTTTAATGGAACAACTGATCCAAAAGGAAAATGTCATTTCTGGCCCTGACAGACGTTCTTTGTTCGGGTTCTTTTCTCCAAGAATACCTTCACTCATTTCCAATGTTTTCTTTCTCAGTTTTTCTTTTCTTTATAACAGCTGGTCTCAGCTGATGCATGACTTCCGACGGCATTTAGAGGAAGTGCGCCGATGACCTCACTGGCAAGGCGTGTCTTACATAACGGTAACTCCCTCAGGTTAAGAAGCATTTCCTGGCACTCCTGATGAAAGATTAATGCCTCTTCTTACTCTGGCTCAGAGTGCTTTCTTCCATGAGAACTCCTAAAGTTAAAACACGCAGCGAACGAGGACGCGAGATGCTGAGATAAGCCTGATGTAACAGCAAGATAGTACGGAAGCACTCTGCTGCACTTTCATGTACTCAGTGTTTTAGGGCTGTGCGTTTCAGAAGCGGTTGCTCCTCTCACAGGGTGCTGGGAGCTGATGGGACTGCTTATGATCTGCCACACGTGTGAATAAATAAAAGTGGACTAGTTTAGATCTGCTGGATCAGTTCCTTTTTCTCTTAGCGGTGTCAGTAGCAGCACTCCTGCTAATAGAGAATAATTGTTAAAGTCGATATTTTTAGCCACTTTTTGCTATTTTATTGCAGTTTGTTTTTTAACTCTTGGATCATCATTGAATGTGTACATCCTTGTTTTGTAAGACTAAATGAAGAAACCATGGGATAAATTCGCACTGCTCGGTCAGAGGTAATGCGATACGGTGGGATACATATTAGCATTAGAAGATAATCATCTGTGATATCAGCCTCTCCGATGGTTTTCTGCCCAGATACAAAAGAGGCGAATGGAACGTGGCAGCATGCCGGCTCAAACCCAGAAGGGTTTTTAATGGCAGCGTAATTTGCCTCAGTGGTTCTTGTGGCGATTCAGAGTACACTCAAGTGAGCCTCCAATCAGCCCTGCTCACACCAACTGTGGGAAAACTCACTAAGTACACATTATAGTGGTTTTAAAATTAACACATCTTTAATGACTAACACTGATGCCACAATATCACCCTACCCTACTTACTTCACTGACTGCTGGTAGTTTTACTGTCATTATACTGCAAACCTGCTCGCATGCAAAATCTCTGCTAAACTGAAACAAAGGGACCCGGTCATCTTTACTGTATTCAAAGCTGGGATTGGTGGATGATAAGGCTGATCTGGGAAGGCATTAGACTCAGCTTTCAATCTTTAGAAAATCCAGCCTGTGACAGGAAACTTTGGTCATTTCAGAGGTGAGCACAGGGCTCAAAGTCCGATTTAGTCTTTGGGGAAACCTGAAAATCCACACCGCTACCATAGCAGCAAGGAAAAATATTTCACCTCAGAGAAGCTCCTCCCAGACGGATGTCTGCTCCCGTAGATTTGTTTTCTCTGTGGAAAGGCGGTGATCAGCACGCCTGATCTTTGTGGATTAAGCCAAAACATATTAGCTACTGTTACACGAGCTATGATGGCTACAAGCGTAGAGCTCGTATAAAGGTGGAATTTGGCAAGTGATACTAAAGAGCATCATCAGCTTAAATCGAAATTCACTCGCTGGGCTCACGTCCTCATTTTAGGTTTGACAGCGTTTTAGTAGCTAAAGGTATGAACTGAGCTGCGGTTTGGGGAACGCCTCAAAGGGGACTGCGGCGGCTCCTGGCCCAGCAGAGCCCCATGTGCTAAATAGAAGTGGGAGGGAGGGTGGGGCACGAAAACGAGAACAAACAGCTTGTAGAACTGGGGGGGAACATGTATAGATGAGAGCTGGAAGGAGCGTTTGGAGGGGTGGTCCCGCTAATAAAATTCCGATACTTTATCTCCAACTAATGACTGCGACTTCTGGCTGAGGTGAAGATGTACAATTACTCTGTACTTCAGTAGAATTTTCATGTATCTGTTCTATTCTTGAGTATTTATGCTTTTTACGGTTCACTCCCCTGAGTTTTCAAAAACAGGCTTGTTACACAGAAGACCATCCACGCGTCGCTGGTGCTTATCGGACGCAAAGAGATGAAAAAGAGAAAAAACACATAATCTATGCATCGTCTATGGAGCCACGCTGAGGGGTCGAAGTGAGCCGGGATGATCCAGAACAGCGTTCTTGATGCAGATGTCTATAAGTTTCGGTTGCGGTACCACAAATATCAGCAAACATACATACGTGTATAGTTTGTGGCACAGTGTGTCTGCTAGCTGCAGGTCCAGCTGCTATTTCCCGGGGAGAGAAAAGAGTGCGAGATAAAAGAAAAAGACGGAGGTGATATTTAAAGGTAAGGACTGCTCGGTGACATTTGTTAGACTGGAAACGTAAAGCTTGTGTGTAAAGCCCTCATTTTTGAGGCTTTTGAAAAGATGTGCTGCTGACGTAATGCTTTCTCATAGCGGGAAACATCCTGCTGTGTAAACTGAAGTATATTAACGTTTTGTTATCCAAAGATTGCCGGAAAAAACTGGGGAGTGTGTGCAGCTAAAGAGATTAGCCTGCAGCACTGTGGTGGAGTTTACAGTAATGTACTGTGCTGGTGCAGAGCATCTGTGGTGGACATCATGTTAGGTTACATCAAGGGTAGCACACATCTATTTAGATTGAAGCTGATGATGCTGATTAGATTCACTCAGTGAACTCCAGCTTTATAATAGCTTCATACTGCTTCTGGTCTCCAGATGTTCCTGCTGCTGCATTCACTACAAAGCGCGTCTTCAGCTCAAGAACACAAAAATAAACTTTTTGGGGAGTTCTATGTTTTAAGGTTCCCATCAGATAGAATTACTCATTAACTGGACTGGTTAAACTGGGCTGGATGAGACCTGCATGGTCTGAGTAAGTGCCCAGTAAGCTCCAGCTGTATGTAATAAATATGTGTTGGCATAAGGGCTCAGCATACTAAGTAAACTCTGCAGGTTCATGTAGCTTTATGGAGCATTTTTCATCACAGCTTGTTCCTTCAGTTTCAAAACTACCCTGAGATGTATGAAAATGCTAAAAACAGCACACGAGCTTATTGTTTGCTTGTATATGACACTTAAATAGTTTGTTTGCTTGTTTTTTACCGGTTATAAATATGATACAACCCTCCCGTACCACGACGCGACAGCATACGGTTGGACCGTGTTCTGATTTTCAACTTGAACCCGAACTTAACGTGACCGCGGAGGAAAACATGGCGAAACAAAATGTGCATCAATATGAAGACGCAGAGTTCACAGAGGTGAGGCGGTGAGAGTGGGCGGGGCCACGGCGGCTGAGAGGAGGAGCGTTTGAGAGCGCTGCTTCTGTCATCAGCTGTTTATGGTCCAACATATTCAAACAACTGTAACTTCATGATGTAGAGTTTTTTTTATCCAGGTCCGTTTCGCCTCGACTGACAAAAACACAAAAACAAAGTGTATTTACTGGTCTTTGGTTTATTACTGGTCTTTGTGGGGGAACTCCACTCCCGAGCTCAGTGAACTGGTCTCAGAGGAGACAGCGGATGGTTTACTCCCAAGCAGGAGAGCATCTAGCGTTTCCCAACTCTCCCATTTCTTAAATCCAGTTTGGCTTTAGCTGTCTCTGACTTGTGGAAACAACAGCTGAGGGTATTTAGAAGTTACTGCATCCGCACGGATCCTCCCGTTTCTGTTGTTTCCTCTCACCTGCAAATGTTAACCAAAAGCTTTGTGGTGTCGTTGGCTTGATTAGAAATAGCAGTTTCATAACTGGTTTATGTCATTAACCCTCGAGTGTACTGCAACCGAAGTGTAATCGCAGCATTCATAGGTGAAAATATGTGTTAAATATTTCAGATGTTTTAAGACGATTAAGCCTGTTGGCTGAAATCGTTGGCTTTACTTCACACAGCGAGTCGAGCGTCACTCTCTGAAGCAAACTGTGCTGCTGCCTGTTTATTCTCATCCAGTTCACACAGCGTCACGTCCCTCTACTGTAATCTGCCTAACCCTCACTGTTAGCAGCCACACCAAACAGCTACTGCTCTGTGAACGCATGCTCGCTGAGCTACAGGAGAGTCAGTGTGCCCTGTAGTAGCACATAACACGTGTGCAGTCCATCAAAATGAAAGTGAGCCAGTGGAGCCTCACCTTGACGTAGAGCTGCTGGAACTCCTCCAGGTTGAGCCGGCCGCTGGGACAGTCCTTCAGGAATCCCTTGTACCACTGCTTCAGCTCGTGCTCGTTAAACTCCGTGTTCTTCACCAGATCCTCCATCACTTCAGGGGTCAGCTTGCTGTTCTGTTTCCCCATTTTTCCTGTGACAAGCAAAGCACAAAAAAGGTGGAGGGGGCACACAGCATCTTTAAATTAATACAGAGCACAAAGAAGAACGTCTCCTTGTGTGAATCTGCAGTAAAAGTCTGGAGAGCGATTCATCGGAGCGGGAAGCTGAGAAGTCCAAAGGAAACGCACACCAGAGCTGCGTCTAAAAATAAGCTTGAAAACAAATGGAGTGAAATGCTGTTTGTACCTCTTGGATAATAACAGGGTCAGTTTGTCAGACTCGCTGCCTTTGAGCAGCTGCTTGGCCCACTTTTGTTTACTTTGCTTTTAAAGGAAAACTCAACCATTGAAATTCATCAGAGATTCTGAATTAAATTCATTAAAGAAGGTTAGCCCAGCTTTGGCATAAATAAGAAAATTATCCTAGACGACTACAATGTGTGCGGACTACCAGTCTAGGGAAATAACATATAAAAGCTTTTTTACGTAGGGTGTGCCTGGCCTGTCCTTCTTTTAATTATTTTTAAGACCACGTTACATTAAAATCTTATTCCTTCCAATTAAACCTTTAACCACATTTCCTGTTCTGGCCTTTAGTTCCTCCTAAACAGAGAGAATCCCATCCTAAAATCCTAAAAATGAATCTCTGGCTTTTGGAAAGGGTCCCAATGACATGTTAGGATCCTAAAGTAGTTAACCCACTGTGACTGTGACCCACTGAAACACTCAAGTATGTTTTGATTTAAAGTCCCTTAATTTCTCCGTCTGCCACCCAGCTGCCTCTCCTCCATCGAGCTGCCTGCATCTGCGTGATGCTGATGCTGCCACTTTATGGCCTTGATTAGCGCATTAACCAACTCATAATTATCCTAATGTGAAAAAGATGGTTTCGAGTTTTGGAACATTTCCGCTCTCGCTCTCTCCTGAGATGTTTTATTAGATCTCTTCAGCTCAAAAAAACCAGGGAGGACGTGAGGCAGCAACAGTATGTGATGTCTCTGCGTGAGCACCTTCCTTGGCGTGTCGAGGCTTCAATATGTGGAGAAAATAAAAAGAGCTCAAACTTTAGAAAGATGATTGTTTTGCTCTGATTGTATTGGCAGGGTTACATTGTTACTGTGTGGCAGAGGCAGCGCAGGGACCGGTTTATAAAAATGTCCCTGTGAGGCTCTTAAAGATCCTCTCACGTCTGCCAAACAGCAGCCGTGCACTGTGAGAAGTTATTAAATTAACAACGCCTTTACAGTTGCCAAGTTTGCTTATTGATCATCTATTGGACCTGATTTTGTCACAGTGCACCCGCTGTTATACTCCGGTGGTCATTCTGCTTTAAATGTGAGCGACAGCACCCGGGCAACTTTCCAAAGCGATCAGTCCCTTCTTCTATGTCAAATAAGAGGTAGGTGTGCCGAGATCATCTGACAACAATCACCATCCACAGACAGCAGAGACACTGGCTGTACTGGGATTTTGGCTGCATTTACAGGTACAATGAGCACTGAGAGAAAGTTGCAGGTCTCACGCTTTATCTTGCAAGCCAAACTTACTCCTGCACACCCCACAATTTTTTATCTAATTAGATGCTACTAAAACTCAGTGGCATCTGATAACTCTCTTTTGTTTATTCATAACCATGCAACTTAAGCCTCAGTCACAAAAGCCTAGTGACTGGTTGGCAACACCCTGCCAACCTCTGGTCACTGGGGAAAAATGTGTATTTCCACACTTTTCCAGAGTGGTTGCCTGTTTTTGCTTGTTGCAGATCCAAAAATCTTCTTTGGCTGCTAGAAGACAAGTTTATATGGAAGACGCTGACATATCCGCAAGCACTCGCTAACTAGCTGCCAGGTTATACGGTGGATCTTTTCCACAGCAGTGGGGCCCGCCCCGATGTTTGACAGCCACTGCAGGTTTTTGAAGCCCTGCTGCTCACTCGCTGAACAGAAGAGAGGGCAGCAGCAGCAGAGCAAGACCTTCATTTCATGAAGCAGTACTGTTCACAAAAGAAAAGTCAATAAAGAGCTACGAAAGGTGCTAGGTCGGCAGCGAGGAGGTGAAATGAAGCATAACAGCTGTGAGTCAGAGAGATGTCAGCTCCCCAAGAGTATTTACATCTGAATCCCCAAATGAAAAAACAAATACATAAGCAGCGATCTGAAGCGTGCAATGTTACCTGCAGCCATACGTGACATTGTATCGTAATGGGAAAATATAATAAGGAGAAAAATGCAAAGACCAAAAATGCATTTTTATGGCATTTTAAAGTGATAACATTTTGGTTAATATGGTCACAAACATGAAAGAGTTTCAGTCCCATCTAGTTATCACCAAAGGACTTCCATTTCACTCAAACGTCTTCCTAGAGGTTTAAAATAGGTTTGTATTCTTTCACTATGATGAAGAGCAGTGCATTTCTTTTTTATGAGCCCTAAACCACAGGTCAGGCTATTTTAGAACATCGTGAAATGATACGGATGGTGTGTGTCTGTGTGTGTGTGTGTTTGTGTGTGTGTGTGTGCGTGTGGACATCTCAGTTGCTTGATCTAATCTAGTCATCTGCAGGATTGTTGATGGAGAACTTGAACAGTGGAAAGAGTGACACATCAGATCAGAAAAGTTATTCTTAGCAAATGGGGAAAAATGAAAAGTTCATGAAGACCTTATGAAGCTGACTTTTCAACAGCTCAGACACTCCCTGCACCAAAATCTGGGAATCGTTTGTCTACGGGAGATAAATATACTTTGTCCTGAAAGCCAATTTCAAAAGGTTTTTTCCAGCTCGGCTCAGCATGACCCGAGTTCACAGCGACGGTTTGGATTAATAACATACCAAACGGAAATTTGAGTTATGCAATGACTAAGTGTGATGCCACATTGTCTGCAAGCTACATGGAAATTTCAACAAATACATTAACTCATAATGAATTAAAGTGCTGCAGGTGCACTATGACACAGACTGTACTGAAAATATGAAATTTTGATAACAGTGAACAAAAATCTAATTAAATCAGAGAAACAGTGTGACACAGAGCCATTAGGTTTTATACCTGATGGGAGGTGGGGGTGGGAATCCAGCCAAAACTGGGACAAAGATGGAAGCAGAGAGGAACGAAGAGAGAGGAGAATACAGATGGAGAATGTCTGAGCTTTTCCCTAAAGCTCAGTAAGAGACCGTAGAAAGACAACGACAGTCACGGTGAGGATGTAATGCAAACTTTTCCCAACTCTGAGGGAAGGACCGGGGATGAAATTGCAGGATGCTGCTTTCGAGCTTGGAATCTCTGCTCATGACCAACCGTTAGCTTCAATGTGACGCACAACAAGTAAACTGCTGCTGTGGACACAGCGTTACACTATCTATGTATTCGGCATGTTTACTGTGTAATATATGATGTTTAACAGCAAGCTGTGAACGAACCCGAGTGTCTGTGCACACATAGTGAAATTATTCTACAGTAAATACACCAATTTAACATTAACACTGTGGGTTGGCCTGCAATGCCTGATCTTTGTGCTAAGATAACAAGTGCTCATCGTGTAGAGTAATTTACACTTAACGACTTTCGCGAGTCCAGTACTCCTACAGCACTCAGTTTAGTTGTACTAGAGCCTGACTGATTTATCAGCAGGCCAATATTAACAACAGGCTGCTGATAATACCTGTTTGCTGATCACTCATCAGTGTCAGAATATATAACGGTCGATAAATGAAAATTAAACAGTAAAGAAGAGAAAGGAGAAACACCCTTCAACCATATTAGGTGTTGACGTTGCACAGTTTGTCCAGCAGGGGGCACTCTGCAACTTCCTCATTCTGAACGTCACAAATATAACAGTTAGCTATAAACAGTTGGTCAGTTTACCTGAAAATAGTAGTTAGTTACTAATTAGTGATTACTTCTCCAAGAAAATAATCCTATTACTTTAATGATTACTTATTTTCAAAACTAATTAGTTACTTTATTCCTTAGTTACTTTTTAAAAACATGATACACAACGTGTTACTTATAACATGTTACTGCCCATCTTTGGCTATAAAGAAAAAAATAACTACAGATCATAAATGTTAGGGAAACGTTTATGTTCTGTGTGTCTGACAGAAAAACAGATCAATCACCTGATATCAGTCAGACTCTAAGCCACACACACACGAACACAGATCCACTCAAATAAGTCCGCTGCCTCATAAAAGAAAAAGAAATGAAGCTCAAATGAGCCAAACTGTTCAAAGAAAAACAAACAAACAGAAAAACTGCTTTTAGAAAATGTACTAAAGATTTTGTTGAATGTTTTCAATTTTACTTTGGATCTGGCTTTTCAGGGAGCCAAAAACTCCGGAAAAACCCTGATATCACAGCAGCCCAACAGATGCAACAGATGCAGTACACTGGACGCATCCCAACACTATTGTGTGTGCTACTCACTGAATAAAAACAACACAGAGGGAGGAGCTGTGTCAGGACTGCTGCGTGTCATCAGTGTGTTCATAATTTGTTTTAATCATCTTCATTCATTCAAACCAACAAATTAACCAGACCACTCAGATACAGTGGATATTACTGAAGCTAGTCATTACCTGAGCTTAGACACTTTGGGACATAAAGCTACAGCAGAATAACATCTCATTGATTACACCAGCTGGCCCTTTAAAGCCATGACCTGTAAATGCAGACGTACTTGGCTTGTAGTTATAACACAGATTACACAACCTGAACACTCAAAAATGTTCAGTTAAAAAAAAAAACCTTGCATCCTTCAAACAGTAGCTTTTGAAGAGCGCAGAAAAGCACGCCTGTGTTACTGTGACCTGCTGGGCATCCTAAATGCTTTTAGCTCGTTCTGTAAAGAAGAGGAAGCTGTACAGTTTCCTCATTCATAACTCAGCCTGTGATCCTTCCACTGTGAGAATCTACTGAACTGGCTTTCTAAGATTTTTGGCAGCAATTGCAATTATTCAACAGAAGTGAATCAGCTATACAGCTAAGGCGCTGCTATATTATGAAATAAGGCTCCTTTGTGAAAATGTGTTTTTAATTACAAATGAGAAAAAAGAGAAAAAATAGAAAAAGAAAACATCAGCACATGGCTGACTGACCCGGCTCCTTAAAATAAAGATTTCTGACACGATGGACCAAAATATGACGACACTCCAGCTTTTAAAGATTAACAAATAAAAATAACAAAAAAAGTTTAACGTGTGTAACTCAGTCTTAGCTGCTCCTTTGTTGCCACGTTTACTGTAATATATACAGTATATATACTTTACAATGATGAGTGCTCATACTGAACGTTTAAAAAAGTTTAAAATAACGACGTTGGCGTATGTACAAGTGCTCAGACATTTGGCTCATATTGAAGATAATATCCTTCTACGCTCGGCTCTGTATGATGTCACTGAGAGCAGATATCGCTAATATGGCCATTCTAAGGAAACAAGCCCCTCCCACCTGCTGTTCAAGCGTTCTGTTTATGAGGCGCATAAATAAATATTCGGAACTGTGAATTATACAAAGCAATTTTTAGTCCAAGAGTAAAAATATGTAGAAACGAGCGTCCCTTTAAGGTAAGTACCACAGGCTTGATGTGAAACATTGACTGTAAATGAGCGTTTCCCTGTAATGGGCTCAGTCTTGCAGTGAAACTGAGGAGCCTGTGTGCAGAAGGCAGCAGCTGCAGCAGGAGGCCGCCGTGTCCTGGAAGAGATGTGAGCAGAAGACGGTCTCACTTACTGTTATGTCACTGCATATGTGAGTAAGTGACTGTGTGACAGAGAGACAAAGTAGATGCATTTGTATTTATAAAGCACGTGTGCATGTACGGAGGCATTACTTATGTGTTTAGGAGCGCAAGTCTGTCACAGATGCTCGCTGATTGAGAATGAATTGTAGTGCACTTTGCATCCCAAAGATAATGGAGCTCATAAACATTTGAGGAACATCTCAAGGCACCCTGAGCACAGTAAGAGCAAGCAGCAGCATATGCAGTGCTGCGGCAGCGCACGCTACCCGTGAAAACCTCCAGGGACTGAATGCACTTTTGATAAAAGACACAAACATCTTCTGCGCTACTTAATGGTAATTCTCCTCTAAAACATTCAAAACCTGTTTAACAATAGCGTCGCATCACAATGCAAGTGTTGCTCTCACCAGTCATTGAGCAAGGGCTGAATCTGCATCTGCAGTGTGTGCCAGCGTGCTGCTAGGATCCAGCTTTACAGCACTATGTGAGCTGTTCTGCCACACGGTGCTATAGCTGAGCCTTTAGGAGGGGAGGGTACGCAAAATTCATGGTTTCAGCTTCGTGGTGCGGCTCTTGAGTTTCTGGAAGTAAATGACTGTAATTTTTACTGAAAGAGTTAAGACACTTAAATGTTGTGTAACATCAGAAAAAAGGCTGACGGACTTTAAAGTCAGCAGGACGATGTTCAGCTTTAACAACACTGGGGACAGGAGACATCCTTTATAGGAACTGTCACCAGGCAAGCTTGGTGCTCACAGTTTAACACGGTGGCCGGCTGACCGATGCATATGCTGTGAGTAAAGAAGTCGTGGATTCTGCTGGTGCAGTAAGACCATTTACAGCATTAACTCCATGTGTAGTTTGAGTTAACACATAGATCTCATAAATATAATTGATATATTTTCATTGCCAGCAGCTTTTTAGATTATTTTCTTCTGGCAAGGCAAATATGTCGATGCCTTCTCGGGTGTGCTGAATAAAACTGCATGTCACACACCGAGCACGCACACACACACTGTTACACCCTCAGTTGGACTTATAAATGAATATCGTGTTTATATAAGAGAATGCAATTATATCCTTTCTCGAGGAGTAAAAATGACAAGTCATCATCTTGATACCTCCCACCCCATCTCGCTTCATATAAAACCTGCACAACCTTTAAAGTGACGCGCGAGGCAACATGGCACGTGGCACAATTTCAAAACCTATTCAACCTACACATTTTTTAAAAGCGTTTTTTTCTGAGACCTTTCATTTATGTCTGCAGCGAATGATTTGAGTGACGGATTTATCGGCTGTATCAAAGCAACCCACATGGTCTGTGTATCTGAAAATATTGCTGTTCCACTGACTGTCATTCTTGCGAGCTGCCTACGAGCCCGGTAACTCCCTGTCACCTTCCCCCTGTTGTTGATGTTTACTGAATTGCAATAAAATGAGAAATGGAATCAAAAGTATCTTTTTACATGAACGTCGCCTCTCGGCTAACAAATGCAATAATGACTAAACTCGTTTCCATTCTTACTTTGTTACACTGTCTCCAACACCAGAGAGAAGGCGCACTGCAAGAAATGGGATAAAGGCAAGGAAAGCAATCAGGGAGGTGACTGGAGACTTAAGGTGTACAACCCCCCCCACCAAAAAAAATACGCCTGATGGCAATTAATTATATGCATTGTAATGTATTGAGGCAGTTAATCACATCTACAAAGGGACAAGGGGGGCAGCTAGTGCATCATCAGCCAGTGGTTTGTTTTAGCAAGAGAGTTGAGTGGGGCTGAGTCTGGGATGAGGGGTCACTCTGCAGTGCGATGCAGAGCCGAGCGCCATGCTGACTCCAAACCTGAGTCATAGCCCTTTGTCTCACAGTCCACTGAGGGTTCAACAGATAGTAATTACACATCATGTAATTACACATCAGCACACAGGTATGGTCTGACACAACAGACCTGCTCCAGAGCCAGGCTGTGGGTTGTTACATAACACTATCCCTTTACCATCATTTGCCAACAGGGGATGACCTTGAGAGGCGGGCAGAGTCCGGGCTAAGACGAGCAAGGATAGGAACAAAGCAATCTGAGGCTTTAATTTGGGCAAATATTACAGGAGAGATTAATGTGTGTCTGTAGAAGAGGTGGGGGGGGGGGGGTGCAACAATGATTGGATGGGGCTGGTGGATGTGGTCATGCAAGATTGATTTGCAAAAGAAAAAAACAACAACCAGGCGCTTCCCACTGAGGGTGATTGGGGTTAAGGACACACACCACACCCCCGTCTTCTTCTTGCACACACACACACACACACACACACCCTTGCGCAACATCAGCACCAGTGACAAACTACAGCACATCACACCACACGGTGCCATGTCATAGCAGCCCACCCCACGCAAGTCACAAGTACAAATCGTCAAATTTCACACAGTCCCCACTGTTACACAGAACAGCCTCCTCGCTCTCCTCACTTTTGTTGTTAAATCCACAAGCCTTGTGTGTCTGTGTGTGTGTGTGTGTGTGTGTGTGTGTGTGTGTGTGTGTGTGTGTGTGTGTGTGTAACCTGTGTGTGCGTAAGCAGCAAGAGTAAACCCAGGTAAGAAACAACCATGTTTATCTAATGCGATATGATCAGAAGGCTGTACTGATATATATATATATTTGTGTCTGTGTGTCCTTATTAAAATGGACTTCAACCACAATACATCGATACATTAGCCTTATAATACCGAAAGGATGACGCACTGAGTTGCATCATGCTGATATAAATATAAATAAATATAAATTGAGATGATGCCGAGCAGTACAATAATAATTAGATTTTCATGCATCTGTCAAGATTTTACGCAAAGCCTTCATCCTACCTTGCGAGAGTGTGGAGTCAACGAGTGTGGAGTCCGGTCTGGTGTCTGGAGTGGTCCAAAAGAAAAAAGAAAGAAAACACCTGCGAGTACGGGAAACAGCAAGAAATGCTCTTCTGTCGAGCTGAAGATTAGCGGCGCCTTTTGGGTTGTTAGATTTATTTAATTTTAGTTTAATGCTGGGGAGAAGTCGGGCTTTTACAGAGAGGAAGCTGTGCAGGTCCGTAGGATGATGCTGCGCAACACAAACTGCTGCTGATGTGCTGAGAGGAGGAGACAGATACTGAGAGAGCGCGCAGTGTGCGTCTGCCTCGCTCCCGCTGCCAGCCTGTGGCTGTGGATCACCGATACAGACAATAAAGGCAGCGAGGAGCAAACACCAGTGTTTGTGTCCCCAATATTATTTTGTAAAGTAATACAAACCTTTCTTTGCCTTCCAGTGTCAGAAATACACATTTCAATGAGCGGCTGTGTTAAAGAGCAGAAGCTAATATTGATGGTGTTGAGTTTATGTTAGCTAAACCCTTAGTTACGTCATATTAATCAGCCCTGTTAGTTTCGCGCCAAATGTGGGACATCAGTTAGCCAGCGATTGTAAATACAGCAGCCTGGTGAAAAAGCTTTCCTTCAGAAGGTAACAAACGTGGGGCAAAAAACTTAACTTACAGCATCTAGAGAGTAAGTGATCATTATAGCTTACAGTGTAAAACAAAGTCGCAGTCTGTTTTCTTTCATTATTATACCAATATAACGAACAAAGCTAGTGAGAAGCCAGCTAGCTTCACTTGTAAATATTACCTCTATAAAGCAGTTATACCTAACATACAAAAACCAAGTTACACTATTACAAGTGACTTTAAAGAGTAATTTAGGGATCTCTGAAGAGGCAGGCACTTTGTATGAACTGTTAGTTCTGTTGCAATGGCTAGAAAGTAAAGGCTAAATGAAGGCTAACAGCTAGCTCTTTTTACCTTTGCTAGCTACTTATAGTAGCATGGGTACAATAATGAAATATTTCATGGTGTGGTGAGCAGTCTCATGGCATTTTTTAGTTTTTTGATCGTTGTTCACACAGTGGTCATTAACATCTACACCTGTTTTCTGTCTTTGGAGAATTTCTTTTGTGGTTGTTTTACTAAGCCAGCTACAAGCTACACCTACAGCAGCGTCATGAAGCTCCCGGTGCATAGTTTTGTGCTGATGTTAATGGAGCTTTACAGAAAATTGTGTCAGCAGAGCTTTAGTGACCTTGACACACTATACACCTCAGCAGCCCTGCTCTAAGTTTACCTGGTGTGCCATTTGTGGCTGAACTGCTGTGGTGTCTAAATGCTTTGAGTTTGGATTAATTCTACTCACAGTTGATCAGTTGATTGGAATATCTAGGTGGGCAGAAATTTCACAAACTGGCTTGTTGCAATGATGATATTCTATTACAGTAGCATACCTGAAATCATTGAGCTCTTTAGGACGATCCATTCTTTAAAAAATGTTTATAAAGGCAGATTGCACGGTTATGTGCTTGGTTTTATACACCTGTTTCAATGGGACTGAAAACACATGAATTCAAATGTTAAGGGATGTGACCCAATAATCTCCATATAGTGTATATATCATGTAGTAGACCGTTACAGTATTTATGTGTGACAGGATATGCCAGGCACCCTGTTGTCCTGAAATTCTTCCTTCTGTCTTTTGTGTGGGTAATGGCAGCAGTTTGACATGTTAGAAGCACAAATCATAAAATGAATGCTGACTGACTTCCACTCAGCTGTTTCAGTTTTAGGTTATAGGGTCATGGCTCAGTTGAATGCTGTGGGAGCTGATGTAAAAGATGCTAGTAAAACTCGTTAATATGTTATTTGATCAGTCTAAATATCTTATAAGAAAGAGGCTTATCATGCTCATTGTATACAAAGTACTGGTACTGAAGTGTATAGTGTGTAAATGTCAGTGGTATGGTCAGAAACCACATCAGTACTTGATACTAGAATAACACAATATTATCTTTTGTTTCTTTAAAGGATTGTTGAGGGATTACTTCCATGTGATTGGAGTCATAAGGTGAGATGCTGCATGTGCTGCTGTGTAATGAAATGTGCACTGTGGTACATGATGCAGTAGCTCATTGTTTACCAGCATTGTTATAATGATGCCTTTGTAATCCAGCCTCTGGACCGTGTTTTTTCTTCCTAAAAATGTTATTTGCCAACAGTAAGTTTTGTATTAGCAACATTCTGGACATGATTGCTTATTTGACGAGTAACACTCGGATTTGAGCTGTGTAGCTTCCAGATGCAGAGCTCACACTGTGGTGGGCTTTTTTTTTTAGGTTTTATAATTCGATGAGAACATGAAAATCCCACAAGATGATGACATCTCACAAACAGAGAGGGAGCTCACGTCACCACCCTCCCCAAAACGATCCAGACCTGAGTGTAGAGTGATGAATGACCACAGTGGGTTAAGCAGGTTCGACTTTCCAGAGCTTTTGACATTTAGGAAAACAAATCATTCCCCATCATCAGCAAGTACCCTGCATAAAACCGAGGGCCTGATTAGCACATTTGAATGTTTGGAAGATGAGAAATCTCAGGAGCGACCACAAGACACTAAGTCTGACGTCAGTCCTAATACTGAGGTGACTTCATACAATAAGAGTACACACGTGGAATCATCTAAAGTGTGTTTTATTCCCACTGAGAGCTACCTACTCCTGGGGAAAGAGGAGCAGCTTCCAGTTACTGAAACAGACAAACTCAGCTTTTACCAGTCAGATGATACAGATGGTTCATTAGGAGAGTCTGCCACCATAGCCAGTACTAACACATCCAGTCATTCTGATGGCAGGCTACCAGGGACATCCCTTAAAGATCAAACCCCTGGTGGTTGCAGTCCTTCCACTGGAAATGAAAAATATGGGAGACAGGTACAAAAAAATGTCAACGAAATGCAGACGAGAAATGAAGAGGTCAGATGTCAGCCTAATTGTACTAATAAAGAATCAGTCTGTGACGTAGGTTACTGTAGCACAAGGAGCCAATTTGCTGAAGTTGTAGAGACGACTCAGAAGAGGACTGAACCTGAGTTTAATGAGTATATTGTTTTCACTAAGGAAGAGAGTGAGAGTAAGAGATCTTCCAGTGATTATGCAGATTCTAAACCACTCTGTTCAGACCCTGTAGAAGAGCCCTCTGGGAACTTGGTAGAAGTTGGGAAAAAGGAAACAAATGATTCAGGATTACAGTTCTGTGAGAAGGAAAACGTTTCTGTCTGTGATGGGAAAACAGAAGGCCAAGTTAATAAGAAAGCCCTCATCCTTTTTGCTGCTGTATGCGGTGAAAGATCAATTCTTTCTCATGATGTGATGTTAGAAAGAAATCCTGCAAATGAGAGCGCGAATCTCGATGTTGATGACCTCTGTGGCGAAAAAAGAGCGGATGGTGCTTGCAAGATAATAGCCAAAGCTCAGAGTGAAACAGCTGATCACACAACAGTGACTACGTTGCCGGCTAGACTCAGTCAAGAGCCAGCTGAAGGAGATAATGATGAAGGCCCTTTCCATGTAATTGACCCTGCGATCTGTAGTGAAACTGACAGGGAAGCTGAAGAAAACTGCTGTAACTCAGCAAGCGCTGCAGGTCCCAAATTATCTCCATCAGTAGAAGTCGACAAGATGGAAATGCCTCTTCCACTCCATTCCCACATGAGGACATCAGAAAAGGTTTCATGTCCCGACCGGACAGAGTGCTTTAATAATGAAAGCAGGACATGGCATCAGGAAGGTGCAAACGATGACTTCTGTCAGGCAGGACTACAGTCTTCTTCCGTCACCACCAATGAAACACACAAGACTTTCATTGAATGTGACTGTCAATGGAAATCCAGGTTCAGCAGGAGCCCTACAAAGCCTCTCCCTCCTGGGGATCACGCAATACAAGGAAGCCACGGTTCCATGGGACATGAGTTCAAAGAGCAGAGTCGCTCCAGCTGTTTTTCTGTCAGGCTTGACCACCTGGAGACGTCGGAAGTCGAACATTCACGGAGAGAAATTGACAGCGTGGACATGACAGCTGTGATAAAAGAAAGCAAAGAAATCTTCTGTTTTGTGAAAGAATTGGAAATGAATGAATATATGAACCTAAAGAGGACAGTGGAGTTGGAGGAAAAACCGCTACTGCAGAATGAACAGCACAAGGATAACACAACTGAACTACTTACTTGTGATTGCAAGGCTGAATGCAGCGAGGGTGAAGCACATGAATGGGACAGTGAATTAAAGCTCACTGAAACTGAACAAAGAAGCAAGCTCGAGCGTTTGTCTGACCAACCATTCAGTGCTGATATTTCCATGACAGAAGTTGGAGACGAAATGAAAACTGATGGGCCTGAAAACTCAGCAACACTGGTGCAATCTGAGGATTATGTTCAGCGGCAAAATGACCAAAAAGCAGACGTGACTCAACTGTCATCTGGTGATGGCGCTGATGAATGGACAGAGTGGAGCACATTGCCCTTGGGAAGCGAAGATGGACAAGAACACAAGCTTAGTTGTGTCTCTGATTGCCAAGACAAAGCTGAAAATAAAGCTGAATTTTCAGCCTTCAGTTTTTCTTCAACAAGCGATGCAGTCGTACCATGTCAGGGCAATTTAAGCCATTCACAGAAGGCTCACAGTAATCCCACTTCCATAAACTGCATTGACAGATTTTCCCCATTGCCATCTGCTTTCTGTAACCTAGTGCCGGAGGGGTTTGACACTTTCGAAAAGATCCAACTCTCACTAGATGATGATGATGCCACTGGAGTGGGCAACATCCCTGTCCTCGTCAGCTCGCCCGGGCAGCTGCTATACCACTTTATGTCAGTGGCAGAAAGCAACATGCATGAGAGGATACCAGAAGAGGAGGAGGAGTGTATCACTGAGAACATGACAAACGGGCTTCTTAGCAGTGATTCTGCCTGTAATGAACTCCCAAACTTCATCTTAGGAGCAGATGCCATTGCTCTCGAATGGCCCGAGCGAGAGCCTAACTGTGAATCGGTCCGTGATTCCTCTGAGCACATACAGGATGAATTAAACCCAGAGTTAATGTCCCCTACTGTTTCCGCTGAGAGTGACAGCCCTGCCTCTGGTGTGAACAGCTGTGCTGAGTTTGAAATGAAAAACCAGTTCGACTCGGTCTTGAAAGAGCTGAATTTGTTTTTTGAGATCAGTAGAAATGACTTTGAAAGCGACTGCAAACCAAACTTCATCTCACCTGAGCAGTGCACTGACAGAACTAAAGTCTTGGAAGGCAGCGCTTCAGAACGGACAGAGCGTCTCACCAGTCCAGACGTGGGACGCCACAGAGGCGCTGCATCAGGTAGTTATACGTAGGATAGAGCAAACATAGTTATACTGACAGCAGTGAGATACAGCAGTAAGCACCCCAGGCGTTTCCATTGACCGTTCAAATAAGATACTTCAGCTGCACAGTTTAAACTAGGGTTGTTAAAAATACTAATACTTAAGCTCTAATCAATACTTAAAATTATATTTAAGTGTATGCATTAATTTGCAACTGCATCAATACCAGCAGTGCTGTCTTCACCTCCTCCGGTTGACCTAACTTCACCCAGACAGGCACACGGCACTTCCTGTTACTGACATTCAAAACACTGAAAAACACTTTGTGAAGTATTAAAGAGGTCAGTAAAGTTCCTGTTACTACAACGTTAACCTTACGAGTGCATACTTTAATGTCACCCACTGAACTGTTAGCAGTTAAATAACCACATTAGTCATCTCATGTTATTAAAGGACCACCTCACAGCTGTGGTTAATAATAAGAGCCTCTTAATTGTTTTTCAAGTGACGAGTAGTTTCCTGGGTATCGGTATTACGTTTGAAGTTCTAGTATTGTGACAGCCCTCATGTAGACTGTCTTTATTTAGATGTCCAAATCCAAGCTAGCATGCTTAGATGAATAAATCATCAATGAATAGTTTGCAGAAATACACGTATTTGTTTCTCATGATTTCCTGACAGACTAACAGAGATGATAAGACTTTGTGGTCAGACTATGCACATGATAGCATTAATTATTGTACCTTAGTTTTTATGTAATGTTACAAAAAGATGTAAAAGCAACCAAAAAAAAACCACAAAGCAAAATAAAATCCAAAACAATTTGTTAAACTTGGTTCATGATATAAGTGCAAGAACCTGAAAAATTGATAAAAGACAAGCAAATTTTACTTTTACTCCATTTAATGTAAATCATCCCAGCTGTTATATCACACTAAAAACTAATATCTTTTACGTTTGGGTCAGATTGACCCCAGGAATCAAAAGCTTCCAAAGATGTCTGTCATATAATTTAAGTAAATAAGGCAAATTAAATTATATTTTTAAAGTAGCTGGTACTTGATATGCAAAATAGTTAACATTATCAAAAATAATAAGTAGAACTGACTCACATGGAAGAAAAAGTTTGATGAACTTCAGCTGTTTCAGTCCAGCGTCTGAAAAATGAAGCAAGGGTTCTCAGTCATCCTTCCTAAAGTTACTTTCAACAGATAAAGGTGACAGTGGTCAAGAGGCTTCCTAACAGTGCTTTATAAACCAATGGATGCCTTTCATCATGTATATACTGTTCATAATCCACTGTATATAACTATATATTGGTTCAATTAGGAGCTCAACTGATTCTTCTTGGATATCCTGATAATTCTGCCAGTTTGTTCTGATTTTGACTGCTCAGTGGAAAAATATATTGTTTTCTGTTTATTGTTTTCTAATTTTTAGATGATGTTGCCGAGGACCACAGTCTGGACATGTGTGAAGGTGATCCGGTGGTTTCTCGGACTGCTGTCAGTAGTGACGGAGAGCAGGAAGTGCCTCTTAGTGGACACCTGTGCCGGGAAGCACCTGTTGCAGAGAAACACAGAGGTTCACAGTTGATTTAATTCAATATTTCTGGCCTCTGTTAAAAAGAAATAAACAACAAAGATGAATATATTTATGAAGAAAAGGAGCCTTGTAGCAACAGTGTCTCTGTGATTAGCATAAATAACATGGTTGAAAACGTCAGAAGGAAAAATGACAGGCTTGAAAAAAACATTTCATGAGAGTTGTTTAATTAGAGTTAAGTGCTCTTTTATTCCATTGTTTTCAGTTAACACTGTTTTTACAGAGCAGCGGGTGATTAAAAGGTCAGCTGGGTTAATTCACTGTGGAAATATAATTACTTTTATTGATTTGTCGTTTCAACCTGACACAGCGTACTCTCATTAATATTCCCTCCCCTTCCACAATATGCTGCGGTGGAACGATAACGCGCTCTACGAATGCAGAAACATGGGCTGAAGGGTAAACAGAGCAGCAAATACAGTAGGACAGAATTAGCGAGTCCTTCTTCTCTCCCTGTCAATATGCTGCTTTCAGAGCCCCGGGAGATGGAGCACAAACAGGAAGTGTGGTCTCCATCCTTTATGTGTCTGACTCTTATGGAACAACTGAGCCACAGTGAGTTATATGTAAAGGCTGAGCTTATACTTAAAAACATCTCATGGATAAAACACTTTGGATGGGATTCATATTTTTTTCCAGGATTTAAAGAAACAATGCTGATATTTTTTATTTTAGCCAGAGGGGAATAGTGTAGCTCATTCAGTAATATTTTAGACTAATCGCTTTAATATGTCAAAAATAGACATTTGAACAGAATGGGTTTGTACTGCATTTATAACCCCAAGTGTTTCTGCTGGGAGTAAAGTGGGCTTGCCTCTGAGTGTTTAACAGGAGAGGAATCTTACCACCTGCCTTTCTGGAGATGCAATGTTTTCTCCTTTTCTATATGCAGGACAGAATAAGTCTAATAGCAGCGCTACTCTGTCAGCACATTGATAAAGAGTATGTTAATCTTTTCAGCGTTAGTATATGAAATGTGTGGCTCTTATTTTTGCTGTGTATAATACTGCAAACACGCACACAGTGTCATCTCAGGTTGATGATTGTGGCCAACATTAGTAGCACTTGGGGAAGCACCTGTTCTCTTGCATTTTAATGTCCACATGCATCTGCAGAATGTGGTTATGTTGTGTAGTTATATGCCAATTTACTTTAACACATGCAGCTGTCACATGTCTTACATTTCACCTAATTTGTTTAATTCAAAGACAAGAATGGCACAGCTAATGTAGGATAGCCAGGTAGTAACACCTACAGGTAAATGTCTTTGTATGTTAATCAAATACTATCTGTTTTACTGATTAGTATTTCTGGTGCCAGCTAACACAGGCAGAGAACATTAAATGTCTTGTTGACTCATCACACAAACACACCTCTCTGGAGCCATAGAGAAACAGGAAGGTGCAGGAATAGCTGGTTAGGAGTGATTGAACTTTTAAAAATATAGAGAGCAGAATGTTTAGTAGGAAATGGACTGCATATAGTGTCACTCTCTGAGACAGAAGTCACATGAGTCACCAAATATACCTGAGTGACTCAAAGATGTGTTTATGGTGTGTGTTGTGTGCAGGAGCACCTGAGCAGCCCAGGAGACTAGAGCCGCTGAAAACCTGTGCACGGCCGATCCGGGTTGGACTTTCAAAGAGAGCCAAGACCAAACACCTGCACCGGCCCCGCCCCTATAAGTGAACGTTGGACATGCAATCAAGGGTGAGGTGTGTGAGTGTAAACAACCTCGTTTGAAGCTTTGTGATGCAGTGTTCAAGAACTCGAGGGTTATTATCGGATTTACAGCGTTCCTGTTTTTTTCTTCTGCATCAAGTCGCTGTTATTTTTTCCCGAGTTGTTGAGGTTTCCGTACATTTTAGTTCCCCCTTTATCAAAAGATGTTTGGGTCCATAAAATATCCTGACAAGGATCCGTTCTCAGTATTTCTCCACATTGTCCAAGCCGGAAAAATATTCAGGTTTTTAATGGCAAAACATTTAGATCTTTATGTATTTATTTACTTATTCATATACTGTATTTATCTGCTTCTTTCTAGCTGACAGTATGGGTGTGGTGTGTTATTTTTGCATTCTGTTGTTACTGTTGTCCTGAGCTGTTCTCCTGTTGCTTAGCTGGAGTTCAGTACTGAAACTGCTGTATTTATTAAAATATGTTTCTGATGTCCACACTATGCATGGCTGTATCTGTTGGAAAACTCTGATCCATGATTTGTGCAGTTTTCCTTGATTTAATGTTATTCCATCATTAGTGGCAGTTTCCTGCAGTGTTATTAAAAACTTGATCAGATTGTTGCTTTTTACATTCTTTACGTTTACTTTTTCTCAGCAGCTGGGCGACTGTAGCGTCCTCAAACAGCTTTCAGACAAACTACTGAAGCACAAAATACCAGCAAATATTAATGAAATGACTACAAATTTACTCCACTCGTGTATTTAAGCCCTTATAGTGTTAAAACAATGTAAGCTCCTCTTTCAGAACTGAGCTAGTGCATTGATCTGAACTCTGAGTCAGCAGTGGTTACGCTGGCTGCAGGCAGTGGAAGGGACACCTGAGTTTAAGTTCTAGCAACAGTATCAGAAGTGCTTTTAAGGTTTGCATACCTACATTCACAGCTCCTCGTTTGTAAAGTGAATGGGATTGTTTTTATTCTCAATTCACACATTTTCTTTTCTAAAAACTGGAGGAGACACATGAAAAAGTACAAGTCACATGACACATTTTGTTTCGTAATCAGGACATTTCTCTTCAAATTGGCTCCATTTGGTCCTTTTAGTGTTAACTGGTATCCCCCAATTTGAGCAGTGTTGTATTCACTCCTGTTTTTTGAGATTTTGGAACAAGATTTTTTATTTAATGTTTTCATCACATCTCAGAATCGAAACGGTGGAACTTTTCTTTGTCTCAATGAGCAAGGTGCCTCAGCTGGCAGACAGGCAAGTACAAATCAAAGAGAAACAATGCCACGGTATGGCTTTCCAAAAATAATTGGATTCAGACGCTAAACATTCAATCTGCCTTTTTAATCAGGCCCAATCTGTGGAAGCTGTGGGTGCAGAATTAGATTTCTCTCCTTTTTGGTTTGTTGGTAATGATTTTGTCAGTGCTAGTTGTGTCTGAGCGGTGTTTGCCCAGTTTGCTGATTTGTTGCCGCTCCTATCTTCGTGTGGATATTTTCCCTCTCGGAGACATTTTCAGCTCAGTTTCTTTTTAATGACAGATTTTCTTGATGACTCCTACAAACTGCTAACTTCTTAATACATTATTCATTTATCAATAGCTATTATTCTAATAGCTTAATGTTCCATCATGTGTTTAATGATACCATATTTCCATCTCCAACTGCTGCTATTTCATCTTTAATCATTTCTTATTGATTACACACCAGCCTGTAATCGTCATGTTTTAGTAACACTTAACTAGACGTGCAGTCGCGTGTGTTAGCTAGGCAACTGTTACATAATTGTCACATTCCTGAATAAAGGAATGATGAGCCCTTTTTGCACATAATGAGGATGAGAAGTTCATTCCAGACAGTTTTCCAGTTGATGAACTATACTTATTATACATAGAAACGGATGTGCACAAACTCTTTAACAGTTTTCAGTATGTAGATCTCAGGGACTCTTTTTGCAGATTGGGCGCTTTGACAGGAAGTTGTCTGAGCAACCCGCTGCGATGACTCCTTGTGAATAAGGGAGCTGCTGAAAGCAGCTTTATTAACTTTATTAAGATGATTTTATTATTTATTAAGAAATGAAACACATTCACACTTTGTAAAACACATTTGGCAAAGTGATGCACTTGTGATGCATAATGGTATCCAGTAAGAATACTGGTCAGCCTTAGCTTGTTATCTGTGGTCACCAATGGTTCCAGTACCTGTGTCTCTGTTCTCAGATCTTTACAAATGTTTCTGTGCTGTTCTTGTGGGGAGAGATTGAGATACAAAGTCTAGAACGACTTTTGCCTGCTATATATTTTTTGTAAGTTTTTGTAAAATTGCACAAGGACTTGATTTTAAATGTCCTTTAAATTGCTGAAATACGCAGTAGTGGTGCTATATCCGCTGGCTGTGGCAGAGTTTCTGCGAAAGCAGTTTGAAAATTAGATTCTGCATTTGCTGCTTTTTTAATAAAGTAATCACTAATCACATGGTAATGAGGACATGGATTATAATGAAAATAATGAGGGTAAAATGACTTAATGTGCTTCAAATACTAGCTTTTTATGTATATGTAGAATTCATTTAAACAAATAAAGCCTAGCAGGCAGAGAGCAGATCATATGGAGATGTAAACGAGCCACATGTAAACTTTGAATGCAGGTATTTTCAGTCTCATTGTCACATGTGCATAAAGTCCTATGTCTGCCTTTACAGCTGTAGAAGAACAGCTTGTTCCAAAGAGCTGACAGAGTCTGTGCATGATACTGTAATAGGATGATGCTGTTGCAATAAATCAGCTTGTGAAGTTCCCTCTCCTAGCTATCCGAGCTCCTCTGGCATTAACATTAGTATAAAAACTTAACCAAGTTAAGTAGCAGGGATTTACATGGCCATCCAGGTTCTGTAGTTGTAATCTATATGTAGCCTGGTACTTTTGTCCAAATAATATAAAATGCCTCCACACTCAATTGTTAGTTTGACAACCAAGTACAATTACAGTTGGCTAATCAATTAACCCATCCATTTGTCTACCTATTCTAAGCAGGATACATGGACTATATGGAATACTTCAGTTTTTCCCACTACCTGTAAATATCCCCAGTCAGTAGCTCTGTAAGGAAGAGGTCTCCCTTACATATGTATTTTCATTGTGGTAACTGGTACAGCACTTACATTATATATACATATGTATAACCATTTGCATACAAGAAGTTTAATTATTTATTGAATATTTATTGGGTATTTTATTTATGAATTATCTAATTAATAATAATGAGCAAGTAGGCCTTTTGTTCTAGGACCTGCACAGCTGCTCCTCATTAGGAAGTGTGGAGGAAAGAATTGTTACTGGGAGCAAATAAGGTCTACTGGTTAGCAAAAACAAGACAAATGTTTGTGTGTAACGTCTTGAGAAAAAAGTGTTGGTGTAAAGAAGTTGCTTGTTGAAATGTGATTACTTCCATGTTTGCGGCATCCTCTCAGGGTGTTTGGGGAAATGCTTCCCCGGGGGTCGGGAGACCAGGTCCCAGAATAGGCCATGGGTTAAGGGAGTGTGGGGAATTTCTCTACATGGATTTTTTTGTTCATGATGGTGCTAAGATGTAAGATTAAAATATAAAATATTTAACAATTATTAGAAATGTATATCACAAAACATTCTGCTGAAACTAGCACCACTGACGATCAGTGGTTCGGGCTTTCAAACCCCAAAACATGCTGTGCAAAAAATATTGGTTCACCCCAAGAATCCGGTCCCCCAGCACAAACGGAGTAACACAGTCTATGCTGGTAAATGCCAGGAAGATTGCCAGCATTTATGCATCGGGGAAACCAAACAGGCGGATGGCACAACACAGAAGAGCTACCTCGTCAGGCCAGGACTCTGCAGTCTATTCACACCTACAGGCCAGTGGACACTCTTTCAATGATGAGGATGTACACATCCTGGACAGGGAGGAACGCTGGTTTGAGCGCCAAGTCAAGGAGGCCATTTACGTGAAAAGGGAAAGACCATCTCTGAATGGAGGAGGGGGCCTAAGGGTTCATCTGTCACCATCTTACAATGCTGTGATTGCAGCCATTCTCCAACTCTGGCTACGTCCACACTAGCCCGGATAGATTTGAAAAAGGCGTTTTCATCTGAAAACGCTCCGCGTCCACACTAGCGTTTTCAGTCGTTTTCACAGAGTTGTGCGTCCAAATTGAAACGGCCGAAAACGCTTACGTTCCAGTCCTGTGCATGCGTGAAACACAAGAAGATTTAACCTGCCTCATTTCTGTCTGCGGCTTATTTACTTTCCGGCTCTTTGAAACGTCGCAGCAAAATGTTGAGGAAAAGCACCGAGTTTTTAAATGGACTAACAATGAGGTGGAGTTGTTGCTGCGAGTAACACAAAAGTACAAAGTTGCAAAAGCGAGTGAGAATTAAAGAATTTGAAGAAAAGCTATCTGGAGCATGTACAGACTGATGTTAATCTTTAATAGGGCTGTCAAACAAAACAACTCCGCTATCTTGGTTTAATTGGTCACATGACTGCATCATATGACTGACATGTGTCATCGTTTTAGAAAGTCTGCGTTTTCGCTGTCCTCACTGCGACGCGAAAGCACCGTTTTCAAATGTATGCGTTTTCGAGAGCGTTTTCAAAACGCTGCGTTTTCCATGAGCAAAAACGCCGTCTCAGTGTGGACGGGAGGCAACGGGAAAACGATGCGTTTTCAAACGAAAACACTTTAGTGTGGACGTAGCCTCCGTGAATGGTACTCATGACCATTGATCAGTGGTCTTTGATCTATGGCAGGGGTGGGCAATCTCAGTCCACGAGGGCCGGTGTCCTGCAGGTTTTAGATCTCACCTTGGGTCAACACAAAGTCAAAGGGTCCAGTCTGTCTTCCTATACTCCTGCCAGTCTGGTGGTTCTGCTGGCTGGGAGCCGGGAGGGGAGAGAGTTCAGCAGTCTCACAGCCTGGTGGATGAAGCTGTTGGTGAGCCTGGTAGTGCGGGAGCGGAGACTTCTGTATCTTTTTCCGGAGGGCAAGAGGCTGAACAGACAGTGCGCGGGGTGGGTTGCATCGTTGACAATTGTGATGGCTTTGCGGGTAAGGCGGGTGGTGTAGATGTCTTGCAGGGAGGGGAGTGGTACACCAACTATCCTCTCAGCTGTTCTCACAATGCGCTGTAGAGCTTTTCTGTTATAGTCAGTGCAGCTACCGCCCCACACAGTGATGCAGCTGGAAAGGATGCTTTCAATGGTTCCTCTGTAGAATGTGGTCAGGATGGGTGGTGGAGCACTTGCCCGCTTGAGTTTGCGCAGGAAGTAGAGGCGCTGTTGTGCTTTCTTGGCCAGTGATGCTGTGTTGGTGGTCCAGGAGAGGTCCTCACTGATGTGCACCCCCAGGAACTTGGTGCTGCTCACCCTCTCCACCGCAGCGCCGTCGATGGTCAATGGGGGGTGACAGGTGTGGCCTCTCTGGAAGTTGACAATAACCTCCTTGGTCTTGCTAACATTTAGCAGGAGGTTGTTGTCTCTGCACCACGTGGTCAGGAGCTCAACCTCTTTCCTGTAGTGGGTCTCATCGCCCTTGGTGATGAGCCCCACCAGCGTTGTGTCGTCCGCAAACTTCACAAGGTGGTTGGAGCTGTAGGTTGTTGTGCAGTCATGTGTCAGCAGGGTGAAGAGCAGAGGACTGAGCACACAGCCTTGTGGAGCCCCCGTGCTCAGGGTGATGCTGTTTGAGACCTTGTTGCCCACACGCACCGCTTGAGGCCTCTAGCTGAGGAAATCCAGCAGCCAGTTGCAGAGGGAGGTGCTGAGGCCCAGTCTGTCCAGTTTACAGATGAGTTGTTGTGGTATTATGGTGTTGAATGCTGAGCTGAAGTCTATGAATAGCATTCTCACATATGAGTCTTTCTTGTCCAGGTGAGTTAGGGCTGGGTGGAGGGCAGAGCAGATTGCATCTTCTGTGGATCGTTTCGCTCTGTATGCGAACTGGTATGGGTCCAGGGTGGGAGGCAGGGTGGATTTGATGTGTGACATGACTAGTCGTTCAAAGCACTTCATAATAATGGGTGTCAGTGCCACGGGGCGGTAGTCGTTGAAACAGGCTGGGGATGGTTTCTTTGGCACAGGTATGATGGTGGCAGTCTTGAAGCATGATGGGACAGTGGCTTGCCTCAGGGAGATGTTAAAGATGTCTGTGAAGACATCCTTCAGCTCCTCTGCGCAGTCTTTCAGCACACTACCAGGGATGTTATCTGGACCCGCTGCTTTCCGGGCGTTGATGGTGATGAGTGTCCTCTTCACGCTGGCAGCAGACAGGCACAGAGGCTGGTCGTGTGGAGGTGGTGGTGTTTTCTGTGGGCGTGTGTTGTTCTGTGCTTCAAATCGTGCAAAGAAGCTGTTCAGGTTGTTGAGCAGAGTGGTGTCGCTCTGACAGCTACGCGCTGCAGGCTTGTAGTCTGTAATAGCCTGGATGCCTTGCCATAGGCTTCGTGCGTCCTTGCTATCATTGAAGTGGGAGGTTATCTTGTGTGTGTAGTCCTGTTTCGCTTTCCTGATGCCACAGGACAGGTTGGCTCTCGCTGTTCTCAGGCCGATTTCATCCCCAGCTCTGAAGGCCTTGTCTCTGGCCTTCAGCAGCCTGTGGACATCTCCTGTTAGCCATGGCTTCCGGTTGGCTCGGGTTGTGATACTTTTCATTTGTGTAACATCATCAATGCATTTGGTGATGTATGAGCTCACCGTGTCTGTGTACTCCTCAATGTCTATGATGTTATTGTAGGTGGCTGCTTCCTTGAATATGTTCCAATCAGATGACCCAAAGCAGTCTTGAAGAGCAGAGGTGGCCTCCTGTGGCCACACTCTTACCTCTTTCGTAACAGGTTTGATGACCTTCACTCTCTGTCTGTATGCTGGCATTAGCATAACAGTGAGGTGATCAGAGGTGCCGATGTGGGGGAGGGGGATGGCTTTGTATGCTCCTTTTTCCTGTGTGTAGACCAGGTCCAATGTGTTGTCTCCCCTTGTTGGAAAATGTACATGCTGATGAAACTTTGGGAGAACAGTTTTAAGATCAGCATGATTAAAGTCTCCTGCGAGGATGATGAAACCGTCTGGGTGTGTTGTTTGTTGCTCACTGATGGCCTGATACAGTTCGTTCAGCGCCGCATTTCTATTGCTGTTGTTGCTAGATGGAGGTATATAAGTAGCGACCAACAGGATCGAACTTATCTCCCTGGGCAAGTAGAAAGGGCGACACTTCACGATCATGAACTCCGCCAATGATGAGCAGTGTTTGTGTACTACAGTGGCATCACGACACCATTCGTCACGGATGTAAACACAGACCCCGCCACCTCGGGTCTTGCCTCCATCTACGAGAGCCCTGTCGGCTCTGTAGCATGCTAGCTGCTCCAGTTGTATGGCCGAGTCCGGAATGTTGTCATTAAGCCATGTCTCAGTGAAAACTAGCACACAACAGTCACTTACTCTGCGATTCGCTGATCTCAGAAGTCGAATGTTATCCATTTTATTGTCCAGAGTTAGGCCAAGAGGATCGATGGTATGGCTGGGCGAGTTGGCTTAGCCTCTAGCCTGACTCGGACACCTCCGCGCTTGCCCCGCTTCCTTGTCCTAGCGCACCGCCTTCGACGCCTCCTTGCCCAGGGAGGGGTAGCAGGCGAGTCCGGTGAGTTGCTAGGCCAGCTAGCAGGCTGTCGCAGAAGTCCTATCTCCCTTAGCATCTCAACATTCGTGTTCAAAACTTGGCAAATCTTGCTTCTCCGAATGTGTAAGAGAGCCCAACGACTGTACACATATTCCGACGTGGACTGACGAAAAACACTTGCAGAAAGACACTTACTTGACGAACAAAACACCGCATTTTCAGGAGAGCGTGAGGTCGCTGCGTCTACACGCGCCACCATCTTGTTACACACACCTGAATCACATGATTAGTTCGTTACCAGGCCTCTGGAGAACTTCAGGACATGTTGAGGAGCTAATTTAGCCATTTAAATCAGCTGTGTTGGTTCGAGGACACATCTAAAACCTGCAGGGACACCGGCCCTCGTGGACTGAGATTGCCCATCCCTGATCTATGGTCATGACGATTTGCATGAAACTGACCTCCCAGCCCATTGCTCGTTAGTGGTGCTAGTTTCAGTCATCGTGCAAATGTCCTGTTTATAAGGTTGTAAACCTGCAGTCAGCTGAGACTGAAGGAGTCACCTGATGATGATGAAACGTTTCTCCCACTGAAAACGTCCAGATGATCAGAATCAACTTTTTTGGGATTTACATACCTGGATGATTGAGCATGCATCAAGAAGTAAAAATGTATATGTTTATTTATTAAAGTGTGTGTTTTACTATAGAATTTGGTGAACTCACCTGTGAGTAAATAATGGTTTAGTCGTGGACGGCAAAATGTGGAGGAATCCGAAGCTTCCTCGAGGTCTTGGGTTGACTACATCCCTACAAATCTGCTAACCACAGCTGTCGTTTCATTTGACTAAAATGACCTAAATGACTAACGTTTTAGATTAAAAACACTGTCATGATTAGTGCAATGCTTTGCACAATGATAAAGATGTGTAATTATGTGTAACACTATCACCTCTGTCAGTGTTCTAGCTATCCAGTAATACTAACTGGGAATAATGAACAGACTTAGAAACAACTCAAGAGGGAAGAAGTTTCAAAATGAGACATTATCAGCATTTTTCAAACTTGGATTTCTTCTTCTGAATAAAATAACTCAAACAGCAGAGTTCATTTTCCTTTCCCTTTTATGTTGGATGTGATACAAGGTTTCTTTAAATGTGTATCTGCTTCTTCTCCATGTAGCATGAAAGAAACATCCCAGCTTTAGAAACAGTAAAAAGACTTCAAAGGCTCCAGTGAAGCCAGAATTTATCACTTTTTTTCTTTTTAGGTTCTTACAAAACGACTCCTCCCCCATATCACAAAAGCTTCATTGTATATTTCACTTAGCACAAATTATGATTGCCTAGCAACGCGAGGACCCGAGATGTAAAACAATACAAGAAGTGAAACCTGGCAGGGATTTACATTCCTGTGTTTTTTAATTTCGTCCCCACCACTAAAATGAAAGGGATTAGACATGCACACATTTGTTTATTTTCATTGGGAGAATGGAGGACGGCATCATCCCAGCATGAGGCTCCAAGTAATGTTATTATGTACATAGAGAGACCTTGAAGATGCAGAGTAGTCGCTTTATGCCCTTTGAATCATCTACGTGACTCCACTGCGTAGGAAGAACTACCAAGGCCTATACTTAGAAAGCTTATTACTGGAAATTTAGGCGATAATTAATGAGGAATCAGCTGATAGGTGTTCAATATTTCATCAGCTAGCAAGAGCAGTTATTAGGCGGCTTTCAATTTTGACTTTTTCTTTGGGCCGGGACACTTGCAGGCAAAATTAAACAAAAAAAAAAAATGTGAGAGAGATGAGAAGCAAAATAGGACCACTAAATATGCAATTAAGGAAAGTGTAGCATCTTATTCTTTTTACCTTTATATGAAGAACACTGGTTGCATTAAAAGCTTGTTTCCAGCAGAGTAAATCACAGCCTGTATGTTTCTAACATGTGTGATCTGTATCCATACTCATTCACAGGCTTGCACCAGCAGTAATACACTCTACTGCAATTCACTGCTGGACTGTAGCAGCATGAAAGTGATTTTGATTCTAGAAATTTCATGTAATGGTTACTTTTAATAAAAGTGTGTGCTGCTCTTCATTTTTAACCTGATGGGATATCACCTGGGAGCAGAGTGGACCGGGACACAAACAGTGTTCAGTGGACGTTTCATAAGCTCCAAGCTGTTAAATCAAAAGTGAACGTGCAATATTGGTGAAAACTGTTTTCACACAGGTCTCTCAGCACTGTAATCTGTGTTTTGGTGTGGAACGGGATGAAGCGTAGCAGGCCGAGAGAAAGGACAATAAGAGGATTTCACAGTCTGCTGTTATGACACGGCGCTGCGTTATTGTTTCGCTGCCTCTAATTAAATTGGCGTTGACCGGACGGGAGACTCGTCTGAGTGCGACAAACAGCAGCGTTGGTCGAATAAACAGGTTCGTCGCTGACTCACTGCAGAGCGCAGATCAGCTCGACCCGTGGTGGAGGAGGGATGAGTTGCCAAATGGGGCAGTTGTCCTGACATTTTATTCAAGGTTTGCAAACAGCGTGGTCAACAATGTGGCTCTTTGGATACATTCAAAATGCCACTGCACTTCCTCTGGCTTTTACTTTCTGCTTTTAGTTTCTTCTCCGACTGCTCACAGCTGTGAAGTCTAAGACGAATGTTTTTGTAAAGAAAACTTTTGGTAGAAAGCGGTGGCGCTTCTGAGACCAAATCCATATTGTAAGGTTTGTGTTGTGTTGGTTCCATCTTCCACGCTGTGATAGTTAAACCAAGCTCATCCGGTGGAAACTTTAATGTTTTGGGATTGTTCAGGTTAACCGTAAATTGACAAAGAGTTTCATTTTAAATCATAATGAAATTGTGAAAGTCTACATTGTTTTGTGGTAAAGAGAAAAGTTTTCTCAAAGCTTGCTGGGAGCTTGCCACCTCTGTCGCTGCTACTTGACATAGATTTACAAAGAAGGCATTTTGTGAAACTCTGCTCTAACACAGGGACAGTGCTGTCAGCTTGTTCCAAAAGTCCTTTAGGGGCACACTTTTATGAGCTGTAGTCACTGTGATAATCACATTGTGGATCCATCCATCAATCCCAATCCAGGGCCAGGTTACAGGAGACACCTGTCAAGAAAAGACGGCCGCTGATCTTGGAGGGTAACTGAGGGAAGAAGATTGTATCTTAAGAGAAATGATAATTCTGTCTCTAAAAAATGATGACCAGAATCTGTGATCACAGGTCCAATATTCTGTCCTCCTAAAATATCCCCACAGGACATCTCAAAGGATGCAGCTGACTGCCTTCTCCAAGTCCACACAACACATGTAAACTGGATGGTATAACTCTCAATGCTCTTTGACTTCTTGCTGACACTTTAGAGGGTAAAACCCATCCGGTGTTCCTCATTCCTCATTTTCTAATGATGTTCCATGAAGCCAGTTGGGTCAGCTGGGCATCAGACTGCCAAAGCCTTCAGCTTTTGACTGCTGCACGAATGTCAAAGCACTGGACTCCCACAGCTCTTCCTGCAGGTTTTGGACCCACATGAGGGTGGACCCATGCGCTCGCTCAGGCCGAGCTTGTGGAGCCGAGGGTCTAGGATGAGGATGAGCCCCCTGAGGGTTCTGGATACCTAGCTGTCAGCTTCATATACTCATTTGAAGGATTTAATTATCAGATATCGTTACATACATATTAAACCACTCACAAGCATCATCCGAGGCAGCTTAGGAAGATCTATTACAGCAAACCTTCCAATCCTGCATTTCTTTATTTATTATTCGTAGATTTCACTTACTTACCTGCTTTTAAACCCAATGGAACCGATATTTCAGTCTTCACTTTTCCAGCTTCTTCTTCAGATTTACTTACAGCTCAGCTGTAACTGCTGGTAGGTCACAGACTGCACCTCAGAGGTGTTTTTAAAAAGACAGAATTATGAGTCATTTCACAGAGTTTTGGACAGCCATACAGTAAATCATCATTAGGGTCCATAACTACAAGTGCTGCTGTGGGCATTGGTAAAACCTGCTGCTGAGTGATGAGGCGGATGGTTATTTTAGTGAGGCAAAGTCCAGATGAGTGTGTGGTGGTTGAATTAGGGCCAGGGCCTATCAGCTAAAAGAACGTAGGTGGGGCCATTTAGTAATGGCCTGAATTAACAAGTGCCAAAATCTCTCATAATTCCATTATGGTACTTCATTACGTACATACTGCAGTACCATTTTAGTCCACCCACACTGTGAACGCTGGCCTTTTGTATCCCAGCTGTCTCCAGTGTTTAGGTTTCAAGCTACATTTCATGCATTGCTATTCAGATATGCAAAAATGAAAGTATTCACATGCTTATACACCCAGAACTGAGAGCACAAGAAGGAAATCGTGCCTCTGACTGGCATACAAGGGCTGCAAAATCAACACAGATTTCATAACATGTTCTCATTGGGCTGATTGAATAAGAAAATATTCAGAGTGTGTGTTGGTGCTAAAGCACAGTCACTGAGCTGACATGAAAACGAGGGGCTGTCATAAATTCACCGCACCCAGTGACTAATCGCTGTCAGCTTCTTAGCTAACCCCACAGGCATGATGGGAGAGGGCATTAATCTGCAGGGACGAGCAGGAGAATTTGTTCCCTCATCTTAGATGACTGCAGTTTGTGCTGTTAATCTGTTTAAAAGCATCAACTACTTTAATAAGCTGCTAATGTTAAATGAAATTAAAAGGGAAGCCAGAAGTAAAAAGTCAGGGCACATCCTGCAGAGTCGGCGTGTTTCCTGCAGAGTGACCGCCGTAGAAGTGATAGGATTTCTTCTAATTTAGCTTTGCATCTCCTGCGCAGACTGCAACATAAAGCTTCCACGTTCAGCACACGTTTTTTAAAGCTGTTGTGCCAGCTTTTTGGATCTGACACACTGCGCGCAATGAACATTTCCAAAACATTATTATCGACTATTTCACGGCTGCCTTTTCACTTTAGCGGTCAAATGACAGTTAATCTGTTTATTGTGGTTCTGCTGCTCGGTTCAGCAGTGAGGGGACGCTGCTAGGCGGGAGCTTAGGGGTGCGAGCAAAGACTGAAGACATGTCATTTTCTTCTCAGCTTTTAATCAGATTTATGATTTTTCTCTTCAGACACTGTGAAGCATTATTTTTCCAAGTGGATGCTCTTTGAAATGGCTTTGCACCGGCCTCATAAATATGCCAGGCACACACCTCATTTTGGGTGAATGATGTGGGCACTCTGCGACCATGACAGAGGCCTGTGTGGAAATTATAGTAATTCATCTAAATTCTAAATATATGAGCATTAATTCATGTGTGTTTATATAGAAGTAGGTCACACATCAAGCAGCCTTCATCATTATTGTTTTCATTTTAAAAATGATCTTTGATGACGCTGAGCAGATTACGTCATTTGTGCTTTGTGTGGCCCGTGTGTGCTGGGTTTGTCTGAGAAACACAAGCAGCCGTGTGTATTTTGTGACCGACTGTTTGTAAATCAGTTTTCAAGTTTCAGTTTCATACATTAGAAAAATGTCAACAATTTTTGATAATGCTAAAAATCCGATCACGAAACAAATGTGGAATTTGGATTTCACAAAGTCCATCGTTGTTGCACTTTAACCTAGTTTTACTGGTTGTGGCGTGGTACATCTTATCTTTTAATCTAGTCTAACCAGTGGACCAGATCTGAATCTTTACTCCGCTTTACTCTTACAGGACTCCTGGAGTACGTCATACGTGTTTGACCATCCCACTTACATGTGTTTTGTGGTGTTGGAGAAGTCTTACACCCGGCTACCGCAGGGCGATCATAATGAGCCATCAGCTCATCAGCTGTATCTACATCCTTTGCACAAAGTCAACTTTTCCAAGGTCGTCCCTCGTCTCCAGTTCTCTTTATGATATTCATGCACAAGATATCAAGGCATAGCTGGATATGCCTTGATATCTTGAGCTGGCTGTTAGGTGGCTGTGGTGCGAATCAGCACGTCCAAGGCTGAGGCCATGGTTTCCTGGATATGGTGGACCGCTCCCAGTGGTTTGAAGGAGAATGATGGGAAAGCAGAGCAAGACATTGGAGTTTTTTTTTTAGCATATATCCAGCTGGGAGGAATCCTTTTGTAAAACTCATTGAAGAGGTGAAGTGGAAAATGTCACTAGGGAAAATGACGATCAGAGTGGACTACACAGTCCACTCTGTGTGACCCATGTTTGATACTGTGGTTATGCAGGCACACTGTGCACTGGGTACATGAGGCAGTGCGTTTAATCAGAGCTTAAATGATATGATCAAATGGTTTAGTGGCTTGGTGGTTTAGTGCAAAGCCAAAATCCACATAAGCATGTTAACCTGTAAACCCTGGAAGAGCAGTGGGGAAAAGCACCAATTCCTTCCTGGTGCAGTTTATACTTGTTCACTGCTACCAAAGAAGCCATCGTTATGTCATTAAAAGCAGCTGTCCTCTCCGTCTATTGACAACACAAAATGCTGTGAAAATGCAGTTAGAGGCAGAATGTTTCTGTCAGTAAACGGAGCAAAAAACCCCAAATGATGGCGTATGTACGAAAAAACACAAGTGTAAGAAACTCTAAACCTGAAGGGACACGCATCAGTCTAAATGGGGCGACTGACTGCAGAAGTGTTTCATAATGTCTCCAGAAGATGACGGACACGCTGCTCGTTAACAGCAGAAGTTGACGACACTTCTCACTGACATCAGTGTCGCCGTCTGAGTCACGTTAAAGAATAGTTGCCTCCTGTTTTCAGTAACACCAGCGCTTATGCAGAGGTGCTGAGGTGAATGCAATTAAGAAATGCAGCGGCACACATCTGATCTTTGATACTGCATCTGTTGCTCTGTTTTGCTGTGTGCAGTCTCGGATGCAGCGTTCTTCTTCGATACTTAATAAAGTGTATTTATTTCAGCTGGCAGTGAAACTGTTTATAGTGCATTGATCCTGCAGGCTAATTCTCATTCCACACAAAGCCCCTGATTCACTGCTTCACTACACCGATCATTGATCTCCAGGGCGCTGTTGCACAGCAGCCATGACCAAACACCGCTGGACTCTGCTGCTTGCTGCTCGATGAATGTACAGGACGCTGCAATGTTTCAGAGTAAACTGTCAGGTGATTGTTGGCAGCGCGCAGAGACAGATGAGGCGGTACGGAGAGGTGGAAATGACTGATGGAAGAACAGGAACATTGCTGCTGTGTCACCGCGTCAGTCGAGGCGCTCTGATGATGTCAGTGAGATATTTTCATGGGCCTCCAAGGATAAATTTATGCAGGGTGGATGATTTGACATTTGTACTTCACAATTTATATCTGAAGTGTTATCACTGGCTTCTGCAGAAACCGATTTAGCCTTTTATTTGGGGGACAAACTCTTCTTCTCTTGGGCAAGGCCACTGGGAAATACTCCCCTGCTATATAGCCAGGCTATTTCATGATACCCCCAAAGGGTCTAAGCTCTAACTGGCAGCCTCTTGTGTCCTACTTAATGAAGGGCGCTCTGCTGCATCACGACGACTGTTTCAGAAAGTGTTGAGTGGTTTTGTGCTTTTTTCTGCTGCTGCGTTTGTATCATCCTCTTCTGATGTGTACAACAGTACAAACTGATCCCTCCTGTGGGTCAGCATGAAGACATACTGAATTGAATGGGTTGGTACAGTGTAAAGTACAGAACTGTAGGTGAATTAACTATTTTTGGGTCATAATCAACTAGGAGACAGTCTGGCATCTTACGAGATAAATACCATCCTGACGTCTGTGATTATGGAGCTGAAGAGAAATTAAGTAGCCGTGATGCTACCATGCTAACAACAATACTGTGGAAAAGTCTCAAAAGCCCCTCATGTCTTTACATTGTGCTAGAAAAATGGGAAACAGGTGCAGCGTTTTATTGAAACATGTGCAAACAAACACAGAAATACAATACATATGAGGTAAAAAACAGTTTAAATAACCACATATTACCATTTATTCTTCAGTGTAGCCCAAAACGCTCTCAGCAAGCTTTCCTGTAATTACTTCATGTAGTCTTTTTCAATCGAGGTACGTCTTTACTGCCCTGCTCGTGTGTTTGAGATCAGTGTCGTGCTGAAAAATGAAGATGGCATCGCATAGCGAATCAAATTCTGATGGTGTTTTTCTGCTTTCATGTTTCCATCAGTTTTAACATCTCCAACATTTAGCTGGGCCCCAAAAGCTCCGACTCGTCACCCTTTTCTCCCTGTGTTCCTTTCTTGAGAACAGCTTCTTGACAGACACCCTTCCACTAACAGCATTTCTGATGAGGCTTCAGCAAAGTGTAGACGAATCAACTAAAAGCCAAATGCATCCCTCAAGTCCTCTGTCGGGGTGGGGGGGAAGGGGGTTGTTGTTGGGTGTGTTGAGATGTGACACGGTTTTCAAGTTTTTACATTTTCATCTAACGGCTTGTTGGTACAACAATGCTGTTCTACGCCTGTCATACTCTCATCTTTGGCTTTTTGTAGCTTTGACAAACGAAACAACAGGCTGCTGGTAACAAAGTGGTTAAATATACAATTTAAAACAATACAATCGCTTCTTTGACAAGTTATCTGTTATTCGTTCTCCTTTAATGATTCATAACTCAGCGATAAGTCGCCTAACAAATAAAAAACATTCCTTTGGAAATGGTTGGATACAAGGACCGGACTGAAAATGCTTGAAGAAGCAGCCAAGTCACAAGATGTATTCCTGAAGACCACTTTAACAAAATTCCAAGAAAATCTGGCTCCTTGGAAGCAGAAATATAAAGAAAATCATGTTAATCCAACCCAGTCTGCACATGTACGCAGCTATTCATTAAAACAGGGAATCATTTTGTCCACTGGCCTTAAAAATAGAATAAAGAGCTCTGCTTTATTTTTCACCCCCCCTCTCTCTCTTTGCCATCAACACAGCCTCCTGCAAAGTGCCCCATCATTACGACTGCACTGCTGTGCGAAAAGGTTTTACCTCTGCTGGACTGTTTGTCAATACTGTGAGCCAGCATCGCACCTCTTCACTCAGCTGTCTCGCACATCTCTGTAGAGATTAGCTGATTTACCACAGAGAAAAACAGAAGATTGGCAAATCTGTCCGAAGCATCACGAGGCAGGCAACACCTCTCACAGTATGATATTGATGTTTTTGGAACTGATGTCTGTGTTGGCACAGAGGCTAATAAATAGCTTTGATCTGGTCAGAGAAAATGGAACGCCTGGGAAAATAATGCCATTAATGTTCCGAATGAAATGATGGAGAGATTGGAGGAATTTCAAAGTATTATGGATTCGACAGAGGGATCTTAAAAAGATACGAGGACATCAGAGTTAATAGATAGAGAGTCGGAGCAAGACACAAACAACACAAACAACACAAGTCCTGGATCTTCTCAACATTTCTTCACAATGAGAACAACAGATCAAGCCAGGTTATAAAGCAGTGTGTCACGCTTTAAGTCCAGGACTTGAACTGAGATTTAGACTGCTGTGGAGTTTTCTTTTTTCAACTCTCCCTCCTATTCGGAGAGTGGTCCATGAGGGAACCACTGCTGCAATGCAGCAAAGCAAATCGCAAGAATCTATGAAGTGTTTGTTACTGTGAAACCTAGCCTTCTCCTCACACACACACACACGCCCGCACGCACGCACGCACACACACACACACACACACACACACACACAAATAAACTGGTGTTCAAAGAAAGTGCATCAACCCTGAAAACTGGAACTGTCATCCAAATAAAGCGTATTTGCAACATTTCATACAGATTGCATCAGATAAGAACACACATAGATGATTATATAATATTGCATCAACTTTCACAGCTATATGAGCACGTTCTCACAGAGTTACAGTCATTCCACGTTTGGTGCCTTAGCCGGTGATCTCATCTTTTGGTTTTCGAAGGATGAGCGAGGGATGGGGAGCTAGCTCGCAAGTTAGACCTGGAAGGCTGCTGGGCCTCGAATACGGTGATACTATTGGAAATAAACTCAATCAGCTGTTTGAATTTATAGAAGGAATATGGAATATTAATGGATTCATGGACTCATGGATTCACGGATTCATGGATATGATAGCATCAGCCAAATCTCCCACTCCACCAGATGCCAAAGCGGCTCTGTTGGACTGAGATCTGGTGACTGTGGAGGTCATTTGAGTGGAGTGAGCACTGTAATGTTCAAGAATCCAGTTTGAGATGATTGAAGCTTTTCTGACATGGCGCATGGTGACTTCAGCAGGTCGTCTATATCATGTCTGCAAGCTTTGAGTTGCTGCCATGTGATTGGCTGATTAGATGTGTGCATTGAGCAGCAGGTCCATCCTTGATTGAACAAAGTACCTTTCCTTCTCCGTCCTGCAGTTTTCACTTTCAGAGTTGGGGTACAGGCACTATTCTCCTGTGGAAATTGCACAGATTTATGAAAAATCCAATTTTACTGGGAAGTTTGATCTTTTTTTAAATTCTATGTATTTAAATAACAAAGGTTAGTTTCTATAATGCAACGTTTACAGTCCAATATGTCCAGCCCCTTCTACTGTATATCTATATAATTCTTATAATATATTTTAGAAGCGTACTGGTGTGGCAGTTAACATGTAAACTGACATAAAGGCCCTTTATTCAGTTATTGATTCTACGCTGATCAGCAGCAACATTAAAACAAGTGACAGGCGAAGGAAACAAACTGATCGTGTCAGTAAAGAGCGACCTTGGATCCTGGCGTCTCATAGGCGTTACTTTGACCAGCCCACTAGAAGGAAAGTTGATGACATTCAGCATCTCAGGACACAAACCACTGAATCTGATCTGCGAGCTTCTGGAGGCAGAGAAGTGAAAGAGTCTGCGAGGCTGAGTCAGTCAGCTGAGCTTAGTGGCAGTGAAAGGACCCGTGAATTAAATGTTGGCTTTCAGGTCGCTTTTACTTTCTTGTTCTGTTCATCCTCGTGAGTGTTAGTATTCAGGTTAGCGTTGCTCTCCTCTGGTCGTTTTACTCTTAGTTTTCTGCCGTGTCCACGTCAGCTTTACTTCTACTACTTGTCTTCCCCTGATCCTCGATTGTCTTTATTACCTGTGTTCCTCTCCTTCCTGTTTCTCATCTGTAATCATTGCCTTAGCCTTTGTCCTTTCTGTGTTTGTTGGTTTCTCCTGTTCTTTTTGGACTTTTAGCAGCACAATAAAAGCTTGTTTCATGTTAACTTTGCAGTCCTGTTTGTTATTTCTCCACTTAGAGACTTATTATTATTGTTTCCATCGTTGCCCTGAGTCTCGAGCAGGGCCAGTGAATGGCAAAGCATTAAAAGATGGAAACTATTTCATTTGTGATGTTTATGTTTTCCAGACTTCAGTCATCGTCTGTAAAGGATATTTTGTCGAGGATGATTAAAAACAATAACATGTATATACGTCCCTGAGGGCGTTCTGAGTAAAAATGACTGTAACTCACTGTTTCAGGGAATATTTTGCCGAATCCTTCAAAACCGCACTAATCCACAAAAACCCAAATATATATGCTGTAATATACTTGCTTTTATAGCCTTACTGACCACTCAGTCACACACTCAGCCACACAGTCGGTGACCCCATGGCAACCTCTGGTATCCAGGGAAAAAGGTGTTGCCTGAGCAGCTGGGAGGTGGTTGTTGGAGGCTGCTGGTCTCTAGCAGATTACCTTAGTGACCACACTGCTGTGGGGCTGGCTGCCAACTCAAAATGCTGAATGCTGAGCCACCACAGCTAACAGCTGGATCTCACTCAACTCCCAGCTGCTTCCCAACTTCTCTCGGTGTTCCCGCGAGGACTGGGCTGCCTCCTGCCTCTGTCACAGCATCTGAGTCGCCTGCATGGCTTCTCCACGACAGCCGCCTATTAAAATTCATTACCATCCATTATCTCAGCATCTCTGCTGTGCTGTTCCACATTAAACACCTTCAGCCCCCCCCAGCAGTATGTTTCTGCTCTGCTGTGGGCAGGATGCTCTTATTACCTTGACTAAGGAAGTATAAACTCAACATACTGCTTATTTAACCTTTTGCATGAAGACACACACTTTCTAAAAAGGACGACTTCCAAAATTCCCAATTCTTCCTAATTCCTCCTGGATGACAAATACACGCTTGTTATTTGTGACAGGTGGTTGCCAGATGAGCACCAATGGGTGTAACTGAGGTCTTAGACTACAAGTCACATTTTAGCACTTTCTCATCATTAACCACAACCGATTAGGAATTAACTGGACACACATGCCTTTGGATTTGGGGGGGAAGCCTGGCTACCTGGAGAGAAACCACACGGACCCACGGAGAACACGCAATCTCCCCAGACTTTGTTATACAGACCCAGCTGATGTCATTGCCTCAGAGAACATTATTAGATTTCATGCTGCTGATCAATAGCGCTGTTAAAGCCAGCTAATGGTTGCCAGGAGGGTCAGTGTGATGTAACAAATCCATGACTGTCCCATGACCCTTGGAATGTGAGGCCAAGCATTACAAACATCCTGAACTCATATGTGCTAAAAATAAAACCGGACGCTTGTTTAATTAAACACGGCCTGCATCCCTGCGCTTTTTCCAACCTGTCACCTCGTTCTTGTTGTTTCCATGTGGAGAAACAGCAGCGTCGCGTCTTTAACAAGCAACACGTGCTAGTTTTATTTGAACATTTATAAATAGGAATTATTTTGCTCTGTACGTGTTCAGTCGGCGTGCTGCGCATCTCCTGATAAACAGTATTCAGCACAGTAACAGAAGCTGAAGAATACGAGGCTGTTTCTGCTTTTTGTTTCTCCACAGCGTGTCTGTCCCTCTCTCTCCTCTGTTCCTCCACACCTGCGCTACTCTTTCATCTACTAAACATCAGCATCAATTTTTCACCGCCATAAATCACAGCCGTCCTCAGCGTGTGTGTGCGCGTGTGTCAGACACATCAAGGCGCGTTACGCAACGGACATCGTGTCAGCACGTTTCACACAGCACCAAAAACGAGCCTCTCCAAACGGCGCAGGATCCTGCTTTGTGTCTCTGAGCATAAGTTACAGCAGCATGAATATAAATGAGCGTTATGACTAAGCGTTATCTCACTGTCGGGATACAGTAAACAGCAGATCTCAGAGCGCTGTTGTGTTATTTGGCAGAATAATTCCACCTTCCCAAAGTGGGTGAGAGGTGGAGGATCGCAAAGTTGGGTAAGTGAAAGGAGGAGAGAGGAGGTTTCATGTCGAAACGAAAGAAAGAAAAAAAATCATTTATGTTCTGCAGGTTGACATGAGACTCATTGCTATGGTAACAGGCCACGTGCCTCGCCACCTCCCATCTCGGCTTCCTCCCTCTTTTTTTCCTCGCCTCCCACAGGAAGATGACACTGGCTCCTTCTGCGTGTCACCGCTGCTGCCTGAGAATTAGCTCGTTTGGATGTTGAATAACCACAAGATCCACCCACCACCACATCACACCCTTTAAATAACTGCCTTCTATTTAGCGCTTTCTGTCCATCTCCCACGGTATTACTCTCCTTCTCACCTGCTTTCGGTGAAAACAAACAGAGAAGTTAGCGCAGCCCCGCGCTCGATGCTTATTTCCCCACCTAATAACCGTGCCGTATCCAAATGATCTCGGTGAGGTTTGTTGCTTATTTGGCCTGTTTGTCTCTGAAGTCGAAACTTCCTGTGGGACTGTCTTTAATTTCAGCTGAATGAATTTAATAGGATGTGGTTCACAGAAACCACTCCAGCTAATGAGGGCTCAGGATAATCACTTGTAATTATAATCATTTTCATATTTTGGTGACCAGAGTAAACAGGCGTGAAACACAGTGAGCTCAGTTTATGGACTGAGTTTCTAATGAACTGTGGGACTTCCAGGAAGCCCCGTTGGCATTGTTGTGTTTTGCTTGGAAGTGTCTTCTTTAGAGGTGCAGCTCCGACTACCATCTCAATCATGTGATTAAACAACATGTTTCCTCCCTCAGAAGCTTCTTTAAGCATGGCTCGGTCCTTGCCATGCTTTGGTTTCTGTTGGTCACTTCTGCTGCTGTTCCGTCTCCCAATAACACTTCTGTTGTGTTTTTTGCGCTTTCTATTCATGTTTTCTTAAACTGTGGTACATTCGCCCCCTCAGGGCCGCCGTATATTGGAGCTGTTGTATGGAGCGGTTAATTTAAAGCGATATCCTTAGAATTACCAAATCAGCTTCCTAACAATGTCAGAACATCCTTTAAAATAGTCAAAAATAATGCAGCAGATTCCCGGATGTCTTGACTTGAAAGGAGAAACATGCTTTTTGTTTGTCTGTGACAAATTAAATCAGCAATCAATACTATCAATAATGCTAATCTCCAAACGTGTAGACAGAGCTAGCAGACAATTTTGACACATAATGAAGCTAATCTCATCTGTGACGTAACAGGACAGGAGTTTGCATGAGGGTTAAGCATGCTCCAGCTGTATTCTGCATGGACACTCACTGCGTTTTTCCAAAAAGAAATATTCGTGGATATTTATAGCATTTTTTACTCCCACCATTTGGTTACAAAGCAAAATGTGAGAGGGAGAAAACCCCCGAGAACAATATTGTTTTTTTTGTGTCTGAGCTTTAAAAAGTCCCAGTGGGGTTTACGTGGCCTAAACATGAACCATGTGACGTGAATGAGATTCCCTTTAGTGGAAAGTACGAAAGGATTGAGCCAACACTGACATGTGTATGTCTGTTTTTACTTCATTACTACATTTTTAACCTGTTCTGAGTTACCATAGGTGGAAACCTTAAGATAACTTTTACCAGAACCCTGTGGTCTCAAGTCAAGTGGCTTTATTGTCATTCGAACCATGTGCAGTGGGACAGTACACAGTGAAACGAGACGACGGTCCTCCAGGACCACGGTGCTACATGTAACAATCAACACAGGACTGCATAAAGTACAAAGTGTGTAAAAATTGCAAAAAAAACAGTACAACACCAGAGAGAAGCGAACGATACCGACACAAGACAGTGCAACAGAAGTGTTTTGATTGCTTAGGTCTGGCGTTAGGTCATCACCAAGAGTTCAGAGGGTTAAACATTCAAAAATGGCAAAATTTATTGTTTTGCCAGTTTTTCAGAAATGTCTTTATTTTAGTTTGTATGTGTTCTAAATACCATATTTGAACAAAACAAATGAAAATGTTTTTTTTTGTCAATAAATAAAGTAAAACTAGTTCATTCCACGCAAACATGTCAGTTAAACTAATAAAATACATATAATATTCTGCTGACAGCAGGTAAAAGTATATGCAGTGAGCGCCGTTCCTGAACAGTCAAAAATAGAGCAGTGGGTCTCTTGATCCACGACTTACTGCAGCTTAAAAAGCACGAAGCAAGTCAAACAAAAACACTCAGCTGGGAAAAATACTGACACCTGGTTCAGAATTCTTGCAAACAATAAACGTGATCTCATAAAACTGTTTGCTGAAATATGGCTGGGCTAGGATGCCCTTCTGCTTTGAGCCGAAAATCTGCCGCGAGCTGCTGTTGACTCGGGATATTCTGCAGCTGAAACAAAGGCAAACACGCAGAGAGAGTGAGCAGCTTTATAAATCCTGTGATACAAATCCAACCACAAGCAAGTCCAATTGATTCCAGATTGCATTTACCAAAGGATCCTTTCAAGTCCATCGACAGATTGACCGAGAGCTGGGAAGCAAAAAAAGCTGCAGGTAATAATGCACGCAGTGAAAGTCGATGTAAATAGAAGCATCAGATAAATGCAATAAGCCAGAAATGTTTCTAAAGACAAAAAAGGGCTCAGCACATATGCTCTCTCAGTATGCAACGGCCTGCTTCATGCACTCGTTACAGTTCTCTCCTGAGTCTCAGTGGCAGCTGAAAAACCAGAAGAGACAGCTATAAGTGAGTAAGGGATTCTTCTGGCACATCTGCTCAACAACAGGCTTATCAGCAAATCTCGAGGGGCCCTCATGTTATTTAACAAGCGCTCAGTCTGACTAGTGAAGAAGGAGGGAAGAAGCAAGGATCTGAGGGTGAGAAGAGAGAGAGAGTGGAGCGCTTGTTCTTGAAGTCAGCGGTGGCACGCAGACGGGCAGCTTAGAGCTCCCGTCAAGCTTGCTCCAAGACACAATGAAACTTTAATGAAGTCATGCCGCTGCAGCACAGTGATGTGCGGGCTCAGGGACCTTGGAGATAAGGATTGGCTGGAGCATGCCCTGAGGTGCGTATTTCAACTGTCACTCAGGTAAACGTGGAGAAACAGCAAAGAAGTGATCCCTGGTCATATGGATTAAAAGTGATTCCTATCAGCAGAACATGTAGTCCACGTGAGGGTCTAGATTTCACTTTCTGTGGAGGTCAAAGATGAGCGAGTGTGTTGTGTTAGATTTGTCCCCCGACCAGATTTAACCGATGAGCTTGTCGAGTGCTGGTTAAATTATTTAGTGATGGAGGGGGAGGACGGGCAGTGTGCTGTTAACCTCTGAAAAGCTCCTTGAGTGGTGAGCAGGAACCTTTTAAACAGAGTCACAAATGAGTGAGAGGGCTTAGGAGTCACAGAGAAAAGGAGAGAGAGAGTTATTCGTTTGCATCAACCAAGAGGGGAAATGTGCCATCCAAACGTCGGGAGGTGTCTGCACATGAAACACGCTCAAACAGCCAGGCGATGTCTTCGTTTCTCTTCTGTGAAGTAATATCAACATATTAAAGTGCTGACCTGCAGCATTTGGAGAAACTGCTTGTGGTTGTGGCTCAGGGAGTAAAGCAGGTTGGAAGGTTGGGGGTTTGATCCCGGTCTCCAATGCCAAAGCATCCTTGGGCAACAACTTTGAGTTGCTCCTGATGCATTCGTCAGAGTATGTTCGGTAGAAACAGAGTATGAACATATATGTGTTATATAAAGCACAACGAGTGCTCAAGTGGCAAAGTGCTACATAAGAACCAGCCCATTATGTCCAGTAGACAAAACACCCCCTTGTCTCACTTGTAGCTACAGGTTGTGGACGTTATCACTGCAGGCTGTCATCCATCCGTTTTCTTTATACTTTTCCAATGCAGGGTCATATCCTAGCTATCAGTGTAAGAGGCAGGGTACACTGGACGGGTTGCCAATCTGTTGTAGGGATACCACAAAGAGACACACAATCATGTGCACCTACAGCCAATTTATACAGTGGCTTGCAAAAGTATTCGGCCCCCTTGAACTTTCCCACATTTTGTCACATTACAGCCACAAACATGAATCAATTTTATTGGAATTCCACGTGAAAGACCAATACAAAGTGGTGTACACGTGAGAAGTGGAACGAAAATCATACATGATTCCAAACATTTGTTACAAATAAATAACTGCAAAGTGGGGTGTGCGTAAATATTCAGCCCCCTTTGGTCTGAGTGCAGTCAGTTGCACATAGACATTGCCTGATGAGTGCTAATGACTAAATAGAGTGTACCTGTGTGTAATCTAATGTCAGTACAAATACAGCTGCTCTGTGACGGCCTCAGAGGTTGTCTAAGAGAATATTGGGAGCAACAACACCATGAAGTCCAAAGAACACACCAGACAGGTCAGGGATAAAGTTATTGAGAAATTTAAAGCAGGCTTAGGCTACAAAAAGATTTCCCAAGCCTTGAACATCCCACGGAGCACTGTTCAAGCCATCATTCAGAAATGGAAGGAGTATGGCACAACTGTAAACCTACCAAGACAAGGCCGTCCACCTAAACTCACAGGCCGAACAAGGAGAGCGCTGATCAGAAATGCAGCCAAGAGGCCCATGGTGACTCTGGACGAGCTGCAGAGATCTACAGCTCAGGTGGGGGAATCTGTCCATAGGACAACTATTAGTCGTGCACTGCACAAAGTTGGCCTTTATGGAAGAGTGGCAAGAAGAAAGCCATTGTTAACAGAAAACCATAAGAAGTCCCGTTTGCAGTTTGCCACAAGCCATGTGGGGGACACAGCAAACATGTGGAAGAAGGTGCTCTGGTCAGATGAGACCAAAATGGAACTTTTTGGCCAAAATGCAAAACGCTATGTGTGGCAGAAAACTAACACTGCACATCACTCTGAACACACCATCCCCACTGTCAAATATGGTGGTGGCAGCATCATGCTCTGGGGGTGCTTCTCTTCAGCAGGGACAGGGAAGCTGGTCAGAGTTGATGGGAAGATGGATGGAGCCAAATACAGGGCAATCTTGGAAGAAAACCTCTTGGAGTCTGCAAAAGACTTGAGACTGGGGCGGAGGTTCACCTTCCAGCAGGACAACGACCCTAAACATAAAGCCAGGGCAACAATGGAATGGTTTAAAACAAAACATATCCATGTGTTAGAATGGCCCAGTCAAAGTCCAGATCTAAATCCAATCCAGAATCTGTGGCAAGATCTGAAAACTGCTGTTCACAAACGCTGTCCATCTAATCTGACTGAGCTGGAGCTGTTTTGCAAAGAAGAATGGGCAAAGATTTCAGTCTGTAGATGTGCAAAGCTGGTAGAGACATACCCTAAAAGACTGGCAGCTGTAGTTGCAGCAAAAGGTGGTTCTACAAAGTATTGACTCAGGGGGCTGAATAATTACGCACACCCCACTTTGCAGTTATTTATTTGTAAAAAATGTTTGGAATAATGTCTGATTTTCGTTCCACTTCTCACGTGTACACCACTTTGTATTGGTCTTTCACGTGGAATTCCAATAAAATTGATTCATGTTTGTGGCTGTAATGTGACAAAATGTGGAAAAGTTCAAGGGGGACCAATACTTTTGCAAGCCACTGTAAATACTAATTAACCTGAGATGTAGGTCTTTGGATTATAGCTGGTTTGGGGATTGAAACCCAGGAGAGTGACAGTGCTAACCCACCTAAAAAAAAAAAAGTTGAAAATATTCTATAATGGTTTAAATTAAATATATTGCTTCACTACCTTTCATATCCCTATCAGTTTTTGCTTAGATTATTTTGCATGTTTCTATGATATGAAAGGTTAGAGCACAGATTTTACACAGAGAACTTACATATTAATTTAAATTGCTAAAAAGAGCAAAGAGTCTGATAAACAGGTCCTGATCAAGTACTTTAAATTTAAACCCCATCACTTGTTAATCAAACAGGTGGAAAATTGGAAAACTTCCAGGCAATGTGATCTTTTGAAACGTTTAGGAGACATACTGACTGCGCTGTGACGGTCTTCTTTCATCATATTGCTGGCATTTAATGAAATCATTATAAAAGGATCTAGAACATAGAAGTGTTTCACCTTTAGCCCAAGGCACCACTGGGAAGACTGCAGTGTCTACAGGGCTTTGTCAGCCTTTTCCCTCTCACCCTTGCTTCACTCTTGTTCTGCCGTCTTGTACTCAGAGGTCAGCCCTTGATCTTTTTGTCAGGGTCGACTAACCATTGATCTGTCCCTCTGCTGCTTCCTCTCTCCTCCTCACTCTCTCCCATCAACCCCTTTGGACCTCAAAAGACTTGTCAGTCAGCTCAGAGCCAATCCTAAAGAAACACAATCGCCTGGAATCTTTAGGGTTTGATCTTCGGCCAGAAGTCGAGGCGAAAGAGTCAGAGGTAACTTGTTTCGTGGCTCCTTTCTATCAAACCCTTATCACATAGCAATGTTTTTGGTTCTATTCATTTGAAAGCTTAAGCATTCTTAGCATTAAGAAAACAGTTTATTTGGTCTTTTTGTACTTAAGTGCTTCTTTCAATCACAGTATCGTTCTGATTTGGCTCCAGACCCTTCGCAGCTTATCAGGTTCAGTTTTAAATGGACTGAAATCATCTCTGACAGGATGAAACTCTGCGGTGTCCCTGGGTGAGTTGGTGTCATCTAAAATTGAGGTCACCTGTGATGTGCCTTCCATCCTGAGACCCGTACTTTAAATCTGTATATATGATGCCAGTGGAAAATATGAACGCGCATCAAATCAGTTCATATGTATATTTAATTGATAATACATGCCTATGGCTTTCACATACAGTAAGCCTAAATAATGCATTGCTGTATCCACTACATTAAAAGACAAAATAAAATCAGACCTTTTGACTGTTATTTGAATCCAAGTTCAGAAACACTGAGAACATTTCACCAAATCAGAAATGTTGCCTGTGTGCACGTGTGCACACGTATTTTGGTCATTTTTCTGTCAGTCCACACAGAAATGCACTTTAAGTCACTAAAAACAAAACTCTGAGAAGAGTGACCCTTTCACCCATTTTGTAGTCAGACTCTGCACCATGTGGTTGTTTGCAGGCTTCTGATTGGCTGACATCTCTATATGCTTATGGTTATAATGTGGATGGAGACATTTTTAGAAATGAAAGCTGAAGTTTTGTTTACACTGGACAAATCCAAGACTTGACACTGCACATATACAGAGCAAAGATCCAGCTCGACTGCAGTGACTACTTTAGTCTTTACATGTCTTTGGAGCAAATACTGTCCTGATAACCACGACAGGAACAGCCTTTACTTTCTAGAATATGAGGTAACATGAAGTATAGCAGTACATAAAGAGGTAAAAGTAGTCCCTTTGTAACAGTCACAGTGTGGCTGAAGCTGACTGTGTGGAGTGAGGAAACACGCAAAACAAAACTTTGATTTAAAAAAGGACGAGCTGTTTATTTAAGGCTGGTTAAACAGGAGAAAATTAAGAGCGTAAAGGCAAAACTAAACAAAAACTTCCACAGGGTGAAGATTAAAACATGAAAAAACCCTGAACGTGAACATGTAGCCCTGACATGGATACATGTCAAACCTAGAAACATGACGTGAACGTAGCAGACGACCGGACGAGGAATGAATGAAAACACAGACTAAATACACACAGGAGGTGATCGGGGGGAACAGCTGATTAGAATGAACGTAACGATGAACAATGAACACCAGACCTCTTCAAAATAAAACAGGAACCATAATGAGACGCGAACATGACAACACATGAAGGGTGAGGGAGACATAAACACAGGGGTGAAGATACAAGGGGCATCTAAGAAACAATGAACTAGAACAGCAACCTAGAAATGAACTTAGGTAACCCAAAGAACTTAAACAAAAACATCAAAATATATAAAAATGCTGAAAGGCGTTGAGTCAAACGACCCAGGATGGTGACAGTAACACTGTAACCATCTTTGTATTTTTCCAGGAAAAGGAATAACGCTTTTCTTTGGAATAATTGTTTGGAGTTATATTCACACTCAACCATTTAAATCTGTGTGAATCCAAGGTCGGGAACCTGGCAGGCCCTTTGGCAGCCGTGTGGCTGGACAGAATACATTTCAATACATTTTGTTTAAGCTTGATTAGAACATAACAGCAGAAAGACGGAGCCCAGATGAGTAAATCATACCGCAACAAAACACAGCAACGTTTTAAAAAGCGGTGGAGCGGTTGCCATGGATCCCACAGCCCATCTGGGCAACGCAGCCATTCATCTTGGATGGCTGACAGTTAATTTATTCCTGAGGCTGTTAAGGATGCACAGTGAAGGCAGAAACCATTTACAAATGTGCAGTTTGACTATATTTATGATCTGTGTGGGCTTTTGTACTTATCTGTGCTTTTTGAGGAACCACATGCTCCGTGGTTATAGTAGAGGATCAATGTAAATGTACAGAAGTCGTGGATCCGTCTCAGCGCAACACTGTTGATCACATGATGGACTTTCTCTGCAGCTGCAGTACAGCACTCAGTGCAGGATGATGATGTTTGGAAAATCAGGGATTTTCAAGCATTGACATTTTTGTATTTTCTCAGTTATACATTTATTCACAGCCGACTGTATATTACATTTTGACACAGCAGCTGTTTTCCAGTGAAACAACCAGTGGAAGCTGGTTTGTGACTGTGAACACGTCTCCACAACTCAGTCCTATGGAAAATCTATTGCGGGAGCTGAAGCTGAATGGGAAACCAAGAAACCTAAAGGGTTTAGAGAGTTTCTGCTAAGAGGCGTGGCCAAAGTCCCTCCTGAGATGTGTGCAAAGCTGGTGACCAACTACAGGAAACGTCTTACAGTTGTGCTTACAAAGGGTTTCGCCACCATTGGGGAAAATGGAAGTGAGCAAACTTACAAACTCCTCTGTACCATGTGTCTGTGTACCGTCTGAGTTCCTACAATCCGACCTTTTCATAGAGCCACACAAATGGGCATCAGTGCGAGACCATAGATCCTGTGTTACTGCTGGCTTTTCTAAACTGGCTGTTTTTAAAAGAAATAAATACACTTTCCAATATCCCATTTGTAGCTTTTTCCCTCTATGACGCATGATGAATGTCGTGGCTTAGCGCCAGGGAAGTGGCATTTTAGTCTGTCAAACATTTCTCTCCTATCTGCGTCAGTTTGATGTTTTGATGAGTCACAGTGAACTGGACAAACCTGAGTGGGAGGAGAAGGGCAGTGATTTAGCCCGTGTAAATAATGACACTCCTTCTGATCGTGAAGTGTGATGTTTGTTCTTCCTCGGGCGTCGTCTGATCACTTTTCTCTCGAGAGGAAAAAAGTAAGATTGAGAATCCACTCCACCTCCTGAACTGCAATCAGTCAGTAACGCTCCACCGAGTCTGGGTTTTATTGTTTCCTCTCTCAGCTGCATTACTTTTGCATGTGTGTAAAGCTAATTACCAGGCTCCCCTCCTCTGAGCCATTCAGAACTCTTGTTTACATTACTTTATTCAATTATAGAAGATGTAGCGATTATTCAGTTTTCACCTCGCAGCATCACTTGGAGGAAAAAATTAAAACTTAATACTGAATCAACAATTTTATGGCTGCAGGCAATGTGTGTGTGAGCAATGCCATAATGGTTAATAATAGAAAACTCTCTTTTAAATCAGTGACATTTACCTGTGTCTGTTTTGTGAGCGTGCAACTCCTTTAACCCCCGAGCCGATTGCAGAGGTCACTTGATGGGAGACAGCGTGTAACTGTGGCCTGATTAAGTGCAGACAGATTGCCAGCACATTGCAATCAATCAGTCATGCAAAGCAGTCTGTGCTGATGAGTGCAACTGGTCTTGTTGCATGAGAGGACTCGACACTACGCCGTCTCCACTACAGTCGTAACTTTCATCCAGTCTTGCAAGTAGAGAAAGTGTGCGGCGTGAGTTACATACACTTACATGTATTTTGCTGAACACACTGCCTGTGGAAGCCTGTGGAAATATCATCCAATCTGCAATGAACTGCAAATTTTCCACAACTTTTTGATTTGCTAACAAATGAAGAGGATAAGAAAGACAGACGCAACAACGTTGTCATCCCCTATGTAGCCGGTGTATCAGAGAAACTCAGGAGAGTTTTCTCCAAGCACGACATCCCAGTGTACTTCAGACCCAGCAACACACTCAGACAGAAACTGGTTCACCCGAAAGACAAAACTCCAAAACACAGACTTAACAACGTGGTGTATGCTGTACAGTGCAGCGAGGAATGCCCAGACCTCTACATTGGAGAGACCAAACAGCCACTTCACAAGCGCATGGCACAACATAGAAGAGCCACCTCCACAGGACAAGACTCAGCAGTCCATCTGCATCTAAAGGTCAAAGGTCACTCTTTCGAGGATGCCAATGTTCACATTTTGGACAGAGAGGACAGATGGTTTGAAAGAGGAGTGAAAGAGGCCATCTATGTCCACTGTGAGCGACCATCTTTGAACAGAGGCGGTGGTTTATGACACCAACTGTCTGCCATCTATAATCCAGTTTTGAGTTCCCTCCCCAGACGCCTTAACGCCCACTCACATTCTGGGCCATCTGACCTCAGGAATTCGCATGATAGGGTGGGGCCAGGTTTCACAATGAGCTCACCCGAAACCCTGGCTGATTAGGTCCCACACCCGCTTTCACACCTTGGCTCATGTGATTAGAGGATCACCAGGGGGTCCTTTGTCCCTCTTTGGGGGGATACTCCCACTGGGTTTAAATCTGGGACTCTCGGCCATTTGACCTTAGAACTGAAGAAGCTTCTCGGATGAGAGGTGAAACGTCTTCAAGCAACTTTAACAAGTCCAGACGCTTTTCTTTCCAAGCTCCTTAGACTACGATGACCTGGATGACTGAGAACCTTCACAGACAAAGTGAACATGCCTTACAGTCAGATATTCAGAGATGTTGTACCTCAGCGCTATAATTTAATAATCACGTATAAGCGTTGCAGCATTCAGTGGAACAAACCTCATTTGAGCGTACTGAAAGACAGATAAATTAGAAACACATTTATTTTCCTTAACTGTATTTTTTCAGCAGTAAACTCACACAGGGATACAAATGAAACAACTTCCAGGCAGCCATATGGTGTGAATGTATAGATTTCTTTACACAGACAGGATGGCCCTAAAAGCAAATTATGAGTCAGCCAGTGTTCACACTGCAAGTGAAGATTTATGACAGCCGAGTAGGCAAACTTCTTCTTGCCTTCTGTTTTCCTCTCAGAGCATAAAATCCCTCTGCTATGTGTTCACAGCTTCTGGCAGCAGGTGCATTTGCCCCGGCCAACATTTCCTCAGATCTTTCAGTCAGTCATTGGGAGATGTGGGTGGCAGTTTGCTAGCCTACTGGTCCTAACATTGTTCTGCTATTACAGTGCAAAACATGCATGAGGTGCACTCTGCCTTGCTGCATGGAAATTTTCTGCATGTCCAAATCAAACTATCAGCATGTCTGTGCATTTTAAAGACTTTTTAAGACTTGTCTCCTGAAACATTCATAGCAAGCAAATAATGTTCTAGGAGATGTTACTGATCTGGGTGAAGTGTCAGCACAGATTGCAAACAGCTCTAACTGTGTATCACTCGTGCAAATCAAGGCTCAGAAACCTCTGCAAGCACAAAGTGCACTAATGCTAGCAAAGTAGCAAAGGAGACATTCATGTAAAAATCAGTTAATCATTCAGGCCGCGCAGTAACGCGCCCTGTGCCCATTGATGGCTAATGCATGCACGCTTTAGTACAAACTTCATCAAGAACAGACTCGTCTGCCGTGCTCCTACATTTCCTTTCAGACACACGCTCACATCCTCACCTAATGAGCTTTTAATGATCAATAAAGTCAGTAGAAATGAGCGCTATGCTAGCAGAAGTTCAATTTAAAAACAGCTATTGTTTGGAAAACGTAACATTGCAATCTAAGCTAGATTTCAACAAAGGCTGACGCTCAGAGACTGAAGTTGGTGAAACATTTTTTCAGTATCTTCACACCTGACATTTTACAATTCTAAGTATTCCCCACACGGCCTTTTATTGGCATCCTGTCATATTTATTAATGAGTTCTGCTTAATGCTCCTCATAATCACCACGACATATGAAACCTAATCAGTTGTGCTGATGAGGCCTTTAACTGCATCAATTAGTACATCAATTGTCAAGTACTTCTATCCTAGTGTCCTGGTTGCTTTGGATAATCCACAGCCGAGAACGAGAAAAACGATTTAATGATCTATGATGAGCTCGTGTCAGCATCATCGTGTTGCATCTGCACCAAACTGTAAACAAGATGTAACGAATGGTGGCACCATCTGACCTCAGACACAGATATTTGCTTTGTTTCCCCCAATTTTAATAATTAGTATGTTCTGGGACCTCCCGTGCCTGTCGAGCAGAACAACAACAAGACAGAGCAGGCATCAGTTAGGACAAATATGACACTGAGAAAGCCCTCTTCATCATGAGGAGGAGGAACCAGGGGTTACAAAGTGTCTTGCAGATGTGCAGCAATGGCATACTTATATGATTTGTCAGTTGGATGCATACAAACCATGAGCTAGTGTGACTTAATGACCCGTCAGAGCTATCGTTCTTGATTTGAACCATTACTAAGGTGCTTTGCATGGTTGCCATTAATGCCATTAAAAAAGTTTGTTTTTTGCACATTTGAAACACTTAAATATCTCAGATCAGTGAACAAATTGTAATATTAGAAAAAAATAACCCAACTAAATGCAGAATGGAGTTTTTAAATGATGATATCATTTATTAAGGGAACGTTATCCAAACCTAGTGCGCTCTGGAAAAGTAACTGCCCCCTTTTTAATGAATTAATTGTGATTAACCACATTTTTCTTTTTTAAAAGAAAAAGTTCACAAACCACACCCTACCAGACCTGCTGAATCGAGAGGTCACTTAAACCTGTCTGACAAAGTGAAGTGGGATAAAATATCTTGCAAAGCAAAACATGATGTTATGATATATCATGCCTAAAAAACAGCTGAGAAACAAAGTCGTTGACATCTATCAATCTGGATTGGATGACAAAGCCATTTGTAAGGTTTTGGGACCCACGGTGGGAGCCATTATCCACAAATGGAGAACACTTGAAAGATTGGCGAGGCTTCCCAGGAGTGACTGACCTACCAAAATTAGTCCAAGAGCACATCAGCCAATCATCTAGGCAGTCGCAATAGAGCCTAGAACCGGAGGAACCAGAGGAACTTCACATGTCTCAGTTGAGGTCAGAGTTCATGATTCAACAATAACAAAAAGATGCAAAAGTTCCATGGAGAAAACCACTGCTGACCAAAAAGAACACAAATGTTCACCAAAAAACCATCTTGAAGACAAATGAAGACAAACGTAACTGAGCTCTGAACTTTCTGAGAGACGATGTACAGTAAAGCAAGAACACGACCACGTCTTCCTCACAGTATCTCCACCAATACCATCAGAAGCCTAACAGTCTAAAAGGTCTGTCAGTCTTCTGCATCACGTTTGTCACGACCACACTAGGTAATAGTGCTGAGTTTACTAGTGCAGCCTATTTTCATGGCTCTTCCCAAGGGTATTGAACAGGCTTAGCATAATACCTTTACATTGATTCAACAGTCATTTATATTCTGAGCCGCTTCGCTGAATATTACCGTATAAAAGTCATCCGGGGCCTTTTCTTCTTGAGGGAAATCACGTTAGAGTCCAATAACAATTGAGAACGAAAAAGATTTGTGGCCTATTTTCACGATAAAAGGCAAATTTTAGATTTGGCTCCCTGACAGGAAACACACACACGCCAATGGGACAACGCATAGGCAGCAATAAATGGACAGTAGATGAAAACAATGTATCTCAATTAAGGCACGTTTTGTGAAATAAAAAAAGGAGTTTTAAAGCCAGTGGCACTCATAATTGAATAAATTGGGTTCTAGAAGTGTTTCTCATTACATTTAATTTATCAAAGTGCTCACCTTAGACTAAGGGCATGAATGCAAACAGCAGTTTTTGCATAATAAATATTGGTGAAGGATTAGAATAAAGGATTAGATAACGGATATCCTCCAGTAGCTGAACGACTCTGCAGAACTTCACAAAGAGGCAACTTGTGGTTGGATATTTTATGATGTGCGAGCTCACACACACACACACACACACACACACACACACACACACACACACACAAATTGGAGAGACTCCTTCTTGTCTGATAAGGCAGGAAAGCTGCATGCGAGGCACTGGATTGCTGAACTCAGCAGACAAGACTCTGAAGTGAAGACTGTCTCAGGCTCAGGCAGTGCAGCTGCCCTCTGCTTGAGTTCTGCAGCCAGAAATGAAGAGAGCAGAGAAGCAGAGCCTGACACCGTGCAGTGAAAGAACAGCAACAAATGCTGCAGCCCCTCCAATTCTCTGCGATGCATTCATTGTTTCAAAAGAAGTTGTGAGCACGCCATCGGATCAACGGATCATTCTGCTGCCTATAAGCTGCAGTTAAAGCTAAAGCTAAACCAGCCTGTAGCCCCAGCATGCACCTACCCCCAGCTGGTGCCTGTTCATGTGCTCCATGTAAATTCATAATTAGGATTTTTTTTAAAACACACTCCAGCCTGTGCTGTGTTTTACATAAGATGTGTTATGTTCTTGATGAATATTAATGATCTTGTGGAGATCTCAGTACGATTGTTGCTGTTATGAAAGGTAATTTCCATTTCCCTGGCTAAAAACACTGCTGACCCCCCCCCCCCCAAACTTCCCATCCCCCTGTTACAGCTGAGCAAGTAATAAGAATCAAAGCACCATGGCAATTACATACAAGGGCATCTTGAGACAACAGAGGGGCAATGCATAAACAGCAAATGTTGTGCCGAGAGAACGCCACCTCTCAAACGGTACAATGGATCAAAAATGCTTTTTGCTATGTTGTGCTTTGGAGCTAAATGATCATATTTTAAATTGCACTATTGTATTAAAATAAACCCCACCTTGATGAAAAGCCTGTTAGCCAGAACTGCAGAAGAATTTATCTGGCTTTCCGAAGGAACAGGGTTTGTACACGGAGCAAGTCCATCGTTTTGACAGCTGTAATGAATCATAATAATATGTTAGGGAAGAAAAGGCCACACAGCCTGCTTCGCTGCTACGGGGCACCTCTGCAAATCTTTCAGTGTTTTTCAAGATACATTTTCTTGGCCATTGATTAAGACAAATCTACAAGTTTTGGCTCAGTAACTCAGTCTGAATGTAAGAGTCAGAAGCTTCCATATATGTTTGACCACTGTTTAATTCCTTTGTACCCTTTGGCTTCCTTTCTGAGTGGCCCTCTGTCACAAGAAGAGCAAGAACAAATTCATGACGTTTGTATATAAAAATACAATGTAACAAACCAACACCATCTAAAATGAAGCTGCTGTGGCAGGAGTTAGCCAAGAGCATAACTCCCAAATAAAGTTTAGAGTCCATGACACGATGACCCGTCACAAAGCTCTCAAACTGAAAACTCTTGAACATGAGAATAACTTCACTTTATTCAAATAACCTCCACAGTCAACACATCTCAATCTGACAGAGCAGCTCCGGGATGATTTGATGTGTGTCTGTGATGTCACAGATGTGCAGCTAGGTGCTAGCAAAGTGGCTGGTGAGTGTATATAAGCTGGTAAACACTACAGAATGAGCCTTTCTGGAGAAAGAAGTTAGAAAAAAGTAAAAAGTTTAGTCTTTAGTTATTATTACTTTGTGTTCTGCTTTCTGGTGGTTTAGTTCTTCATACTAGCTCTGTCGTCTATGTAACACAACTTCCTGTTATATGCTGATAGCCATTTGTCTCGTGTTAGATTGACATCCCCATGTCCTGTTACCAGATTTAGTTCAGCTGTGTCTAGTTTCCCAGACGTGTCCACTTTGCCCAATCATCTTTCTGCATATATCCAAACAGATAAGTTCCTGAAATCAGAGGAGTACCCCCACCGCCCTTCACTTTTTACAGACCTGAAGGTTTTGTCAGTCTTTTGTCCACAGTGTACTGATTTGGTTGCATATTGTCGGGTCATCTGTTTCCTCTCCATAGTTTAAAAAGTATGATGCATTGCGCTCTGTCTCTATGACTGCCCGTCTTTACCCGAAATGTGACGTGTAGGCTTATTCAGATGATGCAAATGCACACATAATGCACAGTGATCAGAATAAACAATGATTTGGATTTGCAGGCGTTCTCTTTGATTGTGGAAATCACTCCCCAGAGCATGAACACATTCTCAAGAACAAGCATTCGTCCATTGGGATGAAAAGTTGCAGACAGTAGCAGTAACATTATTATGGTCATGGAAAAGGGGTATGGAGTCCAGACAGCCGCTTTTCCTCCCATGACTGTGCTGTTAACGAGTCAGCCGGCCCTAACTAATCGGACTAATTTGAAGACTGAGATCAGATTAAAACATAGACACAGTCAATAAGATTAGAAGCTTCATATTAGAGCAAGATAACAAGTCATATAATGACTAAAGCTGTGTGGAGTGGTACGTCAGACCCACAGTATGTTTGATATTAATGTCAAGTTATTTTTCAGTTTAGATTTTAAAAAATCTGAAATCCAATTTCACAATAAGAGCAGAGATTTCTTCACGTTAACACAAAGTGCATCCCCTGCTCCACAAAACAGGAAAAAACCCCACTGTCACTAATTATGAACGTTTGTGCTTGGAATAACAAATGTTTTAATGACATCAAGATACCGTAGAGTGAATCGTGATTGTGGAACAACAGCCAAAAACAAAACATGAATATCTTATTTATTTTTTTTTTGGCGTTTTGTGTTTAATTCTCCGACTCGTTAAGTCACAGTTTGTCGTGTAGAAGAGAGAAAGTAAGAGTTGGAAATGTTTATTGGTGCTGTTTTGGGCTCTGTAGTAATGAGGTGTGGTGTCTCTCCTTCATCGTCAGAGACTTTTGAGAAATCAGACATTTTAGTGCTGTGGAGGGATACAAAGAGAAGGCAGAGTGGCAGGAAAGCTGGAGGTGGACATCTGCACATCTGCTCCTGGCTGTTTCCACACAGTTATGAAACGCAGCTGAAACATATGAGAGCACAGAGACATGATGCTTTCTTATTCTGAGCTGCTGACAGCCTCACAGTTTCTCCACTAATCACAATAACGAATGTCCTCTTAGGTATTATTTTTGCATCATATCCTCTTTCTATGTGAATTTGACTAACACGCAAAACGTGTATTACAGTAATTCATAAGCAGTAGAGCCACATTTCTAAGCTAAATACTGTAACAGCAAAGGATGTACATATCACCAAGTCCTGTTTCTTGAGTGAGTCATCATTCTATGGATTTTTCTTTTAAATGTCAGTCCCAGTATTTCTCCTTGGGTGCTGCAGCTATGGGTCTAAAAACAAACTGCAAACCACCAATGACAGCTGCTCACCACTGACTCATCTGTTTAAGGAACTTAAATCAACAATAAAAGTGTCGCCCACTGTCGAGCTCTTCAGTGGTGCCGGCTTCCTGGATGTCTGCCTCCATAGACCTTTTAGAATAAACAACATCACTAAAAGGGTCAAATCAATGGGAGCTATTTTAAATGTGTCTGCAGGGTGGCCTTCACACTGAGGCTGGGTGTAATTCCTGGGTATTTCTAGCAGGAAAGCTAAAGGAAAGATTTTAAGGCTTAAAATAGTTTGGATGCTTGTGGCTCATACTGTAGTCTCAAGGCTGTAGAAGATGTTGTTAGAAATGCTTTTTAATCTCTGTGACAAGAATGTCCATAAACAGCTTTTGAACCGTACTCTGACAGTGGCTCACCAAAGCAAAGCTTTAAAGCTTCAATCGTTGTGCGATTCTGGACCAGTTTAGGCTGTAAACTGGCACATTTCAGGCCAACTATGGACTCTGTGTGGTTCCTTGAGATCCAGATGTGGTTAAGTTTCATAACCAACCACTCAGTGCCAGGACAAAATGTGCACTCTCAGCCTTATTGGAGTGGTTGCTGGAGTTCGCTGGTAGTCACTATGAAATCAACTGTTAAACCTCAACTGAAGGCCTAGAAACAGGTCAGTGACAACCCTGCATAACAAACGCGTGTTTCCAAACCAGTTTCCAAAAACCTTGTTGTGATTGCTTTGTTTGCTAGCAGCAATGCAACAAAAACCAGGAACATAGAATATTCACTTTGAAATTAAAAGTTGAACCTTCTGAATCAATTCGGTGTCAGTCGTAAGGCACAGCTTTTATGTTCTGTGTTTGTAATTTTTATTGCTTTTTTCCAAGTTTCACTACTGCTAGGTTGTTTGTTAGCAAGGAGTGCTTGCATGCTAATCAGCATCGTGCAGGATGTAGTCTTTGCTTGATTTCTTTACGTAACATTGTCAAAACGATGCATCAGCAGACCAGTTTTATGTTTGGATCACGATTGTAAATGCTTATTCACATTTTATACAAATATAAGCCACCATTTAAAAAGATGTACCTTTAATTTTGAATTTTACCTTTACTTCATGCACTAATAATGCACAGTGCACACGTCGTCATTTTTGGCTTTTGTTTGAAAAGTTTGGTTTGAAAGTCTTTGTTTGGATTAAGGCTGAACTCTGGGTTATTTATGTAATTGATCCATTTAATATGGCTCTCAGATTCTTTCTCAACATGTAGCATTATTTTTCGGTTGATATTCTGTTTGCAGAAATCTTCAGTCTACTAGTATGACAAGAACATTTTCATTATAACACAGTCGTGTCAGCACGGGCAGTTTAGGGACAGAACAGGCTGTTGATGCTGAGCTTCATGACTTGTAAAGTAAAAAAGGACGTGGCACAGTGGTGCAGTGGTTTGCATGGTTGCCTCACAGCAAGAAAGTCCTGGATTTAAACTCACTGGCAGACTGGCGCCCTTCTATGTGGAGTTCACATGTTTTGTCACTGCTTGCAGAGGATGTCGCCGTTTTCCTCCCACAGTACAAAGTCATGCATGTTAGGTTAACTGTTGAGTCTAAACTGGCCGTGGATGTGAGTGTGAATAGTTGTCTGTCTCTTTGTGTCAGCTCTGCGACAGCCCGGCAACCTGTCCAGGGTTTACCTCACCTTTTACCTCGTGACAGGAAGCTCCAGCTCCCTGTAACCTTGAACTGGTTTAGTCGAGGAAATTGGAAAGATAAAAGAAGTTACGTCTATTTCCATTAGAGATTCATTTGTTGGCAGTATTAGCAAATAAAAAAATGAACAAGACCCACCCTGACTTATCATGAGTAACAGAAAAACATATTTAAATAAGCCACTAACCCAAAACAAAAAATACAGTAACTATGACATAATAATGTAGACTCAATGAGCATGGACAGTTTCTAATAATGGACCAAAACCTCAGGCTTCAACTTGCTCCGAAAACTCGTTTTCAGCCAGATTTTTCTGCTCTTGGCTCTCTATGACATCATAAAAATCCCCAGTTTGAATGAGCCCATTCTTGCCCATTTGTCCTATAGCTAAACTAAGGCTATAAGGTAGGCAGTCACTGTCACGGTCTGAGGAGACAGGCCGTGCGGTGGTGTGTGTGGTGGACCCAGGTGCGAACACAGGTGAGGAGACGGGAGTGAATTTAAACGGAAAGCGAGCCTTTATTATGGCTGTTGACATAGAAGTTAAACAAGGCAGAAGCACAGTGACGAAACTAAACTATAACTAAACTGGGAAACTGGTACTATGATGCCACAGTGAATACAAAGACTGGCCGTGAAACATGGTGGGTGAGAACACAGACGACGCGACACAGACTGAATGAAACACAGAGACTAAATACACATAAGGGATGATGAGGGGAAGTGGAAACACATGAGGGGGAACAGCTGATACACATGAACCTAATGACAGGACAGGGAAAGCGAAACTACATACACTGACATTAGACACAGACTTTCAAAGTAAAACAGGAAACATGGAGATTAGACGTGACCTGAACTTAACATAACCACACAGACATGACGCATGACAGGTAGACGCACAAACCAGGGAGACTGAGTACAGGAGGAGATGACATAAACAACTAAGAAACAAAGGACTAAACAGCAACCCAGAAATTAACTAGACGAACTAAGCTAGAGCATAAATGAATACAAAAGATACATAAAACTCAACACTGGGTTGCACGACCCAGGACCATGACAAGTCACCACAGTGAGGCAGCTGATGTCATATGTAATATGGTTAGCTCTAATTTTGTCAAACCTGCAGCAAACCAGAGGAAATGGTATGAACAGGACACCATGTATGAGCCTAAACATATAAAGCTTTTGAAGAAATGCTGCACTGATATTACGTCCACTCACTCATTTAAATGCCAGTCTGGGTTAAACTCAGTCTGCCCTGATTGGCCAGCGTTGTTTCCCCTCAAGTGCAGGATGAGGGAAATTAAACTATAAAGCATCTACACATCTGCAGTCCCCGTGTTTTCATATGATATTTGCACCAAGCAGACATGGATAAAATAAATTGGATTTCATTAGCACTTTAATACAAATACAGGTATATTCACATCGCTGTGCATGCTGGGAACGCCAGGCACCTCACTCTGACTCTGACACCACATTTCCAGATCTGATCAGACACCAGTCTAATCTGACGAGGAAATTTGAACGAGGTCTCTCGTGAGAGTCGGTCCACCTGGGAAACTGCTGCTGCGGAGATCTGTAATTACAGTCAGCGAAAGTGAAATGAGAAAGAGGACAGAGCCTGCTGATGACACACACAGACATCGTGATGGGAAGGCAGCCCGAAAGCAAGCTTTTAACGTGAAACAGTTTCTTGGTCCTTCGATGCAGAATGAAAGTTTTTGTTATCTGAGTAGATCAATTTTTAATGTTGCAGCCAGATATATCGCCTCATCGTGAGAGGATAAGAGAAGGTGTGATGAGCCAGCAACCATCAGGTTTGTTGAGTAATATGAGCTACTTATTGCTCAAAGATATATACATCTGCAGACATCATTTCAGCTCTGAAGACTTTGATAGGACTGGGTGTGCAGTACAACTCGTACAAATGAAGGAGTGGAAAAGTCTTTTTTCACAACCCAACGCCCAAACACATTGGGAGGCTGTTGGGATGCACCATTTTAAGGAATATATTGGCACATTTTGAACTTGATGCTTGCAGCATATTTCAGTTGGAACAGGCCCATGTTTAGCGCTACGTGGCATTCCCGCTCCTTTTGACAACGGGCAGAAAAATCTGGAAACTGAGGAGCCCAGCTGCTGGACTTTTGGGAGAGGAATACTGTCCCGTTCTCGTCTGATACAGGATTCGTGGGTCTTCTTTCTTGGTGAAAGCTCTGGACTGCAGGCAGTATGTGGTTTAGTGCTGTCTGAGAGAATCGTGTCTGTTTCTAGTGTGCTGTTGATTTCGTTCCCCGTGAACAGAGATTTCTTCAGATTCTCAGAATCCTCTGATGATATTATGAACTGTAGGTGATGACTTATTTACAGTCTTTACAATTTCACACTTACTATCATTATTCAGACGTTTTCCCACAGTTTGTGGATGCAGCTTTTTTGCAGATTGATGAAGCTTTGCCCACCTGTAGCTCTCAGGTACCACTGAGATGCTATTTTTAAGTCAGACCAGGATATGTCCTTCAATGCACATATTAAACAAATACCGTATTTTTCTGGACTATAAGGTGCACTTAAAATCCTTTAATTTTCTCAAAAATCAACAGTGCGCCCTATAATCCAGAAAATACGGTATATAAGACTGCATAACATCTCTAAAATTAGAAATATCCTGTCTCACAGTGACGCTGAAAAACTAGTTCATGCATTTATTACTTCTAGGCTTCTATAGTACCATATCACCCTATTAGAGCACTTGGCTCTCACACTGCAGGCTTACTTGTTGTTCCTAGAGTATTTAAAAGTAGAATGGGAGGCAGAGCCTTCAGTTTTCAGGCCCCTCTTCTGTGGAACCAGCTTCCAGTTTGGATTCAGGAGACAGACACTATCTCTACTTTTAAGATTAGGCTTCAAACTTTCCTTTTTGCTAAAGCATATAGTTAGGGCTGGACCAGGTGACCCTGAATCCTCCCTTAGTTATCCTGCAATAGACGTAGGCTGCTGGGGGATTCCCATGATGCACTGGGTGTTTCTTCTTCACTCACTATGTGTTAACAGACCTCTCTGCATTGAATCATATCTGTTATTAATCTCTGTCTCTCTTCCACAGCATGTCTTTATCCTGTCTTCCTTCTCTCACCCCAACCAATCACAGCAGATGGCCCCGCCCCTCCCTGAGCCTGGTTCTGCTGGAGGTTTCTTCCTGTTAAAAGGGAGTTTTTCCTTCCCACTGTCACCAAAGTGCTTGCTCATAGGGGGTCATATGATTGTTGGGTTTTTCTCTGTATGTATTATTGTAGGGTCTACCTTACAATATAAAGCGCCTTGAGGCGACTGTTGTTGTGATTTGGCGCTGTATAAATAAAATTGAATTGAATTCATGTAACATGTAAATAATTAGTTACCTCAAGTCAAACAAGTTTTTGCATTTACATTTGACACTGCATTCTAACTCTTTTGAAATTGAGGCTGTATTTTATTTGAGTTTTCCAGAAAGAACTCAAACCCTGCAAGCCAGTGCAGCATTTACTTTCACTGCATCCTCTATGTGCTTGTTTAGGTGTTTACTCAGCACCGTGTGCACGTGCAATAACTGTAAAACAAGACGAACCCAAGTTTCCCAAGCTGCAGAACAGCTGGATTGCTTTGACCTCCATAGCTTCAGCCAAGCTACCAACCATGGCCTCGCACCGTTACATCACAGAACAACAAACAGAGATGGATGCAAATACAGCCACTCCTTCTGTCAGACAGCAGGGCAGCATTAATACTGTATGTCTCCCTGAAAGTAGCATGACAGTGAATGAGCCCTTTGCATCTTTCGTTCTCTTTGTTGCTCATATGAAAATCAGGAGCGCGCCTCACAGTGTGATGGTTTATTTTCAGCACAGGAGCAGAAGGGCAAAGACATCAATGAAGAAAGGGAAAAGGCAGTTTGTTCCAGCACTCGGCAGCTTGTTGAGTGCGCAAAGTCAAAGTGAAATGCCAGAAAGGAAAGCTTTGTCACTCTAGTCTCAGCAAAACGGAGAGACATGATGACTGCGGACACAGAAGCAGAAAAGAGAAAAAAAGGTTTTATGGTGGGATAAAACATGCCGGGCCTTTTCCAAATGAAACAACAGAAAACATGGATGTAACAGGTGATGACAACACGCATTTATATGCTCTGTTTAAAGAAGGTGCTTCACCTTTACAGCTTTGACATTACTGGGAGAAATCACCCCTACCGTGGCTGGACACTGCTGTTTCTGCTCTGTGGTGCTCATTTCACGTCGGCTTTGCTGTCGGCTGCGAGTGTAGGTGTAGGGAACAGAACATGAGCTTTTTCACTGAGAGAAAAAGTCATGACTCTCGAACAAAAAGCCAACTGATGCTGTGGCTCCCTTGCATTCATATCAATTTCTGTCAGTAGAAAGACAGTTATTTACCAAAACTCTTCCATTTAGAGGGGCTGACATTAAATATAACACTTATTGTTCAGCTGGTGGAAGGTGTAATCGAATCTCGATGAACTCAAAGACTTCGCTGAGCCAACACAACAAAAATGATGCTCAGGTTAGTCCATTTTGCTGAAAATTCCACACAGGGGCGTGTTTGTATGCGTGCCATTGCACGCTACTATATGCATGCCTGACAGCATCTGGGTAGCTCCTAATGAGACGACGAATGGTGTCCTGGGAGATCTCCCCCAGACCAGTGACTGAGCTCTTGGATAGCCCGAGGTGCAATCTGGGACTGAAACAAGACGTCCCAGAGGGGTTCTGTTGAATTTCCTGTATACTCTCGCAACATGATGCCGGGCATTGCACATGCTGAATGATGCCACAGGCAGCTTAACGTTTTCTTCTGAGCCTGCTTTCAGACCTGCTCTCATCTGTGAAGGTGGTGGACCTGCCAGTTCTGCTATTCTGTGGTAAATGCCAGTGGAAGTGCCGGGCAGTGAGCACAGGGCCCAGTAGAGGACGTTGGGCCCTCAGGCCACCCTCATGAAGTCTGTTTCTGATTGTTTGATCAGAGACATTCTCAACAGTGGTCTGCTGGAGGTTGTTTTGTAGCTCAGGCCGTGCTCATCCTGTTCCTCCTTGCACAAAGGGGCACATACTGGTCCTGCTGATGGGCTGGGGCCTCCTACAGTCCTGTCCAGCTCTCCTAGAGTGACTATTTGTCTCCCGGGACTGTGCTGGGACACACGGCAAACCTTCTAGTAATAAAATCAAGATTTCGAGAGCGCCTGTGCTGAGTTTCCTGGAGATGATATATTGATATTTTGGTACTTGTATTGTTGATATAAGGACTTACCAAAAGTTGTGTTTGAGTTAAACTGGATATTAAAGTAAGGTGATGTTTAAAACAGCCTTGGGACTTATTCTCTAACTGCTGAACGGTTAATTCTCTGCATCTGCTGAGCATCAGACTCCTGTGTTGTATTGTTCCCGTTTATCTAGAAGTGGCAACAAAGAGATAGTTAACAAGAGGATTATTGTCTTCAATTTATGTAATGCTGGCTTTGGGATCTGGCATCAGTTTCCATGAAGTGCCCATGGCAGGTTTTCCTGAAAGGAGCACGTGTTGTCAGCAGGAGTCTCTTACTGATTAAATAATAATTACTTCTGTTTAACAGGAAAGTTTCTGTTTAGATTATCATTACTATATTTATTAAAGAAACTCACTCACACAGACACTAATACATGCGCTCCAGTGCTAGAGCCGATGAAAAGCTGGTTACAGAGCAGGCGACATTGAAGGAAATTTAAAACTGCTGGCTAAGGGTAAACGTAAATACAGTAAGATCATAATTCACGTCGGCAGTAATGACACCCGGTTACACCAGTCGGAGGTCACTAAAATCAATATTGAATCGGTGTGCAACTTTGCCAAAACAATGTCGGACTCTGTAGTTTTCTCTGGTCCCCTCCCCAATCAGACCAGGAGTGACATGTTTAGCCGCATGTTCTCCTTAAATTGCTGGCTGTCTGAGTGGTGTCCCAGAAACGATGTGGGCTTCATAGATAATTGGCAAAGCTTCTGGAGGAAACCTGGTCTTGTTAGGAGAGACGGCATCCATCCCACTTTGGATGGAGCAGCTCTCATTTCTAGAAATATGGACAAATTTATTAAACCCCCCAAAATCTGACTATCCAGAGTTGGGACCAGGAAGCAGAGTTGCAGTCTTACACGCCTCTCTGCAGCTTCTCTCCTCCCGCTACCCCCCCAAAAAACCATCTCCATTGAGACTGTGTCAGCTCCCAAACAGACAAAAAACAAACCAAAAACCAGCAATAAAAAACTTAAACATAAAAAATCAAAAAGAAAGAACAATACAGAATCCACATCTGAACCAAAGAGTAAAACAGTGAAATGTGGATTATTAAATATTAGGTCTCTCTCCTCCAAGTCTCTGTTAGTACATGACTTAATAATTGACCAACAAATCGATTTACTCTGCCTTACAGAAACCTGGTTGCAGCAGGATGATTATGTTAGTTTAAATGAATCAACACCCCCGAGTCATTCTAACTACCAGAAACCTCGAAGCACAGGCCGAGGGGGCGGTGTGGCAGCAATTTTTCACACCAGTCTATTAATTAACGAAAGACCAAGACAGACTTTTAATTCATTTGAAAGCCTGATGCTTAGCTTTTACCTCCTCACTACGTACGACTCTGGATACTGTAGCTCCAGTGAAAACTAAGGTCTCAAATCAGAAGTACCTGACTCCGTGGTATAATTCTCAAACACGTAGCCTAAAGCAGATAACTCGTAAGCTGGAGAGGAAATGGCGTGTCACAAATTTAGAGGATCATCATTTAGCCTGGAGAAATAGTTTGCTGCTTTATAAGAAAGCCCTCCGCAAAGCCAGAACATCTTACTATTCGTCACTGATTGAAGAAAATAAGAACAACCCCAGGTTTCTCTTCAGCACTGTAGCCAGGCTGACAAAAAGTCAGAGCTCTACTGAGCCAACAATCCCTTTAACGTTAACTAGTAATGACTTCATGAACTTCTTCAGAAATAAAATTTTTATCATTAGAGAAAAAATTACCAATAATCATCCCACAGATGTAATATCATCTACAGCTACTTTTAGTACCATTGATGTTAAGTTAGACTCTTTTTCTCCAATCGATCTTTCTGAGTTAACTTCAATAATTACTTCCTCCAAACCATCAACGTGTCTTTTAGACCCCATTCCTACAAAACTGCTCAAAGAAGTCCTGCCATTAATTAATTCTTCAATCTTAAATATGATCAATCTATCTCTAATAATTGGCTATGTACCACAGGCCTTCAAGCTGGCTGTAGTTAAACCCTTACTTAAAAAGCAATCTCTAGACCCAGCAGTCTTAGCTAATTATAGGCCAATCTCCAACCTTCCTTTCATATCAAAAATCCTTGAAAGAGTAGTTGTCAAACAGCTAACAGATCATCTGCAGAGGAATGGCTTATTTGAAGAGTTTCAGTCAGGTTTCAGAGCTCATCACAGCACAGAAACAGCTTTAGTGAAGGTTACAAATGATCTTCTTATGGCCTCTGACAGTGGACTCATCTCTGTGCTTGTCCTGCTAGACCTCAGTGCAGCGTTTGATACTGTCGACCATAATATCCTATTAGAGCGATTAGAACATGCTGTAGGTATTACAGGTACTGCACTGCAGTGGTTTGTATCATATCTATCTAATAGACTCCAATTTGTTCAAGTAAATGGAGAGTCTTCTTCACATGCTGAGGTTAATTATGGAGTTCCACAGGGTTCAGTGCTAGGACCAATTCTATTTACATTATACATGCTTCCCCTAGGTAACATCATTAGAAGACATAGCATAAATTTTCACTGCTATGCAGATGATACGCAGCTCTATCTATCCATGAAGCCAGGTAACACACACCAATTAGTTAAACTGCAGGAATGTCTTAAAGACATAAAGACCTGGATGGCCGCTAACTTTCTGCTTCTTAATTCAGATAAAACTGAGGTTATTGTACTCGGCCCTGAAAATCTTAGAAATATGGTATCTAAGCAGATCCTTACTCTGGATGGCATTACCTTGGCCTCCAGTAACACTGTGAGGAACCTTGGAGTCATTTTTGACCAGGACATGTCCTTCAAGGCACATATTAAACAAATATGTAAGACTGCTTTCTTCCATTTGCGCAACATCTCTAAAATTAGAAATATCCTGTCTCAGAGTGATGCTGAAAAACTAGTTCATGCCTTCATTACTTCCAGGCTGGACTACTGTAACTCATTATTATCAGGATGTCCTAAAAACTCCCTGAAAAGTCTTCAGTTAATCCAAAATGCTGCAGCAAGAGTCCTGACAGGGACTAGAAAGAGAGAGCATATTTCTCCTGTTTTGGCTTCCCTTCATTGGCTTCCTGTTAAATCCAGAATTGAATTCAAAATCCTGCTCCTCACATACAAGGTCTTAAATAATCAGGCCCCATCTTATCTTAATGACCTTGTAGTACCATATCACCCTATTAGAGCACTTCGCTCTCGCTCTGCAGGCTTACTTGTTGTTCCTAGAGTATTTAAAAGTAGAATGGGAGGCAGAGCCTTCAGTTTTCAGGCCCCTCTTCTGTGGAACCAGCTTCCAGTTTGGATTCAGGAGACAGACACTATCTCTACTTTCAAGGTTAGGCTTAAAACTTTCCTTTTTGCTAAAGCATATAGTTAGGGCTGGACCAGGTGACCCTGAATCCTCCCTTAGTTATGCTGCAATAGACGTAGGCTGCCGGGGATTCCCATGATGCATTGAGTTTTTCCTTTCCAGTCACCTTCTCACTCACTATGTGTTAATAGACCTCTCTGCATCGAATCATATCTGTTATTAATCTCTGTCTCTCTTCCACAGCATGTCTTTCATCCTGTTTTCCTTCTTTCACCCCAACCGGTCGCAGCAGATGGCCGCCCCTCCCTGAGCCTGGTTCTGCCGGAGGTTTCTTCCTGTTAAAAGGGAGTTTTTCCTTCCCACTGTCGCCAAAGTGCTTGCTCATAGGGGGTCATATGATATGATTGTTGGGTTTTTCTCTGTATTTATTATTGTGCTATCTACTGTACAATATAAAGCGCCTTGAGGCGACTTTTGTTGTGATTTGGCGCTATATAAATAAAATTGAATTGAATTGAATTGAACATAAGGACAGACTGGAGGCTGGCAGAGTGCAGCAGTCAGAGCGCTGCATCAATGCAGGATGTCAGTGGAGTTTTCATCTTGGTGGACATGTGCAGTTTATATGTTTTATCACTATCAGCTTTGTGCTGATTCATGCACTTGGCACCAAACATGGAGTCTGTTGCCTTTTGTTCATATTTAAACATAGAATTACAGCTATGCTGATAATCTCATCTGATCTACAGTTAGCATGAGGTATTCCAGGTTGCTGGGTGAGTTTATTCCGTATGCATTATCGCTGAGATGTGATCATAAGCCTGATTGCATTCTGTTCACAGTGCATTCAACACACATTTAGCATTTGCTTTGCATGCAGACTGCATGTTAGCACGAATGTGTAAACGGAGTACACACGAAGGTCAGAATTTTAAAGCGTGTGTTAGCTGCACCATCGGCTTGATTTAGATAAGCACTGGAAGGAGTATGCACCTGCACACAGGTGTTTTACGTGATGGCTATTTACAGACTGTGCTAGAGATACAACCTGTGGTCACGAGGCACAAATGTGTGTTCCACAAATGTTTGGTAAGTGGTTGCAAGCTGTTGCTAGGTGAAATCAGTCACAGAGAGGGTTCCTCCTGTCATTGGTGGCGAGCAGATTGCTGCGCTCACTCGTAGTTTGTATGCAAGATACCAAATTGTCTGGAAACACTTGCAAGCTACGAGCCAAGCAGTAGTAAAACTTGTGTAATGCAAAGTGGACCTGGGGAACAGCCTTCAAATTAAAAGTTGTGCAAGTTTTAAAAGGCAGAAACCAACGGCTCATATCAAAGTATATTTTTCACTGTCTGTGATCTACACCGAGGGTGTCCAACATATGGCACGGGGCCCAGAATCAGCCTACCAAAGACTCCAATGTGGCCCACTACATGGCTTTGGAAAATGTGAAATAAAGCTTTTCCTAATGCCAAAGACGTCATCAATGGCCGTTCATACTACAGCAAAGTAACAGATAAACATTTAAATAACAGGAAATTTCCTGTGTTTTTTACTATTCTCTGTTTTTCTAGAGAGTCTGCAGTCTGGGCAGAGACTTATCAAAACTTGTTCCATTTCTTATCATTTAAGAGAGTCATGCTGACAGATTTCTTGCATTTGCAGAAAGGAGAGTTTCACTGGTCCGTGTACAGCCCACGATGCTCTAGTGTTGTCACTGTGTGTTGGCTGTTTGCTGGTTTCCATGATAGTTGTTCTACAAACTGAACCAGTTACTTAGACAGCCCGAGAATACTATAGATACTATATTACCTCTACAGCATCATGTCATGCTATATATGTAAGGGAGTATAGTTATAGTATGTTAAAGGTAGCATTACACTCCCGCTGCCCCTGTTTCATAATCCTTTTATTTATTATTCTGACAAAAAAAAAAAAACCTCAAACAGTCATTCCACCTGTCAGCCAAAGCATCATAACTATCTGCCTAAAACAGCTTCCACCCTTCATAGCATGGATGCAGTAAATGTCATGTGATGTCTGGTCGCACCCCAACTGGGTAGCTGGCAGCTGGTCTGGGTGAGGCCTCCATAAATCAAGCTTGTTTTAGTGCATCTTGTAAATTTCTTTGTCTAATGCTCAAGAGCAATCTGTAAGAAGCTGTAGAGAGACCTGAGCTAAAGTAACAGCCACACAGAGGGAGGTGCTGAAATGATCATGTAAATATTAATGCTAATGCAGTAGGAGGCAGGAGGAAGTTTTCAGTCATGAATAACAATAATTTCAGACAACCTGTGGATGTAAACTAACTCTGTGCCTGCCGTAACAAAGACAGACTCCAAAAGCACACATTTATAGTCACGTACGTTACACTGCTCCAACAGAAGCACCTTTCTTTATTACAGACGGTTAATATTTGTCAGTGTATTTACTTGTGTGGGTATTTGTGCGAGCAAGGAGCGTGCAACAGTGCGCACAACCTTTTTTCTACTGCTGATTAGGATGGATGCAGATGCGATGGTTCACTGCACAAGTCCTTCTCCGTCTCCATCCTCCCTCTTCTGTCATCCACCCATCCAGCATCAGTCCATTCCTCATCCATCACTCCTTTCATCCCTCCCTCTGCAACAGCAGCATTTATGTAAGAGATACAGCCCAAACACTATAAGCCAAATGGAGTGAAGTGGACCTACTTTAAGGGCTGTGTTATGAGAGGAGTTAAAATGCCAACGCTGCTCACTTGGAATTAATTTTCAGTTGAAAGAGTGTCGTTTCCAGCAGCCTCTCGTTTTCATCTTCATGCATCGGGCCAAAGTTACTGGAATAAAATGCTGTGTTACTGTGAAAATATCAATCAAATGAAAATGTCCTCTCACTGATTGACACTCACGAGGTTTCCTGCTTAGAGTCCCTTCAGTTTTCACAATTTTAGGCTGATCCATGATCTATTAGATCAAACTCTGCTGTTTCACTTTTTTCATATGATGTGACAGCTAGTCAGACAGACAACGTTATACTATATAATCAAATATGCTCTCATAGCCCAGTATGCATGTTAGCACATATTAGGCTTAAGAAGGCTAAAACAACTACTCTAAGTGCTGTTTTGTTCCTACTGTGTAACCCATGCAAGTGTTTCTAAAACATAATGTAAGCATCTGAGACCATAGCCTGTATTTAAAAGATGGATGTACCCACTGTTACCTCACCCAAGTTACCAGCTAGGTTATTAGATACTTTGGCTACTTTAGCTAGCATAATGTGTACAGATGCAGCGCACAAACAGCAGCTAATTATTGCAAAGTAACAGACTAATAATAAAAACACAAGAACGTCACAAACCCTTGGACGAGCTGTCCCACACAGAAAGCAAAGTTACTTGTCAGATAATAGTGGAGATGATTTCATCTCTCCTTTTAAACTCATCTCTCTCTACGTTCAATATCAAATAAGAAAAAATCACATTTCATCTCCTGATTGTTTTTCCTTCCTCCCCCTGCCTGTTATCACTGGTCTCTCTTCCTTTAGTAGCATTTTCTCCTCAGATGAATCCCAACAATCCACAAAATTTATTTTTTGTACTAATAACTTTAGTCACAAGATGGAAAATCTCAAGATAAAGTTTTAGCCCATATACGTGTCTGAGTTATGCCCCAATGTCAACTGTGTACTCAGACTTTACATTTCCTTTGATTATTTCTATATTTAACCAAGTGTTAGTTTAGTGTTAGCCATAACCTCACTTTTCCTAACAATTTTCCAACTTTTTATATTTTTTATTTGTTTGTTTTTTAACTAATTATCTTATATGTTTTACAATAGATTATTCATCCATAGAATGTTTATCCATTTCTTATCATTACATAAATAATATACATATTATATTATATTATATTATATTATATTATATTATATTATATTATATTATATTATATTATATTATATTAATCATATATATTTCATGGATTCAGGTCCACAGACTCTCTAAATGCAATCAGGAGATCACACATTAAATTAGACTGTAATAAACATGTACAGTAATTATGAGAACCAGCTGCAGGTTAAAGCATTAATTGATGGATCTTAGTGATAAGTATCATTAAATTGGGAGTGTTCACTGCGTTGTTTCCCAAAGGATTTTGACTCATTAAAGTATAATTTGACCTTATCAGTGGCAGACCACATTGATTTAGCACCACTGGTAGAAGTCTGAATACGCCAAAACTCATTGATTAATGGAAGGGAGTATAGCATCTCCTAATGATCCTTTTATGCTAAAATGACTAGATAACATAAATCACTCACTGAAACACGTCTTTATCATTTAAACCTTTAAACGAACAAAATATATGGATTGTAAATCATATGATAAATAACCAATAACCAAGACATTGGAGCAGACGGCCGTCACAGGAAGCATTTGTTGTAGGATCTACCTCAGTATATGAAGCACCCAGATGATTTTGGCACCGTGTAAATAAAATTGAATTGAACATCACATACATTTAATGTATGTTTGCATGTTCAAACATAACATTTTAGAAAAATATATTTCGTGTCAAATCAAATTTGACCCTTTTCAAATATAATATCTCCCTTTAAGCCTTTAAACTCGAGCCGTTGTCCCAGATTTCTCAGAAATGTGAATAAAATGAAACAGACATCATCCATCTCAATGTACACATCATTTAAATAAGGAGAAATGATGTGAAAGTCAATAACATTATTTTTAGGGTTCAAGAATTTTCGCGGTTGGACTCTGATGAACAAACAAAGACATAATATTGGACGGGACCCCTGCAGTCTGTGGAGCAGATGGTGGATGGAAACCTTGGATGAGTCTCTCTGAGCATCCGGGGCAGGGAGAGACGGGGAAGAAGGCAGGCTGAGCAAACGACAGTCGTACCAGAGAAAAGAGAGACTGACTGGCTCAGAAAATCAAAGGATGCCAACAAAACTAAGGATGAGGAGAATCTGAAAGTGTGGGAAAGAGAAACAGACACAGAGCTCTTTTTTACTGAATTCAAAAAGGTCTCCTCTCTTGTTTCTCCACGTTGCTTTTTACTCGGAGCGTGAGGATCACACCCGGTGCTGTGGAAAGGTGCTCACGCTTTATGTTGTTCCTGCTGCGACGCTAATTGTCTGCTCTGGGACACAGTAGCCATTTTTCCTTTCAGACAGCTATACCAGACTTTGAGGCTAATTTGCAATTATCTATTTTGTTTTATATTCCCTCAACTGATAAATCAAAATTTCATTATGCAAATTAAATTAAGTCCAGTGTGTTATTGTCCTCATCTCTCATAGCAGGCAGAATGCAGCAGCGGTGCAGGCGGGGAACTAAAAATAATGCCTTTCTTTAAGCGTGCTGGTAGAAAATTGTTCCATGACAAACGGGTAACTTTGAACATTCAGAAACTTTGCTGCCTTTATTGGAATGTGTATGTGTATAAAAAATAGGCACGGTCCATTTACACACTAACGTGAAAACCACACACACACAGTCACATAATCCTCCAGAACAGCATGCACTGGTGAGTTTGTAGCTCTATGTGTGTCAGTGGTGCTGGCTCAGAGCCCGCCTTCCACACAGCTACTCTAACCCCACGGACGGGGGTACATATGCCTGCTCCGCCCCGACGTAGATCAAACACAACGTACATTTATGAATGCGCCCCAAAAAATAACGTCAGCATAGAAATAAAGAATCAGCATTGGTTTACGTATTAGTTAGTAATCTATGGACGTGTCACAGGGTCTCAGGATCAACTGCCTTATTGCTTATGACAACTTCCTTTTGGCAGAAGATGGCATGTTCCTAATTTACTAAACGTTACAGCAGAAAATGCTGCTGCTGTTGCACTTTTGTGAGCTGCAGAGTCCTCGTCTGCTGGCTCAGACTATTAGCTATTAGCTTTTACTGTTAATCAGCTATTTCGACGTGCACCTCTAAATCTAAACGTCCTCTAACTTTGGAAAATTGATAAATGGAGCCTGACAACTTAGAAACTATGATTCTTACAAGTGTGGTTTGTATTGTTAACATACTGTACAGAAACTAACGTGTAAAGATTTAAAATATCACCTGACATTCAACCTCTGACCTCTCTTTCAAGGTCAATAGACTAATCTGAAGGTCAAAGTGATAATAATGCTATATAGAGCTATTCAATAACACTGCTGTGGACATATTGGACAGCCAGCAGTCCTTCGCCTGGGCGCATGCGTGGTTGAGGCATTGGAATACAAATTCCCTGCAGACGAGTCCAGTCACAAAAAACAGGCTGGCATGCAGAGATGTGCGAGCATCCTCACACTCACGATCTGTGACATGGACCATAGCAGACTCACAAACATGCAAAGTGTGCAATCACAGTGTGACTGACATACATGCACAGCTCTTTCTGCTTCTCTCGAACTGGTTCAGGTTGGTTTTGTCATCGTGTTGTCTAGTCTGTTTATATTATCATAATGATAATATAATAACCACAATGAGAACACAATCATTGCCATGAACCTTTTCTCAGTAAATTCAAACGTTTGTGGACACACAGCAAAGAAACGTCAGTCAGATATTTCAATGGGAAACTCCCATCATCTCCCAGCTTGACACAGTCCAACATGTCCAACAGTTGTCTTCCCCTCTGAAGAAAGCAACATTTCTTTACATACTTTATAGTTTTGCTACATTTGAACTGATTTTATTTTGCTTCATTTAACGTTTTCTTGTAAATTTGGATCATTCGTGCATCATTAACAGATTAAAGTTGCTCTCCTGGCCCTTCAGCCTGATGCTGCAGGCAGCAGGTTGACAGGAGCCTCGTGTCGGTACAAAGAGAGATACAGTATTGATTTCACTGTTGGATCTTATTGCACATCCTGTTTACCCCTGCTAATATGTTTGTTTGCTACGCAATACTTTGCTCGTGCGAGTGCAGCCCAGATAAACAAATATCAAGTGTGTGTGTGTGTCTGTGTGTGTGTGTGTGTGTGTGTGTGTGTGTGTGTGTGTGTGTGTGTGTGTGTGTGTGTGTGTGTGTGTGTGTGTGTAAAAGTTTCATTCAAGAAGACCTTAACTTTTGATTTGGTTATCTTTTTGATTCCTGACGCACAGACCGGCTCGATCATTATCTACCATCATCTAATTGCTCTTATGTTCCTGCTGTGCTCTGTGCTGGGCTGAAGTGAAATGAAGATGCTTCACTTCTTAATTAGGTTTTTCGAGGTTTGAGTGCAGAAACTGTAGTCATTTAATAGCCGTGGTGAGAAAACTTTATCTTGTGATACCGCAATCAATAACAACACAGGATTTCTTTCATCTCAGCTTGTTAGAACCACAGAAGCCTTGAAGTAGAACTGTGAACAGTGTGCAGCAGCGTTGCTAATGCGCCATGGATCGAGTACGGCGGCAGAGAGGAGCGAGCGACTGAATTATGCAAAAAGTGAGGAAGTTGTGTATTTAGCTGTGAAGTTGGTGTGTTTGGTCGAATAATGAGTGAGTGAGCGATGCTGTGATCGACTCTGCAACGCAAAGAATGATGCAATTCTCATAAATGAGCAAGTGAGTGAGCGACTCTATAAGCGAGTGATACAATTGTTTGGTCGGGGGGGCAAAAGTTTGGAGTCATTATATGAGTGAGTGAATAATGCAGTTAGTGCATGAATGATGAAAGAAAGTAGTGCGTGGGCGAGTGGTGCACTTAGTTTATAATGGAGAGAGTGTTAAGTGAGTGAGTACAACTGGGGATAAGAGAGTAAACCAGTGAGCCAGCGTACACTGGAAAGGAAAGTAGTGCACCTGAAATTATATCATTTAAGCAAATAGGAAATATAACAAGATTACAGTAAACAGTGTGGAAATACCTGTTTAATATCAGCCTGTACATCGTACAGTCCATCCATCCTCTCCTGTTTATCCTTTTCAGGGTTGCTGGAGCCAATCCCAGCTGTCTTAATGCGAGAGGCAGGCTACACCCTGGACAGCAGGGGCAACACATGCATGCACATACCTGTGGGAGGAAGCAAAAGTATCCGGAGAGAACCCACACAAACACGAGGAGAACATGCAAACTCCACACAGAAAGACCTGATGGTGGAATCAAACTCAGGACCTTCTGGCTGTGAGGCAACAAAAAAAATGTACAGTGTGTTTAAAATCAAACATTAAGTATCGGGATGTAGTTAAAAAATAAAATAAAATGAGATGTTAATGAGAAGCATTTGATGAACTTCTTGATGCATTCTCAATTATTCAGGTAAGTAAATCTCCAAAAGTTGAATCTGTTCATCTGGACGTTTTCAGTGGGAGAAATGTTTCGTCATCATCCAGGTGACTTCTTCAGTCTCAGCTGACTGCAGGTTTCCCCAAATCTTATAAACAGTACATTTGCATAATGACTGAAACCAGCCCACTGAAGGAACAATGGGCTGTACCCAGGGGAGTCTACACCAAGTCTGTATGGTTTACCGAAGATACATAAACAGGGTGCACCTTTAAGACTGACTGTCTGTATGATCAACTCGGTCACTTATAACATCTCGACGTTTCTGGCTTCGATCCTCAACCCGCTGGTAGGCAGCTCTGAACACCACATCCAGAACACCCTGGATTTTGTTGAGAAGGTCAGAGATGTCATTATGAAGGCAGATGAAACAATGATCTCGTATGGTGTTATACCTCTCTGCACGGAAGCGTTGGAGGTAGTTTGTAAGAGATTACAGGATGACCCCAACCTCAGCAACAGGACCACTCTCAGCATCGACCAAGTGTGTTTGAACTGTGTCTTCACTCCACCTACTTCACACACAAGCGTCAGTTCTACAGGCAGAAACATGGGTGTGCCAGTTTCACCCAGTGTGGCCAATTTGTACATGGAAGAAGTGGAAAAGAGGGCTTTGCTATCCTACCCTGGAACACCACCAAGCCATTGGTTCAGATATGTGGATGACACCTGGGTGAAAATCAAATCTCAATCAAATTTTGTCCCTTTCATAAGCTCAGGTGTGGGCAATTAGGTATTCTCTAGCAAACCTGAAGCTGCGAGTGCTTGGTCCAAGCTGGGCAAGTTGGTACTTTTAACTTCTTTCTATGAAAGCTTGATGCGGGCCCCCTAAACTTCTGTTAGAACGGTGGGTTATAGAACAATGTACCACTTGAGTTCTGGCTGTGAGATTTACAGTTATTTGCACCCTTGTAGGAGGGAACCATTGCGTTCCTGCGAGAAACGTGTAGTGGACCTCACCACCACTGACCAACATTTATTAGGGTGTGACACGAACTTGTGGACAGGTAATGAAAACAATACAGTTGGAGGGATACTCCCGCTGCGTTTCACTGTCCAGCGTAAGTCATCTCCTGCTTTTATTTACAGAGTACCGAGCTGCTGCTTTGCCGAGTGGATTTCTGGCTGCGGGCAAAGGATCCGACACATCAGTGTGTTTGAATTTGTCTTAACCTGGTGTCATTCGACAGACTGTGACTGCTGCGGCTGTCGATTTTGTTTGCTTCTTGTTTTACTTTTCTGTATCAGTAGGCACCGCAGATATTGATTGTCTTTTAGTGTTTTACCCTTTTTTTTAATATATATAGATATACATATTGTTGCAGACGGTGAAGGCGCTGCGTGGAAAACAAATCCTTTTTTTGTCTTGCCGCGTTTTGCATGCACAGCGGTGGGCCTGAGTGAAGACGGCACTGAAGATTTGCCTTTTTATAGTGTCTTGCCCATTTGGGGTTCTGTGTGAGTTGCCGTCCCTTTTTAACGTGTGTGATATGTTGATTTGTGCTTAACCGGTTTCCCGCAGCGCTTATCCTGTCTCACGGGCAATCATACAATTTTTATCCTTTTTTTATTGTATTTAATAAAGTAAAGTTTTTAATTGTTTTTAGGTGCAGCTGTTACAAGGTTACTTTTATTTTGTATTAAAATTAAAACCTTTTTAACTGACTGTGCGCCTACGGCTCCGTCCTATTTTAAATAGGTACCTACCACGGGTCACATAAGCGAAAACCTGTAGTGATCCCATATGTGTCAGGAGTATCGGAGCAGTTGAGACGCATTTTTTCTAAACACCGGGTCTCTGTGGCTTTTAAACCCCAAAACACGCTGCGCCAAAAACTGGTCCACCCCAAGGATCCCCCGACACAAACAGAGTAACATAGTGTACGCTGTTAAGTGCCAGGAGGATTGCCAGGATTTATACATCGGGGAAACCAAACAACCTCTAGCGAAGCGGATGGCACAACACAGAAGAGCTACCTCATCAGGCCAGGACTCTGCAGTTTATTTACACCTACAGGCCAGTGGACACTCTTTCAATGATGAGGATGTACACATCCTGGACAGGGAGGAACGCTGGTTTGAGGGCGGAGTCAAGGAGGCCATTTACGTGAAAAGGGAAAGACCATCTCTGAATGGAGGAGGGGGCCTAAGGGTACATCTGTCACCATCTTACAATGCTGTGATTGCAGCCATTCCCCAACTCTCTGTGAATGGTACTCATGACCATTGATCAGTGGGTTTTGATCAGTGGGTTTTGGTCAGTGGTTGTTGATCAATGGTCATGAGAATTTGCATAATTAAGATTAAGGAACTGACCTCACAGCCCATTGTTCCTTCAGTGGACTGGTTTCAGTCATTATGCAAATGTCCTGTTTATAAGATTGAAACCTGCAGTCAGCTGAGACTGAAGAAGTCACTTGGATGAGTGACGAAACGTTTCTCCCACAAAACGCTACGTCCAGATGAACAGAATCAACTTTTGGACATTTGATGCATTTGTGCAGCACAGTGCTGAATAGCATTTGCCGATTTGACTAAAACAGTGACGATGATATCTATTCAGGCATGAAGTATCACATCGGTTAGCTTCCATAATCGTATTCAACTGAATATTCCCAGCTCTCCCTCAGTTTCCAACCATGAAAGACCTGCTAATAACAGAAATAGAAAATATGGTTTCTAATCAAGTGTTTGGTCACGTTTGTCCGTTTGGGTAGAACATTGCAGCATAACATCGTGGAGTCACCAGGATGTTATTTAAAATGAGGTTGCACAGACAGGCTGGTCTACCAGAAATCTGAATATTTAATCATCATCTACAAAATAATACGTTAGTAAAATAAAGGTTTCAAACAAATAGTATATTTATATATGTTTACTTACAGAATATAGGCATAATGTAGAGGTGCCTAACTGTACTGAGTTACATTACTACTGGTCATATCCAGTTTTCACCCAGTGGTGTTGGACATTATAAGATTATTCAGTGGCATTAGTGGCGTTCATGTTATTAGCAGGTCTTTGATGCTTGGAAATGGAGGAGGAGGCAGGAAGTGTTCTGAGGATATGCCGCTGTAATCCACTCCATCTGTGTATATAAAGAGCTCGTCTCATGACAACTAAAACAACTGCTGTTGTTTTCATTTAACATCCTCTTATTTCTCTAGATTTTTGCCGGGAAAATAGGAAATAGGTGCAGTAATTTAATGACACGTGTGCAAACAAACATGCTAATACAGTGTGTAGGTTCTCTGTCCAGATGATCCCACACTGCTTCAATAATATGGATGTGCAGGCTGTGGGGAGGCCCATCCATGACTCATACTGTTGCATTATTTGCTTTTACTGCATTGACTGTGTGTTTGGGATCATTGTCGTGCTGAAAAATGAAGTTGTTGCCAATCAGCTGTTACCATCTTTCTGGATGGTAGTGCAGGGTAATCTGACAGTACTCTACTTGTGTAATGTGCACCTCAGTCTTTTCTTCCTGTTTCCATTCATTCATTCATGGCTTCTTGACAGCCAGCCTTCCACTGGAATCAATTCTTATGAAGGTTCATGGATCAACTGAAGGGCCCGATGCATCTCTCTCTCTCGGTGCACAAATACAGTTTTCTGTCTGTATTTTTTAAGGTTCATTTTGTGTAGAATTAAATGAGAAATGAGAACGAATGATAATTTTGAGATTGTTAGTGTCCCTGGTCGGTGTACAGCACTGTTCATAAAATCAGTCGACAGTTGTTTTCATCAGTACGAAGACAAAACACAATAGAAGCCTGAGTCCTTCAGACTTTGTGATCAGCGTCCTAAATCCTTAAGGTAGTATTGTCATGATCTGACTGTGTGCAGGACCCAAATGCAGACTCACAGAGACTTAAATTCAAAACACAGCTTTATTTGCTGAATGGAAAATTATACGCAACTAAACTGGGAAATTATAAGACCTAAACACATGGAGAAAAACACGGAGAATCACACGCAACCAAGAGGGACAGAAGAAAACAAAGGGCTAAAATACAGTGAAACAGAGCACGCAAAGCTAAACATAACATAAAACATAAACATAAAACAGGAAGTAACGGGAACACACGCACAGAGACACGACTGGGGAAACATGGATGACATGACAGGCGGGGGGAACACGAGGAGGGAAGCACGACACAAGAACTCACGACAAATATAAAACACAGACACACAGAAAGAGACACAGAGGGCAAAGACAACAGAATAAACTCAAGATTAACAAAATGGATTTAAACATCACAAATCATAATACAAAATGACAAAAAATACAAGAAAACTCAAAGCGCTGGCTCAGATGACCCAGGACCATGACGTGTGTTAAAAAACTTTGAAAGACCTTCAAAAAGCCCAGAGAATTATTGCTCAAGGCCACTTTAACAATATCTCCATGGAAGCAAAATAAGAAGAAATTAGGAGTGCCGGGATACTTTAATGTAAATGATCAAAGCCTGAAGAAATTCATTTTATTAATAATGATAAATGAGAGCCAGCAGATTATTATGTAAATGAGAAACTTGGAGGAGGGGGGCAAAGGTGACGTGACTCCATGATGTAACTTCACCTGAATTTGTTAGGAACAGCAAAACAAGCCATGAAACATCAAAACTGACACATCATCTTTTTGAAGTGCCGATTTTAGAATTTACTGAAGCGAATGATGCAATTAGAGACCGAGATGTATGAAATAAGTGTTTAGGCGAGCAAATGAGTTACTAAGTGAATGACTTAACAAGTGAGCGAGCGAGGCAACTAAGCGATTGGGAAAGGAAGCAAGTGGGCGGGTGAGTGGGAAAGTGAACAAGTAGCCAAGTGAGCAAAGCAGCAAGTGAATCATGGAGCACCAACAAGCCATGCAAGCTGAATTTTTATGCTGACCTGCAGAAGAATGAGCCCGCTGCCAGTGATTGCCTACAGAGTTTACAGTGTAATCATCCAGGTGTAATGACACCCAGCTTTGTAGGAGTTTGCATTTGAAATAGAAGGAATTAGATCACAGCATGAAATATTGTTTGAGAAATACACACCAGTGCCATCACATTAATAAAAGGAACGAAAGAAGGACTGAATGAGTGGGAGAAAAGGTGAGAAAGTGCAATTGGCAGACATAAAAAGATAACACAGCGAATCTGATTGAGGTGGTTAATGAGAATAAAAGAATAAAATGAGTGGAAGAGGTAAAAAGAAAACAAGAAGGAGAGAGAAGGAGGAAGAGACGGGCGACTGTTTGATGGTTCTGAGGCGGACAGCAGACGTGACTGCACGGCAGAGAATAACAATACAGCAGCATCAGTGCGGTTACATAAGACTGTGCACGGAGCTTTCCACTCTTCCATTCAGGCCAGTGCCTCAGGAATAAGTACATTCATATTTCTGCTGCCACTGAATGGGAGACAGAGTTTCATTTGAAATTGTTGAAAATGGTTTAAAAACGGTTCGGCGCCGAGCCTCGGCGTCACATTTGTCTTCAACAAGTAGAATGGCTCCGGGGCAAACAGGCTGTAATAACAGACTGATTGGGTTAAAGCAGTTTTGACATCAGGAGTAACCGAGGATGTACAGATGTTGCTTTTCCTTACCCTCAGTGGACTTAAAGCTTTGCAAAACTGAAGGATTCTGCTGTTTGTTGTCTTCTGACTGGACAACGAGCCACCTGCAATCAGCTTGCTCGGCGAAGCTGGAGTTTTCAGGTGCGCTGAGCAACCGACACACGGGAGGCCTGTCGTGCCATCGGCCATCCCACACACATACACATGCTGCAGTACTCCATGAGAATCACAGCAGCTTCAAAGTAGACACGATACACAGTCATGTTGAATCCCATCTGTGCGTTGAAGTGGGTGTTGTGTTTAACATGCTTGGCATTGTGTTGAGAAAAATAGTTTGGGTGTTTCGAACACGACTAAACAGGGAAGTGGACGGTGGCGAGTTAAATAAAAGAAACTAACAAAAATGCAGAAATCTGTAAGAATTAAAATATGATTCACTGCTTTTAAAAAATGCTTTCTTTGCAGTTGGGGCAAACTCCTATTAGACAAATAACTTGACTTCAATTTGTTACATTTGAACAGGCAAATGTAACAGTGTTATGATTGAAACAGGGCTGCATCTGAAACAAGCTTTTACTCTGTCTGAGTGATGATGACTCATTCATATGACAGATCGAGGATCTCGGTACAGTTGATTTATATTAGCAACGAGCACAGATGCTAACAAACTACCTCTACACTACACACAGTGTGTGAAGCCTTTGCTATTCTAACATGATGGTAAACTCAACACGGGAAAAATGTAAATGTACAGGGTGGGCCATTTATATATGAAAGAATAAAGTTACGTTGAAACCAAGCACACCATTGTTTTTCTTGTGACATTGCCAATAAGTTTGATGTGTCACATGGCCCTCTTCCTATTGAAAAAACAAAAGTTGTATCCAAGATGGCCGACTTCTAAATGGCCGCCATGGTCACCACCCATCTTGAGGAGTTTGCCCCCTCACATATACTAATGTGCCACAAACAGGACTTTAATATCACCAACCATTCCCATGTTATTACGGTGTATCCATAAAGTACCTTATTGAATATTTGTTTCATGCCCCCATCATACGCTGCTACTCCCTTTATTCTATTGCACAATACTATGTCACTTATTAGAATCGCCTGCACTGATAGTTAAGCTATTTATTCTCGAGGATATAGTTATATATATTACTTCGTTAGAGTTATTTGATACTATGTCTTGTACTATCCTACTGTATATTACTGTATACTACTATTCTTATTGTATATATTGTATATCTTATTCATGCTTTGAGCATGTACATGACAAAAGAATTTCCCTCGGGATAAATAAAGTTGTTCTTATTCTTATTCTTAAATGGCCCACCCTGTACTTTAGCAAAGAGCACATATCTGTCAAATAACAAACGCGTCTTATGCAAAAACTATAACCAGAATTTAATTTGCTTTTATATTTGAGGTATTATATTTGACATTTAATTCTATGTAAAAACTTCAGACCCCATCAGAATCAGCACAAAAACGAACACTTACATTTAATGAGGCTATGCAAACTCAAAGAAAACACCACTGTTATCCACACTGACAATCACAAAACAAGCAGACACCAAAAGTACAGCTGAAGTCATGCTGGAAAATACCAAGAAGGTATTTGGTGTATCCTCCGGACAGAGAGAAGAAGAAAAGGAGACTTGGTGGTAGAATGAGGAAGTACAAGAAAGTCTTCAAAGGAAGAAGTTAACAACAACAAAGTGGGATTCTCTGAGCCGAGGCATACGGCAGAGAGCGAGATGGGAGAAGCAAAGAAAAAGGATTACAGTGAGTTGTATGTAAAGCTGGATACTCAGGAAAGAGAAAAGACTCGTTAGGCAGAAAGAAAAAGCTGGAAAGGATGTGCAGCAGGTTAGGGTGATGCAGGTGGAAGTGTATTAATTTGGGTTGAGGAGGTAGTGTGAGGCGCTGATGAATGAAGAAATGAAAGAGGAGGACGGATGGAGAGAGAAGTGCAGAGGATTATTAAGGATGGAGAGAGGGCAGCTCTGAAGAGGATAAAAAGTGGAAAGACGACGGTCTGTAACAGATGCATGTCTATTAAGCATTCATGATCTAAAAACAGGAAGAATGTCATTTGCACCACATGTGACATTGGACCAAATTATTGATTACAATGTAATGTTCTTCCATTATGTACACAGTGCACCATCAGGAAGATTAAAGTATTTTTGATTAAGCAGTAAAGGAAGCAGTGAGTCAGTGGGTGAATCAACCCGGCATTAAAAAAGCCATAAAACACAAAGTGCCTTCTATTCGCCTGAGCATTGTCTGGGGGGGTGTTCCCAAGTGATTCCAGGCTCTGTCTGCTGGCGCTCCTCTCTCTGATACCATCAGGGGCCGCAGCACCAATCCCGGTCGCTGTGGAGACTGACACTGCCGTGGCACACGCATGCAGGGAGGAACACACCCGCAACAGAACACACACGCAGAGAGCGACGCAATGCACCGGCAGGAGTGCAGCTCGAACATGGGCGTGGGGGGCACCTGAGCCATCTGTCTCCATAAGAGCCTGTTTGAAAAGGAGCTTGCATACACACACACATTAATTAGACAAGGCTATATGTATGCAAATTCATGCGTGGAGGCCATGACTGGACATGTACCTTTTACTTCATGTGTACAATTACCAAAGAGTACACACATGGATGAAAACACAAGGAGGTTTATTATATGGCACAGAGCTCCATCAGGCTCTGACAGAAGGAATCTGGTAAGTGAATTATAATCATCCCCCCTCAGAAACTAACACGAACGACTAAAATAAGAATGAGAAAAAAAATTATTACATAACAAGAGATGGAGGGAGCCGCTGCAGCATGCTGTGTTGGCATGATTCCATCAGAAGATAAATATATTTGAATTATAACCTGGTTTCTCAATTAACTGCTCATAGAAGCGATCTGATGTGCATTTACATTCAAATCATTCTCAAAAAGCTCTCAACAGTGGCCCTCAGTCACCAACATGCGCCTATTCCTACCTGCGTGTACACACTAGTGAAAGTCTTTGTAAAGCCAGATTTCACCAATAAGCATATGAAAACTTTGATTGTCCTGGAGAAAGCTGTGAAGTTACAGGAGACACGTTTTTTATTGTAAGGTAAAGACTCCAGTGAAATGTCAGTAATCATACAAGCCCCTATGGGCAAGCACCTGGTGACAGTGGGAAGGAAAAACTTCCTTTTAACAGGAAGAAACCTCCTGCAAAGCTTTAGGCAGGGGCAGCCACCTGCCATGACTGGCTGGAGGTAAGTGCTGGGAGACTTTAACAGACAGAGAGCACACTGGGAAAACAGGAGCACCACACAGCAACACAAAGACAACGGTTACAAACACACACAGAATACACTGCGGTATGGTGTGGGAACAGCTGGGAAACAACAATAAAAGAGTCAGGGGAAGTTAAAGCAAATACAGGCAAGAGACTACCAAAATAAAACAGGAAATAACATAAAAAGGAAAAAACTTTACACGGAGACAGACTCAACAAGATGCAGGAAGACACTAGGAAAGCTGGACTAGGAGCTGCAGGTCTGACAAGGTCCTCAACGTCAAGGAAGATTTTTTTCAACTGGCGGAAACAAATACGTTAAGGTCATTTCACAGATGTAGCATTGAGGACTGAGCTGCTACTGTTATGTGTGGATGCAGGAGAAGCGGTTATACTTCCATTCTGTCGGCAAACAAATTATTACCCCGCCAAATGACAAAGCCCACAGGCCTTGTTAGGATGTCTAACGTCCTTGCATCGTTTCTCTTCACTGGACTCAAGGCTGTCGTAATTGCGTCTAATTAAATCAACTGAAATCTGCTCTGTGGCAACGCTGGAAGGTCGGCACATTCAGAAAGGACTCCCTATCCAAACCTGTCCTGATTAGATGCAGTGATATAAATGTAAAAAAGAAAGAAAGAAAGAAAAGTAGCGAGCTCTCTGATTGCCCACTTGGCTGTTTGATTGTAGGTCAAGTGCTGGGCGTTTGGCTGCGTCTGAGCTTGATTAAGGTTTTATTATTCAAACGCAGACCTTTTCATGACCAGATTTCAGACTCGAGGGTAAACCGAGTACAGGAAATAGGACTTCCAAGCTGTGGGAAAATTTGGCCGTTTCTCGTTATGCTTTCGCTCTCATCTTAGTTGTTGTTGGAAATATTCTGAAGCTTACAGATCCCCAAACTCCCCGCAGACTTTGATAGGATGAAAAACTGGTCAGAGGCACGCGGATCTTGAAATGATGTCCTCGGCTGGGCGTCTTTGATAGCCCAGCGTGGGGGCAGACGAATTACCCAGCAACTGACGCAGACCACAACAAAGTGTTTCCTTTCTCTCTATCTGCTTCGCTGTCACACGGTTCACAAAATACCACAGTAGAACAAGACAAACATGCATGTGCAGCACAGCGACGCACCCACACACAGTGCTGCAGATAAGAACAGGAGGAGTGTGCTTTGAATTATTGAGCCAAGATGATAAAAATAGGCTTTCAAAAGCAGCTCCATTAAATATTCACAGGCGTATCTTAAGGAACTCGGGCCGATGCTGCAGAGTCGTTCCTGTGCATTGCTCCTCTGTTTCAGAGAAACTCCCCTCTGGGCGGGGCGGGGGGGTTACATTACAAATGAAGGTCCTTAATGTTTCCCGCCCTAAACGACAAACTGTTACATTCATTTTCTCGCACTCCACCGACCAACACACTTTAAGTTGGTTGTAGAAAATGTAAATGAACAAACTAAACCGTTTATTCTGCTCTGACGTCAAACTTGTTGATTACGTGCTCATCTACATGAATGTAAGTTTGAAAATAGTTATTGTTTGGAGAGAAATCATTGACTCAAAACTGTGCAAGGTGTGTTCGAGTGTGTTAGTATTTTGTCGTATATTTCATACGATGTCAATGCAGTACTTAAGCACACTGCATTTCTTTATATTTTGCTAAAATATAAAATATAAATGGGACATGGTTGTACAATTCTAATGAAACTGAAAGTCAACATTTGGTATGATTAACTTTATTCTTCAGCACAGCCTAAACTCCCGTATAAAAGCTTTTACTGTGATTTCGAGGATCCTTAAAAACTGTCTGGCCACAAAAAACTGGTGTAAAAATATTATATAGTAATATTTTTTTCTTCTTTAAATGAGTCAGTATTTTAAAACTACTTTAGCCTGAAATATAGGTATCAATTATTAATCATTTTTAATAATATTTTTTGGATTTTAACCCTTCAAAGGTCAGTACGTTTACATAGTTCCACTGTTTTTTATTGAAAAAAACCAACAACAAAAAACTAAAGTCATTTCCATAAACTACATTTTAGAAGTATATGAATATTATTTTTATTAGGGCACTGAGATGGGTCAATGATTGGCAGCAACATAGATTTGGATGCTTTTTTAATTTTTTCTACAGATTTTTTTTTTAAACTCATCCAGGAAAATAATGCTGCCCTCAAACGTCTGTCTAAGTGTTATATATTAATACTTTTACCACTTTGAATGACACGGTGTTTTAAAACTACTTCAGCCTGAAATATAAATATCCAATAATAGTTAGAGTTCATGGAGGTGGTGCAGAGGCTGGAAGTGGACAGACTCTGGTCTTTGCATGTCGGAGCATCTATCCATAACCCTGCAGTTCCTGTCTGTCCACATAAGCAACTGAGTATTTCCCATGCAGGTTGGTCATGGCTACAGTTTGCTACAGGGTTTCATCCATCAGCAGTAGGTGCCTTTTTTATGTTTGAATGATTCACACTGTAGGTCAGTGTTAGAGGCTTAGCAAACAAAAAACATTCCTCTGAAAATGAGTGAAAGAGCAGCCAATATCTGCTACAGAAAGCCTGGAGAGCTGGAGTTTTGCTGTGACGGGATCTCAGATGAAATTTTTTGCAGTGGGGAGCAAGGCTGGATCAGGTTTCTGTCAGTCCCTCATAAACTGGCTTTCTCCTCGGGGTCTGGGAGCAGATTTGAAAGAGATCAAACCTACAGAACGAGCCTCCTAGGTGCCTCGAAAGGAGACTGAATAAATGAAAATACCCACCCACGACTTGGCTGCTGCTTATTCATGAGGGGTTGCCACAGTTTCTTAGTCTTGATTTGGCAGATTTTTATACTGGATGCCCTTCCTGATACAACCCCAACAGATCTGTGTGTGAAAAACCTGAAGTGGAGGCACTGAGTAACAGAGACACAAGCATACTCACACTCAACACTCAACCTCTGCGCTCACTGCCTCTCAGTGATTTAAATTCCAGAACCTGCTTTTGAAGGCACGGTGGCACGGTGGTTAGCACTGTTGCCGCACAGCAAGAAGGTCCCGAGTTCAATTCCACCATCAGCCCGGGGTCTTTCTGTGTGGAGTTTGTGTGGGTTCTCCCCGGTTACTCCAGCTTCCTCCCACCATCCAAAGACGTGCAGTTAGTGGGCATTGGTTAATGGATCAATCCAAATTACCCATAGGTGTGAATGTGAGTGCGAATGGTTGTCTGTCTCTGTGTTAGACTGGTGACCTGTCCAGGGTGTACCCCGCCTCTTGTCCTATGACAGCTGGGATAGGCTCCAGCGACCCTGAAAAGTGGAAGGATGTTTTTGAAGGCTACTTCCCCTCCAGAGAGGTCAGGTTTCATTAAACTAAATTTGGGCTGCTGGGTATCAGAGGGCTGACAGTGTTGTGCAGAGCTAACAAGCACCGACAGTACATATGTCACATTATAAGCCTCTGTTCTACAACAACAACCACGTCACTGTTTGTGGAGGAGTTCCTCTTTTAAATCTACAAGGTTGTGGCCGTATGCAGCGTGAACTTGTGAGTGTAGTTTTCCAGATTTTGATCCAAATGTTTCTGTAGTTTTACTGCTGAGGAGCAAAAACGAACCTAAAAAGAAGAGAAATGTGGCCACTGCAGGTGCACAGCTAACAATTATGCCGAGCTTGAAAAATGAAATAGTGGTGCATGCTCAGAGTAAATATACACGCTTGTCTACTCAAACACAGGCTGAAGGAAGGTTGTTCTCACGCCTGGGGTGTTCAGGTCCTGACCTGATTATGTAGCTACAGTTTAGGTCTGCTTATAGTGTGTGTTCTCATATGCACACTGCTCAAAATCCATTATAATAATAATAATAATAATAATAATAATACATTTTATTTGAGGGCGCCTTTCTAAAATCCAAGGTCACTTTGCGAAGAGAAAAAGACATCAATAAAACAGTAGATTAAAATAGATTCTAATAAATTAAAATACAGAAACCAGCAAAATACAACCACAAACAATAAATTTAAAAAAACAAACAAAAAAAACATGATTTGACAGCAAGTAAAATCTGTTTTAAAGCGAGTAAGCCAGTTTAAACAAGTAGGTTTTGAGTTGTGATTTAAATAAGGGAATCTATATTTGTCAAGGCTGAAGGAAGTGAGTTCCAGAGCCGAGGAGCAGAGCGACCGAAAGCTCTGTGCCCCACAGTGGAAGGCGAGCAGAAGGAACAACCAAACGAGTGGCAGATGAAGATCTGAGAGAGCGGGAAACTGTGGTGATATGAAGCAGATCACATGTGTAGTTCCCACCAGAAAGAACTGGAATAAAGCATATCCATGGTTTAGAGATTTGATTTTTTTTATCTTTAAACCTTCAAACTAATCACTGAGAAGCTTACCAAAATAAGAATTACTGGAAAAACAATATAAGTCATTTGCATGACAGTACAAACCAAATGACTAACATCTGCGTATCTCCTCTGAATGTCATGAATATCCATGTCCCTTCCCTGCTGGTAACTTTAGAAATGTCACAATGTGACCGGCCTGGTGTTCACAGCGCTCAGGAAAATGTAGGCAGAAAAACACAATGGTGGCGGCTGGACGCCTGCTATAATCTCAGGTTGGTATCCATATGATCTGAATTGCCCTTAGAGATGGACAAGCTTCTGAAATAAGTCATGGGACACATTGTGTCTAGTGATGGACTCCACGTACGCAGCAGTATTCCTCAGCACTGATATGTGCAGGGTGAGCATGTAAAAGCATCCAAAGAGTGTAAAAACATTTGAAACGTGTACAGGAAAGACCCGAGTTTGGGTGGAAACTAGAAGAGCAAAATGCAGAGCACACAGAGTTCATTGATCTGCCTTTTATCGATTAGGCATTAACCTGAGCGCAATCAATCAAATTCATAATGGCTTTATTTTATGAGCAAAATCAAAGGGCTCATTATGGCTTCCTTTCCAGAGAGGGTGCTGTTCTCTCTGCGCTGTTACTCAGAAAACCTCCTGGTCTCTGTTGTGCGTCTGAAGAGTGTAATCAGTGAAATAAAACAAGGCAGCAGCTTCCAAATGCTGTTTGAAGTAGCAACACCAAGGCTGACATGTCAGCAGCAGCACTCTTACAAGCCTCTGCATTTATCCACCTACATACACCGTCCAGCTGCAGTATTGAAACATTTTTGAGTCCTGTTATTCACGCCGATGTTACTTTGATACTTACCTCATGGCAGATAATCCCATCCCCAATGGGATTGTTCTGTTCCATCACAAAGAGAGCTCGAGGCATTGGCCTAGCTTCCTCTGCAGCACTTCAGCATTAGCAAGATACAAACTTGATCTTTGGAATCACACAGCCGGAAAAATGCCCTGCTAACACCCTGGTGCTGAAAGTCTCAGTTAATTTAGGCGTCCAGTGTTCAGGCCCTGATGGTTCAAAGCTGAATGCACAATTAATAAGAGTCACATAATAACATATAGGAGTCATAAAACGAGTCTGTATTCTCTTTAAACACAGAATCCAAATTTGCTGCGTATACTGATGCCAAGCACGTGTCAGATGTTTTGGGCTGAAACATGAAACCGCTGCTGAAAGATGCAGTGCTGTTAATGGCTGCGTGAGGCAGGATCCAAAGAGAGTCCGCCCAACTTTGACATGCCCTCTATGTCTGATGGACATGCCATCCACATTCCTCATCATCACAACAGGTAAAAACACCAGCCCAGGAGGTAGTGCATTTGCCCCATGATCGGATGGTTGGGGGTTCAAATCCAGCAAGCGGCTACCCTGAGGTACCCCGGAGCAACGTACCGTCCCTACATACTGCTCCCTGGGTGCTGGATTGGTGGCTGCCCACTGGGTTAAATGCAAAGAGTAATTTCCCTACAGGGGATTAATAAAGTATGCAAAAAAAATGTCTTACATTTTCTCTTCCAGGGGAAAAAAAGTTATCCATGTTAGGAGGCATGTACTTCAGACAGAGAGACAAAGACGACTGGGAAGAAGAACAGGGCTGCTACGATGAGGTGATTGCAGGAGAGGTTTTAGGGTGACATGCTGATATGTAGGAAGGAAAAAACATCTGCAGGGCAAAAAGGAGGAGGCAGACAGGAAGGTCGCAGGGAGCATGATGTAATAAGGGCATGGAACGAGCATTAGAGGGAGCCGAGGACGGATAAAGACAGAGAGAAACAGGAGGGAGAAACCAGAAAAATCAAACGAATGAGTGACAGACAGAGGAGTGAGCAGAGTGGCTGAGGGAGAGACCGTTTGAGTGTGTTGCAGAGCAAAGAGACAGCAGCAGAGAGCGTGAGGGGGGGAAGCCCGATACATCTCCTCTGGAGGGGAAATTGCATTGCTAAGGATTTATTGCTTCAAGTGTAATTGGGTTCAACCAGCGCCAGGAGAGAAAATCCATTGAAGTCTTCTCTGCGGTGCAGTAGAGAGCAGATTGTTGAGCCGCCGTCTCTCCCACCTCCCTGCTGCAGAGCGAGACATTACCACACCAATGAAGCGGCTCAATCATCCACCCCAACGCGAGCGCACCTAAATAGTGTGGGGACTGGGGGGGGCACTAATAAGAAATCCTCATAATTTTAGCTACTTAACAGCTCAGCTCAACATCTTTCTCAAGTGACTCTGAGCTGCTGCTGATAGTCTGACTCCACTCAGCCTGTGCTGTTATTACAGGCTGCAATAAAATGTCCATAGATGAAGCTGATTGTTTCAGGGCTTTTATTCTGTTTCCAGCTGCAGACGAGCAGGCCAGGGCCACCTCCAGACTGTTTTTTATAATGGGAGCCACTGGAAATATTGGGGTGGCACACCAAAAACAGAATTTTTAGTTTTATGATGATGTACTGGCCAGTGGACACATATTCACATAAAGCCGTGAACCTCAAAAATGACTTGGTAATGTGTAGAGATTATTTGATTTGCTTTACCGTAATGACCACATGTCTCTGATTGTTTTTGTGATATTCTTGAACAAGGTCTTAAGGCACAGCCAATCAGACCTGTTCACTGTACATGTGTGGATGCAGCACGGAGGTCTGAACAGGGAGTCCCTATGCATTACACACCATGCACGCATTGGTTACTATATTACGAAAGTCCTGCCATATGTTCTGAACTAACAACAAACAAAACTACACAATGAATTAAACATTATTTATATATATATATATTTTTTACTTATGAGTTGAATTCCAGCTGCAAATTCAATTTTACACTCTGGTGATTAAAGCAGGTGGCTTTTTTGAAACCTTGTTGATGGTGTGGGGAATACAGGAAATCTGGGGAAACATCTTCCTTGCACTTCCTGACCCCACTCTCGCTCATGTTTGGAGAATGCGAGTGAAGCTGTTGGCATTGGCTGTGCAGTGATTTGTTTTTTAGTGTGGAGCGCGTCAGAATAGAATCGTTTGTCAGCCCAGCGGCATCATAAATTATACTTAGCGAGCCAAATCAGAGAAAAAGTGGTGCTCAATAAAGACATGAGGACCAGGACTTTGAATTTGAGCATAGCTGTCGTTGACTTTGTTGAGAGAAAGGCCTGAAAGATGAAGCTTTCACCAGAAATGATTCTTAAATGAAGAATTGAATAAATGAGCTTGTTTAGGCGCTCCAGTCAGTCTGTGAGGGTTTGTTTCAATGGCCTTCTCTCTTGTTTTTGATTATAGGCTTTTAAACATTATTGTTGTGTTTATGTTTTTGCAGCAGCGCTAAATCTGTTGGGTCTTTGATTCATTATTGCTGTATGATATCATAGCAGCTGATGAGCAGTGAAGCAGCCGTTGAGCCTGACTTATGGAAAAAGAGAGAACTCAATGTTAAGGAGCAGCTTTCCATTTATCAGTGGGTCCACTCCCACAGCATTGTGTCTTTCTTTTCTTTAAAATACAATTTTGTGCTTCTTCTGCTTCAAATGCACAAATCTATCAAGTTCAGGTATTTAACTGATGAGGTCATAAGTAGTTCCTGATTGGTCCAATTAGCGAGCGCCTTCTCATTCACTCTGCAGAGGTGAGACAGCAGCCTTCGTTTTTATGGTTTTGTTTGTCAAATCAAAACAAAAAACTTGCCTGATTACTTATCAAATTCTCTGCCTCTGGTTTATCCATTCATCCTTCCTTCCTCTTAGCTATTTACCCTACAGGGTTGCAGAGAGAAGCAGGTCACAGTCCCAGCACAGAGGTTTACATGCTTTAAATGTGAATGCATGCACTGTACATATACATAACAAACACAGATGGATCCTGCACTGCCACTACAAGAGCCCACTGCTTATAGTTTCGTTTCTTTAGTCTTGCAGGTGAGTGTTAGGTTCCTGCACACAAGTGCCAAGTCTCTTGGGACTCCACTGACCATACCGACGCCCAACCAACCCACCGAGCACCCACACCCACCAATGCTCATTAAAGATGAACACACATCTCCTCCATACCTGCTTCATGCCCAGGAGGACGGGGCTGTGGCCCCCCACACCCTCTAGCAGATCATCACATGAAGGAACCTGTTAAATACAAGCGCGCTCACGCTCACAGGTGTACACACGGGTGCTCACACACACAAACTACACCCTTTTTGGCTCCTACCTCAAAGCACACTGTGCGCTGTCGATTCTACGTGCTGCACAATAATATTCAATATTTAGTATTTACTGTTATATTCACATAGATCATCGCGATGATGTTGTTCTTTTTTTGCTTGTTTTCTCTTTTTTCTTTCTCAACAGGTGATCCAGGTGATTGATAGATGTATTTTTTGTCTGTTTGTTTTGTTGGTTTTTGCCCTTTATCCCCGTCCCTCTTCCCCGCTGTTTTTCTTTCTCCCTTTTCTTTCCCCCAGTCAAGTCTGTCCCATGTGGAGCAAGTGAAAATAAAATAAAATAAACAATAAAAACAAAGGTGAATCAAATAGACCATTACAGCAAGGCTGGGATGGTCCATTTGGTAAAGTAAATCCGTTGGGCATCTTTCTTTGCCTTTAGACAAAAATTCTGATGGCAAAAGCACCAAACGGGACAGGCGAAAAAAAAAAAAAAAAAGATGAACACACTGGTGGGTGTGGGTTCATGTGACTAGTGTGTAATGGTTCACTTGCATTTTGTCTGCTTTAGTGTCTCCCTTCACTAGCAGTAGCATCTCTAACAGCAGCCTCTCCTGCATAGTGTGCAGAGAGACAACAGTAGTGTACGAGACCATTTTTTTCATGACATTGTGTATTTTGTATAAGAAAAAAATTGCATATTGTAGCAGAACAACTACCACAAAACTATAGTAATCGATAGCCACGGGCTGTATTTACAAATTTAGATTTAAATAACATGAGAGGCATGACTTAGCTCAAAAAGGGCTTTCCTGGTGCAGTACAGGATGTATGTATGTATCTGCAAGTGTGTGAGCTGTGCTCACTCCACCCGCCACTGCAGTGCGATCCCCCTCTCTCTGACATGCAGCAGCACTCACAAACTCACACTGCAGAACCGAACAGGCCTGGCTCTGCATACCAATCAAAGAAGAGAGAGAGAGCGAGAGAGAGAGATGCAGTAACACAGGGAGACAAAGAGCAAGAGATGAAAGGGAAGAAGCACCACTCTCCTCCTCCTCCACCTCCTCCATCTCTCCTCATTTTCACCTCTGCAGTCAGCTTGTCATCCCGCCCAGCCAAGTGTCTTCCAGCTCTGCAGTTCATACAAAGGGATTCTCCTTCCCAGGCTTTCCCTCCTGAGGGAGGAGGGGGAGGTAGCTGCAGACGCCTGGCAGTCAGGTGGTGCAGCAGGAGCTTTGTCTTGATAACTATTGACTGCTTCTAAAAAAGGAAGGCACGCTGATAGAAAGTCAGGGACTGTGTCTAATGTAGAGGGATTGGGACACAGGACACAAAGTATGTTCAGAAGTGGAAGAATCATTTGCTTAATTCACTTTGTCTGGCTATTTGAGAACAATGTACTTATTGGAGAGCTGTAGTGCAGGAAGAATCAAAATGTAACTAAAACAAGAGTTTATGAGCATAAGGAGATGGATGTTGACATTTGATAGCTAGCAGTTATTCATGCTTGGAAAGCCTAGAACAATAATCAGTCAAAGGTAAACTGCAGTCTGCACTGCAGCAGATAGTATTTCTTAGTCTGTTCCTATGAAAACCAAGGAAGCTGGATACCCGTCCATCATGCTCAGCTGAAGGACTGTTTTGACCACTGCTGCCAAAATCTTTACCCTCACAGGATGAAGGGTTACAAAAAGTGGGTTTTTTTTATTGAATTAACAGCTTTAGAGTTCATGCAACTTCTCTTTGCAAGCCTCGGTTGCCTTGTGCTCTTTATTAAAACGCAGTATCCTCTCACCTCTGTGTTGATTATTTTCCCTCAGTGGCACAAGTTTCAGAGTGTTATGGTATTTATACCATGAGCACTTATCCAACATAAAAAAAGAACTGCCATTAGAGTTTGTCAGCACCAAGTAAATGCAGGCTGATTGTCATTCTTGGTATCTAGTTCCACTTGAAACGTATAGCTCTGTAAGTATTAGCTAGGTACTGCTAATCATTTGATTAACACAAAGTGTGAGCACCTCTATAAAAGTAGGGGTTTTGGCAGTTTGCTGGTCTGGAGCATCGAGGTGCTGGTTAACACAATCTTCCCAGGAGTGGACGTTCCAGCAAATTCAATGTTCGATCATGCAATGCTCAGAGAAAATGAAAAAACCCCCAAAGCGTTACATGTCAGAGTCTACAGGCTTCAGTCAGCATGTTAAATGTTAACATTCATGACAATTAGAAAAAGACTGAACAAGTTTGGCTTGTTGGGAGAGGTGCCACTCTGGAAACCACATGACTGGTAAATAGACTGGTTTACTCGTACTGGGTCCTCAAACTGTTTTTAGAGCAAGTCACATTTAGCTATTCAAGCAGCACTTTATTCTATGACTTCTATAACTTTTCAGTATCTCATTTACACTTTAACACACGGAGCAGAGGAGTCGATGGTCAAACCACTGACTTTCCTATAAGCTGATGACCTGTACTACGTCCTGAACACTTAACCTCCATTGTTCTCAGATGGAAGAATTGCCAATTCATAGTTTTCACATGAATTGGGACACACCCACCTGGAGGGCGAAACAGTACTGTGCTTCTTTGCCTTCCAGCCATTCTTTAAATTTCTTCGATGTTAGCTTAGCTAAAATGCCAAACTGGAGCTCACGGAGAGACATGGCCACTTCCAGGGATTTAAATAAAGCTGCCAGGGCAGAATATGAATTACAAGTCCCCAGAAATCATAGTTTCTCTTCATATCTTCTTTTTTCCCCATGGATAGGTTATGCAGGTAGTCTTGGCTTGAGCCAGATGAAAAAATCCTCTACCAGAGTGCCTAAAATGGCAGGATGGGGGGGGAAAGTTTCTATTTGCACCAAGACAACAATCTGCCAAGAGCACACAGGATTATTTTCACCAAGGCAGAGTGAGACGCTGAACCTAACTGACACAGACCTGAAAATGGCTGTGCACCAATATTCTCCATCTAACTTGATTAACCTCCAGCAATTCTGCCAAGAAGACATCCTAAGTTTGTAGGTTCGATTCCAAGAATACCAAAGGCTGTCATTACTCCTTTAACCGTGTTCTTCTTGAAACACCTGAACACAAACAATCAAAATGAGAAGTTTAAATCTTTTATTTGATCTTTTAAAATATTTTGTTACAGTTGAAGATTGTGTGTTGGGTGATAGAAGGAAAGGATTTAATTTATTTCCTTTTTATTTGAAAGTGTATGAAAACTGTCCAAATGCACTGTATTTCTACCACAGAATAACATGATTCACATTTGACTTGAGATTCATCATTATTCATGCCTTGGTGCTGCCATGCCCAGCACAGCTAACCTTTAGATTTAACCTTGAGAACAAGTGCAGATACACGTCCATGTGGAGATCTTTCCCAGTCAAAATTCATATCAGGCACTGAGCCATCTCATAATGAAGCATGAAAAGGATTGTGTTAAGGATACTGTTGTCACCGTTCTGGGTCTTTGTGACCCAACATTTTGAGTTCTTGTGTTTTTTATGGTTTTGTTTATTTTATATTATAGTTTATGTTCTGCGTCCTTTGTGCTGTTGTGATTATTGTTCTTATTATCCTGGGCTTTGGTTATGGCTGTAAAGGTTTCAGTTCTTAGGTTTTGTCAGATGTGTTCCACGTTGTGTCCACTCTGTGCCTTTCTGTCCTGCGTTTCAGGTCTCTTTGTTCTGTCTCCCGGGTCTCTGTTAAGTTTACATGTCTAGAGCCAGTCGATGTGTTTCCTGTTTTACTTTGAAGGTCCGTGTCTCGTGTCAGTGTTTCTAGTTTTGCGTTCCTTGTCTCATCCGGCCTAATTACTCCCAGCTGTGCTCTCCTTCTGTGTCTCATTCCCTCGTTATCCCTCAGTGTATTTAAGCCCTGTGTTTCTCTTTGTCATACATGCCTGTGTGTTCTCTGCCTGTCAAGTTTATTTTGTATATTCAAGTTTAGTTTTTCTTGTGTCCAGCATTAAAGCTCTTGCTGTTTTGAGTTTAAGTTGTCCCTCTGCATTGAGGGTCCTTTCCTGCCTCCCCCCACAGACCATGACAACTGTGCTACCAAAAGCTCTGTCAGCTTTCAAAGCAGAGAAGAAAGAAAATGCTTCTGATTTGGGTTTGGTATCAAAAAGCATTCGTTCTTTAGTCTGGGGGTTTCCTATGGAAACAGTTCAGTTCATTTTTATTTCAAACATGTGCATTCACAATCATTACAAAATATAATTCCATTCTTTTGTTTGAAAGGGAGCAGGCAGAAGTATACACTTATTAGTCCCTACCCCCTCAAATTTTACCTCTCATTGATTTAATTTTCTTTTAGCCTTAAACAAACAACATATAAAGTAACAGTAAAGCAAAGACTAAACAAACAAACAAACAAATAAACAAGCCCCACCACAATATAGCTACTTTCATTTAAATAAGGACTGAGTGGGAATGTTTGCAGATTCACAAATTATAAGATAAACAAACGAAAACACTATTACGAACAACATTACCGCCCTGGGTTAACCCTGTTTTCTTCATTCTTATATTTGTTAAAAATGTGTTTTTTATATTTCATTTTAAACTGGTTTATGTTGTTACTTTCTTTCATTTCTTCTGTTAGACTGTTCCATAATTTAACTCCTGCTATAGAGATAGACATACACTTTGTATTTTTAAATTCCATTTCCCTCTTAAGTTATACCCACCTTCTCTTTCTATGAACAATTTGCAGATTTCTTTTGGAAGCATTTTATTTCTTGCTTTATATATTATTTGCGCTGTTTTAAACTCCACCAAGTCTTGGAATTTAATAGCTTGCATTTTGAAAAATAGTCCATTTGTATGATCCCTGTACCCTGCATTATTTATTAATCTAATGGCCCTTTTCTGTATTATAGTTATTGTTTGTGTATTACTTTTGTATGTGTTTCCCCAGACCTCTACACAGTAGCTCATATACGGCAGTAGTAAAGCACAGTATAATATATGCAGTGCTTTCTGATCAAATATTTGCTTTGATTTCCTCAGGACGGCAATGCCCCGTGCCAGTTTCCCTCGAACATAAGTAATATGTGGTTTCCAACAGAGCTTGTGGTCAATGATCACACCAAGAAATTTTATTTCATTTACTCTTTCTAAATATACATTGTCAACACATATTTCTACTTTGATATTTTTCTTTTGGTTTCCAAACAACATAAATTTGGTTTTATCTAGATTTAACGATAATTTATTTATATCAAACCACTTCTTTAATATTGTTAATTCCTGTGTGATCATCTCCAAAGCCTGTGGCAATTCCACACCTGAACAAAATATATTTGTGTCATCTGCAAATATTACAAACTTTAAATTCTGCGAGACTCTGCAAATATCATTTATGTACATTATAAACATTTTTGGACCCAGTACTGAATCTTGAGGTACTCCACAAGCTATATGCATCAAATTAGATTTATATTCATTTATTTGTACATATTGTTGCCTATTGCCTAAATAGCTTTTTAACCAATCCAAAACCACTCCCCTAAACCCGTACCTTTCCAGTTTTTTTAATAGAATTTCATGATTAACAGTATCAAACGCCTTCTTCAGATCTAAGAAAACTCCGAGTGCGTACCTCTTATTATCCATACATTCTGTTATCTCTTCCATTAAGTCTATCAGTGCCAACGTTGTTGATCTGTTGTTTCTGAACCCATACTGACTATCTGTCAGTAATTCATGTTTTTCCACAAAACTGTCAAATCTTTTTATGAAAAGTTTTTCCAGTATCTTAGAAAACTGGGAGAGTATTGACACTGGTCTATAATTTGTAAAATGATACTTTTCACCTGTTTTGTAAATGGGAATAACTTTAGCAACTTTCATTTTTTGTGGAAAAACCCCTTTTTGAAAAGACAAGTTGAATATATATTTTAATGGTTTTACTATACCATCAATAACTCTCCTTACTGTTACCATATCAATATCATTCCAATCTGTACTGGTTTTGTTTTTAAGTCCTCTAACTATGTCATAAATCTCTTTCTCTTCCACTGCTCTTAAAAACATTGAGCTTCTATTCCTTTCAATATCTTCACCAGTGTCCCTTTCTATTCCATCAACCTTTATTTCCTCTGCCAGTTTTGGCCCTATATTTATGAAGAATTCATTAAAACCATTTACTACGTCATTCATTTTGTTAATGCTTCTTGTCCCTTCTATAAAGTACCCCGGATAATCATTTTTCTTTGATTCATTTTTGATTATACTGTTTAATACATTCCATATACCTCTCGTGTTATCTTTATTCTGTTCTAACCTTTTAATGAAATACTCTCTTTTACAGGATCTCATTATATTTGTTAATTTATTTTTATAGGTTTTATACCTTCTTTCAGTTTCTATTGTTCTCTTTTTTTTATGAATTCTCGATACAGGGTATTCTTTTTTTTGGTGGCATTTTGTAGTCCTTTAGTCATCCATGGTCTTCCGGCATAGTTGTGTTTCCTATTAATTTCAATTACTGGACAGTTTTTCTCAAGTAATGAGTTAAATGTTCTTAAAAAATGCTTCATAAGCTTTATTAACTTCTTTTTGTTCATATACAATATTCCAATCATGCTGTAAAAGTTCATTTCTAAGACAGTTTAATGTCTTCTCTGTTCTTATTCTTTTGTAAATAATCTTGTGTTCATCGCTGTTGACCTTATAATGGCAATTATAAGATGCAAAGACTGGTAAATGGTCAGTTATATCATTGATTAATAACCCACTTTCTATATTTTCTTCCATTATATTTGTAAATATATTATCTAATAGAGTTGCGCACTGAGATGTTATTCTACTCGGTCTTGTTATCAGTGGAAATAAACCCATGCTATACATGGAATCAATAAATTCTTCTGTACTCTTATTATGATTTGGATTCAACAAGTCAATATTAAAGTCCCCACAAATAAACATTCGTTTCTGATTGAGATTTGTAAATAGGTTCTCCATACTATCCTTAAATGGTAAATGGCCTGTATTTATATAGCGCTTTTCTAGTCCCTAAGGACCCCAAAGCGCTTTACATATCCAGTCATCCACACATTCACACACTGGTGATGGCAAGCTACATAGTAGCCACAGCCACCCTGGGGCGCACTGACAGAGGCGAGGCTGCCGGACACTGGCGCCACCGGGCCCTCTGACCACCACCAGTAGGCAACGGGTGAAGTGTCTTGCCCAAGGACACAACGACCGAGACTGTCCGAGCCGGGGCTCGAACCTGCAACCTTCCGATTACAAGGCGAACTCCCAACTCTTGAGCCACGATCGCCCCGATATCTCAAGCTTTGTTCCTGGTGTTCTGTATATACAACTGACAATTAGGTTTTTCCTTTTTTCCATATTTATTTCCACTGTTAAACATTCCATCACTCCATCAATAACAGTCGTCATTCTTCTCACTCTTTTGTACTTTAGGTTTTTATCAATGTAAAGTGCCACCGCACCTCCTTTTTTGTTGATCCTGTCTAAATGAAGGAATTCATATCCATGAGGTATTCTATCTTCAGGGAATAGTCCAGTTAAAAAGTATTATTTCTATTTATACAATATCAAAGTCTTAATAAAGGGTGCATAGGTTTATCATCCATATAAAGAAAAACTATTGACTTTAAAATCAAAGACAAAGAACAGATTCCCTCGAGTCATCAGGTGGGACTGAAAGGCTTTTCTAAGGTGGGAACTGCTGTCTGTTGTGCAGTTGGTGGGAAAAGGACGTTTAGCCGTGACCATCCTGATACAGACCTGAAAGGACTTTTTTGGACAGGTGGGTACCAATATAAAATATAAATGACAAACAATATAACCTTTCATGAGCATATGGCCATACCAGTGGGGTCTGCGATTCTAAAAATTTGCCAATAAGAGGGAAATTACAAATATTGTGTAATTGTATTCCTATCAGTAAAGCTCACACCTGCTGTTTTAAATTACATGTTTTCTCTCCAGGATTATGAAACACATTCTGCTGTGACTGCTTGGGGAGAGAGAAGGAAGACAGCAGAAAGGAAAGCAGAATGTGTCAATGAGCGTACCCGTGTGTCCCGTATGGATGTGCTGGTGATGCCCAGCAGTGAGCCATTTAAGTTTTCCCTGACTTGATGAACACATTTTCATTTAAAAATCAAAGTATATATATTCATTTAAAAGAAATAGCAGATTTGTGTTTTTCTAAATATCTAAATGGCTTGGTGTGGTTTTGTTAGCTTATTTAAGATGGAGGTGATCATTTTTGTCATTAAAGTAAAACTCCAACCATCTATCACTTATCCCAGCCGACATGAAGGACAAAAATGTCATAACCTTAATGACTGCAATACAGCAAAGGACATTACTAATGCAAACTGATTATACTGAACCTTAATCACCCTTTTATCAGTTAGTATAAGAGACCTGGAATAGCTCTTACTACGACCGCCATGGAGACACTTCCAGGTCATTCCTTTCAGTTAGGAACCTTCCTAAGGAAAAAAGACTATTGGAATGCAGCCAGTGACTTTTTAGACCCTTAACTTCTCCTCGCAGAGCTTCAAGGGATCTTCCAGGATGGTGATGATATTTTCAGCAGACTTAAAGTGGTCATCAGGCAGTGATTTCATACCTGTTGATCTCTAATGTGGAACTTGACCTGCACCGGCGTGAGCTGGCTTCACAGCATAAGTTAGCGTGACGCTTGTAAGGCGTAAACCACCTGGATAAGTCATAAATCCTGTTTCATTGGCCTCTGTACTATGAAGATAGACTTTAAGCTTATCTGGGTAACTTCAGGGTCGACCCTGCGTTTTATTTTACAATCACTGTAATTCATTTATACACGTATAGAAACATTAGTATTTCTATATGCTTCTTTAATGACATTTCAGTGTACTTACAGACAGCTACACTGAGGCTACTCCTGGCTAATCCATCTTCCCACCCTCACATAGTCACAGTTTTTCCATCAGTTACATCGTCTAGTGAATGAATTCATGCTGTATGCCAAATTTTGCTAGTTTTGGTCACGAGTTATTTAAAAGTACATTTGTTCTGCCACACACAAAGAAATGACTTGATGAACAGCTGATCAACAAGGTAACCGTGAGAGCTTGAGTACTGCCTCATATTTATAAGATTACACGTCTAACTTGACTTTTTTATGCATCTCAAAAGAAAACAGAAGATGAAGTTCAGTGAATTGCATTATTTAGCCTGCGAAATAAAAAGACAGAAAATAAAAAGAGACAGAAATACAAGTTAAAATTTTCAATTTGTTTTATTGATTTGGATATTTTTTTAACAAATTGCTAATTAATTGTATTTAACCCTGGAGAACCCATGGGGTCAAATTTGACCCCATGGGTTCTCCAGGGTTAAATAGGGCCCAATAACAAAAGCTGATTGAAAGTGCTTTATATTATAAAGACCCTACAATGCAAGAGAGAAAACCCCAACAATCTGATGATCCCCTATGAGCAAGCACTTGGCGACAGTGGGCAGGAAAAACCCCCTTTCAACGGGAGGAAACCTGCGGGAGAACCAGGCTCAGGGAGGGCGGCCATCTGCTGAGACCGGTTGGGGGATTTGAATCCACTTCTCATCAAATTTCTCTCTTGCTACGACATTTTTGATGCTATGTATTTAGGTATTGATCTGAAAGAAAAAGATGAACACTAAGTTGATGTTCAAAGCCACCATTTTAATTTGTGCGTTTAAACGGCTTGGCGATGGCTTTGGCCAGTGCAGTGAAAAACCTGACAATGGCAGACGGCGTCTTTTTTGGGTTTGACAGATGATCAGTCAAGCTAGTTGCAATGAGTTTTACAGCTATGGAGTTCTGTAACTCCAGAGCTACTTGAACATTTTCCACACTCCCAAAGACATCGCGCAGGTCTTTGAGAATGTGCTTTTCAAGGTTTTTAAGGTTTTGTGGAGTTATAATAAGTTCTTTATCCTGCAGTTGGTCCCATATTTCTTCCAGAAGCCAACTGTGGATGTTCTCTGAGCAGCCACAGGTGCACATGATGTTTAATTTTTTAGCTATACGGCTAAATAATTTGTGAAGAATTATTTTAATGTAAGCTTTACGTGCAGAAGCATCTGGTACAATATAGTCAGGTTTTGGATGGGACGTTGGGACGCTTGTCTGTGGCTCTGTCACTGACTGTGGTTCTGTCACTGACTGTGATTCTGTCACTGACTGTGGTTCTGTCACTGACTGTGATTCTGTCAGTGACTGTGGTTCTGTCACTGACTGCGGTTCTGTCACTGACTGTGGTTCTGTCAGTGACTGTGGTTCTGTCGTTGACTGTGGTTCTGTCACTGACTGTGGTTCTGTCAGTGACTGTGGTTCTGTCGTTGACTGTGGTTCTGTCACTGACTGTGGTTCTGTCAGTGACTGTGATTCTGTCAGTGACTGTGGTTCTGTCACTGACTGCGATTCTGTCACTGACTGCGGTTCTGTCACTGACTGTGGTTCTGTCAGTGACTGTGGTTCTGTCGTTGACTGTGGTTCTGTCACTGACTGTGGTTCTGTCAGTGACTGTGGTTCTGTCGTTGACTGTGGTTCTGTCACTGACTGTGGTTCTGTCAGTGACTGTGGTTCTGTCGTTGACTGTGGTTCTGTCACTGATTGTGGCTCTGTCACTGACTGTGGTTCTGTCAGTGACTGTGGTTCTGTCACTGACTGTGGTTCTGTCAGTGACTGTGGTTCTGTCACTGACTGTGGCTCTGTCACTGATTGTGGCTCTGTCACTGACTGTGGTTCTGTCAGTGACTGTGGTTCTGTCACTGACTGTGGCTCTGTCACTGATTGTGGCTCTGTCACTGACTGTGGTTCTGTCAGTGACTGTGGTTCTGTCACTGACTGTGGTTCTGTCACTGATTGTGGTTCTGTCACTGACTGTGGTTCTGTCACTGACTGTGGCTCTGTCACTGATTGTGGCTCTGTCACTGACTGTGGTTCTGTCAGTGACTGTGGTTCTGTCACTGACTGTGGTTCTGTCACTGATTGTGGCTCTGTCACTGACTGTGGCTCTGTCACTGACTGTGGTTCTGTCACTGACTGTGGTTCTGTCACTGACCCTGTGATTGCGAGCATTACGCTCTGACTCTGGCTCTCAGCCTGGGTGAAAAACCACCATCTCATGAGTGCCAAGAAAACTCTTACCTTTCTGTTGATGTATGCTCTTCTGAAAGGATCAGGCATAGTTTCAGGTGCCACGCCCTGTGAAGCATGGTGGTCGAGCATCTCCCTGAGCTGCGTGGTGAACTCCACACGTTTGCCAGTAGAAATGCATTTAAATAGTTCAAGCTCACAGGTTTCATTTTCGCTCAGATCTTTTACGGTCTGAAGCAGAAAATCATGAACAAGCTCTTCCACCGTTTCACTGCCTTCGTCTTTCCGCGTGCTCTGAAATGCTGCCCTGACGTTTTTGACTGCGCGAATAATTGTTGCTTTTGCGAATTGCTTCGCAAGGAATGCTTTGATATTATGTGAATTGTTTTTTAGCGACTGTTTCAGTTTCTCTTTAAATGTTGTAGCAGTGACAACTTCATCACTCTCTGGGGAATTTTCAATCTCTGCCTGGACTGAACGAGTGAGCTCCTTCACAAATACCTGACTCTCTTCACTTATTACTGATTGTGGCCTGCTGGACTCAGGATCTTTAGTTTGATCCACAACTGGGGAAAACTGAGCAACAGCCTTTTCGATGGCAGTTTTCAGAGTGTCCTGGGAGCCTACCGTGAGTTTGTCATGTTCTCTATCCAGTTGTTCCTTTGGGACATCTTGGCTATCTAAACTTTCAGTCTCCACCTCTGACTCAGTGTCGCTAATGGTGTCAATGCTCATGCCGAGAAGCTTCATCATGGAGAAGAAAGCTTTCATCATTGTTCCACCAAAGCGCCTGATCATTTTGTTCAGGCGCTTTGGTGGAACAATGTGTTCACTCTCCGAAGATAAATCTGTTTTTGTGTCAGCAGACTGAGCAGACTGAACACTCCGCACAATCTCTTTAGCGAACAGCTGCCCTAAGTTTTCGGTGCCAACCTTGTGGCCCTGACCATCCATTGTCAAAGCTTCTGCCAAAGGCTCTGGAAGTATCGTCCCTATGTTCTCCAAAACAGCCTCCTCTGATACTTCAATGTTGGCATTCTGAGCCATCATTACACAGTGCTTTGAAGCTATTTCAATGATCTCTATAATGGCCTCTGCCACAAGAGTCTTAGTGGCGATGTCGGGCTTTCCTGATTTAATGGAACGCCAGTGTTCAGCTGTCATATTTTCCAAAAAGGATTTGATGACAGGACGAAGACGTGCTGCTGTCAGTTCCTTAATGTTCTCTGTATTTGGGTTTTCCATTTCTAATACTTGTATGTTAGAATGGGTTAAATGACTATTTGTTAGGTTTCGAGTTGATCGCGTCTGAAATGGACCTTCCACGTTGAAAGCGTGTAAAATGCAAGTTCAAGTTTGCTACTTCAGAGACGGTTCCTGCTCCTATTTAAGGGTTTTTTGGCTGATGACATCAAACAGAAGTTCAAAGGTTCAAAGGCAAGCCGATTACGTCACAGGAAACGACTGTTCCATCGTCCCCGCCCCTAGCGACTGCTTAGCAACCGTTACAGCAGAGAGTTGTTGTTGACATCGCGATAAAAGTTCCAAGCGAAAAGCCGCTGGATCATTTGAGAGTTTTTCACTTCAAATGCTGAATGAAACTTTACCTGTGGCGCGTTAACAGGTGAGAGCAGCCAGCCAATCAGCCTTCAGTTTGCTGCGGAAAAGCTCATTTTGACGGCGTTAGTAACGGAGTCTTCCTCAGCACGTCCTCCATTTAAACGGGATCCTTTTTAGCTTTTTCGTGACATCATGTTAAACTTCAAATGCTGTCGTGTAGTGTCAGTGCGCTCTGCTGTTCATTGTTGTTGGAGTTTAAATGGTACAGACTGCACTCAGTTTTGAAGTTTAGATCGCAAACAGCGTCTATTTGTCAAAGTCACGCCATTCAAAAATGGATCCCAGCATAATTGATCAATGTGACAGATCGAACCATAAACTGCAAACATGTGGGACTGATTATTTTACAGTTACGCCCACGATTTTGGATACAAGGATAAATATGAAGCCGTTTCAGTCAGGCTGACACTGAGCTCTGCCCAGGGGCGTTTCTGGGATTTTTTTAATGGGGGGCTAACAATCAGAAATAACTGTTGAAAACGACCTTGGAAGACAGTTATATACTCATGAGCATTTTTACATTGATAGAACAATGATCAACATTATTGATTTCCTAAAAAATGATAGTGAGGAATTATTCATCTAACAGTATTTATTTGTAAGAAACATTGCATATTGTATTATATATATTGTAATATATATAAGGACCAACACATTCTCATTTAGAAATCAAAGTATATAAATTCATTTAAAAGAAAAAGAAATGGTAGGTTTTTGTTTGTCTTTAAACATCTAAATGGCTGGTGTGGCTTTGTGAGCTTATTTAGGATGGAGGTGATCATTTTTGGGACTGCTGTTTTCTGTATTTCCACTGATACCAGAACATGTTGTGCACTCTCCCAGTTCTTGCACAGGTCCTTTTGGAGGTTTTTCACTGTGCATTCATGCTACAGCGCTGATGTTTCAAAGCATTCAAACAAAGGCTCAGTCTAGGTGCAAATTTCTGTCTCCAGTGTACTTTCATATTAAAGAATCACATAGAAACATAAACGCTTATATTTGCTCACAGAAAAATACAATTAGTATAAAATAAACCCAGGGTCAAACTGAAGGTTTCTAGAAGTTACCTAGAAGCTAAAAGTCCTGCTTCATATTACAGAGGCCTGTACTACAACATCCCAGGCTCCTGTTACCAGGGTAACCCTCTAATGTATTTACTAGCTGATTTTTTGTCAGTCAGCAGTATCCTGCCATGTCGTCGCTTCAGTCGGAATTTAAGAGAAGTTACCAAATGTCATTCAAACTTTAGGAGCTGATGTGTTGTTGTGCGTTTGCGCTGCAGGGTTTGGCCCAGAACCTGCTGAAGAGAACGTCTCAGCGGAGCTCCATCAGCAGATGTGGGATCACCTTTGAAGTAGTTTCTAACATCCCAGGAGGAAGTACCAGGACATCATGTTAGTGTCTGTGTTAGTGTTCAGGAAGGAAGGAAAAGACATTTGGAAACCAGCAACCATGAATTTCACTGAGACATCATGTCCACAAATGAAAACAGAAATGATTACAACATCTGTGCAGGAACAACTGGTCACTGCCGGAGCTTTCCAAATATCAGTGCTTCTCACCTCAGACTTACAGTGTGTGTGGACAGGAGGAGGACGGAGGACCGGTGGATGATGTCGTGGAGTGGTCTGGGAGAAATCACCCGGTGGTGTGGTGCCGATCGACTTCAGATGGAAAAGAACGGCTGTGCGATGCGTGTCTATCTTGGCGGAGGACGTTGCTGAGGAGTACATCTGATTGGGCGTTCACATGGACAACAGGCTGAGCCAGAGGGGGTTGAGCAGGCTGTGTTCCCTAAGGAACCTGAGAGTTTATGATCAGGAAGGCTGACTCTGTGCCTGGCTGCAAGCTGGATACTTCTGAGGCTGTGGGAGAGAGGAGGTGACTGAGCAACAACCTGTTATCCATCAGGCATAACCCTGAACACCTTCTCTATCACCAAGGACTCATACAGGACGTCTGTCATACCACACACAGTAACTCCTTACACTTATTATTTATTATTATTATTATTTAACTTTAGCTTTAACGTTGTTTACTGGTGATTCACGTTCTGTGCTCAAAGGTGTTCTCCTCCTGTCTGAGAGTAAATGTGGGACCATTTCAGGTGCAGTGCCCTGTGAAGCATGCTGACAGAGCGTGTCTGTGAGCTGCTTTGTGGTTGCCGTACATTTGATAAGTCGAATTTACGTGTTTGTGTTTTGTATCGAAGGATTGTTGAATCAATGAGTCCTCTTACAAAGTGAGGGATAACAAGCCGGGCCAATAAAAAGCACAGTAGGAGAAGAGTTGTCTCAACCTGAATTTACGTGTTAATTCATCGAAATCGAAATCAGTCAGCTAAATCCTGACCCTGTCTGCTCTGCTCTAACTGTATTCAGTTGCCCTGGTGTATTTGACCTCGTCTTTGTCCCCTTCTCCGTTATCAAGCTGATTCTTTCCCCAGTGTTTGTCTTCCAGTTTCCTCGTGCCTCTGTAGTTCCCCAAGTTGTGGTTGTCTCTATATTTTTTATCTTTTTTTTTATTATCCTCACTTTTTCAGATCAACTTTAGTTGAAAAACAATGAAAGAAAAACTCAGCCACACTTCATTTCTTTATACTTTAAGCCAGACGTTACTGCAATTTTTTAGGTAGTCTCAAACAATAACTCCCCCAAGATTTGTGAAGATCTTTCAAAGTTTCTTTGCACACTGGCTACTCTTTAACTAACTTCAACACACTGACACTTGAATAATTAAAGAATAAAGGCATAACGCAGAAGGTGTGCAGTGTGAAACTGAAGTGGAGGATAAAAGGCAGGACTAAACTAACTATCAGCTATAGCAGAAAAACAGTCATGTACCCAAGAAATAGGGAAAATAACGTCCTGAAAAAAAGGTGCTGAGGCCCACACAGCAAACTGCCACGGGGTAAGCAAAGAAAATCCAGCCACTGATTGCATGTCAGTCCCTGTCATGCAAAATTCAAGGTAATCAGCGGCGCCTGTCTAATTTTGCGTGTGCATGAGTGCATGTGGGCGTGTGTGAAAGAAGAATAACAGCAGAGCGAGCAGAGACGGAGGATTGCAATGATCAGTTTTTATGTAATGCGGTAACAGCTGTCACTGCCTAGAGCCGGGGAACGCTCTTTGTTTTAAGAAGAAGTAACGACGACGCCCGCAGGCCTTTGACTTCCATCTTGAGCCTCTCGAAACTCCGACTCTGACCGAGACATTTGATTCACAGAGGCCGCGTTACGTAATTCAAATGCAGACTTTGAATATTTCAGAGGAAATCCATTATTTACTAAAAAAGAAGTTGGCTTTCACCTCTTCCTCTCGTCTCGTTGGCGTTAATGAGGAGAACATCTTCTCGATGGAGCGTTTCCCCACGGTGTCGTGGTAGCGATCCTCTCTGAACATCACTGTACATGAAAACAACACCAGCTGTTGCCAGAGCTCCTCTCATTCCTTTTTTCAACTGCAAACATCTAAACTCACAAAACGCTGAGGTCATCGCTACAAAGCAGCAGCATGCGTAGACTTAAGAGAAATCCACTTTCACCTTTGCATCTGTAGCTTCATGCGTGAGTTCAAACTCACAGTGGAGGAGTGGCTGGGCTCTCGAAGGACGCCGTAGTCAAGCATGATTAACGCCACTGCTGCTTTTTCATGCTGGTCACCTCCGCTAATCTCAGTCACTGAACCTAACCTTAAGACCGTTTCTGGTGTTGGCGTCTTTTGGAGCATTTTTTATGGAAGACTTTGATAAATAACTTGGTTAACCCTCTGAGGTCATCAATCCTACGCCATGCTTTGGGTGAGCAGCCATTATTAGCAAATGGTGCTTTGCAAAATCAAACTGAAACTATTTTTTGGTATTTACAGGAAGATGCGTCCACATATGGACAACGTAAGCATGGTTACTTTGTTTCTGGTTTTCTTGGTGTAGCACGTACTATGTGGATTTTATTTGGACATCAAGCTGCCTATAAAATCCACAAATTGTATTGTTTGGATTCAAACTAATTCCCCTGTAATCAAATGAAATTTCATTGTGTTTTATTTGAAATTACATTGCAAATATATTTCCATACAAATACTTAAAGTTAGGCATACTAGAATAAGGGAGTAACAAGTCAGGTTATTGTAGAAAACAAAGAAATAATTATACTGTAAGTACACTAAAGCACTGCATAATTAATTTTATTGCAGAGTAATTTTGCAGAAAAACAAATAATATTTTGCCCTTTTACATTGTAAGTACAGTGTGATTTCAGGGGTACAGGTCGTATCATGGAGTTGCTTAACCTTGTCCGACTTCTGGGCATTTTACAAGAAAGAGACACATTATACTGGAATTACAGAGGAATTTCGTCCATAGTCACAAGCTTTGCTATAAAGTGTTACAGGATTGTTGTGCGGAGGACAGTTTAACTGAAGAAGCTTTTATTTACAACGACATGTCCTTCCTTTCATATCAAACATCCTTGAAAGAGTAGTTGTCAAACAGCTAACAGATCATCTGCAGAGGAATGGCTTATTTGAAGAGTTTCAGTCAGGTTTCAGAGCTCATCACAGCACAGAAACAGCTTTAGTGAAGGTTACAAATGATCTTCTTATGGCCTCTGACAGTGGACTCATCTCTGTGCTTGTCCTGCTAGACCTCAGTGCAGCGTTCCATACTGTCGACCATAATATCCTATTAGAGCGATTAGAGCACGCTGTAGGTATTACAGGTACTGCACTGCAGTGGTTTGTATCATATCTATCTAATAGACTCCAATTTGTGCACTGAGGTTAATTATGGAGTTCCACAGGGTTCAGTGCTAGGACCAATTCTGTTTACATTATACATGCTTCCCTTAGGCAGCATCATTAGAAGACACAGCATACATTTACACTGCTATGCTGATGACACCCAGCTCTATCTGTCCATGAAGCCAGATAACACACACCTATTAGTTAAACTGCAGGAATGTCTTAAAGACATAAAGACCTGGATGGCCGCTAACTTTCTGCTTCTTAATTCAGATCAAACTGAGGTTATTGTACACGGCCCTGAAAATCTTAGAAATATGGTATCTAACCAGATTCTTACTCTGGATGGCATTACCTTGGCCTCCAGTAACACTGTGAGGAACCTTGGAGTCATTTTTGACCAGGACATGTCCTTCAATGCACATATTAAACAAATATGTAAGACTGCTTTCTTCCATTTGTGCAACATCTCTAAAGTTAGAAATATCCTGTCTCAGAGTGACGCTGAAAAACTAGTTCATGCATTTATTACTTCCAGGCTGGACGACTGTAATTCACTATTATCAGGAAGTCCTAAAAACTCCCTGAAAAGCCTTCAGTTAATCCAAAATGCTGCAGCAAGAGTCCTGACAGGGACTAGGAAGAGAGAGCAGATGTCTCCTGTTTTGGCTTCCCTTCATTGGCTTCCTGTTAAATCCAGAATTCAAAATCCTGCTCCTCACATACAAGGTCTTAAATAATCAGGCCCCATGTTATCTTAATGACCTTGTAGTACCATATCACCCTATTAGAGCACTTCGCTCTCACACTGCAGGCTTACTTGTTGTTCCTAGAGTATTTAAAAGTAGAATGGGAGGCAGAGCCTTCAGTTTTCAGGCCCCTCTTCTGTGGAACCAGCTTCCAGTTTGGATTCAGGAGACAGACACTATCTCTACTTTTAAGATTAGGCTTCAAACTTTCCTTTTTGCTAAAGCATATAGTTAGGGCTGGACCAGGTGACCCTGAATCCTCCCTTAGTTATGCTGCAATAGACGTAGGCTGCCGGGGATTCCCATGATGCATTGAGTTTTTCCTTTCCAGTCACCTTTTTCACTCACTATGTGTTAATAGACCTCTCTGCACTGAATAACACTTGTTATTAACCTCTGTCTCTCTTCCACAGCATGTCTTTATCCTGTCTTCCTTCTCTCACCCCAACCAATCACAGCAGATGGCCCCGCCCCTCCCTGAGCCTGGTTCTGCTGGAGGTTTCTTCCTGTTAAAAGGGAGTTTTTCCTTCCCACTGTCGCCAAAGTGCTTGCTCATAGGGGGTCATATGATTGTTGGGTTTTTCTCTGTATTTATTATTGTGCGATCTACTGTACAATATAAAGCGCCTTGAGGCGACTTTTGTTGTGATTTGGCACTATATAAATAAAATTGAATTGAATTGAATTGAACTGACAAGGTGAAACAAAACCTAGAAGCTTGGCGTGGATTGAAACACAATATAATACTAGGTGGAAAATTCCAGCGTGGCGGCCTGAGGTACGTTACATAAACGGTGACTGGTGTCGTGGTGCTCGCGGAGAGCACTGGAGAGAGAGAGAAAAGGTGTTAGTGGGTGCGTGGATTGGGCCAGAGGTTATAGTGGATACTGGGATGGAGTGGCTTACTTGGGCAGGAGGAGGCTGAGGTCCGAGTGACTGGCAGACAGTAATGGGGAGTAACGGAATACATGTACCGCCGTTACGTATTTAAAATACAAAATATGAGTAACTGTATTCCGTTACAGTTACCGTTTAAAAGGGTGGTATTTAGAATACAGTTACTTTGTTGAAATAAATGGATTACACGGCGGTACTTTCCTGTTTCATATTGTGGCGGGTCAGGACTGTTTGGGTTTTGTTTTTTTCTGTTGTTCCAGGCGGCGGCGTTACGGTTGCCATGGTTACAGGGTGATGCGCTCTCTCTGCGACTGTAGCTGTGTCCAAATTCATGGGCTGCATCCTCCTGAGGCCACATTTGTAGACCGATTACGTCACAGCGACGCGCCGAAGGCTGTCTAAATTTGTAGACTCCTCCGAAGGCAGCCGGCAAATGCTTCCTCCTTTCCCCCGAATTTGAAGGATGGGTCGGGTGTGTCCTTCGTGGCCCACCTTATCCCAGAATTCATAGCGCGGCCCAGCCAAACTCCAGTTTCCGGCAATGGCGTCCGCTACTAAGTTTTAAAATTACTCTTATTAATCTTTCTGGGTCACAAAATAAACTTTTAACATATTTTCAGGCGAGAATGTGGGTGTGTAAACTTGAAATATCTGCTCGGTTTATCAAGACATCGCATATTTGCAAAAGTGCTTCGACGTTTTCGGAGACGTCTGTTACCCACCAGCTCGATAGCGAGCCGAGAGCTCGAGGGTCACTGAAGCCGCCGAGAATGGCACAACTCCCAGCACATCATGTTCAGATCACCGCGGACTTTCGCTACTCAGGCTAAACGTAATATACAAGTTACTTAGCCAAACCGATTTACTCACGAACAAATAAAACACTGAAAAAAGCCAAACAATAACATTTTTAGGTTGACTGAGTTAAAGTTATTAGATTAGATAAGATAAAATAAAACTTTATTAATCCCCCGGGTGGGTTCCTCCTTGGTTTTCACACAGCTGAATAAACGTCAAACAGAAAACTGATTAAACAGAAGTGTGAGATGGTCGAGAATTTACGCCAGTGTCCTGTTATATTTTAGATAGCAAGGAGCAGACGGCCGAGTTTATTAAACTCCACCGAGACAGCGGTGATGCTAATCAGAAGGCTAGACCGTCCAATTTCACAGCCGTTTACTTCCGGCCTACCCGACCTTCTGAGGACCCGGCCCACGTAGACCGCGAAGGCGGGTCCTCAGGAGGATGCAGCCCATGAATTTGGACACAGCTTGTGTGTTTCCTGGGTGAGGGAGCGCTTTTGTTGTTTGTTGTTGTTGTTGTGCTAAGCTAATAGGCAGAATGCTACAGGTATAGCGCTAAAGCATGTAGCCTGATGGGCAGTGTAGTCCGTGCTGCAGGGAGAATGGACTGCCATACCCGTGATGTGTCTGTGAACAACGGAGGGAGAGAAAGGAAAAGTCCGAGCTGTCACGGAGCAAAAACGGGAGCTGGAAGCATGTAAATATAATAATAACCACTACAGCCAAGAAGAGTGCCTGACGAGCCCAGCTGTAAGTAAGCTATTAAGACTCGACTGTACACTGTGTTCGTGTTTTCATCCGGAACAATAAGTTCTGTTGGAGCAGCCTTTCAACGCCTCTCTCTGTCTCTCGCTAGCAAAGTTGACCCAGACAACAAAGTAAAGCTAGTTTTCAGCTACCAGCCCGACACGAACCCGCCGTATTAGCCAGAGGTCCCTTTACTACGGTTCGGAGCCGCGGACCTTCAGCAACAGTAATAAATCACAGCAATAGTGCATTCATGTAGTTGTAAAAAGCGTGATAATATATTAAGTAATCCAAAGTATTCAGAATACGTTACTCAATGAGAGTAACGTAACAGAATACGTTACAAAATACATTTTGGGGCATGTAATTTTAAAAGTAACCTTCCCAACACTGCTGGCAGAGGAGTGTTAAGAAGGTCTGACCTGAGTTTTCCAGGATCCGCGTGGGTGGTGATGGCAGGAGGCCAAGCAGGTTAGTGTGGCTGAAATCCTTTGAGTGTTTGTGACCAGAATCCAAAAGGTGAATCTTGGCGGTGATGTCGTGATGTAGCCAGCTAGGAGCCACGAAGACAAAGCAAGCAAACAAGAACTTGGACCCCGAGCTAGAATGTGAGCCAGTTACCAACTTAGGGTGGCTGACAAACTGGCAGTGAGGCCAATGTGCTGCACAAAGGCTGCTTCCAACTCCAACAGGCTACATCCGTAGGGTCTAAGATGGGAGCATAGTGTGCGTGCTCAAAAAAGTCAATATTGCAGATGTGACTGGCTGTTTCTGTTGTCTCACATAGGGTGTTGTGAGGAAAAGAGAAAAGAAAACATGTCAAGTTTTTTCATTGATAGTTGTTGTTACGGGTTCAACAGTATTGGAGATGGATACAAGAGGAAAACCAAAATAACAACACTGTTCCGGCCGGGTTGAGTCAAACGATGATTTTAATGAACACACGTGTGGGAGATGAACACTGTACGCAGGCAGCATAAGATCTCACCCCAAAACTGCACAATAAAATTGTTTTATAATATCAGGGCATTTATTTAATGACACCCCCTCATGCGTCAAGAAGATACAGTACATACATGAGTTTCAAACACACACATGTTCTGTTGACAACTTCTGACACATTTAAAAGGACATCTTCTTCTTCCCGAGGCCAGATCCTTCCCTGTAATCTTCTAACTCTGCTTATCCCCTAGAACAAACTGTCTCTTCTGCAGTACATAAGTTTACAGTTACAAGCTTTGCAAACTATTATTTGAATATTTGAACTCTTACCTAAACATGAGTCTAACTACTGTTTGTTTGTGTGTGTGCGTGTGTGTCTCGACCTCAGCATTCACTCTGTCTGTAAGGACAGAGGCCAACTCTTCATGTGTGCAATAACCTAACTGAAACCATATATGTAATATGTTGAATAAATGTTCTAATCAAATGCCACTACTCAAAGCTCAATAAAAAGGATATAAATGAACAAAGACACACTAATGGATAACCTGGTGTATGTGTTTTGTAAGCGTGTGCGGCCTTCTATGCTCTAAGTCACTTCACTCAATAGATCAGCCAGACATCCCGCTGACTGTAGCTTTTAACCCTTACTAACTTGAGCACAACTCTATAATAAGCACCAAACTGCAATATGTATAAAGATGATCACGGTTACACCTGCAATGAAACATTATATGATTATACTAACACCTGTAAATAGAAGATTAACATGAGGTTATAACAATCACTGTAATACAAACTTTAATGTCAATAGCTTCAATAAATGCTTTAATGCAATGCTTGTTATACGATTCTGATGCAATGATAATGCTGATGATAAAATAACAGTAAAATACCTCTTCTTATCCCACATTGTATAACTGAAAACTCTGATGCAAGTGCATTAGCTTCTTTTACTTGTATAACACTTTTAATGCTCCTTTGTGGCTAAATGAGTGCAATAACGTTTGTTTGTGGTCATCTCACAAGACTTTCACAGATATGTCTAAATGGTATAACTCAGTGTGCGATTGCTCTTGCTGGAGAGGACCAGGAGGAGTGAAGCCCTCACGCTTCCTCTTCTTTCTCACATTTTCAGCCTCCCATCTGACTCGCTCTCTCGCCTTCTCCATCTGCCTCCCCGTTCAAGTTTCTTACTTCATTTACCTCACCTCTACTCGTCTGCTTTCTCTCTCTGATGTCTGATAATGGCTCGTTTCACTTCCTTCTGTCATCTGTCTCTCTCTCCATCATCCTATATGCTTTCAAAGCATGCTATAGCAGAGATGCAGCATCATGAACAGCATCTGCAGCAGGTAAACTGAGCAGCTGCTGCGTCACTGAGAGAGCAGACTATGGAGAGAGGAGAGTCTGCTGTCTGTGATCGAAGGTGTAGAGAAGAGGACTGTTAGCCTCAGATGGGAAATCTCAGTTTTGGAGCAGCTGTAGCAGACTGGAGCATGTGTTACTCCTGACAAATGTACCAAAACTACCCTTAATTGCTAAACTGAAGTTTACTCTTGCTTTGTTTAAAAGATATTGTCAAAAATTGGACGTTTACTATCCTTGTGGGGACCAAAATCCTGCTCTCCACAAGTTTGAAGACATTTTTGAGACTCCAAATGTGGTTTTAGTGACAAAGTTACAGGTTAGGTTTGAGGTAAGGGGCTAGGGAAAGCAATATGTCAATTAGATGTCCCCACAAGATATGAATACCCGCTGTGTGTGTGTGTGTGTGTGTGTGTGTGTGTGTGTGTGTGTGTGTGTGTGTGTGTGTGTGTGTGTGTGTGTGTGTGTGTGTGTGTGTGTTTCTTAAATCCGATTATAAGGAAGGCCTACTAAAATTCAACCCTACACATACTTATAAAGTGAGCGAATAGTAGCTGAGTTGTGTGGCTGTTGTGTGGCTGTTGTGTGGTTGTTAACAGTGAAAAAGACCACGTGGTCAGTTTATTTTAATAGCATGTATAAAAGACTGATTGGATATTTTGTGGAAGTGATGATTGTTTCTGAGCTAACCGGATAGCCTCCAGTACTGAACAAATTTGTTTTCCATGGTGATTAGTCATCACTGACTGCCCCAACATTCAATTATAAAGTTTGTACTGGTGTCAAAATTCAACTACTTCATTGATTTATTAATGTTTTGCTTCATGACATCATAGATGGTGCAAATCCCTATTTTGGATCTTGGTCCAGCTCCATGTTTGTTTTTGAGCACACAACCTCCACCCACCTGCTGTTCAAACCTTCTCTTCTTTGCAAGGAGCAACCAATCAGCAGAAAGAGCTGCTACCCTTCCTGCTTCAGAAGGAGGAAGCATGCTAGAACAGCTATTAAGGGCAGACCCAAACATGTTTTTACCATGAAGAAGTCAGGGCAGCAGAGAAAAACCCACACAGGCATTTCCTCCACACGGAAAAGCACCAGCCTGGATTTGATCTCAGACTTTTTGCTGTGCAACATTGTGGCCATCCAGAGATGGAGCGTGCGAAACCCTCGACTTCTGGGTGACCACTGCTGATCACAGCTCATCAAATGGGAAGCAGTCTGTCTCTGACTGAACTCATTCTCAGGTAAATGACCAAGTTTGCAGATGCCTAATTTGACAGGTTGGCAACACTTTGAAATCAGTGTGAGTCAGTCTGTGTCAGTGAACACAACTTGTTGGCAACATTGTCTAATTGTAGAAGGAGACTCAATTCAACTGGTTGCCAGCTGGCTGCGTTCTGGTTATTTTGCCATTTTAAAGCAAGGTTGCTGAACATTTTTCAAATAAATCTGCAGCAGCTATGACACTGTGAGTTATGTTTCAAGTCTCTGAGACTCTGAATGAAAAAGATGATGTGAAATCTTGTTTGATGTGAATTTCCGTGTACGTACACAGCAACAGATTTACAGTGTTCACCGATTTATCACAGTTAATCGTGTTATCATAAACTGACTCCATCATAATGTCATTTTATTGCTGTCTTGAAGCTCTGAAGACAGAAACTGACTGCGAGCGGTGCAACAGATCACATGAGACTCGTTCATTGAACATGCAACAGTTATGATTGTGCCGCAGGCTCTAAGTCCAATGGCATATGTAAAGAAACAAATAATGGTAATATTGATATGATATATTAAGTCAATTATTTTAAAATCAACAAAACAAAACCAGAATTGATATCAAAATAAATATGAGACGACATTAAAGTGGCTCAGTGTAACAGTAAAGTGTGGTGAACAGTGCAGTAACAGGGCTTAGTGAGAATGAAGTGCTGTAACAGTGCAGAATGCAATAAACTGTTAACACGAGACACCAGATGATTCTCTGCTGGGTGATGTGCTGCTTTAAAGGAAGGAAAGGGAACCATGTGGAGATTTATTGATAAAAAAACACACGGCCATATGTAAGGGATCCTAAACTTTGTGACTAAAACTCACTGAGTTGCAGTAATTTGTTATTTAAATGGAAGTGGTAGAGAAAGGTCAGACAAATCCTGAAGTAAGACCAGGCAAGCAACTGATTTGATCTCTGTGTTTAAATCTGAGTGAAGGTGACATGTTGTTCGAGTGTCCAGCAGCTAAAATGTAATGATGAAGAAAAACTATTGTGGAAAAAATAACGATGTGGAGGTGTGAGGGTAAAAAGTTACAAAGATTTTTGTCAGTTTTCCACCAATAAATCATTGAGTTGATTTTGAAGACCTCGGTGGAAGTGAGGCAACTCTTAAATGAATTGTTAACAAGAGCCCGCTCTACACTTCTACGAAGTTTTAGCCAAATTCATTCAAAACTTCCTGAGCTTCCATGTTTAACCTCCTCGTGGAGGTAATTACGTTCATTAGTTAAAAAGGCTTTAAATGTAATTATGAGGATAGATAAATACAGCTGAAGTTTAAAGAAAGTCAGAACTCAGTTAAACAATGAAAAATGCAGAATTCATTGCGTGAGGATCGGTTCATACTTATCTTAGCCTCTCGATCATTTTTTTCTACCTGCTCTGACTGTCCCACATGATATTCACAGTAACTGGATTACTCTTTTAAATCTGGAGGTTTCTGCAGGATCAGGCATGAATACAAATTTCCAACGGCAACAAGGTTCAATCCTGACCATGAAAACTGAATCCGTGCCACGCAAAACTAAGTTGTGCAAAAAGCCACATTTTTATGGTGCTGATTTATTTTTATTTTTTTTTTAAATTTTATAAAAAAATGAGTAAATCTTTGCTCATCCTGCAAAACGTTGGGTCTGAGATGGAAGTGCATGAGCTGAGCTTGCACTGAGCCCCAGTCTATCAAACAGACAGCCTGCGCTGGACTTCAAATATTGCTAATTGGCAGAAGCAGTTCTCTACAGGGATATGTGATATTAGCAATGGGAGCGTTTTGTGCATGCAGAATGAGAACCAGAGGACTCAGTAATTCTATAGTGGATCTTAAAGCTCGGTCTGTTTTATGACTCCAGTTCTCCCTGCCCTCTTGTTTCTTTATGCATTAGCAATACGTCTGATTCAGACCCTCCCGTACACAGAATAGCACCAAAACAGAGCAATAATTCTGTAAGATAAATAAGAGAAGTGTGCCCTAAAAATGAATTTAAAAACATGAATCCTGTCTGTAGTCTGAGAGCAGAGCTCGTGGGTGGACACCCCCTGCACCCAGAGGTATGTGTGGTGAGTAGATGAATTCGCTTTTTTTAACCTTGACTGCGGCCTTGTAATGAGGTCATAAATCAAACGCAGTGTGTTGCTGGACAGTGGGAGTGATGCTGCAGTGTGGCGTCGTGGTCTGAGCTGCAGAGAGCAGCGTTTCTCACGCGTTCTTGAATCCTCGCCTTCCCCTCCTATTTTTATCCTCCTTCCCCTCCTTTCCTTTGTCACTCACTTTGATTCCCATCCTCATTATCTGTCTCTTTTTTCTCCTGTGTCCTCACTTTCCTCCTCCTTTATTTCCATATCAGCCCCCCCTCGGTGCCTTCCTGTAACACTGCAGTGACAGAAGCCTCTATGAGTGTGTGTGTACTGTATCTGCTGGCTCTCTCAAGTATTTCCCGCTCTCGTTCTCTCCTTGCCTTCATCTCACTCCCTCGTGACATGTAGAGGCAGCACTCTGGTCACTCATTTTGGCACCGAGCAGTCCCTCACGCCTCCTTGCTAGTTGCGCTCTGATGCCTCAGCTGATTGCATGAGAACACGCTGTCAAACGGCCACTCACTGTGTGCCGGGGGGCACCAACGCCACTGGCCACGACACAACGCTGTGTTTGTGGTAGGGTTGGGGGGTTATTGTGGAAAAATGTGGATTTTTGGTGTAGTGTTGCCTCTTGTAAATGTTGTTTATTGTTTCATCATCAAACTGATATTTAAAAGCTGCAGTTTTATTATATTTACTCTTTTAGGGCAGGAAACTGACAGCAAAACCTCTGAGATCTCTGTAAATTGTTCAGGTTAATGACAGTACTCTGTGACAGTACAATTAATCTTAAGTAAAAAGCTTTTTCTTTTTAATAAGAACATCAGCACAGATACAAAGCTGCATCTAAACAAACACGAGACCTCCAGATCTATGTCCACTGGACAGGCAGGGCCAAAGTGCAAATGTGTGGGCACCAGAGATGAGCAGTAAGTAAGTAAGTAAGTTACGAGTAACGTCTCATGACAATGATGTAAGCGCGTGCGACGTTCGTAGTAACAGACGTGCAGATCAACAATGGATAATATATCGAGTGCGGGAGAGAGTACGACCATGCAGCGTTTAAAGCGTGGAAGTACTGACCCTACTTTGAGTTTGATTCCATAAAAGTTACAAAAACATTAGCGTCTGCTGTAAACTCTGCGTGGGAAGAAAACTTCTTTCTACAGCGAAAAAACCCTAAACTTCTGAGCGAGCAGCGAGCACGCTGTGACATTTAACCCCCGGATCCCCCCACTGACATGACCGCTGCAGCACTCCTGCTAAACAGGTGAAAATAGATTTAAGAGCAACAGGACTCAGAGCTGCTGAAGCTTTGATTTTATTTATTTTCTGCTGTGTTTTACTTTTATCTATTTGAAAGAGTGTAAAACATGATTTTATTTTATATGCTGGAATATGCGGGAAATAGGTTTAAATGTTAAAAACATTTCTTCAAGTCAAACACAGTTGCATATAATTTAATTGTTGCTTGATGCAATGTGCATAAAGTTAAAAGATTAAAACTATTTTTAAAAAGAGACTTTTTCATTTGATTACATTTTATATGATGCAGAAAAAATAGAATTGGGCTGAAAGGTCTATCGCTTTATTACATATTCAGGTTGTGTTTCATGTTTTTAAAAAGTAACTAAGTAATTACTTTTTAAAATAAGTAATCAGTAAAGTAACAGGATTGCTTTTTGGAGGAGTAATCAGTAATTAGTTACTGATTACTTTTTTCAAGTAACTTGCCAACACTGGTGGCCACAATGCACGGCACCATCCATCCATCTTCTTCCGCTTATCCGGGGCCGGGTCGCGGGGGCAGCAGCCCAAGCAGAGAAGCCCAGACCTCCCTCATCCATCCCCACGGTCTGCCAGCGCTAACCGTGACACGGTGTCTATGTGCATTATTTAAGTACACTATATTGCTGAAGGTATTTGCTCGTCTGCCTATTACTGACCTTGAGTGACGTCCCATTCTTAATCCATAGGGTTTAATGTAATGTCAGCTGTAACCGCTTCAGATTTTCTGGGAAGGTTTCCACGAGCACATTTGTGAGTTTCTGGCCTGCCTCACAGTCTCTGTTCTAATTGATCCCAAAGGTGTGCTATCAGGTTGAGATCAGGACTCTGTTAAGGCCAGTCAAGTTCTTCTACACCAGATTTATTCAAAGCAAGGTCTTTATGGACCTTTATGGACCTTGCTTTGTGCACTGGTACACAGTCATGTTAGAAGGGCCATCCCCAAACTGCTCCCACAAAGTTGGGAGCATGAAATTGTCCCAAATGTTTTGTTATGCCAGTGCTTAAGAGTTCCTTTCACTGGCGCTATGGGGTAGAGCCCAGCACCAGAAATACACTACCTACCACTTCATGGCTGAGTTGCTGTCATTCAAAACTGTGTCCACTTTGTAATAACAGCACTAACAGTTGACAGAGGAATAATTAGTCGTGAGGACTGGAGTTGTTGCACGGGTGGCATCTATTTCAATGCTGGAATCCACTGAGCTCCCATTCGTTCACACATGTTTGCAGAAGCAGTCTGCATGCATAGCTGCTTGGTTTAGTACACCTGAGGCCACGGAAGTGATTGAACACCTGGGGTCAATGATTTAGATGCATGAGTGAATACTTTTGGTGTATTTTTAAATACAGCATATGGATGTACCGTGCCTCGTAAAATTAACACGGTCAATGAGTCTGCAGGAAATTTTGATAACGCCAAATAAAACTTAATAAAAAGAAAAAGGAAGTGCCAGTTTCAGTCTCAGCGTCATCCCACAGTGTGTTGTTTGTCACATGCAATACCCGTGTTTGAAAATCTATTTGTCTCGAAAAGTGAACAATTAACAGGAAGCACCATCAAACCACTCTTAGTGCAGTGAGGCACTAGAGGCAGAAGTTTTGATAACAAGCTTGAAAGAGACAGGCAGAGAGGTACGACCGAGTTCATTAGATCAATGCCCAGAAAGATCCAAAATCTGGAGAGCCTGCCAGATCTGAGGAGATGCTGTTTGCTGTTAACGTGTGTGTGTGTGTGTGTGTGTGTGTGTGTGTGTGTGTGTGTGTGTGTGTGTGTGTGTGTGTGTGTGTGTGTGTGTGTGTGTGTACGGGTTCGTACTATCCTGGTGGGGACCAAAATCTGACTTTTACTATCCTGGTGGGGACTTTCTGCACCGTGGGGACCAAAATCCAGGTCCCCTCGGGGTTGAAAGCAATTTTCACACTCAAAATGCGGTTTTACTGTCAGGGTTACAATTAGGTTATGGTTAGGTTTAGGGTAAGGGTTAGGGTTAGGCATTCATTTTTAATGGTTAGGGTAAGGGGCTAGGGAAAGCATTATGTCAATGGGATGTCCCCACGAGGATAGCAAACCAGACTGTGTGTGTGTGTGTGTGTGTGTGTGCGCATACTCAGAGAGCAGAGGCCAATTAGTGTGACTGCGCTATGAGGCACATGGCTGTTGCACAGAAGTGGAGTACTGAGGCACTGCCCGCTCTAAGCACAGGCAGCATTCAAACAGCATTTCGTTTCAAATAGCTGTGAGCTTGACAAGAGGGTGAAGCTTGTGTTTGTGCTTGTGGGTTTTGTTGTTTTTTGCTGGGTTTTTTACCACTAAACACGCAACATTCAGACAAGGTCACACTGGAGGAAGTCAAAAGAAAGAAAAGCAGGTTCCTGGGAGCATCTCGACCCTTCAGCAAGGCCAGGAGCTTCCCGTAGGCTGTCAGTCAGTGTTTGAGCTGACACGAAAGATATGGTTGTTATATCTTTGTAATTCTATGTTGTAATACATAGAAGGTTCATGGATTTTGCATTTTGTTGTAGTTTTGGATCCAGTGTAATAACAATTCTAAAAAAACGCACAAACATTTCTCTAAGCAAAACAGAAGTACAAACTTCTTGGATGGGCTGCACCACACAGCAGGACATACTGTTTATCTCGAAAGCAACCACCCACGTGGATGAATTGTAAAAATATATAAATAAATAATTACAATTCTATTAACTCAGTCTCAAGTGGTCATTATTGGAACTGCAGTTTATGGAACTGTAGCTGTGCTTCATCTTTCAGCCTCGTCAGTTGCTGCTTTATTTTATATTTGGACATTTTGCAGTTTGAAGGTCTTGAGAAAGTCACAACAACACCTCAGGGCACCTGTTCTACCGAAAGGCGGTCAGAGGTGGTGCCACTTGCAGTCGGTTCATACTCACATCTGTACTGGCAGGATTTAGAGTCTAACCCTCACGAGTGGAAATGCTGACATAAAACCTGACATTTTGCATATCTCAGTTTTAAAGCTTAAAGCATTTGGAAGGAAAGAACCAGGATTCAGACCAGTTAATCAGGCTGAGAATGCACTTAATGAGAGCAGATCAAATGCACTTTTATTAGCTCTTTGTGTGAGAGGATTGCTGAACATCCAGAGAAACACACACACACACACACACACAGTCCATGCAGCCCGTTAGCAGAAGTGCCCCGGCTCTCAGTCTGGTGCAGGAGATGAAAGAGGAGATGTGAACTGTTCTGCTCTGTGAGACACCAAGGCCAACGTGAGAGGGGAGCACTAACACAGCATTGTTTTTGTGCTTGTTTCCAACCCCGGGGTGTGAATGTTAATGCTAGAATATTTTTTATGCTCTCAAAAAGCATCTGAAGCCAATTGCATTATGTCACCATATTAAGCTCATTTTCATCCCCCGTCTTGGGAGTAGATTCATGCAAAGCACAAACAAGACTTGGGTGTCCTTGCTCAGGGCCACCGTTTGGCTCCAGCTTCCTACCTTCCCTCTTGTTTACCTGCTAATGGGCAGCTTTTTGTTATCACAGACAAACCATTGTAAAATATTTAGCAATTTGCTGCATCAAGCCTCAAATAGCATATAAAATAACAATGTCTGCTCCACAGAGGGTAGCAAACCAGTTGTATACTCAATTCCTGATGTCAATGCACAGGATCCTGCTCCGAGTAATACAGGACTGCATCTCATCCTGGTTCTGTCACCACTAAATTGTGATCACGCAGTTCTGGATAACATTTCACATGGATTTTGTAGCATCACAGCTGAATGACAGTGTCTGCCTTTGGCTCCTGTTAAATATGTATAAATTCTCCCTTTGAAGCCTGATTCTGCACCTGTAAGCCTGTGAAACAGCAGGAGACTGACAGCAAATATTCATGAATCACCAGCCATAAAACATGATACTTGAAGCATAAAGCCGCACCGCACCACATATGCACCTATACATTTATTACCTGCAATGCATCACTGATACACATTACAGAGTTCCTCTTTGTGTCCAGATCAGTTGGTAACATGTGCACACGTAGCTGAGTGAGGACTGTAGGGAGCTACTGCCACCCAGAGGTGAACTTTCTTATTATGTTTTGCAGCATTGTCCTGCATGTAGTAAACCTAATAAAGTAATAAAGTATTTGCAACTGGGACTGTGCATGTGTGACCTCCTGACTGACTGACTGTTTGTAGGCTCTACAGTCTTAATCTGTTAGTTATCTGATGCATGTGTGATGCTGCTGAACTTTAACTGCAATGACTACATGCATAAAGATTAAGTATGTACCAAGAATAATGTTGCTGATTTTTCTTTTCTTTTTCTAAACTTTGGTTTGTATTATCCATATTTTATTTCATAAGTACTGAGACTACTTTTTGCTACATTTGCATGCCAGCAAAACCATATGCATTTAATTTGGTGATTTTTAGTCATGAATAAGTTCATAAGTTCTGAAGTAAAGCAGTTAATTAAATAACAAAATTGCAGCAAGTTGATCAAGTTGATCTTCAAAGCCAATTTTTTTTCATGATTTGAATATTTATATTATTTGCTGTGTACATGCTCTTTTATACACTCGTAGTCCATCTGTAACTGTGTATTTCCTAATTAAAGAATGCAATTATTAATGCAATGAATTTAAATGCGCTCAGTATTCATTCACTCTTGTCTGTTATAAATCTTACAGTGAGTAATTAGTCACTTTGTGACAGCTTTGCTATTCTAGCATGACATTAATAAAACACCACCAGACCAACTAAATGTAAAGAAGCACAGAACAACTATCATATGATAGAGCGAGCATATGAACCTTGTGAACATGCAAACTCTAGAAGCTGAGATATTACTGGACAGGTGCAGACTACAGTAGAAGTACACATTAGCTTTGAAGTGATACCTTTGAGTAAGTTAATCGAGCATTTGGTCATTATCTGGAAAACTGAGAAAAACAATGCATGATCCAGCTAACCTGATTTGTTTTTGGCTTTATTACTCTGTGACAGATTCAAGTGTTCAGTATGGCACTGATTTTTTTTAATCTTTATCTTTTTTCTTTGTTATAAAGATTCCTGCACATGACACTGCCCACTGCATGCACTCTCAGTACAGATTTAATGCAGAGTGTGACTTTTAAACTGTAGCACTACTTTTACTGCTGCCACCATCATGATAACGTAGCTAGAAATTGCCACAAGGTGGCAGTTTTGGACTTGAACAACCTGAGAAATCTCAGCTTTTAATTTGTTCTCTTTGTGCATACAGCTTTTTACCTTAGGAAGCTGCACTAATACCTTTGGTTAAAGACATAAATAGTCTGGGTGAAGCATAAAGTTAAAGTTAGTTGATCTGAAAAGTCAGCCACAGAAGCTGCTCAACATTTTAGTTTAAGCAAAGGATGGGAAGATCGCACTCGGTCCAATCAGAAACAAGCTAGAGGGTGAAACATACTCTTTAAATGATCAGTAGGAATCTCTTTAGAAAAGGAGCACGATCGTTTCAGTGGCAGACGTTTTCAACAGTTACACACAATGATACAATTGGCTGTGAGTCATGTGGTCCTTTGTCCTGTTTGTGCTGACAGATATGTCTGTTAGAAAAATTTAGACTCATTCAATTATGTTTAAAAGGATGTATTATAATAACAGACTTTCATTAGCATAATATATATTACATTACTATATATTACATCTATATTATATCTATACATAGATACTGGGGCTGGTTCTGCCAGAGGTTTCTTTCTGTTAAAAGGGGCTTTTGCCAAGTGCTTACTCACACTATAAAGCATTTTAAGGCAACTGTCAGTGTGATTTGGCACCAAATTGAATTGAATATTATTGTATTTTCAAGCAATAATAGAAACCATGTCATTAGTTTTTGTTTTGTGCTTTGTCAACAGTTTGTTTAATTACATAAAGTTCAGAAAAACCAACCAGGATGCCTCGCTAATGTGCAAGTAGCAGTCTAATACAAAAGGCAGCATGACGTCTTCTATTAAATTTATCATTATGAACTATATAAGCAAAAATATATTAAATTAATTATGACTTAGTGTACAAATACATATTTCTTATTGCGAGATATGATTTTTTTAAATGTATTCAGTCAATTGCAGTAGCCTCTGCTCTTCCCGAGATTTGAGGTATCGTCTCTGTAATGTTTCTTCCTGTCAGCTTAAGGTAGTGATACTTTCACTTTTCATTATCACTTACCTACTTCCTGCATTATTTTGTGCCCCATTATTGTATAACTCACATGACAGTGTGATTGCTGGGCAGTATAAAATATGCCTCTTTGTTTGTGTCGGTGTGCATAGAGTTACCAGAGGAACTATAACTCCATGAAAAGCAAGCAGTTGTGGTAGAGGAATCATAAAAGTTCACTCTGTGCATTGCTTCAGCCACAGTGCTGAGAACAATAAGCTTTCTCAAAAATCACGTCTCCAGCAGCAGCACAGGCAAGAAAGCATCTGTGAGCTCTATTTGGCCTTGCATTGGAAAGTGTCTGCTTTGATTGTACAGCCTTGACATTGCTAAAGGCTCTGTGTGTGTGTGTGTGTGTGTGTGTGTGTGTGTGTGTGTGTGTGTGTGTGTGTGTGTGTGTGTGTGTGTGTGTGTGTGTGTGTGTGTGTGTGTGTGTGCGTGTGTGTGTGCGTGTGTCCGTTGATTTGCCTGAACCAAGAAAGTGTCCCTGTTCAAAAAGCAAAGCAATGTTCAAATGTTTCTTGTCCAGCAATGTGAGATCCAATTTGTAAACTATTGCTTGCTTAGATAGATTCCCAACCCAAGAGATAAGTCCTACAAACTCAAAAGAGCTCAAACTTGCCTTACTTTGGAATTTAACTTCTAATTATTATCCTTATCTGTGATTGTGCGGTTTATTCTGCCAAATAACTCATTAATGTTCTTCCTAGTTTAATGTCATCAATGTGAAATAAATCAAGAAATCCTTATGAGTCATCAAAAAAGCTGACGATTTAATCTGTACATTTCAACACACTGAGAATATGTAAAACAGACAAATCTCATTATGTCGTAGCCTGATTTGTCTGTTTTAAACTTACCTGAATGCATAAACCTTTATGTTTAATGAATGATAAAACATATAAAGCTTATTATGTTTTCATCGTGAACTTTCAGCATGAGACAGAAAAGCTCTGCCAGGCACTGCTTAGGCTAAATACTTTCCCGCATAATCATTGGATATTAAAAAGAAGAAAAGAGTGAATTTAATTGGCTTCTCTCGTACTATCCCTAATATCGACCAATCGAAACGGGAGTGGGCGGGGCTTGAGACTGGACTTTTCTTCATGGCTTTTCTGCTGGCAGAGGGAGGGGTGATGAGAGTGTTGTTTTGTGTTGCTGCCGGGAACACACAGAGCAGCCAAGGTCGGTGAAAGTACTGCACACAGCCAGGCTTCGGTGCTGAGCTCCTGTAGACTCCCACACCGAGAGACATACCGGTGAGTTTTGAGGTTTGCTCAACTTTGATTCGTGTTTTGCCGGCCACAAAGATGGCGGGGTCTGTGGGTCAACTTTACTTGGTGTCTTGCCAAAATGTGTACCCCGTACAAATCGGGGACTGTCAAACGAGTTCACATGGAGTAATGGGGAGCAGGCGGAGAAAGCGCCAACTTGCTAGCTAATATTAGCTCCTGAAATGAGTTACGTGGTAGCGTAATTGTTGTACTAAGTCTTATCTGCCCGCGGTTTTGTGCTATTTATATTCCCATATGTTGTGATTTCTTTTCCGAGGTTTACTTGACAGTGGTGCTAGCTTCTAAGCGGTCCGGTTAGCCCACAAACTTAGCTCGGAACTGCTGGAGGCGTTAAATTCGAGCCACACTGCTCTTGTTTTCCCGTTGTTGATTAATAGAAACACGTTGTTTTTGATTTATTTTGATAGCAGATATATGTTAGAACCCGGTTTGGTGAAAAAGTTATAACAGTTTAACAACTATCTCCGTCTGAAATCACTGCTGTGTAGAGACCGCTGCAGACTGATAACAGTGTCCGGTTCATCCTCAGGCAGGTGGTTGGATTAAATGATTTCCTTTCTACTGCTGTAATTTCTGACTGATTGCTGCCTCTTGAACTGGCAGAGGGGGGAAAGGCGGTTATAATATATTTGTGGCCTCAGTTTGCAGCTGATAAAAGTAGCTGTTTGTGTCTCCTGACATGATCTACAATGTGGAGCTCTGCGTCGGCCCTCTGGGTGTTATTCCAGGCTATACTTTATTATTTCCTATTACAACAACAACACACCTCCGCCCCTGGTTCATTCAGCCCAGTACCTCCATCCATTGCAGTGCTGCCATGTAGATGGTGGAATCTAGATTCACTGTGCCTTGCCTGAGGAACTAACCAAACATAGTCCAAGAGCCGGGTGCAAATTTGTTCACAGCCTGCAGCACAGGCAGACTGACAGACTTGTCTCGACTCAGATCTCTAAATTTGAAAACCACCTTGATATGCAAATTTTTCTAGGCAATAAGAGGAATGTGCCCATCAAGGCCTTGGTGTACTGAAATGGCGCTCTTTTGTTCAAGAGGACATACAGCAACAGCTGCACTTCCCAACCGTGCGTGTGTGTGTGTGTGTGTGTGTGTGTGTGTGTGTGTGTGTGGTGGGGGCATGTGTGAGCAGATTTGTCCTGTTTCAGTCAGTATTCCAGGGAGTAATTTCCTGGGAGTAAGCAGCGTTTCTGGAATGCTGGTTCTGCATGTTAGACAATAGCTGGTGTGAATGAACCTGATCTCACATGAAGGAAGTTGAAATGCTTTGCATGTTATTTGCATGGGCTAGCAGAACTAGTAGTAGTGTTCACTCTGAAACAGTGGAGATGGGCTCGGACACGCAGGACTTTGTGTGCATGTAATTCAACATACACAGAGTCATACATGCTGCAGCATTTAAGCCAGTTCTGTTTGACTTTATTAGACTTTTGGTCCAATAAGAGGTCCTCTGCACTACTGGGAAGGACCTTTGTTAAATATTCTTATGAATGCATAGTGTTCTAGTGACCTCTGGAGCATCAGAGTGATGCATACTGTGTTCTGTACACTGGGTGTGACAAGAGCGAAACTATCTACCTTTGTTTCAACAATGTGGCTAAAGTAACTGATGTATCAGTTTAGATTTCTTTGCCTGTGGTTGCTGTAAACCATTCCACATATTCCAACATTCCCAGCTAAAATGAGAACACGAGCGAAAAATGTGTCAGACTTTAAAAATTAGACATGGCACAATTTGAATGTTGTGTCCGGCACTCTGCTCGCCCATCGTCCTGTCAGAAAGCTGCCAGATATCAGTTGAAAGTCTCGTAGTTCTGCGCTCTCACTGCTCAAGGTTTTCTTTGCAACAGAAAAACAGGATATGGTATCTCACACCCTGTTGAACAGTGGCGTATTTGTACTTTGTGGTTTTTCAACCTGCTGTTGCATTACAGGTTGCCTGAGGGAAGCACATGGTGTAACACTGTGTAACACTTTTACACGTGTAACACTGCTGTACGTCACAGCTTGGGAAGACTTTTTTTTAAATCAGTTCCACTGTGTGGCTCTGAGAGATGCTTTGTAACATGACAATAAAGATGCTTAACTGCTTGAAAAGAAGAGCATGAATGGCCTGTTTCCTATTCCTTTAACAACAAAAAACAAGCCAGCCCAAACTTGCATGTTAGTTTTAATAAAACATTATCTTTATGTTGAGTGTGAACTGCTGTGATTGCACAGGGGAGCCATTGGTGCCGCCCTGGCAGCCATTCTGGTCCTAGAGTGAAGCAGCAGCTTTACTGAAGAGCGCCACTTTAGCCTGTCATGGGCTGTTTCAAAGGTAATGTGATATTTGCAGTTTTTGCTGCTCTCAGACTTCAAATGAAACTGCTCACAGCAGCAATTTTTGTTTGCCCGAGTCCAGCTATGAATCACAAGTCGCTTTGTGATACGACATGAGAAATCCCAAAGGATTTCCTGCTAGCGCTGCACCGTTGCCAAGTCCAATATCTTGAGGCTTAAGCTGTGCAAGCAGTGGGAAGTCTTGTCGTGTCATTATTTCACCGTCGATGCCAGCCGAGGCCAGCCTGCAGCTTCTGCAGTCTGTCTGGCACATTTTATTTATGCATGGCACATTTTGGGCAAAATTATGCTTCTTCTTTCTGTGTTCATTTAGCAGTGTGGGCAGTTACTGATGTATGTGCGGAATGAAAATAGTATATTTGCATAAAGTACGTTAGAGAAGTCAAACATGAGGGCTTTTGGCAGTTATAATAGTTTGAATGTGTACTTCCTTTTAGGATAAGAAAGGATTTGTGTTAGAGTTGTTAAAGTCATGATTTCATTCAGACTGATCAAACTGGCTAAGAGCTCTCCTCCTGTTATCAGCAGCTAGTCATCCAGTTTGCTGTGGACCATCCGCCACTGCTGACTCAGCCAATGCTGCCATCTGGGCTGGAAGAGAAAACACGACAGATTTCTCCCTGGCTCCAGAGCCTCGGATGCTCAGCTAACAGATTCTGTGTGTTTGTGTAGCTGTTTTCATATATGAGCTGCAGCTTTGAACTTTGTTTAAAAAGACATTTCCAGCAAAGGTGCAGAATGTTCGATGCAGTTTGGTAACAAAAGTTACCGTCCAATCCAGACGTGCAAAATGTTTACCTTGATCATTTGAAAAGTGTCAGTGTTACCCCTCAAAGGTGCTCGATGCTTTATTTTTCCAGCATTTTGAGACCTCATAAGTTTAGGGGTACAAGAGTTGTACAAAAGGCGTGTTTGATCCAAGACAATCCACATGTGGGTGGACATCTGCTTGAGAGGTCTGCAGATAATAGCGTAGGGCGTTCGCAGCGAGTGAGTGCTCACGCTCTGCCTCCTGCACACTCTGCTCAGGATGCACCGTCGCATAAACCAACCTGAGTAAGTCCAATAGTGAGAACATGTCTGAGAGATTACATCTGTTGTGGCGTGCTATAAATCAGAAAGGGAAGTCTCCCAAAATGAGTTTTCTGGGATCTAAGTTGCTGTTTGGGGGTGGCCGTGCATGTGGCTGCACTTTTTTTTTTTTTTTTTTTTTTTTTTTTTTTTTTTTTTTTTTTTTTTTTTTTTTTTTTTAAAGCTACAGTATATTTTGTGTTTGGGTAAAATAAACCCCGCTCTGAAAACACAGTGTTGGAAGGCGTGTTTGTTTCCTCTATGCAGATAAAACTGCGATGTTTTTGGGATGTTCTCGGAGGAAAAAATTCCCTCCTATGTTGGAGGATTTGTTGTTTTGCTCAGAATAATTTCCGATTTTTGTCAGTAATTCCTCTGCTGCTTTTATGTTTTGTTTTTTTATATTAATTAAAATCTGGCTGTGATTAGCAAAGGCCCACCCACCCTTCTGTTTTCAAGGAAGTGAGCTAAAATGCCTTCAGCTGAGGGTTGGCACCAAGGCCCAGCAATAGCTAAAGAAGGACCCTGAGCTGCTCTCGAGTCCAAGAATAAAACTACCTTTGTATGGAAAGCAAAGGTGGCTGAGTATAAGTGGCTGCTTCAGTTTTGGGGCCCTGGTTCTGTGCATGTTTGCTTTCTGTCACACTGCCTCCACCTACTGCAACACCTTAGTAAACCAGAGCCATTCCCAGTGTTATCCATGACACCCGTGCTTTTACTGCAGTGACAACAACAAATGTCTGCTGTTAATTAAGGTGATCATTTCAGCTTTAATTGAGCGCTTACTGAAACAATGAGCCTTTTCAGGCTCTCAGTCTGGCTGAGCAAGATGAATAAATCCTAACTGTTAGGACAGCTTATTCTCTTAAAAGCTTAAAATGTTTTTAAAGCCTAATCCTCCAACATTTAGTGTTCACCGCGAATATTGTTCTTAAGCCTCCTGGTTATGTTACTCTAGTTATTTGTGTGTACTAGACCGTGGCCGTCCTGCCGTAGTTCCTGTTTTACACCGAACTACCCGTCTGTGTGTCTTTTTGTCTGTCTGCGTGTGCGAATACGTGTGTGTACAACTGTTCTGCCTCATGACCCTGCACACTTCCCACTCACGTTTCACTTTTTCTGCTTGCATCCTGTCAGCGTGACAGCAGCTCTCTGGCTGTTTGCTGCAGTTTCGCTGCTCTGCGTCGCGGCTGTTGTTCAGAGCCGTGCTTGTAATGGTCACTTCTGTTTATCTCGCCTGCTCGTGTATTACTGTTAGTAGTAATTTTTTGGTTTGGTGTGCTGTTGTACTGGGAACACAGACTTTTGAAGTTTATTTTATAATAGGAAACTTTTTTTAGTCAATGACGTGATTTGAATTCATCCGCTTTTATAACCACAAACTGTCTCACGTGGCCTAATACACACAGCAATAGTTGGTTTTGTGGTTTGTTTTTTTTACATAATTATTTAAGTTTGTTTCGGCTGCTTTGGTTATTGTTCAGGTTTTGCTACTTTGTAATCAACCTGAGATTTATTCTTATGAGGTCTGCGTTATGTCTGGTATTAACATGTTTCTGAAGCCCAAGTCATTATACAAGTGGTTATTTCAAATGCAAACTACTTACAACAGTTTGCACAAAATTGCTTTGGCAGTTCACTTGGTCCCAAATGCCCAAAGCATCATATTTTCTGGGCCAGTGGAAAATTGGAAAGCTTTGGAAGAGCAGCCCAAACTCAGTTGAAAGTTCAGAAACTACAAGATAAGAGTCAGACTGAGCTGTGGGTGATAGTCGTTGTAGGGAGGGATGTGAGGGATCAGCCAACTACACGCTTAAACTTTGTCACCTGTGATTGTTGGCAGCTGAGATGCTACTTTGTTAAGCCTTGTTAATTGTCATTGTTGTACAACACTGGTTTACTGGGGGCTTTATTAGCCACCTGTCACTGCTCTCTGCTGAGACTGCAGATGGGCAGCTCCCTTATCTCCACACTAACGACTGTAATAAATGTTGAAAATGAGCAAAGATTAAGTGGTGCGTCTCGTATAATCAGGATTGTTTGGCTGTGTCAGAATAAACTGAGCCACAGGAATCACTACACTGAACACAAAGACAGGTAGCTGCTGGTGCTAGCCTTGCTCATGTTAGCTACTTACTGTTGAAGCAGTCGATTAGTCTAAACTTCTGTTTGTGTTTAGCTGATCAGGAAAGTCCATCGTTCTCCTGTGGACTCGGTGACACATGTCAGTGTCCTGAGTGGGGCGACAGTTTGGAGCGTCTGGAGCTTAACACAGTTTTGTCCCTGTAGGCTTGATCACACTGACTACTGCAGGTTTTATACTTACTACAACTGTAAGCTTGATAAAAGTAAACAGACATGACTACTTGTCCACAGCAAAGAATAATCCAAGCGTTGCCCTTCTTGCTCTTCTTGCATCAGTTATCCTTCACAGCTCACTGAGCTCAGCTGTTGTTCAGCAGCTGAGCTCAGTGTTGGTGAGAATGAGACCATTAGGATTGCCAAGTTCTCCAGTTTACTGTAATTTCGTAATTCCAGCCGGGCTTAGTGATAACCACTGCATATGTGGAAGACCCCACAGCAACTTCCATGTTGGAAATGTCAAACTCACATAGATACGTACTCCGCCCATGTTCCCTGCTCCTAACACATTAAACTTTAATAACTGACTGTCGACATGCAGCCTGATATTAACTGGTGCCTGTGCAGTGATTAATGTCATTTGATCCAGTTGTCACTGGTGTTTATGTTGTTGCTCATGGGTGTAAAAGTGTAATTATATTTGTGTTCGGTTCTGAGGCGATCACCATTCAACACTAAACGCTGTCAGCCTTCTGCTACAGGGTGTCATGCTTCCTAGTCCATGTGGTGCAAGACACTTTTCTTTGTAAGCATAATTCTGCTGCGAGATGAGCGAGTCCGAAGGATGGAGTGGGGGGAAAAACAGGAAACATGGGAAATAAGGTCAGGGTAGCAAACAGTCCAGCCGGCTGGGAGTCAAACTGGACTTACTGCTCAGTGTATTTGTGATACACAAGACATTATTTCTGACTTTATAATATCTAACTTTGATTAGCCAGCTGTGCCACAACACTTGTTTTTCTGGATTTGGACGACTCTGAGAAGGATCAGAGTCTGTGCACAGTCACTGATCTCAGCAGGAACCCCGAAATTCAGAGTTTATTATTCATGACAAGCTAAAAGTCTGTGAGGGCAGGAATGGGTGGCTGTCGTGCTTTACAGTGAAGGTTGTAAAACTAGTGGGAGAGATCTAACCAGCAGCAGCTTGGGGCGGGGGGGCTGCAGAATAATGGCTTAAACTCTGACCCCGATTACTGTATGTTGGGATTGTGATGATTAATGTTGATTATTAATCTTGATAATTTGATTTTGTAATTAATTGGAATTCCCGACAGAGGGTGTTACAGGAAAAAATAGACTTTCTGTTACGTACTGCAGCCCTACCAAACCACAATAAACAGCTATTTCTCATATTTTCATTTGCTGTGTGTGATAAATCACTAATGATTGATGCGCTGTGAACAATATGTTTCCCAAGTCTTAACTGCTGATTTCGACCACTTTTGATTTTCTTGAGCAGAAATTTCCATTACAGAATATTGTATTGCAAACAAAAAGGGGAAAGTTGATCATTTAAAATATTTATACAAAAACTACCTTTCAGTACTTTATTATCTAGATCAATGGGAAACCCTGGATTTACACTGTGCACACACACAGAAGCAGTTTGGGCTGTAACAGCGTGTAAGTAATATACAGAGGAAAAACTTATATTTATTTCTTGAAAATAAATCAATGTGAGATTGCTGTAACAGCAACAATGGCTGCCCCGTGGTGTGCCTTGCCCTTAGATAGCCTTTGGGCTGGGTCAGGCCAGCAGAGCAGAGAGCCTGAGCTGCAAGTGTCATCGCAGAACAAGCAATGACACCGGCCCTCACAGCAGAGTTTATGGAAAGCCATAAATAGGTTCATTTTCATAAGCAGCACCTCACTCTGTTTTTACAGAAGAGCGTTTCTCTAAGCTGTGAACAGCAATCTCATCATCTGTGGGTGTACTGAAAATGCAAAGAGTTAATAAGAAGAAAATGTTATTGGAGTGAAGCGTGATGAAGGGGAAAGAAGCACTGGCTGCTGGGCCTCACTGGTAGAGAGCAAATACAGAAATGAGCAAAAGGCTGTGTTTGACCAGCGTGTATATGCAAAGAAACAGATTGATCGTGGATATTTTATTGTTTTTTTATGCTAATTAAAAGTGTGTGTCCTGTTTTCATATGTAACTGACAGATTGCGAGTCTCCTTATCAAGCTGTTTTCCCTGACCCTGTCTCCTTTGAATGCATGTTTGCTTGACTTCTTGTCTGAAGTATCTGCATGTCTACTGATGTCATGACCTTAAGGCAATCTATCTCAGAGTCTGTTAATATAATCTTGCTGCTTCAGTGAATGTAACATAGCTCTCAGAGAAGTGCCTGTATCCATGTGATGGCCACGATGGATTAACCGTAACTGCAGTGATGCTAACCATATGCTAGCTAACCTTTGTGGTAAAATTAGTTTGGTTTAGCAGTCGTATGTTAATTACTTTGGTTTGTATCCCTTCTAGCCTTTGTTTAGAACTGCCGGTTCTTTGGACTCGACTGTGACCTTTTTCATAATCGGGAACATAAAAGATGGAGGTCGTCACTATGACATCACCCTCTGGTTGGGGGTATAAAACACTCGGGGATACTGCAGACCCTCCCTAAGTCATAGCCTGCTGTGTCATCTATTACACTCTAAATGCGACTAATGAGCATCATGTTGTAAGGGGTAAGACATGAAATTCACCAGGGCCATCTATGTGGTCATGGATGAAGGTGGCTGAGTGGCTGTTTTCACACAAATGATTATACAAGCAGGTCTCTTTTGCAACCACAGGAGCATTCAGAAGAATCTCCAGAATAAATAAACAACCTACATATTTGGATGATCTTGATAAGTCCTCGAAGGCTTTTTTTTTTGGGGGGGGGGGGTGTTTGTTTTTTTTAATGCCATCTCAGCCAGTGGCTGTCTTGTTTTCATATTTACCTGACAGATACAGGTGCCAGTCTCCTTATCCAGCTGTCAAAAAGTTTTTCCCTCTCTTAGAGTAAGAACTTCTTTATCTGAAGTATCTGAAGTATCATCAAGCCACAGTCTACTGATGTCATTGCTTCAAGGCAGTCTGCGGCAGTAGCACATTTATCTGAGTATGTTAAGACAACCTTGCTGCTCTCTGTAGCTCTCAGAGAAAGGGCATGTATTGAGGAAGTTAGTTTGATGCATTCACATTCATATTTGCTAACGCTGGTTTCACACAACAGCCAGTCACACACAGACATGGTTCCCTTTGTATCTACATTGCTGTTGACAAGCAGGGCTGGGCAGAACAGAAGTGGCATTGAACAGAAACGTAGGAGGAATTTCTACGCCTGGAGTCCCGCGCTACGCAGCACTAGCTGCTAGCAGCCAGCTACTCTGCCTCCCCCTGCTCTCCAAATACCAACCTCCTGCTTCTGCTTTCCCACTGGCTCGTTTTCTTCGAGTCTTTTCCTCCGTTTATTGTTCTCCTCATGCACTCTTAAACGCCTTGGCAGTCTCTCCCTCCATCTATCCCACTTTCTCTCAGCACTGACAGAGGCCTCTCTGAGATGTTTACTATGTCTGCAGACACCCCCCCCCCCCCCCCCCCCCCCCCCCCCCCCCCCGGTCACCCCTCCTACTCACCGAACAGAATAACGGTCACTGTGACTTTTTTGTCTGTTTATTATCTTCGTCCCTCTTCATCTGCCTGCAGATGTTAGAGGAGGGATAGTGGTGAGTTTGTATGGAGCAAGTGTAAAATGACCCAGCTGGCTGAACCAGAGGGCACACAGAGCTGAGAGCGGCCGCCGAGGAGGAGGCTCAGCTTTGTGCTCCAGTGACAGCGAGCTGGAGCGCGTAGCCGTTTGTCAGATATGAGATGTACTGTTTCTGAGTGAGAGGCTTTCAGAGAGCAGCACAAGTACTTAAAAGTGAGCTGTGCTCGATGCCTGACTCCTGGCTGCTGAAGAGTTCTTCAGTGTGCAGAGAGCCTCCAGAGTGTGGTTAGCAGAGCAAAACAGTTGAACCCTGTGCTGGTATGTGAAGCAGGCTGTAAGAGGGGAGGATAAAGAGCAAGGCTGCCATTGTGGTGGTGCTAGGCAGGTTTCCCCTTCTCCACCCAGCCCACCCTCTTCCCTGCCTGCCTGCCTCCCTCCCAACAGCACCCCCACCCCCCAGCCCATGTCCATATTAGGGCAAAACTCAGCCAACCTCCCCTTGAGCTGAGCTCAACCCCCTCCAAAATGCCCCGCTGTCACATTTGCTCCAGCAAAGGGCGCCTGAGGGAGACACAGCTCCCCTAACCCAATTTGAAGGCCTGTTTTCTTCGCCAGTCAAAACAGCCGAGGGATTTTAAAAATGGATGCAGAGAGCCAGGGCCAAGCTGGTGTGTTCGAATGTGCTTTTATTTTGGAGGAGCTACAGTTAATGGGCTTAACTTGAGCAGTTTTTGACCATATGCCACTTGGTGACCCCCCCCCCCAAAAGGGCTCATTACTTAAGTTCATACTGTACATCAGTGTGTGTGCAACATTTAATCATTGTTGTGTACTGATTCTACTGTCAGACAGCACGCAGCCTAAAAGCATACAGTAAGTATTGGGACTGTGTTATGGTTTTTCTTTTCCTTGCTGTTCTAAAGCGGTAGCGACCAAACTGAGGTTCAGACTGAACTATGAACTATTTTTAGTGTTAAGCCCCCAGTTTCTTTTGTTTCTGTGCACTTGCGGTGTCCAGGGAAAGCTGTACTGACACTCGGTGCCAGCTTTGTAGTGAATGCTGCTCGAGAAGCAGCAAAGCAAAGCAAAAGATGCCGTTACTCTAAAGCCACTTTGGATTACACTGGTAGTGACAGACTCCAGTTAAACAACTGGTTTATGCTTGTCAGCCATTTTCCTAGAGATTCCTAAACAGAAGTTATTTCGGGGCATTGGTGTTGATTTTGGTTTCCTGTGGTTTATACAGAGAGGAAACGGTTTACTTCACAGACATAAGAACGGCTGGGTTTGGCACAGAAGTCTTTTAAACTTAAAATATTTGTTTCGTTGCAGCCGCGCCAGCCAATCGCACATCAACACACAGGTTGGGCACACGCAGGCCAAGAAAAATGGGAGCGTTAGTGTCGTAACTGGCACGATGCTGTTTCTTTCCAGGTTTCCAAAAGACAGTTCAGGTGTCACAGCTCTCGATCCACAGAAGGCAAGAAAGGTTTTCTGGGAACTCGTTATAGTAACAGTCGCTAATTCAGAGTTAATTAAACTGATGCTAAAACTTATTTTTTGTGAAGAATCAATATAATTATTAATCGTTACAGATAATTGGCCAATCATTGGTTGAAAGCATTTGTCTGGATGGTTATTGTAAACTTGAAACTGCTCTATTGTTTTGTAAATGGTTAATGGTTAACTGGTCTTTAATGTGCTTACAAGTGCATAGCATACCCGAGGACTCACTGTCTATTTTTGGTTTTACTTTTGTGTGCTTTCACAAGCTATTCGCTTAAGTTTAGTTGTATATGTACAACCAATCACAGCAGATGGCCCCGCCCCTCCCTGAGCCTGGTTCTGCCGGAGGTTTCTTCCTGTTAAAAGGGAGTTTTTCCTTCCCACTGTCGCCAAAGTGCTTGCTCATAGGGGGTCGTGTGACTGTTGGGGTTTTCTCTGTATGTATTAATGTAGGGTCTACCTTACAATATAAAGCACCTTGAGGTGACTGTTGTTGTGATTTGGCGCTGTGTAAATAAAACTGTTCTAGGACCAGTACCAAGATTTTAGCGTATCATGCAGCCCTGTCATGTGTTTCAGTGTAGCTTCTAATTAGACTTTGTTAGGCTATAAATTTGTAATGATGTGCTTTAATAATTAATACCTCATGCTACTGAAAATAATGGAAAGGGATTATTTTGTTGATTTTATTATTATGTGTTCGTTCTTGATTTTAATCTGTAACAGCACTTTGGACAGATTTTCCTAAAATGTGGCTCGTGCTGCATCGTTCGCTCAAATCAAGACATAATATTTAGAGGAAAGTTTCTTTTCAACAGATATTTATTGCGTGGTCTTACAAGAGCTCTATGGCTGATTCCTTGCCAGAGCGGCTTGTAGATGATCTCCCATACGTAGCCAGAGTGTACGAGCGTTTGGCTGCTGCTCATTTTCCTTCATCTGGGAATTATTTGAACAGCACCACAAGCTTTTTAGAAATATTTTTATTTATCCATTTATTCTTTTTACTTAACATGAAGATCATCTCTAAGCCATCAGCCTTTGCTGATGTTCCAGGTTCTATGTTTTACCAGCGTCGCTATTTAAAATGCAGGAAAGTATTTCCCCCGTTTAACGTTGTTGGCTCAGATGCTCACGTGACGAATCAAACGGGAACCACATTCCACAGAGTGCAGATCAGGTTCAGCGAGCCGTTTCCAGCATCAGTACAGCACTTCCTCCCCCCCCTCACATATTACTTGTACGTATAATAACCATCAGTATATAATGTTAGTCCTCACTGCTGCATGCTAAATAACCATGCTGATTGTGTTGGTGGATGTTGTGGCTGATCTGATTATTCAGTTATGAAGTGATTTGAAGAAGAACATGATACGATTTCATGAGATGTTTTTGTTTTTACCAGCATGTTGAAGAGGAACTGCTCTGTTTACCAGAAGACCAATGCTGATTTATTGTGCTGGTACACGCATGAAATTGTGCATGAGAACAAAGGAACTGCAGACAGTTCCCACACGCTTCAGCACTTGCTCCGTCACTTGAGGTTTCTGTCATACCGAGCAGACTGACATGTTTCCTGTGTAGCAGTTAGCACTTGATGAATGAAAGGCCTCGTTTGCATTAGTGTGAATTCAAACGGTCTCCTGTGGGGGTTTTATAAACATGTATAATTACATATTTTTAAGTACATGTTTTAATTGTACTGTTTTGAAGGTGAGTTGGTATCAAAGGCCAGTGAGTTTCTAACAAACATGGAGTCCACAGTGGCAGAGCTCACCGTTCTGATTCGTGACCCTTTCATAGGCTGTTGCCATGCAGAAAGGACGCAAGACGCTCCAGACAGACACACACGTACTCATTTACTCATGGGAGGGCTGTAGTCTTCCAGCTCATTGAACTTCCATTGAGGGTTAACCTTTGTTTGAACCCTGAGAGAACTCTCCATCCTCTTCACATCATGAACTTTTATTACACGTCTACATGCGTTTCATTTATCACCTGGTTGGAAAACGTGTCCGGCGTGGTCTCACATGGGACTTGTGCTTACTCACAGATTTGCACACCAACTCTTGTTGCGTGACCTGGAGTGATGCTGGAAATGTGCTTTTGCAGTGGTGGATATGATGCTCAGTCATGTAAATAATTGATTTACAGGTTCAATCCTCTGAATATCAACAGCTGTCACGCCATTTTGGGTTTCATGTCTGTTTGTGCTCACAAAACGTCACCAGGTGTGGATAATGAAGGTCCGGCCCCACCCACACAGCGAGCCTTAGTACTTCTGTTCTTAGCTTTAACCCAGCCTTTTTTGCTATGGTGGTCGTCTCAATGTCATTCTGCTTCCCAAGAGAGGATCTGATCCCATAGTCAGACGCACTCAGACTCCAGCTGTCAGTGATGGTCCTTCTGCTCTGGAGATCTGCTCTGAGCTGGAGATCTGCTCTAACCAGAACCTACGGCAGGTGGAGGACTGCTTCAGGGGTTGCTGTCAGTCGAGCTGAAGTTCATCTGCAGGATGAGAGACTCACGAGAGAAGCATCACCAAGTACTCAGAAAACAGGAGTAATAATTAAAATGTGTGAACCTGCTTCACTGTGCAGTCTTCATTTAGGGAAACGATACTGTTTGCAATAGGCAGTTGTTAAGATTCAAGGAAAATACAAGTGATGTTGGTTATATTGTTCATCCAGCTGTCTGCACTCAGTGATGGCAGTACTACGTGTAAATGTGCTGATTGCTGAAAATGTCAACGTAGCAGCGAAGAAACAAAAGGTTTTGATCCAAAGTGGGTCATCGCCTCTGCTGCCTCGGGGCAAGAACGTGATTTGACGGGGCACAAAGGAGGCGGGACATCCTGATAGTTTCCATCTGTACACTTCAGAGGTAAAAAATTTGATTTCCAAAAAAGAGTTACTTGGAGAGTCAGTTGTGGTGTCAGGCTTGACAAACGCAGTGCGGCTTCCTGTGATTGGGTTTGTGAGTCTTGCACTTTTCCGTATACCTATGACTAAACAACAGGTCCTGGTGCCTGCTGTAAATCACAGCTGTGAAGAAAGCTAAACAGGTCATTTGAATAATAGCATAAAATGTCTTTAACAGATGACTTTTATCTTACAAAGGTAGACACTAAAATTTGAATAAATAAAGTCCAAGATATGATGTGTTTACACAGGCTTTAGTTTTTTACACTTGTTTGGAAACTGCTGTTAGACAAATTTGCATTAGATTATGTGTTTGCAGATTTATTGGGTGGTCAGCGGTTATCTAATGCTGGCCACACTGTGAAAACACAGCTGATATGACAGCCAGATAAGAAGGACTTATCTGCTGTTATGGTCAGTTTAACCCAGTGAACTGTGGGATATGCAGTCTTTTGTTTTCCTGTGTAAACGTTGACTGAGCCTCTCAGTTTCCTTTCTATGCTGTATACATGGAAACACCAAAGAGATCTGTAGCTCTCGTTTTTCCCCACATGCACTTGTTTTATGAGGTTTACACAGATCGATCTGTGCTCTTTAAGAGAAATCCTTTTTCATGTTTGCTCGACTTCATTTAGTTCGTTCCCTTCAGCGACGCTGAGGCGCCGTCATGATAATCTGTTTCTTCACATGTTTTTAGATTTTGTTTTCATCCACAGTTCCCTCTCCGGTGAACCCTCCTCTCATCTTCCTCACATGTCTGCAGACTGCCGCTCTCCCGTTTTAAGCAGCCTTCTTGGCAGAGATTCACAGCATTAGTGACAGCTGCTTTCATCACACACCTTCCCTTTTTCTGACCGGTAGCCTTTATAGAACAAAGTGTGTGTCCACGTGTCTGTCTGTCCCCTCCAGGCTGTCGGTCTTTCATATTTGCGTGCCTTCCTTATTTTAATGCACTTCTCTGCTGTCACCATGGAAACAGATAGTTTTGAGACGAGCCCGTGCAGGCAAGTGTGTGGTTGTCCACACAAAGAGACTGTTAACATCTTTATGTAAGTTTGTTTTACATCCATGTAGGGAGGGTGCCAGCACTTGTCTGTACATGAAGCTAACATAAGAGCAGGATGGTGACTTTGCTCTTTTCTACTCCCTGGTTGCTCTCTTCAGACACGTCAGATTTCTTTAATTCTTTCTACAGTGTCGTGTAAGCTGCATGTAAACATATGCACTCAAGAGACATGAAGCACATCATTCAGTAATTGGCTGTTGTTGTTGTTTTTTTGTTTGTTTGCTTTTTAATATTTGACAGAGACGAGTGCTACCACCCACCCCTTCGTGGATGTAAAACAACGGCACGGTGATTCTCTTATATCAGGGGCGTCCAACTCCAGGCCTCGAGGGCCGGTGTCCTGCAGGTTTTAGATGTGTCAGCTGATTTAAACGGCTAAATGACCTCCTCAACATGTCTTGAAGTTCTCCAGAGGCCTGGTAATGAACTAATCATTTGATTCAGGTGTGCTGACCCTGACCCTTGACGCCTGGAGTTCCCCACCCCTGTCTTATAGGGTCATCTCAGGTGCACAGAAGCCCCACCCACTTGCTGTCTTGTTTGTAGGGCCGAAGGAATGGAGGTAAAACCACTTATTTCAGTTATTATGCAGTAGGCGTACTGAAGACCCTCACTGAGCCTCTGTATAAGATAAAAAACTCTATGATTAAGTCCATGATTAAAAATATCCATCCATCCATTCGCTTCCGCTTATCCTTTTTCAGGGTCGCGGGGGGCGCTGGAGCCTATCCCAGCTGTCATAGGGCGAAAGGCGGGGTACACCCTGGACAGGTCGCCAGCCTGTCGCAGGGCCAACACACAGGGACAGACAACCATTCACACTCACACATTCACACCTAGTGGCAATTTGGATTATCCAATTAACCTATCCCCACAAGCTGCATGTCTTTGGACGGTGGGAGGAAGCCGGAGTACCCGGAGGGAACCCACGCAAACACGGGGAGAACATGCAAACTCCACACAGAAAGACCCGGCCTGATGTTGGAATTGAACTCAGGACCTTCTTGCTGTGCGGCAACAGTGCTAACCACCGTGCCACCGTGCTGCCCTTTTTGATTAAAAATATATAGCTGAAAATTAGGATAATAGTCTATATCAGTAAGCAGGTAGGGCAGGGCTGTGGCAGTAGAGAGTGGGGATCAAACGGATGGTGATGTGTTGTGGCACTCGCCTCTTGTTTGTTAGAAATGAGTGTGATCCACGTTCTTATCGAACCTCCCTTAACGATGACGGCTGCCACATGATCTTTGTCAGCATGGGCAGACTTTATGATCAGTAAGTTACAGTCACTGGATTTTGTGTGGATGACTAATCCGACTGTGTGTTTATGACTTTGCTGCCACATCATTTTGATGTTTGCTGTGCTGTCCTGTGTTTTGACTTGAAATGACAGCTGATGATGAGTCCAGCTGAACACCAGCACGCAGCTCTGCATGCGTTTGTCGCTAAATTTAAAATGCATATGCAAGTTCCTTATTGCTGTGTCACCTTAATATTAGACCACCTAAAACCATTAGCACTAATGGCACTGTCATTGTCTGCATCTTTCTCATGTTTCCCCGAATCTGTCATGTGCATCTGTCCTGAACATACACACTCTCATAACCATGTGGAAGGATATTCCCTGTAGGTTATCCTCAGTTTTTTTTAAATTTCATTTTGGTTTTTTGGTTTTAGCTTCTTTTATTAGTTTCAGTGTCAGTCTTAGTATTTCTAAGTATTATTGTATGAGGGGCGAGACGTAGGCCCCTCAGCAGAGGCTTTACAATTCAAACAGAACTCTTTGGAAGCTTTTTGCTCACAGTCTTATAAACATCCAGAGTCTCAGCAAACACCCAACAATGCCTCATAAAGCTGCATTACAATTTTCACCAAACTAGCAGATAATAACTAAAAAACCCTAAACTAAATGATAGTTTTAGTTAACTACAGTGATCTCGATGCATTGCCCATCAGTATAGATTTTTTAAATGTGATTCATAGCAAACTAGTGAATTTTCTTTACTAGTGCAGCAATAAGCAGGCTGCTTGGCTTGTGTCTCTTTGGTTTCTTTGTGCCCGTCTCAGATTTATTCTCGTCTCTCCTTTTTCTCTTCCTGCTTCCTCCATCAGTTTGTCTCACTTATCTCATTCCTCACTCATACCTTCGTGCTCTTAACAGCAGATCTGTTGGATAAAATCAACATTACTGTGCTCAGATGTTTTGGTTTTTTCCCCTTCGGTAACTTACCATGGGACAGAAGCGGCCCATGTATTACTGTGCATGTTATTCCTCTGAGCTCACTGGAAAATTCCATTCTAGCTCTTGATTGATGTTTCCTGAAAAACATGTTTATTTTTGAGAAGTCTGCATGCATCTCCCTCCACACCGTTTGACTGCACCACCTGCCGGGATGATTGACACATTTATTGACTTACTAATAAACCGGCGCTCAGCTCTGAGTGCTGTGATTAATGTGCTGGTAGTTTAAGATTGTTGGTTTGCACACTGGTATGAATGGCATAAGTGTGAAGTGTTAATGCTGCATATTTTATTTATTCGTTTATTTTTATTCTAGTGCAATGTGTACTGGCTGACGTTTGCAAACGTGCTTGATTTCATTGTGTAGATAAGTTGGGGACAAATGGGGAAATCCTGCTCTGTTTGACTGAAAGCAGAAGCAGAGAAGGAAAAGGGAATGAAACGGACACATGGGGCAAAGAGGAAGGAGGACTTCAAAGAAGCTGAAGTGCAGAAAAAGAAGGAAGTTTGATGTATAAAGTGGGTGTGATATTATATCTAAAGACCATTCACGTGTCCGACCACAGGGAACAGCTGCACTTTCTGCCCTTACGAGGAGAGCATCTCGTGTCTCTGGAGGCATCCACCCACCCAATCATCCGCAGCATCCCTTCTCTCAGCACTGTTGCTGTGCAGGTTCCACAGAGGATGGAGCAGGGTCAGTGCAGACGAAGAAGCACAGGTTTCAGTGACAGTTGGTAATATGTCTACATTATGTTAGTTAATGGATTAGCTGAAAATCAGATGCCAAGACCAAACGTGGCGTTTGTATCAACAAACCTCTGCAATAGATGAATTGTCTTCGTTACCCTGCAAAAAAGTATTATGTTGAACAAAAAGTGTTTGAGAAACCCAACATTTGGGTGTCTGTGGAAGTATTTGCATGATTTATGCATGCAAATACTTCCTGCAAGGTTCATTACCTTGCTGCCATATAAATGTGCATGAGCTTATTAGTGCGTGTGTGTGTGTGTGTGCACGTGAAGGCTGTAACTTACATTCAAAATGATGCCCACTGTGTCATTTACACAGTGACTAATTCTTATGATCATCCAATAATAATGGCCCTGAGTGCTCTGAGGTTCCAGTTCTCGTCCCAGCGACTTCACCCTCGCCTGCAAAGAGTGCTAGCTGGAGCTGAAGGTCATCACATGATGAACCCAGTGAAACCACATCACCACCACAGAGCAGAGTGCAGATCAGAAAAACGTTGACTTGATATTAAACTGTGACTCGAGCTGCACAGCTACTCCAATGAACTTCAAGAATAAAAAAAGCCTAACAGATCCCCTTTTAAGCAATTATTAAATTAAGGTAAAAATAAGGTTATAGTTCTTTGCACACAAATACAGGAGTATTATTTACACATGAATATTTGCTCCTGCCTAGATTTGCAGTCCACAAGTAGCCGGTCAGACCAGAATGAGCCACGTGGGGCCGTAAAACAAACATTTCAAGCCACAACAGGAAATGTAGTAAGACGTAGTAACCATCCACAGCGCAGCTTTACTGCTGCTGCATAATTCTCTCCAGTCAGGCCTCTCCATAATTTAAAAGTACTTTGTTGCAGGCCGGTGTAGGCCCATTCCCAAACAGGAATATTTTTCCAGTCTGTAGCACCAGGAAAGCGTCTGCCACACAAATGGCCCTCTCCGTTGTTAAGCAGGAGACTACCTCTCATAGTTTGACTGACTTTCGCTCTCCATGAGCGGGTTTTGTGGGCCAGATTTGGGGCATTCATTGGCCCACAAAACCCGCTCATGGAGAGCGAAAGTCAGTCAAACTATGAGAGGTACACGTTTAGAAACAGCCGTGACAAATATTAGGTTCAAATGTGGAAAAATTCGCTCTCAGCTCTCACAGATGAACGCTGAGCTTCAGGTGATCCTGCTCTTTTCTTTTGGTTGGACGCTGTGCTAGTTGACAGCACCATCTATTTATTTTCTGCTCCCACCTTAAAGAGAGTTACAGCATTGTGCAGCCGCAGCATGGCACAGGATGTTCAGTACCTCAGTAAACCTGCAGCAGACAGGCTAATCAGCTGCTTTTCTTTGGATATGACAGACGGTGGTGTCGATTTCAGTGTTGAATAATTCAGAGGTGTGTTTTGTGATGCTGGAGGATTGTATTTGTCTGAAGGCTCGTGTGCATCAGCAGAAAAGAGTTATTTTGTTGGTTAATGTGGAAAGCTGATCCTCTGCCCGTTCAGTCGGCAGGTGTGCGACGTGCACGCAGTGACAGACACACCTGCACGTGTATTTTTTATGAGGAACTGTGCGTTTCACTCGCTGGTATTAGTCGTGTCATTTTCTCTAAGTCCTTTTTTCCCCTTTCTTGTTGTTACAGAGACACAAAGAAAGCGGATGATATAAACCGCAGCCTGACGTCCTCCACCAGACAAGGTACATCACTCAGACATGACCACAGTATGCTTCATGTTCGTACAGTCGGCACTCTAAGCTGCCACTAAGACACATCAGCCAGCAGCAACACTGTGGTTTAGATGATCTTAGGTAGCTGGGATTAGCCCGCGGTTGTGTTAAGCCTCAGAAAGCTCCTCGTTCTCTGGGCTTTACAGCCAAACCTTCGTTTGGTATTTCCAGGATCTGAGGAGGATTACCAAACGTTCGGGTTTTCCAAAGGTATCTGTGCAACTTTGCAATGAACGAAGTTAAAAGAGAAAAATTGAAAAGGGTCAGTGCATCCTTTAAACACCTCTGTGTAATTTCATAATTGAGTGTAGCATCTATCAGTGTCAATGGGAACTTTTTTTTATTTTTGTTTTTTTGAGGGTCGAACATGTTGCCTGAATTTATTTATTCATTTAAAAAGGAAAAAATCACCAGTGAGCTTATGGTAGGTTTAAAGTACGTTTTTGAGACTGCCATAAAATACCTGTCAGTATTTTTATTTTATCTGTCTTTCTTTTTTATTTGAAAGAATAAAGCTCCAACTCTACAAATAATTTGGGTTGCCAGTTTGCTCAGATCAGGATTTTCTTTCTGAGCACGTGTTGGTTAGGACTCCCCAGACGGCAGAGGAGGTCGTTCAACCAGAGAACTCATTTTGGTGCTTTAAGTGCATAGAATTTGCTTTAATTACAAAGCTTAAATAGCCTTGAGATGGCAGCACAGACTGCAGCAGGAATGCTTAAATTGAGATTAAAGCAGCAGAGTTTTGGTCTCTGAGAGCAGCACGTGTAACATAAAGGTAACTCATGTCTTAACACAAAAAATCTCCTACTCACAAAACAACAGGCCTTGGCTTTAGCATTTAGACATGCAGAGGGGATTATGTTCAACAAACTACATTTTTATTTTCTTCTCTTCTTTAGGGAAACTGCTTTAATGTCTCACTTCATGATTTCTAGTTCCACTCTCAGGGTATTCTTCACTGAGTCGTCTCTTCACTTGGTTCTTTTATTTGGTGACATTTCCCGGTGATTGAACCGGTGTCAGCAGATGCTCCGTACTCTGGGAAAGTTTCCACAGATACTCGATAACTGCCAGTGAAAGAGGAAGAACACAACAAAACTCCCTTTATTAAAACAAATCGAACATAAAGGAGTCGCAGTTATATGAAAGTTTGATTCCAGTAGCTCAAAACACCAAATGAATATAATGTTACTTGAACTGCACACTGTAATAAGAAGCGGGCTGATGTGCACATTAATACCTCACAGACCTCTCATAGACTGTATTTAAAAGATGGCTGGTGGCGTTTTAGATCCTGCATCTTGTTAGCGTATCGATCGCGCGTTCGAGCGTTTCCACCATCGCCGCCATCTTGGTTGTGCAAAAAAAAAAAAAAAGGATGTGATGAGTAAAGACGGGTCTGGGTGTGAAGCCACGTACTCACCGGCTGGTGAACTACTTGTCAACCACAAGTCCTTAGCTGTTGGGTGTGTGCTGTCGTGCCACCGATGATCATTCATTTTAAAACATAGTATGATTAATATTTACAAAATAGACTTGTTTATTTATTTAATGTGACCCACAATGTGTGACTAAGCCCATAAATTCTTCACAAGGTGTTTAAAGGTCAACACAGAAAACCAGAAACGTCCATCATCTCAACCTCAGCTATCGACAGCAGCCTTCAGATGGAGTTCAGGTTTAAGCTTCCTCCACACTGGCTTCATTTTCTGACCTGGAGACTGCGTCTCACCTTTTTACACCATCTGTGGGCAATGGGAGCCTGCTAGGAAGCTAATGCTAGCATCGTCACAGGCCCAAACCACGATTTCTTTACGATGCTGTAAACATTCAACCTGTGAGCCCCCCTGCCCCCACCCTCTTCCCACTTTTGTCTCGGAGTGAACTGAAACAAGACACTCACACAGACACTACTGTTGGTGTATTACTGGCATACCTGTAGTACCAGGTGTTACCAAGAAGCTTGGACTAAGAGACACAACCTGTACTGCAGGACTGTTCATAACTGTACCTAATGACCTGAGAGTAAACATTACCAAGACGTGTTCTTTGTTGTGTAAGCTGCCACTCGCAGGTGTAATTCAATCCATAAACATAAAATGGTGACGCGGTCACATTCCATTTAGATGCGTCATTAAAAGATGCTGATTGGGTTACGTTCACTCTGAAAATGTATCAGGTCGTCAGAGAAGATCAATGACATCATCAGAGTGATATTTACACTGACTGGTTTCACGCCTACATTGTGTGCTTGTTTTTTTATCATCTCATATTTAGTTAATTGAATACAAAGTCCAATAATTCTCCCGTCTTTGTACAGTTTAAAAAAAAAAACTATACATGTGACAGATGTTGTATTCAACTTTTAATACAATAGAATAAAACTTTAAATGAGATCACCTTTATTATAGCTATGCTGTAGATAAAGTGATTGACTGGCTAGCTGTGTGAGTAGGTACACGTGCACATACATGAATCGGTTCTCTGTAGGCCGTTAAAAGTGACCCTGGTGTAGTTTAGGAACGAGAGCGTGTAACAGTGCACGAGCCCGGCAGCAGTGTGGCGGCCAGATCCTGCAGAATGTCAGGGAGATGCAGCAACAGGTGAAATCCCCAAACAATGTGAGGTAGGCTCAGCTTTGAGCCAAGGAACTGAAGCGACTCGCAGTGCAAAGACTTCAGAGAGGTACCAATCACAGTGATGCATGACGACTTTAGACCACGTGGTTGTTTCTTAAATGTTTGATCAATGTCTTTTATTCCCAGTGCACACCAAATGAAAACTCAACCACAAATGTACTTGACTGGACCGTTTTATCTCAGAGGGAAAAAATGCCCTTCGTCGGCAGTCTTAAAGTCAGCTGTCAGTTTTAATGGTTCACTGGTACCTGAGGGGTGGGGAGGTGGAGTCTTGCTGCAGAATACAGCAGATAAAGCTGCTGCAGACTCGTAGCCACAGGTTAGAGTCTGCCTTGAACAAATAAGGCTTGCACGGCAGCACATGTACCAGCATGGCACGGTCACAGTAGTTAGTGAATGTATGTCAACACTGCCCCCTGCTGGTGCAACCCCGAGTCTGACTGCTTTGCATGAATTTAATAATCTGATGCATTTTTAAGGTATATAATTTCCTCCCAATCAAAGGCTGTAGGTACAGTGTGCAGCCTGTTATTATGCACACAGTTATATCTGAATTTATGACGAGCACAGGATGTGCAGCGAATACCACGATTGAAAAATAGTCGACAGCTTGCTGGAGGCTGTGCAGAGAAATGCAGTGTGATTATCATGTGCACGCTGCTGCACAGAGTCTCTATTGTTGTCACTTCACTCTCTGGCTTAAGTCGAGGGAAGTTGGCTGTTAATGTGTGAGAAAGGAAGACTCGTGTTTATCTTTACTGTGTAAAAATGCAAGTGTGCAATATACTGACTTTAACACAGACTTTAAAATCATTTTTGTAGCAGCTAATTCAGTTTTTTTTGTTCATTTCTTAAAAATAAACAGGGTTACACTATTCCTGTTTGCATCTCTGTGAGTTCCTGTAACATTACCCGTTTTACCGTAATCGTGGCCTGACGTTATGCTGCTGTAGGTTTAGGCCCACTGTGATTACAGAGTTTGTGACCACCCGTCATAGCTGGGGGAGGGAGACTTTTCCCAGGAAATTGCTGCCTTTTGCCTCCAATAAAAGCTTTATAGAGTGTAACTGTAATTTAGGACTCTGCATTTGGCTCATTTCAGAGACGCCTGAATCCAAAAGAAAGGTTAAGAAACTAGACTTTTGCTCAGGTTGCTTTCACAGCCTCTTGACTGACCAGGAAACACACGTGTGAAGAGAACCTGGATAATCATCATCTGCATTTTCAGATCAGCTAGCAAAGCTTGGTGCATGGTTGGTTTCATTTCTGTCAAAGGAATGATTGACGGAAAGGTCGGCAGCAAGGATTAAATTTAAAAAATAAAAGGACAATAACAGTTTTTCCCACACTGCAAATGGTACAGTAAACATAGCCAAACCTTCAAGTAATGAAGTCGGTGTATACGTGAGCCAAGAGCGCAGACTTTAAGCTTAGCTGACTCCACCCACCTTGTATTTGAATCTTTTGTTTCCGAGGGGCAGCCAATCAGGAAGAACAAGAGAAAGGGCATTTAAAAAAAAAAAAAAAAAAAAAAAAAACTTGACCAAGAGCAAATATTTGATTTCATTTTGTAAACTTTTGATGGATAGTTTTGTCTGTTTAGAAAGTTAATTAAATCCTCAATTAAATGGAAAAGGACTGGTTGGTCTTCAGAGTCGCTGCTGTAAGCCAGCCCCAGTGTATATGCATCATTTAATATCCAGCTCCTCCAGACACGGTAAACCAATGAGCTGGTCTGAAATCAGTTTTAATGGAAATCATAATCAATACAAGCGACACCTGAGCACATTTTCAGTTTGTAACATGATTTGTTTTGGTCTGAAATCAGCCACACTGAACATGTTTTTGTGAAACTGTATGTACTGGTATCTGTTATGGTGACGCCTCTTTTTAACCATCAGGTTTGCTGGAATGGGTAACCTGCTAAAAGTCCTAACAAGGGAAATAGAGAACTATCCACACTTTTTCCTGGACTTTGAAAGTAAGTGTGGCGGGGCAGTGGGACAAAAGCTGGATGGAGGAGGAGGTGTAGCCTGCTCTGCTCTTTCTTCTCTCTCCGTCGGTCTCTGCTCTCAGTGACCAAACCGTGAAGGCGTCCTCTTATTCTCTCCTCTTTTTTTCCTCGCCCCCCTCTTGGCTCGGTCGCGACCTCCTGCAGCATCGCCTCTGATCGCCCATCGCTAATCAAACAACTTTATTTTCTCCCTTTTTTCGGTGACTCTTTAACATCACACATGCTCTTCCTCCTTTCCTTCTCTTCTCTCTCTTGCAGAAACCAAATGGGGAATCTATTAAAAGTGCTCACTTGCACAGAGTTTGAACAGGGGCCAAACTTTTTCCTTGATTTTGAAAGTGAGCGCAGCTTCTGCCTGTCCTCTTGCTCCCACACTCTCCTTTTCCCTAAACCAGTCTTCCCTTTAGCCTCTCTGTAGCCGCTCCGGCTGGTCAGGGGTCAGACTGTTCAGCCGCTGAGTTGTGAACCTTCCTCCATTGAATTTCTAATGTTATTAAAATTCATGATTAATTTCAGCCCTGCTTTAAAATAGGAACTCTTTTCTTTGTGTGCCAATCAGAAGAGGAATGGATCTGACCCTTGACCTTTGCCGCCTGCTTTTACTAACTCGTCCGCATGCACCTCTTTGTGTTTGTGATACATTTCATGCACCCAAATGTGACATAATGTAAACACAATGTGTATATACACACACACACACACACCATCTCTGTATCAGTGCTCTGCTTCCTATTGTTCACATAAAATGGACAAATGAGATTTATTTTTTTTTAACAAAGCAAATAAATCTGCTTTTTCCTTCTCAACCCTCCTACAGAAACACACACACACACACACACACACACTACGCCTCCACAGTGGCATTTCAGCAGCTCGCACGGTGTAGCCAACCCCAGGCTTTGTTTATTCAGCAGAGAGGAAATGATAGGAGTGGAAGGTTTTTGAAATGCAAAGCAGCGCAGACACACAGTTCTAATGTCAGCGATGCTCTATATTTAGACTCTCTGTGGTCATGATAACCAGCTCTCTATTCTGAGTCTTAGACGGATCTGGCTAGGCTTGAAGAGTTTGCATTACCTCACACTTTTTTACAACTGAGCTGCCAGAGCTGCGATGAAGAAGCACCAATGCATGGTGTCATAAATATGCATGCAGCAGGAGACAAAGAGCCGGTGAGCTCGTACGTACATTAGACCTGATATTTGTTTCAGTCAGTCACAGCTGTTGCTCGAGCACGTACAAGCTCTTTCTATGGCTACGGCATGCTGTGGAGACACACTGACCTTTGACCCCCACACACACTCTGCCCATTTCTCATCTTTTACAGTCAAATATTCAAAATATCTGCCTTAATGTGAGCTGCCATATTCAGGTACGTTTGTGTGTTATTGACGTAAATGTGGCCTCGTTTAAAGCTCAAGGCTACCGTGTGTATGATGATGGAGCCAATTCAGTGCTTTTCACTGTAGAATGATTTGGCTTTTTGCAGTTAAAACCATTAAAGGCAGTTTTGTTGGTTTGACTGTAAAAGAGCTCAGAGTTGTATTGTATGAAGTGATGTCCCTCACTTGAGTCATGCTGCTGAACGTTTTTGTTTTGTTGGGTTTCCCATTTCAAACGGACGACGAGTTCCGTTCTAGCAGCAAACACGTTCAGCGAGCACGCTCGTTTCCTCCACTCGGTGTTAGTTTTCATTAACTAACACGGTTTCACATCAATATGGAAAAAATCCACTGAAGTTTGTCTGTAATTATACAAGAGACACACGTGTCATTTGTTGGCTTTTATTCTGATATGTGTTTGTGTTTAGATGCACAGCCGACAGACGGAGAGCGTGAGGTGTGGAACCAGGTGAATTCAGTCCTCCAGGAGTCTGAGAGCATCCTGGGTGGCCTGCAGTCCTACAAAGGGGCTGGCCAGGAGATCAGAGATGTAAGGAGAAACACAGAGACACGGCATGGCAAAGAATCCTGAGTGGAAATCTCTGGATTCATTCCGTAATGCCAAATATGGCAGCTGTCCCGTCACTAACTCCCAAACCGTATGAGCGAGTTATGATGTCGGACGACAGCTTCAGCTGTGCTGTGGGAGCATTTCTGCTCCTCACTGTTCTTGGCTTATTGTAATCACAACATTACACTTGAAGCAGATTTTGGTCACATTAGTGTGCTGTGCATGCAGTATGGATGCACAGTCCCAGTGATCACTGAGATCAAAGTTATGGCCTTTTCTGGCTCTCCTTCAGTAACTGAGCTCACAGCAGAGTTACCAAGAAGACCTGATTCTCAAAAACCTCACAACGTTTGCAGAATCTCGTTACTAAACAGCTGATTGTAAATTCAATCAGCTGCAAGTCAAGCCCTTCATGCAAATTCTGACTGTAATCAGTCGTCCTAGAGGAGGGAGCTTTGCTGACGCTTCTGTGCAGTTATTTAGTTGTTCACTTTGATTTCAATAGTCTGTGGAACAGAAGAACTGCATGCATGGAAAAATATATAAAACAATAATAATAATAATGGACTTTTAGTGTGTTTATTTAAGTGTAACTGTTTCCATCTTTACAGCGACAGCAAGTGGAGAGACGCCTGCCACCACACGGCTGAAACTGCTGTGAATGCTTCTGTTATCATATAGAAAACCCTGTTTACTGTTTTAGATCTGTGCGCGTCACTTCTCCGTGCTGTTGAGATGCGTGTGACGGTTGATGAGTGTTTCTTTGGTTCCAGGCGATCCAAAACCCCAGTGATCACAGCCTGCAGGAGAAAGCCTGGAACTCTGTCTGCCCGCTGGTCATCAAACTCAAGAGGTTTTACAGCTTCTCCCTCAAACTAGGTGCGCTCACACTGCTGAACAAACGCCTCATTTCTGTTACTGAACAGGTTATGTTAAAGTCAAATTTCTCATTACATTTAAGATTATGAATAAAGTGTGTGTGTGTGCGCGCACAGAGAAGGCTCTGCAGAGTTTGTTGGAGTCCCTGACGTGTCCGCCCCTCACGCCCACTCAGCACCTGGAGAGGGAGCAGGCGCTGGCCAAACAGTTCGCTGAGATCCTCCACTTCACTCTGCGCTTTGATGAGCTCAAGGTCTGTGGAAACACTTGAGCTAAACTCAGACGCACACACACAGTCAGCCTTATCCCGATACCTCGTGTGTTGTACTGTACGGTTTTATCAAATACTGACGTGTGCGTATGTGATGGCTAAATGATGGATTGTCTCTTTGTTTTCCCGTAGATGAGGAATCCTGCCATCCAGAATGACTTCAGCTACTACAGAAGGACCATCAGCAGAAACCAGATAAACAACATGAACGTGAGTAGTCTGGGGAAAAATCTTGTCATGTTTTAGTCAGATTTGTATCTGGAGGACGTACTCGGTGTAAAAGAGGGTCCCTTTCTTTTCTCGTGGTGAACCCGAGTCAGGACGAGAACAAACTGATCAGATTAGTTTTTTCATCTAAACCTGGCAGCCTGATGTTGGCAGTGTAGGACGCTTGTTTCTGCTCAGCAGTGGGAATAAACCTGAAGCCTCGTGGTTATTTCTGCACCCACAGCTGGACATTGAGAATGAAGTCAACAACGAGATGGCCAACAGGATGTCTCTGTTCTACGCGGAGGCCACGCCCATGCTGAAAACACTCAGCAATGCAACCACAAGCTTTGTAACAGAGGTAAGAGTCTAACACAGCCTGCGATTTTCTTCTGGCTTTAATGATGCATTTCACTGAAATGATATGAAAGCAATATTTGTTGAGTCTGTCCTCATAAATGTGACACAAATATCAACTTTTTTTTGTTTGGTCATTTCCAACTGATTGTTTTCCACAGTGGGGCGATCTGTCACAGCGGGGCGATCTGTCACAGTGGGGCGATCGGTGATGTCACAGCGGGGCGATCTGTCACAGCGGGGCGATCGGTGATGTCACAGTGGGTCGCTCTGTCACAGCGGGGCGATCGGCGATCTGTCACAGTGGGGCGATCTGTCACAGCGGGGCGATCTGTCACAGCGGGGCGATCGGCGATCTGTCACAGCGGGTCGCTCTGTCACAGCGGGGCGATCTGTCACAGCGGGGCGATCTGTCACAGCGGGGCGATCGGCGATCTGTCACAGCGGGGCGATTGGCGATCTGTCACAGCGGGTCGCTCTGTCACAGCGGGGCGATCGGCGATCTGTCACAGCGGGTCGCTCTGTCACAGCGGGGCGATCTGTCACAGCGGGGCGATCTGTCACAGCGGGGCGATCGGCGATCTGTCACAGCGGGGCGATCTGTCACAGCGGGGCGATCGGCGATCTGTCACAGCGGGGCGATCTGTCACAGCGGGGCGATCTGTCACAGCGGGGCGATCGGCGATCTGTCACAGCGGGGCGATCGGCGATCTGTCACAGCGGGGCGATCGGCGATCTGTCACAGCGGGGCGATCGGCGATCTGTCACAGCGGGTCGCTCTGTCACAGCGGGGCGATCTGTCACAGCGGGGCGATCTGTCACAGCGGGGCGATCGGCGATCTGTCACAGCGGGGCGATCTGTCACAGCGGGGCGATCGGCGATCTGTCACAGCGGGGCGATCTGTCACAGCGGGGCGATCGGCGATCTGTCACAGTGGGTCACTCTGTCACAGCGGGGCGATCGGCGATCTGTCACAGTGGGTCGCTCTGTCACAGCGGGGCGATCGGCGATCTGTCACAGCGGGGCGATCTGTCACAGCGGGGCGATCTGTCACAGTGGGTCGCTCTGTCACAGAGGGGACGATCGGTGATGTCACAGTGGGGCGATCTGTAACAGCGGGGCGATCGGCGATCTGTCACAGCGGGGCGATCTGTCACAGCGGGGCGATCTGTCACAGCGGGGCGATCTGTCACAGAGGGGACGATCGGTGATGTCACAGTGGGGCGATCTGTAACAGCGGGACGATCGGTGATGTCACAGCGGGGCGATCGGCGATCTGTCACAGTGGGGCGATCGGCGATCTGTCACAGTGGGTCGCTCTGTCACAGCGGGGCGATCGGCGATCTGTCACAGCGGGGCGATCGGCGATCTGTCACAGCGGGGCGATCTGTCACAGCGGGGCAATCGGCGATCTGTCACAGTGGGGCGATCGGCGATCTGTCACAGTGGGGCGATCGGCGATCTGTCACAGTGGGTCGCTCTGTCACAGCGGGGCGATCGGCGATCTGTCACAGCGGGGCGATCTGTCACAGCGGGGCGATCGGCGATCTGTCACAGTGGGTCGCTCTGTCACAGCGGGGCGATCGGCGATCTGTCACAGCGGGGCGATCTGTCACAGTGGGGCGATCGGCGATCTGTCACAGTGGGTCGCTCTGTCACAGCGGGGCGATCGGCGATCTGTCACAGCGGGGCGATCTGTCACAGTGGGTCGATCTGTCACAGCGGGGCGATCTGTCACAGCGGGACGATCGGTGATGTCACAGTGGGGCGATCTGTCACAGCGGGGCGATCTGTCACAGCGGGGCGATCTGTCACAGTGGGTTGCAGGTCAACCTTCAAACATTATGTTTCAGCTCTTTAGTTTTCTGTGTGTCTGAGGCCAAACACAGAAACACATTACTGTTATTGTCATCGTTGTCACTCACATTGTAACCGGAAGTATTTTTAATCCTAAATGTTGCGCATGAGAAATGTCACTTTACATCAGGTCGACGCGGCCCGTAACGACTCGGATGGCGTGGAGGACACAGAGTTCCCACAGAAGTCTGAATCAAGCTTTAGAGTCAGCAGTTAACCAGACAGCATGTCTGTGGACAGGTTCAAACGTTTTTACTGTCAAGTGACCGATGCTGCCTTTTAAACAGGCTAACTCATTTAGCTAATCTGACCGCGCCATCAAATTGGTGTGGTTGGTCAGTGTTCTCTCCTAGTTTAGTCCACCATGAACAGGCAGTGATTCGTATAGAGCTTTTTCACTCTCAGCTAACACACACACACACACACACACACACACACACACACACAGATTGGATGGATGTTTCACGGGCCCTTGACTCTCAGGATCTTACCCGAGGAGATTTCAAACCACAGGAGCTACAGATGGATCCACAGACCTTCAACAGTAGACAAGCTTCTCTGAATACTGAGCCACAGCTTTGAATTTTCAAATGACAAAAAAAGACTACATGTGGCACTTTAGTTACTTGTATCTTTCTGTGAATGATTTTCTTTTGTTGTTAAGCTGAAGAACAGCAGATTCATGGCCACAGGTCAATGCCTAAAGTTCCTCTTTTATTTCAGGACAACGAGGTTCAAAGTTCATTTTTGCACTTGTTTTTCAGAAATTTGATTTCAGGTCTAAAAATATTTTAACCATCAGCCTTTGTAATGATAACATGTGACTTTGTTTAGAACAAGACGCTTCCACTGGAGAACACAACAGACTGTCTCAGCACCATGGCCAGCGTCTGTAAAGTCATGCTTGAGACGCCGTGAGTCACACACACACGCACACATGCACACACACATGCACACACACATGCGCACACACACACGTAAATCATTAAACTTTTCTGATCCTCCTCTTGTGTGCGTGCAGAGAGTATTCGAGTCGTTTCAGCAGTGAGGACACGCTCTTGTTTTGCATGAGGGTCATGGTTGGAGTCATCATTCTGTATGACCACGTCCACCCCAACGGCGCCTTCAACAAGTCCTCCAAGATAGATGTAAGACACACACACACACACATCAAACAGTATTGTAAGTTATTGCTGACATCATTGATTTGTCTTCAGATGAAAGGCTGCATAAAAGTCCTGAAGGACCAGCCAGCAGACAACGTAGAAGGCCTCCTGAATGCACTCAAGTAGGTTCACAGCTCGCCTTTGGATGCCGAGTGTTCCTGTGTGGGTTTGATTCTGATTATATGTAAGATTCTGACTCATGCTGTGTATCAATTTTGGCTGTGAAAGTTATGAGAAGTTGTATGTGTGCCTGCCGAGGTAAAGCCGAACTGTAACCATTTTCACACAGTTTTCTTAAAAAACCACCTCTGTTGAAAGCAAATATCCAGTTGGACATTGCCTGGTCTTTACAAAAGGGAGCTGGCAGGTTAAAGTATGTGTGATGTCACACTGGGTTGGTTGGTGTATTTGAAGCCAGCGAGCAGGTTTAGGTGGCTGCCTCCTGCACACGTCTCCAGCTACCTGGAGATTTATTCATAACACACAGGAAAAGACCCAGGGAAGCCGAGTTAACAATAAAAACAAAAAAAAACCCCATAAATTTCACACCTGAGCCTCAACTCTCGCGTCCAGATTCCAAACGAATCACGGACCGGTACTGGTCTGGGGGCTGGGGACTGCTGGTCTAAACCACAGCAGTGTGAACGTGCCTGAGGAGCACAGTTTCCTGCAACCGTGGGAAGTTTCCTGACCTGATTCTCACAGAACTGTCCAAACTACATGTGTGAAAATCGCTTTTGTGTTTGTCAGCAAGAATTCCTTTGGTGGAGCTTTTTTTATGCTGCCTCGATGTTTTCATTGGTGCACTAACGTCCACTCTGACTCCTTTTTTCTCCTCAGATTCACCACAAAACACCTGAATGACGAGACCACTCCAAAGAACATCCGGACGATGCTCCAGTAATATTCCTTCTCTCTTATATAAATATATATATATAAATAGATATGAAGAGGATCACTGCTCTGACCTCAGATAAGATGTATATGTTTACATTATTTAAAGAGTCGATGTTAATACTTTTGTGTATTTGCATAGTCATTCCCTCCAAGTTACTGAAGCCTGCAGATTATGTACACACTGTGCAAAAAGAAAAACAGCTTCACATAATTGCCTCGAGCGGTCAGAGCACAAATGATGGTTACCTGTCAGCCTTACATGTACTGAGCTTTGCGAGCAGCACTCACAAATAAAGATCCCAGGCAGCAGAAAAACGTCCTTTAAAATGTACTTTTTAAATTTTTTATTTGGAACTGTGGCCATCAAACTGTTTCTCCTCAAATCCAGACAGACGCTGAAGATATTTCATCTTCACGTGTCTCGCCTCGCGCACAATGACACGTACAATCATTCTAATCGTTTGTGTCGCCGTGAAGAGCTGAAGACTAAAGCAGGGAGTGATGTTTCACTAAGAGCACTTGGGCGTGTTCTCTCTCTTTTCTGTGTTCAAACTCCAGCAGCCTTTGAATTAAACCCACTGTGAACATGAAACCTGACTTTGCACGTCCAGTGAGATCCAGCGTGTCAAAGCTGAGGGGTGCGACTGATGAGAAGTCGGTGAAAGAAGTCAATGAACCCACCGCGTTTTACTCAGTCGTGTTTGACTTGCGTGACAATAATTGTGTGTTTTGCCGTCTTCTGAGTGACTTTTAATCTGCGAGGCTTTGCTGTTGAACTTTCTTTAGAAGAAAAGCCAAAAATGTCTTTAATTTTCTGAATAAATTCTGTTTTTCTTGGAAGGATTTCCACTTTTGTTTTTGAGTCTCTTTAAGGAAAGAATTGAGTAACATTTCCCCTGGACTCTAGGGGAGGGGAAATGTGTCCAGAGTGGTTTTTTTTAATATGATTTTTGATATAAATTCATCATAGTCTTCTGAGCAATTCCAAGACTCACGCCTGAGAAGACAAACTCAAATCAAACATCGGAGTGTATGGTTATTGTCACTGGCCTGTAGCTCATTCTTCTAAAACCGCGCTCTGCTGTAGAAGATCGGTTCTCTCTGATTTTGGGGGATTTTTTTTCGAGCCTGCTCACAGTCGGTTGGACAATCTGTGCTTTAATTTTAGTTTTAGTTCATTTGTAATGTCATCTGATCGCCGATGCATCAGGACAGCACGTATATTATACGAAGCAATAAATCCTTGTGCACAGCAGTCAACTTTTACTTTTATTCAACTGCTGTACGCTCTGTTGTTTGAGCCTTTTTACAACGTGAACTAATTACAGTAATAACTGTGTCATCCACCGAGTGACTATTAACCCCGCGGTGTCTGTGGCTCATTGCGAAGCGCCACATTTGCCTTAAAAATCTGCCGTAGGCCGACACGTGTTAGGACGTAACCTGTGAAACATCCACAGTTTTACTTTATTTTGAATCCAAAAGCTATAAATACACTCCTGGTCTTTAACATTCATCCTCTGATTAGTTAACAGTACATTAACACTGTCTTTCATATAAGTTTCTTTCTCTTGTATTTAGTAATATACATTTTGGATGCCATGTTTATATGCAACGAGTGAAAGCTCGTTTGAAGCCGGGCTGTGCGTATGAGAGTGATATTTCATATCTGACTGAAGTGGATTTTTTTATTATTATTAATAAAAAAATGACATTGTCTGTCATAATTGATGTACACGAGGCTTCCCTCTTTGCCCAACATATGCTACTGTGTGTTGACAAGTTGTTTTGAATACTGATCAAAATCAGTTACTTTGTCTCAAACTGACATTTACTGTTAAGCATTTCTGGAGTTCAGACTCACTGGTGTTAGAAATGGCTTTTGCTGTGTTATTGCATATTGAATGGGACGTGTGGACTGGATAATAAAGGTGGTACATTTCTTACACACATCGTTTGTTTTGGCGTTCTTGTGTTGCAGCTGATTATAACTGTCAGCAATTTTAAACTGAAGTGTTCATGTTAGAAGTATTAAAACCTCAGTATATAAAATGCAGATTAATGTTTTGATGCTTTAAGTTTTTCAGATTTTAAAGTCTTGTTGTTTTTAAATTTGGGTGAATATTTGGACAGACGTGTGAGCTAATGAGTTCACTTTACAACTAAGTAGCTAGTTTCATTAGCATGGTGCATTTGTAATTTGCTGATCTGGGCTAGCAAAAAGTAGACTTTAAATATACTTGGTGTCCATTATTATCAGAGCCCGAAAATCATCAGGAAATTATTAATTGTTGTAATAAATCAAGTGCGTATAGGCTCAATTTTTTTGTAGACTCTTACAGGGTTGGAGGGGGGGTTTTTTGTTTTTTTTTGGGGGGGGGGGGGGGGTGTCTCCCACCCACCCCCTGGTGGCCGTAAGAAAAAGTGCAAGTTTAAGGCAATTCCACATTTGTCACCTTTTCGACACAGAAACTACATCCTGTTTTTTATGATCAGTCTGATCAAAAAGTTAATTTGCCCATCCCGTCTGATAACACAGTACTAATACAGAAATACGTTTTACTATCTAGAAATGGGTGACATTGTCTCTTTGTCATTTCTCTTATAGAATTAAATGTCAAATACTTTTCCTAATGATCCATCTGTCTACATCTAGTCAGGGTTACACACTGCATGTGCAGAAAGACTGAAGCTCCAGGTCTTGAGGTTGCAGACTGTACTTCTGTTTTCCTCCAGGAGGGGGCGATCTACTTCTTCTCTTGCGAATGTGATGCAGATGCAGTCCAGGGCTGAACCTCAAACAGGGGTGTACCTACAGTCAGTAAATACAGTTTTTTAAGACTGGTAACACCTCCACCACTTCTCACACACACTGTTCCTCCTCTGCTTCTCAGACTCTTTGCAGCTTTTGTTGGTGTCATCTTTCAGCGCTGATTGTACACTGTGGACAGGCTTAAATCGATCAAATTATATCACACCAGTACACCATAGATCAGAGCTATACAGAATATAGATTCTTTAGGATTTTATAAATCCACCCCTCTCTTGATTCTGGAGTTTAAGAAACATCTGCTTAATTATTTGCTTTTTAAAAACACAAATCAAGAAAACAAGATTAGTTTGTTCACCTTCATAAACTGAAGAATCAGTTCTGAGCATCTCAGTGTTACTTTACCTGTCTGCTACGAAGCAGATCTCTCATGTTAAGTGATATTTCACCAAGGACCAGGTTAGAAGTGTGATGCCGGCTGCATATGTAAATATCAGTCACTATTCGGACATGACCTTGTCAAATACAGCAAGAAAGGGACAGGCTGGGGGTGGGTTGCAAAGCAGTTTGCAGATGTGCCACAATTGTTAGGCTAAAGCAAAACATGTCCTGTATGAGACCTACCTAACTTTTTATACAAGCGCACAAAGAGTATATTAATATTTTGCAGTGCAGAGTAAATGATTAATCTCCTCTCAGCATTTGGGAGCGAGACCAAACACATTTCCAGTTTTTTTAAAGGGGTCAGAAACTGCACGCAGTCACTTTCCTGCAGAAGCAGTGAGTTTGCCCTGAGGGGGTTTCTTGTTGATGTGGGGTTACATCATACTCAGCCCAGAGGAACAGCAGGAACTGTGAAAACTTACTGGGAACGCTCCTGTGTGAACGCTGGAACGCCCTGAGCGCTTCCACACTCAGCCGAGGCACCGACGTCCTCGCTGGCTTCGGACGGATCCCGGCGTTCCACTGGGATAAGTGGAGAAAGCTCTCAGCAGACTCCCCAATGACGGGGTGATCAGCGATACTGTGCGATGTCCATGTGGGGTGAGTTTGTGTCTGATCATGAGGAAGACTGTGGGGTCTGCTGCTGGAGCTGAGGAACATCTGAAAGAAGAGATGTGACCTCAGTCTAAGTGCGGTATGTTGTATAGTGCAAAGCCAGATCTTAAATAAATATACAGTAATTCCACCAAGGCCTGAATATTAGATGCAGCAGTGTCCTCTATTTCACCCTCTCCTCCACCCTTCTCTCAAACACCATCATCAGCATAATTTGCCTCCCGCTGTGCAAACACTGTTCCATAATGCATGATGCCTGCTGGATGCACAGTCTCCAGAGATTTGTCTCCGTTTATTATCTCCCTATGATTACGACAAGGAGGTCACAGCCATATGGCACTGATGATGAATGGGGAGTGGTTTACCAGCGATTTGGCTTTGCGTAGTTTATAATTTGCCTCAGAGAGTGTTTTCTTTTTCCCATCATCCGCCTTTGATGTGTCAGTGCAGCAGGTGGAGGCGCTGTTGTTTCCCATCTGCCTGGAGAAAGACAGCAGAGTCAGTAAAGGGGAACGATTATGCATGATAACGACATCAGTTTATCTACAAGTGAACGCTGTGATGAAACCGCTCAGCCCTCAGACAGTTGTGAGGCAGAAATCGCCCCACCCACCACCTGTTCAAACCTTCTGATGAGGGGCAGCCAATAAGATGAAAGTCAAAAAATCATGAAAAATTACTGAAGTGCAAATTAGTTAATCAACTATTAAGTCCAGGCAACACCTGCTGACTCTTGCACTGCCACTCTAAGGTGAGTTGCAAAGGGTTCCTCTAAATAAATTAAAATGCCCTTCTGCAATATTCTGGTCTTTGGGTTCTCCCAGACCTGAAAAACACAGTGATGAAAGCACGGTGTGAAGAAAAACCTCTGATGGTACCCTCTCTCCACAAGCAAGTCTAAAATTTCCCGGACGAGCCCCCAAATATGACATAACCCAGCTCAAAAGTTTCTACTTCCTTTTTGGATATAATGTTGATATAATAAATATTGGTTCCCATTTGAACCATAAACAAGGACAAAGCAGTTTGTGCTTTAGAGGATGTCTACTCTATGACTGATAAGTTTCTTTCACATATTATGTCTGGTTAAAAAACACCGAGGCATTCATCTGGAGCTGTCGAAGCTCTTTGTGTTGTTAATGTCCATCATTTATATCCATTTTGGCAGATGCTTGGTTCTGCTGCAGGTCTCTTCCTGTTGAATGGGAACTTTTTCTCTCCACAGACACCTAGTGCATGCTAACAGGACACTGTTTGGGATTTATAATATTTTTAATGCCAAATGCACCTGTTCTTATATAACACTTTTCTACTCTGAGCAATCAAAGCACTTTTTCCCACTATGCTATTTAAACACATTCATACTCCAACAGATGCACTAGAGAGCATCTTAGGGTTAGTGTCGTGCCCAAGGATATTTGGCAGACTGGACTCAAACCACCAACCTTCCAATTAGTAGGTGACCCACTCTACCACCTGAGCTACAGCCACCGTGGGGCCGTCACTATAAAGAACCTTAAAGCCTCATTAATGCCAGACGCGATTCAGCAAATGTTCCCTGCCGTCTTACGCTCTCAGCGCCTGTTCGATGGGGTCCAGATTGTCCAGGTAGTTGAAGCGCAGTGTGTCTTTGGGACGTCTGTCAGAGTCTCTCCATGGTGGGGGTGCACCTGGCTGCTTCTCCTTTCTCAGTCTTGTGCTGGAGCTGCTTCCAGGTTGCTGCTTGGTGGATGCTGGACACTCCTCCAACCTGATGGCTGCTATTTCTGACGGCTCTGTGTGACCACGGCTTGCTGCTGCGACATCTGGAACCACAAACTGCTGCTGCGATGAAGCACTCTGGAAAAAAAAAAAGGGTCTTTTATTTTGTTTTGGTTTTGAAAGCTAGATTTTAATAATGTTATCTATCTGTCTTATCGAGTTGTTAAACAAAGGTAGGATAATTGTTTAAATCTCTTCTGGATCTCCTAACCTGCAGGAGGCTCAGCCGCAGCTCCTGGACTGTCTGGATGTAGTGTCTCTTCCAGACGCCCTGTTCGAATGGTGTCGGGGAGAAGCTGAGGAGCCAGCCGAGCCTCAGACATTTGGGCATCCACAGCTGGTCCAGCTCCACAATGCTCTTCCACTGCCAGCTCACCTGCGCATGGAGGATCGAATCATTCATTTACCAGACTTCTTCACAAGAACAAGGGTCAAAACTTCACGTCACTCCCCATTAATGAATCCACGTGTACCTGGGCACATCGACAGAGGCTGCGTGGGTCCAGGAAGGAGAAGAGATACAGGGAGAGGGCTCTGGGGACCAGGCAGGTGAAGTCTGCGGCCTGCAGGGGGAGCTGTCTGCTCACACTGAGGCTCAGGAACCTGAGCTGCTCCACCGAACAGCTCAACACCAAGTCCTGCAGCACCGCCTTCCTCTGACTGTCAGACCACCTGTCAAACTGGTAAAGACATGAAAGAATACAGCAGAAAAGCCGTCTTCAGCTGAACTGGATCAGATGGAAAAAGAAGTCTGCAGTGAGCACAGCACGGTTTCTAACTGCTAACTGGATTTGTGTGGGCTTCAGCTCACGCTGGGATCACTGTAAGGGCCCATTAGGTGCTTCTTCATTCATCTGCTCACACATACCCACTTTGCTAGAAGGCTTCGTCTCTCTTCAAACACCTACAATGAGACAACAGTGACAAAGGTTAACAACTATACTATACAAAGTATTTAGTTTTAAAGTTTTTAGTTGTTTAATCTTTTGAGGAACTTGGTATTTATGGAAGACCAACAGCGTCAAACAGAAAACAAAGAAATGAGCCAATGTTGTTTACCCTGTGTTTACTTAACACACCATATGTTAAAAAAATTAAATCAAATTGCCGGCATAAACAGGAAGCAATAATTTAAAGAAAATCTAAAATCTAAGGCTTATTTATTCAAATAATCAGTCATTAAGGAAAATTTGCTTCATATAAACTGAATGTATGCCAATAAGGTAAATTCAATTTAGATGTAATCAAATTATTTTAAGTCAAATTACTGTGGCTAATTTTGGGGGGTTTCAAGAGTGCATTAGGCAAACACCTGGTCCTGCAAGCACAGGCTGAAACAGACTGAATCTTACTACATTTAAAAAGAAGCTGAGAGTCACTTGACTCCACTGTTAGAGTTGTTTTATGTGCTCAGTACTGTGTAAGTTTTGAGGGATCAGTTCTGTACTTTTGTGTTCCCCTTTTCTACTTCGCCAGCTTTAACACAGAACACAGTTAGTTTTACTTTCTACAATACTGCTGTACATCTTCTCAAAGTTACTGAAACTATTAACAGCCACCCTTTGGCTGACGGCACAGTTTCGGTGTAAGCTGATGTGACCTTGCTGTTGGCCCGTGGGTTGTTCAGAGGAGTCCAGGTGCTCAGTTTGGTCTGCGTCTTCGCACAGCTTGCAAAAGATCTTGTTGCAAGTGCCATCACAGAGTGCTTCAACAAAGATGATGCTCTAGAATACAAAAACAGTAACTGCTACTCAGGTATTTATTGCTTTTTCTTACAAGTAAACATGAAGCAGTAGTGCCTAATAGTTCCATGTTTTTAAAATCCAGCCAACACTAGCACAGTCCTGTGGTGTTTCACTCACCCTCAGCTCTCCTCAGCTCGCAGAAAGAAATTCAGCTCCCAAACTCACTGTGTAGGTGCGCGCTCGGCCCGGCCTTTGTGTCCACACACTTCTTTCTCCTACTTCCGTGGATAGTTTACTTGTTTCCATAGTAACTGTGAGTGTACGCTCTCCTGCTTGTCACAGCCTGTGACACACATGGTGGCGGAGATGTGGGTGTCGCTGCAGAGCAAACCACAGAGGAGTTTGTGCACAGCGTGGAGTGTGCGGGCCTCACTCGCTCTAATGATGACAAACGTGGTGCAGAAATCCTGACACTGCAGTTAATATAAAGACCATCTGCTCCGCATTGGCTGACACGGCAACAAAAGAAAGACAGAAAAACAAAGCATTATTATTTATTGTCGTAGCAGCAGAACCAGCAGTAATAAGCCCGGGACAAACTGTTTACGGAGTAATAACCAACAGTTGGTGCGTAATTAGAATAATAAACCAACAGCATCTTCAGAGCTCAGAACATGTCTGCTGTGTCTCGCAGTCCTCCAGCTTCACGCATCCACTCCCAGCAGTCACACAAGTTTCTGATTCAAAGCCTGCTCGTTCTCGGATGGGCGGTCGCGCGCAACGAGGACAGAAAACCTGCTGCGAAGAAAAACGGAGAACGGCGTCAAGTTAGACACGCAGGAGTGTAACCGGAAACAAGAGCCCTGTGCCTTCAGAGTAAACGTTCGCTGAAGAAGAAACGTTTGTAAATAAAATAAAATAAAATAAACAATAAAAGGTAAATCAAATGGACCATTACGGCAAGGCTGGGATGGTCCATTTGGTAAAGTAAATCCGTTGGGCATCTTTCTTCGCCTTTAGACAATAATTCTGATGGCAAAAGAACCAAACGGGACAGGTTTATTTAAAAAAAAGAAAGAAACGTTTGTTTCACCGGAAAAGCAAAGCAAGACACCAAGAAGTCTTTCAAAGTCTCTCTGACGAGTTTTAAAGAATTGTCCTTCTCTCCGTCTTTCTGTGAGCCGCTTAAACCTGACCTGTGAGTCAGTCAGCATGAAACAAGTCACCTAACCTAACACAACCACTGTTCTCTCTGCACATAACAGACAGGAAGTCAGCAAAGAAGCAGTTTTAAATATATGTATGTTTAAGCACTAGCAACCAGTCGCAGAAGCATATTTGGTCCCAATAGTTTAGCTGAACCTACAAACACCACCTACAGCAACACAGTTTGGCACCAAATGATACTTTTGCACCATTAAGATGATTCCCAAAGAGCTGTTAGCTGAAAACTATTACAGCAAAACCAAAAAGCAGCCATATTACACAAATTCAGAATTGTGAAATTTACTACACAAATGTAAACTTAAGAGCACAACTGTTTGGCTTTAACTATATACTAGATGAAAACTTGGATTATATCATTTTGAAAACTAGACATGTGGAGGACAAACAGGAAGCTGTCAGCCAAAACCATCTGCAGCAGATCGCCAATATAAAAGTCATGTCCTTAAGAAAAGGGGAAAAAATCCACCCAAGACCTGACACGTGACCTGAGAGATGCATCTGGACCTTCAGATAATCCATCTACTGTTCACTGACACTTCTCCAGAAATGCTTTCAGTTGAAGGGCGGCTGCCAAGAAGCCATTGTTCAGGAAGTGAAACAGGGAGAAAAGGCTGAGGTATACCACTTTACACAAGAACTGGACTGAAAATCAATGACAACAGGTCTGATGTGAAATTCTTCCTTTCAAGTATTGGATTAATCAGTATGTCGAGGGGTCATCAGGAAAGAGGTACAAGAAGAAGTCTATACAACCACGTTTAAAACACGGTGGAGGCTCTGTCGTGGTTTGGGACTGCTTTTCAGACTGTGCTGTTGGAGATCTTGTCAAAACTGATTGAATTATGAACACAGAAAACCACCGTCAAGTTTTTATCCACCATGCAGTCCCAGGTGGAAAGCATCTGATTCCATTTCTTTATTTTTCAGCAAGGCAGTGATCCCAAACACACTGCCGATGCAGTAAAAACATACGTGGATAGAAAAGCAAGATCTCTGTCTAAATAAATAAATAAATCTGGGTAAATTCCCAGATGATTAAACATGCAACTATTTTGCTGGTAATACCTGAAATGAGTAAAGAAAATCAACAGCCTATTTATGCAAGATAATTCATAATTTTATTGGGGGGCTTATATTGGTTGGGTCTGATTATTGGGGGGTCATAACCCCCCTGGAAATTACGCCCTTGTTTGAATGTCCTTCAAGAAGCCTGAGAGCTATTCCTGGAAGAAATGACAAGAAAGTTTGACTATGTTAGTTCAGACTGAGTTGAAGAATAAAGGTGGTCATATCAAATGTAAATCATTTAAGCACAATTATTCAACACTTTTAACTTTTATTGTTGAACTAAAAAAAAGTTTTTATATGTTGCAATAAATTGGGCCAACATCCGTGACTAAGGTGGCAAACAGCGTATCGCTTCTTTCATATGTATTCAGCTCGACTAAAGGTAACTGTAGTCGTGTTTTGGCTTCCACGAAGGCGGGCGTTTGTTGAAGAGGCTTTTAATTTGATAGTCCGTAGCGGAAGCCGTTAAAAAAGTCTCGCGCACTTGTCGCTCTGTGTAGAGGGGGGAGAGACGGGGAGGAGGACGGAGGAAGAGGACAAGAGGAGGAGAGGAGGGTGCTGGTGGAGGGACATTCAGTCATTGTTACCAACTCGAGGAGCGGCGAAGACCCCGCTTACTCCCCGAATTTTGCGGACAGCTTTCAGGTAAAGTTGCTTTGAATTCAGCCGGTGTGGAGGTGTTACTCAGAGACCACCACCTCCGCTGCCGCCCGGCTCGGTGCGGTGACTGATTGCACCGGTGCGGAGCGGTTACCGTGAGTCAGGATGAACTAACCGTCATCTTTTGTCTGCGCCGCGCCGCTTTCACGCTTCTCTCGGTTCAGGTCGCTCGTTTTTATTGCTGCGGGTCAGTTACAGCGGGAAAACACAACCGCGACGAGCCTCCGTGTAACGCTCGGTAGCTACACTCCCGTTTATGAGCAGCAATTAATGTCTGAGTCCCGGTGAGGAGCTATAGGAGGAGCCCGTTAGCGCTGACGCACAGGTAGGCTAATGGACGCGCTTGTGTCGCGTTAATAATGAAAGTTGAAGCGCAGCCCGGGTTAGACACCGGCAGGTGCGACGGAGCAGAGACCGTGTTTGACGTGTTGGTCGGGGGGAAAGGTGCGGGGCTGGGAAGGGTGTGTGCTGTAGCGATGGCTAAAAAATGTGCTCTATAAATAACAAATAACTTTAATAAATGACTTAAACAGTTTCTGAGCTGTGATTAGTCCAGATAACAGGGTAAAAATAATAATATTAATAATGGTCGGAGGTGTCTACCACCACAGCTACTATTACCACTATTATTACTACAGAAGTACTGCCGGACGCAGAGTAAATCTCTTCAGACTTGCCCTTTAAATGCTCGCTCATTTGCTTATTTATTCACTGGGTTTTTAATGATCTATTGCTGTTTAATAATGCATTTAATGTGGTCATTGATGGAACCCAGCCATAGTTAGTGACCTGAAAAGCAGTCACCCAGCCTCTTCAAACAGCCGTTTGTGTGCTGCTCCACTTACAATTAGTCCATTTTTTCAGTTAAAAGGTTTCCTTTTGGTTTGCACTTGTTGTAATTAATGGACCACTAAAGTCTAACCATTCACATTTACAAGCTGCTGTACTGTATTCTTCTGATTGCAGGCAGAGCATCGTTTCCACAGGGGGTCGTCGCTCATATTTCCTCCAGCATCATTGCCGTCTGTGAAGGCAGGAGACGGAGGAGTGTTTTCAGCATCTTAAAGGACCACAGCATCACTTAGGTGATGGAGGCCCTGTGACTCAGTGTAGTCATGGTGATGGATGCAGCCAACTTGGCCCTGTTGGATTACGCTGCCCAGCCCATGGTGTTTCTCTGTGATCTAACGAGGAGGAAAGGGCAAACAGATAGTCCTTAAGTCTGGTAATTTTTCCCACTTCCTGGTTAAAAGACCACGATGCTGACAGGGCTCGAGCCCTCTCCATGAGCCGTCATCTCCTGGGTCTTGCTTCTTTTTTCCTGTACGGATCATGGATCTCCTGTGGGTGCTTTCCGTGTCCATGCTGACCGTGTGTGTTGCCGTCCCCATGGATGCTGTGGCCGGGAGCCACAGTCTGTTCACCTGTGAGCCCATCATCCTGCGCATGTGTCAGGGGCTGCCCTACAACTCCACCTTCATGCCCAACGTCCTGAACCACTACGACCAGCAAACTGCTGCTCTCGCCATGGAGGTACGGTACATCGCTGCCATGTGATCTGAGAAAGACAAACTATCTATCTGTACACACACACACACACACAGTTATGGCGCTCAAACTCTGACAGCAGCAAAATTCATGCGATTCATTTTTTAAAAAAAATTGCTCTTCACTATATTCTAATAAATTTATAATTTAAAAAATAAAAATATGTTAATATAAAATTTACCCCCCCTCCAAAAAAAAAGAAACCAAAAAAACAGTCACACTCACACAACACAAAAGCTGTTAAATTAAAATAAAGGATAATCGAATATAATAGAATATATATTAAGCAATATGTACAAACTGTACAAAAAAGAAATATATATGTTTTTAACACAGTTTATATTGTTTTTTTAAATGTTATATTTTATTTCTAGATTTTTCATGGATGAAGCCACGCTGCCACAGTGTGTGGGATACGCTAACTTTGGATTTGAGACACAAATGCCTTTAATAGTTTTAATGTTTTTCAACATTTAAAATGAGTTTACATTTTGAAATACACATTTAAAAATGTTTATAAGCTTAAAAACATTTTGTAATTGACAGTGTAACAGGTGAGTAAAGCTGCTGTTAAAAAGGCTTAAATCCCTTCAAGAATTTGCACAAAATGCAAAAATTAGATTTATGCTGCATGTGAAATAGTATGTTACAGTACATGAACAGTGTTATATCTAAAGTTTATTGTATTATTATTTTAATCAAATCTGCCGGCCAGTTGCAGCTGTTCTAATCTGACTCCAAACTAAACAGAGCTGTGATAACTGCCTCACACAGTATATGAAAGAGTATCATGGAGGATTTCATATATGAGCTTCAGTTATTGTTGGATGAATCAGATCAGTCAGCCAGCAGCATGAAACAGTCCCTCATCTGAGAAGCTTCTTCAGCTCTCAGAGCTAACGGTGGAGATTCCCACATTTTCAGTCCGGACGCTTTTCTTTCTGAGACTACGATGACCTGGCTCACTGAGACGCTTCACACACAGCTGAAATTGTGCGCTTCAGAGTTTTTAGCTAACAGAGCTGCCTGGATGTAGTGAGCCACAGGTGATGCTTGCTGTAAATTCACTGTGTATTCAGCTGTACTCGTACCTGCACAGTCCTACGTCACACGGGAGCTGTTGGGTTAAAGCGCTGACTGATTTGAACGTTTGTGTTCTTGTTCTCATGGATTTGTTCTCTCAGCGTTTCTTCTAAAGATGAAATTGGAACCTTTTTGGTGATCGATTGTTTCACACACCATAGTTACTGTATGTTGGTTTCAGCCTTTCAGTTCTTCATTTAATGGAGTTGTGTTAATGCTCCGAATGGGACGGTCTGTTAAACAGGTTTGGATCTGAGCCGTGTGATATTTGTGAGTCCGGTCACTCGTGTTAGCAGCGTCTTCAGAGCCTGTTGGGTTTCCGGTCAGTGTCCACAGTGTTGATAATCTGCCTCCTTTCCTCAGTTGTTTCTCTGCGTTTTGACACAACGTTTTGAGAGCAGCAGCAGATTCATATGTATGTTATATATGTGAAACGAGTGGCACACTTTCTGCTCCCGTGGACACGAGCAGCTTAGATAGGTGTCAGCATGATCAGCTGTGTATTTGCAGCCTACTTAAATGTGGCCCCTCTAGCTGCTGAGGCTGGGAGCGTATTACCAAAACATTAAGCAGACAATGAAGGTTTAGTATTTGTCCCTTTGGGCCATGAGAACAGAGAATTATTAAAACACCAGCGATTTAACAGGGCGTGGTGTCCTGAGATGGTTTTGAACCGCACATCTGGCCTGTTGACAGACGAGAGCGATTTGCCACAACGTGTAGGCACATCAGCTGCTGCGCACCGCAGCTATTTTATATAACAGGCTTTGAGCAGTTAGTCAACCGAGTCGGGCTTTAAGGATACAGAGGTTCATTGTTTTTGGGTTGTGATTTCAGCCTCGTGGATAATCCACAGACTGACCATCCACAGCATCTCACTGTTGTCATGGCTGCTAAAAGATGGAGCACGGAGCAGATGCATCGCTTCATTAAGTTAATCCCGTCCTTTATGGCGGCCGATCCCTTGTGAAGTTCTGTCTGTCCAGTAATCACGGGCCAAACTGCTCTGTTGGCTCAGCTCTCTGCCTGTCTGTGTTTAGTTTATCGATTCCCCGCGTCATGCGCTCTTTGCTCCCTCTCTCTGCGTCACTTTAACCCTTCAACCTCGCCCGGCCCCACCCTGCCCGGCGTAGCGGATGTGCAGCGCTCTGCCGACCATCTGTGCCCGCTCCGGTTCACGGCGCTGTGTTAGACACACGCTGAGGAGAGATGGAGGGCGGGAGGAGCAGCGTAGCATGAGAATGGAGGTTACGTAACTTTAACGGGCCCTGCCCGGCTGTGGGAGCACGCAGCATCACAGCTGTGGTCACATTCGACCTCATGTTTGGGAAAGATGAAACTGGTGCCATGACCGTGCGCTCGTACCAGCACCTTTCTCGCTGTGCAGCGGTGCTTTCAAACATATTTCGAGGGAGGTTTCTGACGGTCGTTATTCACGTGTTCATTTCTCTGACTGATTGAATGTTACCAGCTGCATGTTGTTCGAGGCCAGGTTAGCTTTTTACGCCTAATCAGTGTGTGTGTGTTGCAGTGAAGCGAGAGAGGCGCTTCTGGTTTAGACGGTGTTCACTTTGATTGGTCATGGGTTCACAATTAAGTCTCTTTTAGTGCTTGTTTGGAAAACACACGGAAACCCAACAGGTTCCAAAACCACGGAGCCCAGTCTGGGCTCTTGTTTTCCAGATAACTCGCCCCAGATCCAGCTCATGGGAGAATTCAAAGCCTGTGAGACGTCGAGGGCAGCCAAATGAGAATTGACAGTTGATTTTAAAGAGAATTAGGTCCGCTGAATAGGCGTGATAAGGATGATGAATGCCTCGCACCGTGGAGAAACTGGGAGTTGGATGAGAACCAACGCCTGCCGTTCTTACAGTTTTTGTTCAAACCCCCTGAAGAGTCTTTGTGGATTCCCTTTTCATGTCTTGCTTTTTAAGTATTTTTTTGTTCAAGATTTTAGTGTTTTAGGAAAGTAGGACAATTTGTCACGATCTCATAAGAGACAAACTGTGAAAATGCACTTTAATGACTTTAGTTTCTGTGGTGTGTCAGAAGGTCTTTGCAGAGCTTTTCACAGACAGAATTTTCTGTTTTGCACATTTTGTATTTTATTTTCTACAGCTGTGAACAGAATGTAACACAAACCACCCAATTTGTTAAAATGGATTTTAATGTTCCCGTGTTCATCCTCACTCGATCCGTCACCGCTGACCGCCGTATGACCTCACAGCTGAAGTGGGACGGTGGCCTTGGGGCTCGGCTATTTCTGTGTCACAGTGATACTGTGCCACAGTCGCATAGCATAACTGAGAGCGTGGCGGATTTGACTGGCACCACAAAAAGAGAGAAAGGCCTGGGCCCAAATCCCCTCATTTAGAGATAGCTGCACACTGATGAATATGAAACAGTGTGGGCCCATCACAGCAAATCAATTACGCTGCTATGAACTGTCCTCGGCCTGCAGAGCAGATGGCGTGTGGTTCACCGCTCGGTGATGATCGTATTACTTTTCTTTAATTAAAGTCGTTTATAAATCCTGCTCTTCTGCATTTATGCATTGTTTTTAATGCTCTAGCTTCTCCTCTGAAAATGGCGTCCATTGCAACCTGCTGCAGAGTCTGGTTGGAGGGACTTTCCAGATCGCAGCTCCAGAGGAGAAGGACTACCAACACCAGCGTCAGGCTCAAACTGGTGGGCTTGGATCTTTTGTTAGGAGAAGATTTTCTCTAGAACGAAGGAGCTGAATGATACTGAGGCCTCAACAAAACCAAAGAATGTCAAAATAAGATGAACAAATGCTAAAACGAGTGCCCAGATATTCTTGGGGGAAGTTTGGCAGATATTATAACAGTGAAATATCAGTTTATGGCAAATCCAGCTCCTTTTGGTGGGTTTCTCTTATATTTAGCAGAAGCTTTCAAGCAGATAAGGGATGGAGCCGTGGCAGTGGCTTTCACAATGGTCGGAGTCATGTGACCGTCACGGCAAGGCCAGATGGACCACGCAACGGTCGGGGCCGACTGAAGATGTTAATTGCATTAGATTGATAACTGGGCTTGTTTACGTGAATCCAAAGCATCAAGATTAGGAGTCACTGCGTTGGGGAAATGTGCTCACTATAGTAGAAATTAGACACACTAGCAAGATTCCTTTTTCTAGGTTATCATAACCTTTGTTTTGTCTTTTGGGTTATTGCTTGTCGAATGAAGGGTCCACAGCTACACAAAGAATGATCAGCGGCTCAGACTCGCTCATTTCCTCCTCCTTAGATCAGCCTGTTGTCTCAGGTTTACAACAAGTGCAGATAAACTGTGTCGTGTTACAGACTGAAGAATAACCCAGATACTCCACCCCGCTCTGCCTGAATGGCTGTGGAAAGGAGAGCTAAGGTGTGTGTGTGTGTGTTAAACAGAGTACTTTTTTGTGCACTCTGGCACGTTTTAACAGGCTTATTATGTTAGTAAAGATGTATCCCAGCTGATCACACACACACAACATGGTCTGATAAACCCTACCCAGCGTGACCTGGCCTATAAAAGAGCCTCTTGTTTTATTTAATGTCCAACACTGTTTATTGGCAGTGGAGTGAATAAGAAGCACAGCAACCTCTGTGTGTGTGTGTGTGTGTGTGTGTGCGTGTGTGTGCGTGTGTGTGTGTGTGTGTGTGCGTGCGCGTGTGCGCGCGTGTGTGTGCGTGTGCGTGTGTGCGCGCGCGTGTGCGTGCGTTCTCAAACACTGTCTTAGGAGTGAACGACTCGGTCTGCCATCCGTCCTCTCTTGCTCACCCGGTCTCTCACCCTCCTCCCCCAGCTCTTTTGTCCTCCCCCTCCCCCTACACAAGGCTCACCCGTTGCCCAGGAAACGGTCCCAATTGTGCCGTTAACAAAAGGAGCGGAGGCTTTCTCGCCTCGCGGGAGGTGCTCCCCTCCGCCCTGCACCCTGACCTCCTCGAGCCCCGCTCTCCTCCCTCTTCGTCCTCCTCCTTCTCCTCCACCTCCGCTCCGGTGATGCATCACTCGTCACCATGGCGCTGAGCTTTGAAATTTAGAGAATTTGAACGGCAGCAGAGGAGAAAGGGGGATAAAGAGTGAGGGTAAAGGGGGGAGATGGGAAGAGAGGTGACTAGGAGATAATTTTTTTTAAAGGGCAAATCAACAAGAAGCAGTCGTCCACAGTGGGCGTCACTGTCAGCGATTCATCAGTCACACCATCTCAGCCTTTAACCTCCTAAGACCTGAACTCTTCCACGGCAGCATTTTTAATTTCTCTCTGATATTTGGGCTGATTGGACCTGATGAATGTAAAAACAAAGAATCACCAGATTTATTTTTTTTACCTGATTTTTGTTTCTAAGAAAAATGAGAGCCACATGTGAGGATATTCATTTTTAATTTAGATAAAACAGAGGCTGTATAACATCCTCATAAGTGGACATCAGGGCCTTGTAGAGCAAAATTTAGTACTTTGGTCTAGACAACCAGAAATGTGATGTCCACATATGTGGACGCCAGGTCCGAGGAGGTTAATGAAAACCATTAGGCATACTAGGCTGTATTCATAATTAATATATTAATCTTAGATAACAAAACATGCTGGATAGCGTCCGTACTGCAGAGGTGAAACTGAGGTCACGGCTGTTTTTCCCGGTTCTTCAAAGGCTGCTGTGTTTAAGATTAGAGGTTTAGCACAGAAATATGCAGAAATATGCAAATATGCACTTCACTACACCGTCCCAGGAAGGACGATTATTAGAGATGTTGCTCCTGTTCTTCGCCTCAGTTTGATGTGAGATCTGGTTATTGACTGTGAAAGCAAGCAGCGGTCACAGGAGGCTGACACACGTCAGAGTTATGAGAAGCTGCTGTGTGCTGATCACCAGAAAGACTGGAAACACCACCTTCTTTTTACTGGATAACAAAATAAACTCCACAGGCTCGAACTCTTTACCTCACACTGTGATCAGCACAGTATGGGAAAGTGCAGCTGCAGGACAGCGTGCAGGTCTCTGCTTCAGCATTAACAGCTGCGGGACGCCATCAGTCAGCGACGCTCACAGAAGCCTCGCTGTTGGCCCCGTTGACTGATCATCATGCTGACTCATAAGGTTTTTAAATGTTAACAAATGTGTTTCGGAGAGTCAGCAGAGTTTTTGTTTTTTAATAAGGAGGAGATTTATTTTTCTGGGCAGGTACAGAACAAGAAAACAGAAGAAAAAGAGATTTTAGGCCTGATGGTTATTATGGAGATAACGAAGGTTCGTTTTCTTAGAAAATTCAGAGCAGAAACCATCAGATTTAAAAACATGAGGAATATCCTGCTACCATCATTTTTTAAAATGAGGAAAAACAGTGATGGTGTTGCTAAATTTTAAAAGAACATTTTGGGCTCCTTGTGATCTTTTCTTGCATCCTTATGCAGGACAAAGCTGGCTCAGTCGTATCGGACGTGTCTACACTCTCCGTCTTTGTGTCACTTCTTTCCTTCTTTGTTTGTGTTTGACTGTCACAGATCTCACTGAGCGAGTTTTCAGCGTTACGGCAGCACTATTAGAATTACTCACAACAAAAACTGTGCAGCAGATCAGCCTCTTATATCTGCATTTATCCCCTCATTGGCTGTTTGTTGGCCTTGTTTTGGACTCCCAGAATGCACCATTTTTCGGCGACCGGCTGACACGTCTCCTCTGTGTGTGTTTCTAGAAGGACACATTATTCCACATTTTCAGAGATCAAAAATCCCATAACAAACTGCCATGAATCCATAATGACTGCAGCAGCAGGATGGAAGCTGAGATTACATTAGCATACCGCCGGCCCTCCAGGCTTTCAGCGTCCACAGAGTTGTGTATTACACGCTCGATTCTCCTTACATCGCTGACTCTGGGGAGGAAAACGGCACGACGAGCTTCTGGCCGATGGTTCACCAGCTGTTTCTGCTGTGGCCATTAACACTAAACCCTGTGGAGAGTGTGAGGGCTCCACAGGGTCTCGTGATGCTGCTGATTGTGTGGGCAGAGCTGTGACCGGCCATATGTACCATCCACTGGCTCAGTCCTGCTCTCAGTGGCTCACATGATGGGTCGACTGTCATAAAGAGGAGTTGCAGGAGGGTTAAAAGGGCAGGAGGGGGGACGAGGATGGAAGAGGAGTACAAAAATAGAAAAATGGAGAGATGATAGGAAGACAGATGAATGTGTTTTTTCTTTAGTAGATCATCCTGGTAGCCTATATAGTGATTCGGCTTTGGCCCTTGGCGTCTCCCTTTGTAGCGCCGTCCCGTGTGGTACATTGTGTTCTATGGAGCGCAGCAGTAGCCCACGGGAATCAAACGGGAGAGAAAGAGCGAAGATGCAAACTCACTTGCACTGCATTAGATCATGTTTGAGTGGTTTAGCCGTGTTTACAGGGCATCGCTGATGAAGTAATAGATGTCACAGGACTGCTCGCTGGCAGCAGCACGCAACGCGAGTCACAGGAGGGCCGATCACAAGAGTAGCGCCCGTTTCCCTCTCGTGGCGGCCGGCTACATTCAGGATTTTCTGCTGTTATTCCTCCAGAGAATAACCATCCTCCCTGTTGTACCTGACTATAGCTGTAACACGATCGTGGGGAAGCGCTGCAGCCGATACTAACAGTAATTGTTGTGGCAGCTCTGCTACACTGTAAGAGGTGACCAGCCACACAGGCCAAAGCTGTGGTGCACACAGAGGTTTCTGTCAGTGATGATCTGTGAGGACCATTCAGGGTTGTATCGTGAATCTGCAGTAACGGATCAGTTTTAAGGCGGATCGCGTTTGAAGCGCTCGTGTCATTACACGGTGGAGCTCGTGAAACGCGATGACTCCATTTGTGCACACCGTGGGCTGGATGGTTGAGCTCAGTCACGACAGGCGATGCTCTCAGAGAGCGTATGCTGTGCTGAGCTACGACTCGATCATAAATCTGCGTCATCGTGCCGTCTATCGCTGATCCCACGCAGCGCAAAGCCATCAACGCCAGGAAGAGCGATATGACCAAGGCGCTGACAAAAGCTGCACGGACGTGGCTGCTTTGTGCTGTGAGGGCCGAACACCCACTCTAATCCTTTTACAGAATCACGTCACGTGTGTGGCAGGCGAACATGCTGTCAGGAGACGGCGCCGTGTTGCAGACATACGATGGGAACAGTGTTTAAATCTGATTGCAGGTGACAAACAGAAAGTCCTGCGTCATCATCGCTTCTCTGACAGGTTTATCCCCAAACAGCCGGATTTGGACATGTCGCATTTTTATTGCTGTGTTTGCTAATCAGTGAAGGACAGAGGACGGCGAGCACGCCGACACAGCTGTCCAGTTTTGTGCGCGCACGCTTTGATTTTCTAAAATCTAAAATGTGACTGAAATCTGTTACATTTGTAATGCCAACAAGATTCTGATTGGTAGACACACACACGCACACACACACACACACACACACACAGGACATGTGGCGTTCTTTGCACTTTATTTAATATTGTGGAAGCTGCGTTGATTGGTTAAACATTAATATCCATTCCTCTAATAAACCCCCCTCCCCCCTCCCCTCCCTGTTCCTGTCTGTCACACGCAACTGTCTTTAAAATCTGGGGGAGGGCAGTGTGTGTGTCTGTGTGTGTGTGTGTGTGATTGACTTGGGTGTGGCTCCTTCTGTAACACACACACAAACACAAAAACTGCGTGTTTGGCTGTACTCACACACATGCATGGAAACTTCTGACTATTTGCATATTAGCAGCAGGACCCACGGATGCTTCCTGCACACACACTGTCTGTTGGCACAGTTCATGTGTGTGAGAGCATCATTGTGTCGGTCTGTGGGTGTGTGAACGTGAAGATAATACACTTCCTTGTGTTTGTGTAAGCATGCTGCCCCAGTGTGTCAGTCAGTCACAGCGTGGTCCTCCCTGCAACACAAAGGCCCTGTGTGTGTGTGTGTGTGTGTGTGTGTGTGTGTGTGTGTGTGTGTGTGTGTGTGTGCGTGTGTGTGCGCGTGCGAGTGCGTGCGTGTGTGTGCGCGTGCGAGTGCGTGCGTGTGTGTGCATGTGTGTGTGTGTGCGTGTGCGTGTGTGTGCTCTTCCTGTCTGGAGATTGTGGGATGAATAAAGGGGGAGCAGAATAATGATTGGGGTGGATTATTAGGAAAGGGGCTGGAGTTGTTTTTATGGACTCATCGCGAGCAAATGTCAGTGGACGTCCTCGGCTGGTGTCCTTGTGCCCTCTGTGGCTCACGTTCTGAAGGTGGAGTAATGCTCACGCTCCGCTGGCGTGTTTCTTCTTTCTGTCTCCACCTGCAGCCTTTCCATCCCATGGTGAACCTGCAGTGCTCCCCGGAGCTCAGGATGTTCCTGTGTGCGCTCTACGCCCCGGTTTGCACCGAGTACGGCCGGGTCACGCTGCCGTGTCGCCGCCTCTGTCTGCAGGCCAAGAGCGACTGCTACAAGCTGATGGACATGTTTGGTGTCAGCTGGCCAGAGGAGATGGACTGCAACAGGTTGGTGCAGCAGCGGCAGTCTCTTTACATCCCTGCTGGAGGGAGGAACGAGACCAGCAAACATCCTTAAAATGATTTATTTTCATTATAAAGTTAACTTTGATAACATTTGAATAAAGTTGCGTGACTGATCTGATGGTAGAGTCAGCGGTTTGCACTTGTAGCTCCCAAACCGCGCTCACCTTAGAAGCTTTTATGTTTCCCCGAGAAGGAGTTTGCTAACATGTGACTGTTCATAGTTTAAGGACAGTTTTTACTTCTTGCAGTTGCATTTATTCTTCAGTAATCACAAAAAATGTTTTATTTTCTGAAAATGATTGATTTAAAAAAAACGTTTTATTTCCTGTATTTTATTCTGTGGAAAAATCCGATTGGTTTGTTTTTGTTGAACACAGCTGACGTGGGAACAACAAAAACACAAAACATTTAAACCTTGTTTTCCAAACACACCTCACGGCTCAGAACTATTAACGACTTTTTATTAAGTTTAAAAAATATTGATAAGCGATAAGAAACCCCGCAGGGAGCAGAGGAGGTGATATGGTCCTCAGTGCCATCTTCATCTCCCTGTAAATGACATCATTCAGGTCCAAGCCACAGCATGTATGCTAATGCTGCCCCAGCTGCTGTGGCACACTGTACTGGGATCAGTTTGAGCAGACGGGGACCAGGAGACGCAGGCGTGTGTTTGATGCTCATGAGTCGCACTCGAGCACGTGTCTGTGTGTTGAAAGTGACGCATACATGTTAGTGGCTCTGACTTTTTAGGAAAAGACATGAAACGGACACGTTAAAGGGGAGCAGTGCACGTCTCAAAGTTTAGGGGGCATCATGAAACGGTAAACGGGGTCAATTAGCTTGTTTGTCATTAGCTTGTGTATATCCGTCCGTTGAGCTTACTCGCTGATAAAGTCACTAAGAAGAAAAAAGGCTTGAATGTGAACGTGTCTCAGACAAGTTTCAAGTGTCTGCAAACTAAACTTGTCCTTCACTCTGCACCTGTAGGACGACCGGGTGCTTGCCAGGTATAAAATGTTTATGAATTGTTATGACGGCGTGCACTATAACGCTGGCATCATGTGTCGCCTGTTGTTAAAGGCTCAACAGCTGAAACGAGCCCGAGGTCACCGCCTCTCGTCTGCTCTCAGGTTCCCAGACTGCGACGAGCCCTACCCCCGCCCCGTGGACCTCCTGTCCGGCTCGGACACGACCGAGTCTCCCATCTCCGTCCAGAGGGACTACGGCTTCTGGTGTCCTCGTGAGCTCAAGATCAGCCCCGAGCTCGGTTACTCCTTCATGGGGGTGCGAGACTGCTCTCCTCCGTGTCCCAACATGTACTTCACACGTGAAGAGCTGACGTTCGCCCGCTACTTCATCGGAGTCGTGTCCATCGTCTGCCTCTCTGCCACGCTCTTCACCTTCCTGACGTTCCTCATCGACGTGTCGCGATTCCGCTACCCGGAGCGCCCGATTATATTTTACGCCGTGTGCTACATGATGGTGTCCCTGGTGTTCTTCCTGGGCTTCCTGTTGGAGGACAAAGTTTCCTGTAATGCAGCTAGTCCTGGGAGGTTCAGGGCTTCGACCGTGACTCAGGGCTCCCATAATAAGGTCTGTCATTGGGCTTGAACCCTCCTGGTTTTCTCCTCCTTCCACACGTACAGATCGATACAGACTGTGTGTTTTTCTGTTCTTTGGCAGGCCTGCACTCTTCTCTTCATGGTGCTCTACTTCTTCACCGTGGCTGGCAGCGTGTGGTGGGTCATTTTAACCATTACCTGGTTCCTAGCTGCTGTTCCTAAGTGGGGCAGTGAGGCTATAGAGAAGAAGGCCCTCCTGTTCCACGCCTGCGCCTGGGGCATCCCCGGCGTCCTCACGGTGACTCTGCTCGCCATGAACAAGATCGAGGGAGACGGCATCAGTGGCGTTTGCTTCGTCGGGCTCTACAACTTAACAGCCCTGCGCTGGTTCCTGCTGGCCCCGCTGGGACTGGATGTAGTGGTGAGGAAGAGCGTGGCAGGAAGTCCTGTAACGTCCTTTTGTCGCTGTGTCTGTGCACCGAGACCGTCTCTAGTTCTTAAGTCTCCGTTTGCAAAACTGCTGGGACGAGAAAGACGTACGAGTCTGAGTAAAACCTGAATGCTTCAAAATAACCTGAAGATAAATTCATAATTTACAAAATACATGTTTTTGTTCTGTTTACCTTTGTTTTCATTTCTCTGTGTACAATTCTGAAAGAGTGTGTGTGTGTTTTAAATGTTTTTTGTAAGAACTGCAAACGAGAGCAGCTGCTGCTTCGCGCTGCACAGCGACTTGCACAGATTTCTCCGTTTATGTTGCAAATTGAATAAAATGAAAAACTTTTTTCTTCATTTATTGAATCATTGATCAGACCGTCAGTGTGACATCACATCTGTGTCTCCAGGTGGGCGTGGTCCTGCTGCTGGCAGGTATTGCTGCTCTTAACAGAGTCCGCATGGAGATCCCGCTGGAGAAGGAAAACCAGGAAAAGCTGGTGAAGTTCATGATTCGTATCGGCGTGTTCTCCGTGCTCTACCTGGTTCCACTGCTGACCGTTCTGGCCTGCTACCTTTATGAGAGCAGCTACAGGGCCGTCTGGGAGACCACCTGGGTCCAGGAGAAATGCAGAGACTACCACATCCCGTGTCCCTACCAGGTAAACTCCCAGAGTCACCGATTGGTAACGTTAAAAAAGCAAATAAATAACAAAGGATGGAGATGTTTGATCGTTTCACATACATGACTTATTACACATTGTGTTTGAGTTACATTATAAATCGCTGGTGCAACAATAATAATAATAATAATAATGATAATAATATCCTGAAATACAGAAAAAACCCAAAGAACACTGATTGATTCTTAGGTTCGAGTTCTTCACCGTTACACAAATCGAGGGATCAGGAGAGCTGATATAACCAGGCTGTGTGTTCATCACAGCATTGTGCACACACACACACACCTGCGATCGCTGGTATATATGAGACGATTTGGTAATGCATCTCAGCACTGCTGCGATGCTTCACAGAGCTGCGCTAGCCTCCAGCATCAGCACGCACAGCGGCGCTCCTCCCATACGGCCGTTAATAATTCAGACGTCTCTCGTTCTCTGTTCCTTCCACCAGCGATCACCTCCTGCCTCTGCACAGACGCTCTGTGTTGCAGAGGCAGACTGTTTACCGTCTGTGTTTCTGGCTGCGGTACGAGTGGAAGAGAAGTTTTAACTCTCAGGTTTGGATGTTGGCCTCTGATCCTTTTACCTCCAAGTGTCAGATAGAGCTCAGCCTTATGATGCCGTTAGCCACGGGAAGAGCTGCGTGTCCAGGACGCAGATGAGACGTTTGTGATGCAAAGTTGTGCTCTTAATCTGTCCTGTAAACACTGTGTGTGTGTGTGTGTGTGTGTGTGTGTGTGTGTGTGTGTGTGTGTGTGTGTGTGTGTGTGTGTGCACGCTCTCTGACTCACCACAGTGCACTACAGAGATGCTGCTAGGTGTAAAGATTTTTCAGTAGGCGTTCACACACGCGTGCATCAGCAGAAAGCTTCGACTGAACTATATTTATATCTCGAGAGTTCTCCCTGAGGCTGAGGCTCTGCAGAGCTCCTGAGAGATGCTCAGTGAGCTTACATGGCTGGACAGCTGTGTGGTCATACAGCCTGTAATGAGGATGCTGCCTGCAGTCATGCATCGAGTCTCTTATCTCTGTGCGGTAATGAGTTCTTCTGTGGATCCTGAGCCTCGAGGCTCTCCGCCCGGCCCGCTTATAACGAGGCCATCGTGACGACATCTGTGTGGACGGGAAGCAGGAGGAGAGACGGCAGGAAGCAGCACTCTGGTGACGAGACGGAGTGGGCCGGCTCTGTGCGCTTTCCTAAACTTCAGCTGGAAATAAATGACCTCGTTTTAACTGTGACTGAGGAAATCTCTCGTTTACACGCTGACAAACAACGTGCCTTATTAGAAGTTTGGGACGCTGCACTGTGAGGGCTGCCAGTATCTGCAGCTACAGACAGTTAGCTTAGCACGCATGTCTTTGGACTGTGTGAGGAAAGCTGCAGAAGTGCAGTCAAAAGTTTTTCTGCACCTGCATGGATGTAACTGCACTGCTACTTTACCTTTTATTGCTCGCTGTGTATTCACGTTTGACCCGATGGGATCATCCATCAGACAGAAGCCTCCACCTTTCACAGCAGCAGCGGCGTGTTGTGTGTTTGCACAGAAACAGGAGGAGGGTGCTGGTTGTCTGCTGTTAGTTAGAGATGGATGACACTGTGTTTATGCCCTCAGCAAGGTTCATCATCAGCAACAGTGATGATGTGGAGTGGAACACACACACACACACACACACACACACACACACACGCCTCTTAATGAGCTCGTTCATGCTGATATTTGCACACAGACTGACTGATGGGCTCCACGCTGCTGAACACTGATGATGATATACATGATATGTTTTTACTTCTGTGTTACGGTAACACCATAAATGTTATTAACTGCTTTACAAACCTCTGCTCTCAGAGGCCTGAGTCGATTTAGAGTCACTAATCTAACATGAACTGCAGGAGGAAACCTGTGAAGGCACGGGAGGGGTGTCACTGCACTAACTCCACCCTCTTCTGTTTGTTCCAGGTGGAGCAGACCAGTCACCCCGACCTGGTGTTGTTCCTCATAAAGTACCTGATGATGCTGATTGTAGGAATCCCCTCTGTGTTCTGGGTGGGCAGTAAGAAGACCTGCTTCGAGTGGGCCAGTTTCTTCCACGGCAAGAGACGTAAAGAGTACGTATGTGTCACACTGTGACGGCGTCTTTGTGGCTCAGGCTTCAAACTGATTTTGCTAAATATAAATAAGCTCACATAAGGTTTGTCCCAGTATTTACAACTCAAAGCGCTTCATCTCTCTGTGGTGATAATTAGATTTAGTTTTAACCTCAGAGCTTGTTCCAGCAGCCGACGGTGCTGTGGATGGCATAATCATTAAAAAAATGATGAAATAATAATAATTTTAAAAAGTATCCAAGTGTAGTTTGAATGAGACACACAGGGCGTGGCAGTAACATCAGCAAACTCCTGTATGTTCTCAAAATCCTCTTCAAAGCAAACGAATGGTCAACAATGAGACGTCTTTGTGAACAAGCAGGTGGCAACAGTAGGGAGGAAGAACTCGCTTTAACAGGAAGAAGCCTTCAGTACGACCACGCTCAGGGAGGGGCGGGGCCATCTGTAGCAGTGATGAGAAACTACAGGAGCAAGAAGACAACACACGGGGAGTCTCAGCAGGCTGACCCGATGGCAGCATCTGCTGGTCCAGCCCTGAAGGGGGGGTCTGCTGCACCCAAACTGGGAGCTGGTTCCACAGACGAGGGGCTGAAGGCTCAGTTTCCCATTCTACTTTTAAAAACCTGTAGGAAGCACAAGTAATCCAGCAGACTGAGAGCAAAGTGCTCCATCAGGATCATTTGGTGTTATAAGATCTGATTATTCAGGACTTGATATATAAGGAGAATTTAATTATAGATTTAACAGTGAAGAGACACTAATATTGGGGAAACAACACACAGACAGCAGACTGGAGTTTGGATTAAGTGCTGTAAATGTGGACTTCCTGTCTCTTCTTAATCTGTTCTGTATTCAATGGAGACACTAAACAAGGACTCGCGTTCTCTTCCCGAAACACATTTAGAGTTCAAACATTTTACAGCTTGGCAAACTGAAATGTTTCCACATTATACTGATTCAAATATTATTTTAAGGAGACCTGGATTTCATTTATTTTGTGTTGAGCGTGTACAGCAGCTGACGGGAGCTCGGCTCTTTCGGGGGAGCTGCTGACGCTCTGGAGCTCCTCAGACATGGTCCCAAAATAAACAAAAACATGTTTGCTTAGTTATCATGTTATAAATGCAGAGTGTGCAACTGTCTCACACACTTATTATTAAGCCTAATGTGAGGACATGCAGATGAGCACAGAGCTTAATGTGAACAGATCCTGATTTCAGTCCCTGCAGTGACGCTCTCTCTGAGGCTTTGTGAACACCTCCCCTGCACTCACCACTTCCCCTCCAAACAGAGCATTAACCCCCTCTCCCATTGCCTGCTCCACACATTCCTCAATCCTCTTCTACCACACCCACCGCCCCTCCACCTTCCCCCTCTCCCTCCCTTCTACCCTGCATCTTTCCCTGCCACCCCTCCCCTCCTCCTCTTCCTCCACCTGCTGCAGCGGGATGGTCAACGATAGCCGACAAGTGCTCCAGGAGCCCGACTTCACCCAGCTGCTCCTCAGGGATCCCAACACCCCCATTGTGAGGAAGTCACGGGGCACATCCACGCAAGGGACCTCCACCCACGCCTCTTCCACCCACCTGGCCATGCTGGACGAGCCGCCGAGCGCCAGCACCAGCCGAGCCGGCTCCGTGCGCAGCGCCCGCTCCAAGATGAGCAGCTACCACGGCAGCCTGCACCGCTCGCGAGACGGCAGGTGGGTTCCCACATCGCAGTCTTTCATTAATCCCGCCCACCCGCACAGCCCCGAGGCTCATTTCTGCTCCTCTCCATTTAGATACACGGCCTCCAGTTTCAGGGCCGCAGACGAGCGGCTGCCATATGGGAGCCTGCCTCGTCTAAACCACCAATCACAGTCCAGGCACTGCAGCACCAATCACCTCGACAGCCTGTCGCGGCACGGCTCCACCCAGAGGCTCGAGAACCAGTCGCGCCACAGCAGCATCAGGGACCTGAGCAGCGGGGCCACGGCGGTTCTCGGAGTGCCCAGAAACGGGATCCACAGAGTCCTGGAGGAGGATGGAGCGACTGCCTGAAGGGGTGGAGTCTGAGGAGGAGCAGAATGTTGACGAGCAGCCACTGTGATACGTTTGGGAGCTCAGAGCTGAAATAACGATGAAACAAATGCTGCCTCAGCTTAGTGACAGAGTCTGATTACAGAGGGGGGGCACGGGACAGAAATCTTTGCCTTAAACATCCTCACAGCTTTATGACGTAGCATCCCAGTGTGAATCACCCTCAGACTGATCTTAGCACAGTTTTTAAACTCCACCCAGTCAGGGAACGACTGAGCCAGACAACTACATGTGACCGACCGCACGACGCGGCTTACTTTGTATAAAAGGACTTCGATAATGGACACGAGACATTTGGAGCTCCGTCCTCTAGTCTTTAGTGTTTGGGAGGTTTTTTGGGGTGGGGGTGGGGCTTAGATTTCAAAGAGACTCATTACCCTTGTTCCATGTTTTCTTCTATTTATGAGGGGCAGCCAATCAGGAGAAAACTGGCCTAAATGGAGAAGAACTGAAACAACTGGTTTCAGTGAGAGGATGAAATGACTGAATCACAAAGTTCTCAGATCCATCCACAGCTTTTAGATCTCTGCTGAATCTGAACCTGCTATTCTGCACACGAAGGGATTTTTAAGTCTGCTGAACTTTCTAGAAAGTTTTAAAAGCTGGATTTTAGTGAGTGTTTTATTGCACCTGTGCAATAACGTATGGAACGATACAAGGAAATCATGTCAGTCTATGCTTTGCTGTTTTAAACCCAAGGGCTGAAATCCAGAATATAAATGCTGAATCCAAACTCCTGCCTTATGACTGCGAAGAGAACAAACCCAACAGAGGTGATGAAGCACAGATTTAATGACATGTGCAAAAAAGCTCAAGCAGATCACCAGCGCCCTTCATGGAGCTGTACGGACACAGCTGAACAAAGCTTACCTTCCCTTTCCGTCCGAACACGTTCGCTTTGAGCAGATTTACTCCGTCCTGTTTGCAAATGTGTCCTTAGAGCAACGTTTCCTCCAGAGGCAAAACATGTTCATAGATGTAAAAAGTGAATTCCTGTTGGTCATTTGTAATAAAGTTTCAAAAAAATCAAAAGCTTGTGATGTTTCCTGAGGAGAAATGAGCACACGGTAACACTGGAGTGTATTTGTAACAGCCCTCCGCTTTATTGAAATACATCGGAGTCGGGTTAATATAATGAGTTCTCCACGTAAGTGTGGCAGCCGCTTCCATACATTATTTTTGTTTTGACCTTACACCTTAAATATTTTTGTGCAAAAAAAGAATCTACATCAGCTGTAGTGGGTTATCCTCAGTAAAACACCCAAACCGTTCCAAAAAGAATAAAACGACAAACCGAAAACAAAAATGATTACATCTATAACATGCAAAACTGTACAAATTATTACAAAGCAATCCTAAAAAACAAAGTGGAATATGATATGAAAGAGCAAAACAATATAGAAGGTACTGGAGATAAGACCTCACTGAAATGTAAAGGCGTTTCCATTTCTTTAAATTGCGGCACTTCAGCCGTGAAGCCACCTGTCACCCATCGCCCAATACTCACGGCCGTCTCCACCCGGGTCCCTCACTCACTGCTGCCCATCCATCAAATGAATCAAACGCACCTCGATCACGCTCATCTGACTGAAAATTTGTTTCCTGAGTTTCCCCTTCTCGCTCTCTTTGAACCGGGACATCTAGGATCAGATTTTCTGCACAGTATTGGCCAAAAATGAAAAACAGACGCCGCCTGGCTAACACCAGCTCATCGTTCTGCAGATAAACTCGTCGCAGGAACGAAGGAGAGTCACTAGCTTAAAAAAAAAAGTCCTAAGATATTTGGAGTAAAACCAGCTGGGAGCTCTAAACCTCTCTCTTCAAATTAAAAAATAATAAAATAAAAATAATAACACCTGGAATGAGCTGTCTGCAGCTCTTTGCTGTGTTTCCACAGGGGGAATGACCACTGAAGAGTTTTCCCTTTCTGACAAACAGGACGAGTGGAATCACGTGGAGCGAGGCTAAAACCCTCTCTGTGGGTTCTTTGCACAGATAATGCCACGCCGCCGTGTCCCTCGGGACAAAATGCCTTTCAGTCTGCTTGGAAATCACAGGAGATGAACAGAGGTAACAGGTTTTTGGCTGTGAATGCCCTGCTCTGCAGCCAGAAGCTGCCACACCATTTCCCCCCTCTTCTATTTTTTTTAAAGGCCTTTCCACTCTGACAAAGGAAAAGTAAAGTAAAGTAGTGCCGTGGAGGCGGCTCAGAGCTCCGGCCCTGTTCAGTTCACACAACAACAACAGGCAGCACAGAGGTCATTTACTCCATCGCCTCCAGAACACAAACCCAGGTGTGACTTCCTCGCACTGTTTACATTCTCATTTTTTTAATCCCTCCTCTTACAAATTTTCACGAGTCATTAAAACATTCGTTGGAATGAGCAAAGTCGCAGCGTCGCCCTCTTTTGTCCGTATCTGGTGAAACGGAGCTCATCTCAGCGACCTTTCAAACACCGCCAACAGTCAGAGGAGCACAACAAGGCAACAACCGCCTGTGTGTGTGTGTGTGTGTGTGTGTGTGTGTGTGTGTGTGTGTGTGTGTGTACAGGCAGCAGTGCCGATACACAAGTCAGCTTCTTTTTTTTTTTTTCCACTCATCCCGTGGAGGGGAGGGATGCGCGCACACGCACACACACGTACGTCATAGAAACAACATGAAAACAAACAAATCTAAAATAAATCAGTAAAAACAAAAAAAGTGGTTTTAAAATGGCTTCGAGTGCGATACAACCCGGAATCACTCCAAACAAAAGCGGGAAAATAAAGGAGGAGTTTTCCGTCCCGTGTAGTTCTCTATAGTATTTTCCTTATCATATATTACTCTCTACTCTGAACCTATGTACATGACTGTGACGGGAGTTTTGGCTGGACAACGTGGAGCGTCTACGACGGAGGACGCGCACCCCTGATGATGTCGTTCGCTCTGAGGAACCGAATGAGTTTGTCGTGTGATGTGACAGGAGCCGCTGTTGGAGCTTTTTGCTGATGGTGGAAATTAAAAATGTTATAAAGTCACTGCACTTAGTAGCAGGAGCAAAAAATAAAAGTAATTCCTTTTTAAATTTTTTTGTTTTTTTTGCAGCACCCAGAGAGAAAGCAGGTGGTGGGGGGGGTTAAATCCACCCGTCTGCTTCGGCCACAAAGCAGCAGAGCTCCCTTTCCTCGTCTATGATTGATAAATAAATTAAAACACTGTCCCCCTGAATCCCGGCGGGTCCTATGTACAAGTACAAACCTTCTGCTCTCAATAATATTTCATCTTCTTTTTGGATTGCATCGTGACTTTTTAAGAGTCTCTCAGTGAATCTCGACAAGTTGACCAAAAAGAGCCAAAATGGGAGCTTCCTGTTCCCGCATCACCTGCCCAACATCACACACACCTTCTCTCTCTCTCTCTCTCTCACACTCACACACACACAAGCAAAACATCAGCACCCACATGTACACCACTGATAGTATTTGATAGCTTGTCCCTCGCTTTCTAGCGAGTGTTTCGGCCCCACTGTGGAAGAACGCTGAGACACAGTGCGGGGGGGGGTAAAGTGGGACAAATCTTCTTTGGGAGGGAGTGGTGAGCAGGAGGTGCAGTTCTCTGGGCAGTGAGGGAACAATATTCAAAAAAGGAAGAGTTGGAGAATTTGGAGTCCTGTGCTGTCGGTCGGTGGGTCGGTTGATGGGTCAGTCGGTGGGTGGGTGAGGGGGGTTGGATGGGCCGCTGGGGGCTCATGTGTCCCAGCCCATCCTTTCTGTGCTCTCCAAGGACAGGGACTTGGTCTTGTGTGGGGAGGCCGGGCTGGGAGGGCTGCTGAAGGTGGAGCTGTTGGAGGCCGTGGAGTGGCGCGGGGAGTCTGAATCCTGGAGGAAAGAGGGAAGAGTTGGAGAAATTAGACGATCCCTTCCACAAAGTAAACTGGGACGCGTACGACAGATGAAGCTGCGCCTCTGTCTGCTCCTAACAGCTACTGATGACGAGTGCTTGCTGCACATGCGCTGCTCATTAATCTGCTTTTTGTGACGGCGGGGCAGACAGGAAGTCAGACTGAGTGACGCTGACCCGCCCCCGCCTCGTCTTCCGCTTATGCAGATGAACGGCTCGATTGACCAGAAATGATCAGCTGAAGGAAAACAAACATGCAGGCAGGCCGAGCTGGTGGTGGGGGGAGGGTGTGTGTGTGTGTGGGGGGGGGGGCTTGCTTCACCCCTTTCACCCTTGTAGTGATGTACAGTGTGTGAGGCTCCTCCCAGCTCACTGATGTCCTGGGTGTTTCATACACTGTGTAATGTACGTTTCTTACAGTTCACCGATCCAATCGTCTATTTATATCCCATCTAAACACACCCCAGCTATAAAATACTAAAGAGCACAGTCACACTACGGCTACACGAAGCACAGCTGCATGAGTCAGTGTAGATGGGCAGCAAAGGCGCAGCTACACTGTGCTCCCGCCCACATCGACTAAACAGTGACCTGACACGCGTCACTCAAGCATGCACACTCTTGTTCTCTATCATGAGAGAATTTCTGGAGTTTTTTTTCCTTTGTGTGACGGCACAGTCTTATAACCAGGGGCCTCCTGGGTGGCACCACCAATACAACGATGGAACGGCAAACGAGGAAACATCATGCATTGAAAACTTGTGTGGATTATTAATGCCAAAATATTTATCTGTTTATTCAAGTTTGTGACATTGTTCCTTTACTCTGTATTCATTTCCCATCACCTGCTGATTAACCTGAGGTCTGGTTGTGCTCTAAGCTGACAGCTCCTGGTTAGGAAACATGGGCAGGCCATCGGGGGGCAGTATGGAAGCACACATGCTCTGTGATTAGCGATGGTGAAGCAGCGCCGCGTCACTCCATCGGCAACGAAAGGCGATGACACGAAGGCCAGATGGTGCAGCTGAGAGATGCAACAAACCAATCAGAGGCTGCTGATGTGACGGTGCTGAAATGGTGCAGCGAAGGGGGCCACAGACTCTCAGTGGTGTGTGTGTGTGTGTGTGTGTGTGTGTGTGTGTGTGTGTCTGATACACAGTGACACGGTGCTCTCAGTTGTGTGTTTGCAGCTGTTGACGTTACCTTCATCTTACTAAGCAGGGTCCTTAAAGCCCTTTTCAGATCGGGGGTCTTCTCCGACGGTGAGACTGCCTGCCACTGCAGAGGAGAGTTCAGACTCAGCGCCCAGCCCACAGACAACATGCTGGGGTGGGGAGGGATGAAGGAAAAGGGAGGGGGGACAGGCACGAAGCAGGGAACAGCTGAGTTAGGATGGAGGGAGGCGAGATGGGGCAGGATGGAGTTGACAACGTCCAATGGGAAGGGAGGACCAGCAGGGGGAATGACAAGGGGACTGGGGGGGGGGGGCAGACGTCGCCCATAACTTTTAATTTTTTCCTGTACTCTCGATCAGAGTCACTTCATGCGAGTGAAAACAACTTAGAAGTGATGTTGCCGGAAACCATTATGAGCGATGTTGCACCACCAGTGCCAGACTGGAGTCTGATTGGCTCTCATCCGACCTAAAAGAGCTAAAAGCAAGAATCATGGCAATAACGGTCTCTACTGACATCACAGGGAGCTAACACCTGCCGGAGCGATGGGATGAGGAGCGCGGCCTGCAGATGTCGGGATGCTCGTGACTGATGGAGGGAGGAGTTTTGTTCAAAGGGGAGTAAAGGCAGTTTCTGCTGATAATGTCTACCTGCTAAAAGTTCACAACAAGAAAACAACCGTCTCTATGTGGACTTCATACGAAGCTGATGTTTGATTGACATGATGTTGCAGGTTCGAGCCAACAGCCAGTAAAAACTGAGTTATTTAGTTAATGGCGAGGTTAGTTTGTTTGGACGAAACACTTTCTGTTTAATACTCAGAGTGAAGCTGCATGTTCACTGACCTCTCTGTCGAACTGTGAGAGCGGAGCATCACCGCAGTCCACCCCTCCGCCAGAGGACAGGGAGCTCTCGGAAGGAGAGGTCATGGTCTGGCGTTTGGACCCGTAGCTTCCCCCTGACAGCTCCCTGCGCAGAGCGCTGCCATTCTGCGAGGACGAGCCTGCAGAGACGAGAGGAGGCGGCGAACATGAAGCCACAGCATCTGACAGACGAACCTCTCCTGAACGTGAGCTCTAACACGACTGCCGGTACTCACGTATGCCCAGTCCGCTGCTGGCACTCATGGAGCGGCCCGGCTCGGCCCGGTTCTTGGTGATGGAGGGAATGCTGACGGAGCCGCTGAACCCCGCTCGGCTATCCTGAACACGGACGTTCTGGTTTAAACACGCAGAAAACACACACACACACACACACACACACACACACACACACAGAGTGCAGTGCGGGGGGAGAGGAGTGAGGAGGGTGCATGTAAACAACACACACACGCGCACGCACGGGGCAGAAAAACATGATGCACGCTCTCTACAGACACACAACTCAGGACCAGACAGTGTCAGTGTGAGGGTGAGGGGGCTTCAGTGTGTGAACACGTCAGGGATCGCACGCTCACAGGAAGCATGTTCGTGTGTATGCAGATGTACCATGGGCAGATCTTTCAGGATCTGGATCCCATCTCCTGGTCCCATGTGAGCCACGTGGTTGAAGTTGGTTGGATTGGAGATCAGTTTGTTCCTCATCTCGGGATCTCGCAGCATCTCTCTGGAATCACAGACACAGGATCAGAGCGTCAAAGAGAGCAAAGAGGTTTTTCACTTTTTCCTCCCTACAATGATGATGCTAATACAGCTGGTTCAGTTAAAAATATAGATCCACAACCATCGGGACCAGGCCATCATTCATCAGCATTAGAAAACAGCTCAGCGTGGTGAGAGCAGCTTTGGGGAAATAACGGTGAATTCTCCGAGAGCTCCTCGCAGCGAGTACAAAGCTTCAGGTAAACTACCTCCTCTGCTGAAGTCGCTCCTCTTCCGGCACTCTGAACGAGTAGCGTCTCTTGTTGTTCATGCTGCGCACCATCTGCTTCCGGCTGTTGTCTGACGTCTCCGGGACGACCAGCTCGTCGCCCTCTGAAAGATCAACAAAGATCATCGTTTGGCTGCTGATGCTGGACACAGATTAAAACCAGGAGGAAGATTCAAACTGGCAACAGAGAGGACTTTTTGTTTTTATGTGCGACTTCCTTTAACTTATTGCATGTCACGTGACGCAAACATCAGCTACTTCCATCTGTGAGGGTCGTGATGACATGTGGCCTAGCGCCGATTAACCTTTAAGTTTGCCACGCTGTAATTTGGTCTTATGCTGTTATATAAGCAGGTCACATCAGCTGGATCCTGACCTGCCACTACAGTAGTTTGCAGTTAATCCTACGCTTAATAATAAAGACATTTAACCGAAAAATGCTAAAAAGAGACTGAGAACGTATTCTTCACCTCACACGGCACAGAGAGCGATCTTACCGGCCATCTTGTTTCTAAAGTAGATAAGGCGCACGGTTTCCAGCCCCAGCAGGTTCAGAGAGCCGTCCACATTCAGAGGTCGCATCTGGAGGGCGAGCAGAGAAATCAGCAAATCTGCTAAGATTCAGACCAACTTGTGACCTGTGAGCTTTTAGTTTAGTCCCTGGAGTCACCGTACATACACACCACACACATCAGTGTTTAAAGCTGACTGATCTGTGCAGCCATCAAAGGTGAGACTGAGTTATTTCCAAAACTGCTGAAGCTTCAGTCACTTTCACACAGACACCGACCTTTTTGACCGGGATGGTCTGAATCCACTCCATGGTGTTGACATCAAACACATCCACGGCGTTCTCGCTGTACACGGACAGGTAGGGGGCGTTGTAGCCTGAGGAACATAATACAGCAGCTGAGATCGCAGTTTCACTCTTTCAGATAAAATGTACACAAATACAAACAACATCCTGTAACGGCCCAACAGTCACGTTGAGTTGTATAAGCACAGGGTGACTGCCTCGCACACGCGTGTCGCATTCACACATCTGTGTATCAAACTGTAACAGCGCGCACTCACAGGCTGCGATGGGCACAGCCGGCCACATGAGCTCCTGCTGCCGCGACCTGCGGCCCTGTGAGTCCACGTACACGCCGATGGCACTGAAGCACAGCAGCAGCTCCTTGCTGGAGATCTCCACGGCACAGAGGGCGTCCAGGCCCTGCTGAGGGATGAAGGCCAGTGTGTGGTCCTCAGCGTGGAGCAGGCTGACAGGGGACATGTCCCCATGGACACTGTGGAGGGTTTCAGGAGCACAAAGTCAGACTTGTGTACGCTGAAGGGCTCAGAGGAGCGCAGCTGTAATGATGTAAAGTACCTGTAGCGCATGAAGCCAGACTGATAGCCCACATAGAGACGCTCACTGAGCAGACCCATCCACTGAACCGGCCCTGGGGCCTGCAGCTCCCGCAGCCGACGGTGACGCATTTTACTCTTATTCACCTGCAGGAGTGTCAGCACATCACATCAAGTCACATCAAGTGAGACGTGGCAGAAGCCTCGAGGGTTAGCAAGCGTGAGCTTTTTCTGACCTCGTAACATATGATTTTATTCTTCATGGCCACGCAGAGGCAGGTGATCGAGCCGTTGCGGACCGGACCCGACACGATGGTCTGGCAGCCTTTCGTCTCCGCCAGCTTGTAGAACTCGGTCTCGCGGCCGTCCAGGGCCTGCGTGGGGAAGAGGCGGACGTGGCGGTTCCTGCCGGAGATGACCGCCAGCAGCTGCTCCTGGAGCATCAGGTCAATGTGGTGCACCTTTTTGTTGTCCCCCACCCGGATTATCTCTGAGGACAGAGGGAGGAGTGAGGGAAAAGAGGCAGAAAGGAGAGGCGACACAAGTCGCACAGCCGGGAACTCTTCTCAAGCACCAAAAACATCAACACAGATCCTACCATCTTTGGTGACATGGATGACAAAAAGGCCTTCCTCGTTGCCCAGGGCGACGCGCTCGTGATCTGAGAGTAAAACAAATGAGGTGAGACAGCAGCGCTGAGGAGACAAAGACTGTACTGAAAACTCAAAACTATCGATAAACTGCTGGGAGGGTCTTTGTCTGACTTTGGCAGGTAACGGCTCCTGTGATGATTAAACGGTGCATTTCTAAAACACGACTGAACTCGGGTCAGATGACAACACAGAGTTTTTGGGTCGCGATTTCCTTTAACACTTGCTGAGGGTTGAGCGTGTTGGTGACGCTCTTTGTTGAGCGCCCACCTATGATAGCAGCAGACTGTGTCGTCTTGATGAGGGGCAGGGTGCTGTCGTAAGCCTCCTTGGGGACGTAGACGAAGCGCTCCTTGAGCTTGTTCCTCTTCAGGATGCGGTGGAGCTCACTGAGGAGGCCCACCCACTTGGTCCTCTCCTGGTCGCTGTCGGCCAGGATCAGGATGGAGGGCTTGTGGCTGCTGGAGGGGGACAGCTGGGACGCCGTCACCTGAGGAAAGAGGAGGGACGATGAAGGGTCACATTATGTGTTTGAAAGAGATTATTTTGGCGTTTGACGCATCTCTTCTTCAAGTTCATCCAGTTGTCATAATATGGTTCTTTGGCAACGACAATCATTAGAAATACAAACACGACTGTGCACGCAGCCCTGACCCAGGAGCCGCTTTACTGACACGCACGGCGTGGACAGGTACTCACTCTGAATATACAGGGAATATCCTTGCGGCTGGCGTGGATGACATCAGAGGCCAGGACTGAACTGACTGAAAACTCTTCATCCCTGAGTGAAAGATTGAGATCAGTGTTTTCATCGCACGTTAACATTTTGTACTCTTGCTTTGAAACGATGCTCGTCACTAAAGGCTCCGCCGCAAGTCCAAAACATTTTTGAAGAAACTGTTAGAAATGTTCCCGTCACGGCGCTGCAGTTAACAGGCGCTGGTTATTTCCACATGCACGACTGGGAGAGCAACAGCACTATTGTTTATGTCTAACCCAGCATGAAGGGTGGAGGTGAGTTGCAAAGCAGCTTGCAGATGCCCATCGACTGTAAGCGTGCTACAGCAGCTTCAGTCCACCGACTGGATACCAGCTGATGTGGGCTGGGACTGACACCAGCTGATGGCCGAGCTCCCCTTTGTGTCATTATTTTAACGACTGATTCATTTTTCTCTTTTTTAAATGAATCTTTGGGTTTAAATGTGTCAGAAAACAAAGATTTCCATCATAATTTACTCGCATGCGTCTGTAAAACACACATTTTATCCAAAACACAAAAGTCACATTCTGGTGACTTTTACTGACATTTACTTAGAAACTAAAAAACCAGAAGCAGGCAATTCTTCCTTAAATGCTTTTCTTAGTTTCAGGAGGAGTTCTTACCTCATATCTATGACTTGACTGACTACCACACTTGGCTGTGTTGCTTTTCCTTCTCCCAGTTCATAGAGGAACAATTTAAAGTCACAGACCACAGCCATCGCCCTCTGCCAACCCTTTTTCACCCCGGTTGGTTTGGGCACCTACAAACACAAACAGTTCATTAACAGACCTCTTAGATCTGTGCATCAGTGCGATCAGTCCTGCATCTCGCCAAGCGTCCAGCGTCAGCGGTTTCTAAACGGCGAGGATCGTACACACTGCAGACATTTGCATTCTTTAGAACCGGTCCCTCACAGGTCTCTGAGCCTTCACTCACCCTGACGTGTCCTTCGTAAGCAGTACCGATCCCCCTCTGAGGGTCGATGCCCAGCGGGCCCTTGGTCTGGTCCTGCGGCACGGGGCACACAGCTGGAGCTTTGTCCGCACACGTTACATGGCAGGAAAAGTTGCACACTAGAAGGACAGAGGGAGACGGGTCAGGGCTGTGACTGTAGAAGTACTGAATCGTGTCAAACATCCCCCGGCCGTTCCTCTCGCGCTCACCTTCGCACGTACAGCCTTGACGGATGAGCCCCACCATCAGAGAGGTGCACTGGTTACACTTAGTGGGTGTGTTGAATGTCTTCACTACAAACTGATGTGCTTTGGGCTGCAGAGGGCATAACGAGCGGTTATCAAACAGAGAAACTTGAGCCGTGGTTGTTCAGCGGCGAGTAATCGATGACTAACCTTAGGTGAGGAGCGCCCGATACTGCCATAACCTCCTGAGCGCATGGTGGGCGTCTGAACTGAGCGAGGATGATCGATCAACTACGTGAACAACAACACAAAAAACATCATCACTGTTTCGTCCTATAAAAACGTGAAGAATCGTTGTGTCGCAAAGAACAAGCTTGGTGAAGCTTCAGGATCACACAAATGTTCAGCCATGAGAAGATCCACATCATGCTGGATAAACGAGCTGCCAGTGATGTTCTTTGGTTTTCAGCAGAGCTCTGATGTTTACTTGCTGCATAATATTTAACCTCAGTCTGAGAGGCTAATGTGCTGCTGGTTAGCAAACGAGGCTGAGACGCTGGAGCTGTGGGTTTCTTGCCCAGATTTAGGGAATGGCTAACCTCTATTGGCTCTATGTCACTAGCCATGGAAGGTGAACGAGAGCGGGGCTTAAGGTGGGACTTGGGGTCATCTTCCCGAGACGGAGTGTTGGAGGGGGTGAAATTATCCACAGAGTCCACCTGTGGAGAGAGGAAAATTGCAAGAGAGAACAGAGAGTAAGAAAGGTGCGACAAACGGGAGGAGAGGGAGGAAGGTGTAAAAGGAAGGCGATGAGGGAAAATGAAGAAGAACAGCTAGCCAGCATCCATGCTAATAGGAAAGGGCTGTCACCATAATACACACAGCAAACACTTTCAAAGCACAACAGTATCACACATCACAGCCCAGTGCCCGTGCCAAGCATCCACCAGAAACCATGCAAACAAACAAAGCACCCGTAGCAGCACCACATACAGGCACAATCTGACAAATTCAAACAAACACCTGCCATGCAAACACACAGCCACACAAATGAACCAGCGTGACGAGACTACACATCTGTGATGGTGCTTACACGTCTGCCTTTGCTAGCTGGGCCGACGGACGGCGAGTGCTTCAGTGGCAGGAGGAGAGGCAGAGACACAGATGAGTGAATGTCAGAAAGGCTGAAAACATCTTTAAACAGACTCCGGGAGACACATGAAAATGGGAGAAAAAGGCTGTACTACATTAGACCCGTGATTCCCAACCATGTCCGGCCAATGCAGCGTTTCCTCTGCAGCACAATGACACTAATAGAAAACCATCGATTTACATTTTTATCAGCTCTAGCTCATGATTCACCACACCTGCATCCATCATTTTCTGCTCAAACAAACATTTTTCAGTTCAGTCGCTTTGTTGAATTTAAGCTGCTTGTTTCAGTCAAATGAACTGTGTAACATCACGCTGGGGCACAGCGAGCCTGGTTGGGAAGCACTGCATTAGATTCCTGTATCCATGAGGGCTGTGCTGCAGACATGGTGGAAAAGTACACATGTAATGAGGAAGGAGCTACTAAGGAAATGCAGTAGAGAGAACAGTGACAGGCCTGACTGGACAAATACTTCAAGTTTGTGAATGATGTTGTTTTCTCAGGTTCTCGCTCTAGAAAGCCAAAGTAGAGCCAGTCCAGTAGCCTAGCAAGCATCTAAATACAAGGACTACAAGAAATGTCCACCTTCACAAGTGTTCATACTAAATATTGAATTAAACTATAAAGCCATGTTATTTTCTTAAAGCAGGTAAAATGAATCTGACTGCACTGGAAACAATGAAAACATCTCCTTTTAAAAGTGGACATATTCTGCAAACTCCACTTTTCCCCGTTTGTCCTCAGTGTGTTTAGAGAAGCTGCCACAATATTATTATTCCCTCGCTGAGCAGCTTCAATCCAAAATGCTCTCATGTTAGCAGCAAACATGGAGGTCATGTAGCTTCTAAGGAGGCCAGACGCAGCAGATCCAGTTTAGCCTGAAGTAAAAACTGCAGGCCAGTGCAATACTGACAGTCAGAAGATGTAGACTGGAAATCAACTACTGTTGTGTTTTCATGCTGCCTTTGGTGCTCCAGTGCAAACTCACTTTTTGTCAGCCCTCGACACTCGTTTACTTCACTCTCACTGCCTGGGCTCATACTCACTATCAAACCCTCCTAATTTCAACTGTTATAGACAAAATGATTCTCCTGACGTCCTTCTCGACTACATGAAAAGAGAAAGTGAAAGATCAGTATGCGTCCTACGCTCTGTCGCCAAACTCAAAGGATTGTGGGCTTAGATATGGTACAAATAACCAGTTATTAGAGTTTTGCATTTTCTGGTTAGTTTTTTAATTCAGTTTAGCTTCAGTGGATTTTCTTCTTCCACTTTAGTTTTTAATGTTTGAAAATGTTTAGTTTTATTTTAGTTTTTAGTCTCAGATTTAGGTCATAGAGTTACACAAGTTTTAAAGGGCAGCTGACTCAGAGTCTCCATAAAACACGCCCATCAAAACCTCTCGAGGCAAGTTTTTTAAACCAAACTAACAGAAACTAAAAGGATAGTTCATCTATATTTTCATTTTTATCTTAGTAGAATCACATGTAGTTTTAGTTTTAACTAATATATGTGAGCTGAAATGTGAAACCCATCCTGTGGAGCCACTTTTAAATCATCTTGTTATAAGAGCACAATATAAACAAGTTTTCCTTCTTCAAATAACAGCTAATACTGTCTGACCCACGTTTCCATACGGTAACACACACACACACAAATCTACAGTATGCACATACACCATCTTCTCATCTAGTTCATATGTTCAGTCCTACAGCATACAGCTACTGTTGCATGTGCATACACACACACACAGACACACACACTGACCCCCAACTAACCAAGATAAACTTACATCTTCCCAAAACTCAATTAAAGAAGATGAGGATGAGGAATAAGAATCCTTGTGTAGCAGGAAGTGATGTGAGGAAAACAAAAGACAAAACAAAAATAAAAACTGGTGAAAAAAATAAATAATGAAAGCGTGAAGAAAACAACAACATCTTAATGGAGAGCAGAGAATTTAAAGTCATGGATTTGAATCTTTCATTTGAGGTAGACACATTGTTGTGCTCATAACCAGATTTTCTCGTTAATGCTTACATCGAACTGGTCGAGAGCTGAGGTGGGGGCATTGAGAAAAGCCAAGAAGGAATTCTGGGAATCCTGGTGCTTGACACCTATAGTCACAGGACAAATAAGACAACCATTGTTAAGAACACAATATCAAAACATCAAAGGGTGACTTACACGAGTCACAGGACTGCCTCAAAGAGCTGGGGGGCAGATTCATGAGCCCCAAGCAACAATACATTTTTCTGTACACAGCACATTAAGAGTCCCGAGCGTCTGATTGTTGCGTAACCCTCCTGTAGTGTGATAATCTCCAAAGGTTTCAGTGCACAGCGCCCATTCAGCCACAGCACGCGTACTCACCTCGCCGTAGCCGCAGCTCCTCCGTCTCCTTTTTCAGACGCTCAATCTCAGCCAGCAGTTCCTGGTTTTTACTTTCAACATCCTGCAGTTTACTGATCGATCAGACACAATGATACGTTAGCTGTCGTTTAGCAAAAGTGTTTTTAAGTTGTTTTTAAAAAAAAGACAAGTTTAGCAGTCATACCATTCTGTGGAAATGTTGTTGGCCTTTACTTTGTTCAGCTCGTCCTGGATGCTCTGCTTTGCCCTGATCTCAGCGTCCAGAGCCGACTGCAGCTCCAGGCGTGCAGACATGTCCAGCTTGGCCAAACGCCGCATTTTCCACGGCATGTCCTGAAACGGAGACAGAAGCTGAAACTGAGTGAATCACAAGACAGAAAGGGACTCACCACTCCTCGACTTATCTGTCAGTGTAAAGGAGCAAAAGACTGTCTTCTTTGATGATATTCATTCAAGCTACACTTTGGCTTCATCATTTTAAAATGTATAATTACTGAACTAGTTTCTACCAACAACAACAACAACAACAACAAGAAGGGATTTCCTTTAGTTCTGCAGCAGACAGACGAAGTGTTTGTGTTTATTTACCGTGGCTCTCGCTCCCAGGCTGCTGCTTCTCAGCCCCTCCAGCTCTTCTGTCATCTTAGTGGCCAGAGCCTGCAGGTAGCCCCGAGCATCTTTCTCATCACTCACCCTGACACACACACACACACACACACACACACAGATTACTACAAATGTAAACACATTCCATGGGTGTCAACTTTACCATAACCATAAAACCAAGAGTCTAAATCCAACACTAAAACACACTGACAGTATATCATTATTATTTATTTTACATATAAAGATGTATTCTACTCTCTGTCAGTATGAGCACTGATGGGCTGTTTGAAGCTCTCTACAAACATCCTTCAGTGGCAGAACTGGAAACACACACACACACACACACTATGTAAACACCGCCTTTTCACTGTATGCTCTTCAGGTCCTGTGACCCGTATCACACTTAACCATTGCTTACACATCATTCACCACACACACCAACACAAACAGATACAGACACACGTTCAGCCTGCAGGACTGAGTAGCTCACTAATCCTGAACACTCGGGTAGAATAAACACTGACCGTGTTCACAGCACAGACTTACGCTGACGCTAACGTAAACATTTTCTGGCGCTCACTGAGCGCACGCCACACACGTTTGACATTCAAAAATCAGAGTTCATGTCAAGTCGTGAAAGGATGTTTCATTCATTTTGTTTTTACCTACAAGTGATCCTACTTCCTTATTTAGCCCCTGCAGTAGCAAACCCCGGCCACCAGGGGGCAACGGTGATCACTAAATTCCTCTAAACCTGCATACCACACTCAACACTTGTACTTACATGTCTGAAGTGTGTGTGTGTGGTATGTGTGCTATGTAAAGACTTTAGGCTTGTCCAACAGTGAGAGGCTGAGCAGCTGGCGAGGTGTCAGCTGCACTGGGAAGTGATCTGAGTGGAAGGCAGGGCTGAGCAGCTCTGTGATCTTCAGCGGTATGTGAGAAATGCTGCAGTTATACTCCAAGAAGGAACCCAATCCACTACGAGACAGAAGCGTGTGTCTGCTCGCACTTTGTCACACTGAACATAAACGTCTTTGAATTGGCGCTTTAACATCAGCGGGGGAAAGCGTGTGCCTCAGCAAGTATTTGGGACATTTGAGAAGGTTGCAGTGTGCATATATGAGTGTGTGTCTTACCATTGGATGATTTCTGTGATCTGGGCCTCCCAGTGAGCTACACTCTCCTTTTTATCAGCCAGCCCCCTCATCTCATCCTCCAGCTGCCTGTTGGAGCTGCTCATCTTCTCAACCATGGTGGTTAGCTACAGGAATAAGAACAAACGTGGGGGGAGGAGAGCATGCTATTAAACACAATATTGTAAAGTGTCAAATCATAAAGCTGTCAAAGTCTAACGCCTGGTAAATGAACTCATTACACACAGTTTGCCATTCGTGTTGTCAGTGAATATGAGAGGTTCAGGTGCTCGGCCTCGAACGCGACGAGCACGCGTAAAATTAATCAGCGTGTTGTTGAAGACAGACTTTATGATTCAGCTGCTCCATCACACCAGGACCACGTGTGTGTGTTACTCACATGTGAGGGTGATATCCTTTGATATGAGAGGTCTGCTCACTGTTCATTATATTTGTGGAATGAGGAAGTGGGATAGTTAGCACCGTTTTGCAACTGGTCTACAAGCTGGTTTCCAGCAAACGCAAATGTCAGTGTTGTAAAGAGGCTTTACGTCACTGAAACTGTGACATTATTCAGCATGCAAGTCTTTGGCATGAAACATGCTCCTCGACACAGCCCTAACCTCATGCCCCGATATAAGTCGCAGTTACTATGAAAACGTCCAGAACTACACAGATGTGACAGATGTGTAGCTACTCGGGTTTGGAAATGACCATCGGATGCCAGGAAATCATGGATGTAGCCATTAGCGAAGGAAGCTCTACAAAACACTATTCCTCATGCTGGAGAAAGCAAAACATGTCAGAGATTCTGTATCATTTCTCCCCACGACTTCTTTAAATGGGCATTTTACACTTTGTTCTGCTGAGATGAACAGAGTATAAGATAAAGAAGTTTTGAAATGTGAATAATTCAGTCTTAAACCAGACGTTTCAGTTTATTCAGAATGAGCACCTCTGATAAACAGCAGGTTTGAGCAGCAGGTACACAGGTGTCTATGTGCTGTATGCCTGGGATGACCATATATGGATATCTGCTCTCTTTGAGGTCACACAGAACCAAAACCTTTGTCTCAGATTTCCTGCACATACACAGACCTCAAAGATGCACTTCTTATTATCAAGCATCTCTCTGAAAGTGAAATCTCTCAGTACAGCAATGTTTTTACCAGCTGATAACGATTGTTAGTTTTTAATGGGTTTATTTTTAACTGCAAGTTCAAGAACATGACATTGACGATGCTGGGGCAGAACAAGAACTTCTGTGGGGAGATAAATGATGCTAATCAATCACATCTGCCTGCTCTTGGAGAAGAAACTGCAGATATTCCTGACCGGGGTCCAGATTCCTTTTTCATTTCTAACCATAATGTTTGCTGATAAAACAGTTTACGCTGACGATGGATGATGTTCTCATACTGGGATGTCTTTTCATATTTATTCACTGTCAATTTCATTCTGTCAACAGCTGACACTGAACACAAACAGCTTTTCCTGTGACGATGTTTCTTTAATCGTGGAAATTCAGGCCGACAACAATGATGGAGGTCAAATGCAGTTGGAAAGTTGGACAAACTGAACACAAGTCCAGCCTACAGGTCGTTTCATGCATTTCCAATACTCGCCAACACGGCCTAAGGAACACAATGTGCACGAATGGTGCCGAGTGAAGACGAAGCAGTTTGGTGTGAATTGTGGAGCCTCCTTTGAAAGGTGAGACGAGTCAAACAATCATTTTTTTTTTACATACTTCAAAACGTGCTGAAAAAGTATTTGGTGGTGGAGCTAGCGCACACGCAGATCGAATCCATCTTTATGCTTTTCAAAATACAACTGAGTGTGTGAACTAACAAAACACAAATAAGTACATTGATATAATCTACACTGTGTCCATGTCACGGAGAGACTTTAAAACCAACACTTTAGTCCATATGTCAGAATGTCTCCTGCTTATGAGACACTGTTTAAAACGAGGGCCTTTCTGAACGTCCAAAGTCAACAGAGCTCAGTCCAGAGAGTCATTCCATCCGCCTGTGGAGGAGGCTACGGGGCGTTTTTACGCAGGATATTGAACAGTGATTTCTTTGGCATTGCCGGGAGAGCGGGGGTGGAGGGAGGAATGTGATGAAAGAGTTTGGGGTTACCTGGGGTCAAAGCGCTGCGTTAGTGTGTGTTAGAGAGCTCACTAAAGACTGACAGATGACCCAGGTTTGTGCGCTGACAGTCATTTTGTTACTTTGTGTATAAATAGGTGGAGATATGGCACCTTATCGAGTTCACTGGACAGCTTCTTGTTTTCTTCAGTGAGCAGGACTCGCTCTCGCTCATACTCCTGCTTGTACTCCGTCTCCAACTCTTCCCGCTCACTTTGGCTGGACGGGGGGGAAAAAAAGCACACACACACACAGACTTACTGTAAAACTTGTGACTTTGTATAAACTTACATTTATTCCCAACCCACAATTTATAAATGCAAAACTCCATCTGATTTCTCGCATTTGTCATTTTAACATTAAGACCTCCTGAAACACGTCTGTTGGAGCTCTCGTGTGATTCCTCCCACATCTGTCCAAACCTTAGATCAAACACCAAGATGCATTATTCAGCCCAAACACATTAATGCAGTTAGAATCTGATACAGTGCTGCGTTTGAAACTGACTTAGAAAGCAGTGGGAGTAATATGGCACTAACAGCAGGCAGGATGGCTGGGGACAGGGTACAAAAACAAAGCGCCATAGCTTTCTCCACAAAAACACGTTTTTATTCAAATTTTATTAAACTAGCGTCCACAGTGTTGGATCAGGTGAGCCTGAGTGCCGCAGAAGAAACAACTTCTTTTCATTTATTGGTATAAAACCTCCACGTTGACACATTTTGACAGATCTTTTTATTTTTTTTACCATTTCAGCCTCTGCTGCTCTCATTTTATCACCAACCATTACTGTGCAGTGACTGCAGTGAAGTTTGAACAGGCCTGTGGAGACGGCACTGTTAGTTTAGTCTGGTTTTAAATTTGTGCTCCAGGATGAACCGAGGGGCAGATGTGGACACCTTTAAACACAGCGAAGCTAAACAAACACTCAGATCTGAAACATTTCTCTACAGACATCTTACAACATCTGCATTAGAATTATTCTATCGTCTGCATGTTGCAGCTTTACATACCCCATATAAGCAGACGCAAGAACAAGTGATGCTGATCTGCAGCAGAGCAAACATCAGGATGTGTGTCAGCCCGCTGTAAGAAATAAGGGTTGCCAGCCCTTTTTCACATATTAGAGATTTATAGCTCGCTGTAGGCGCCGAGCACAGACAGCTTTAAACTGTGCGTCTCCTTCAGATTCATTTAAAACGCTAATAGTACAGTAACGGGTCTCCCAAACCCAAAAAGCCAGAACAGGAGTCATTCAGGGTAATCAGGACATCTACAGGTATAAAGATGATTTCAAGACCTTTGAATCATTTTTTTTTTTTTTTTTTTTTTTTTTTAAACCATTCAAATTCAGTTTGGGACCTGCTTCCTTCCAGCTCTGACTAATGGGCCGGCTGGCTTAGCGAGACCTTTCCTCCAGCAGTTTTATTACAAGCCCAGCAGCCCATCTGACCTAAGCATCCAGGTCATTTTCATTTTTTAAGATGTTTATTTTACCAGCCTACTATTACCATTAGCTGTAAATTTAAAATGTTAAAAAATAAAAGGGACAGCTGGACTAGTGCAGCCTTGGGAATGAAATCCACTCATGTTTGTGGGGCAAACACTGTGACAGTGTGCCTGGGAAACTCTCGTTGTTATATTTACGATCCATTTAAACAGAATTTATGGAAATGTTAGGGGACGGCTAGAGTTCTACTGAAACTACTATATTTATAGCACAAAGGGGATTAATGGGATGAAACTATCGTTAACAGTAACTGTAATTACCTCATGGAATCATCACTGAAAGACACGACAGAAGAATTACATGAGAACTCAAAGTATTAAAGACAAACCTAAAGTGTTTCCTGCTGAAGTGAACTAATGCTAACAACGGTCCCCAGGAAAGGGAAGCTTGTGCGATACCTTTCACGACGAGTCTTTTCCAGTTTGTCTTTGAGCATCAGGATCTCTTTCTGCAGGTTGAGCTGTTGGCTCTCGGCGTCTCTCAGCTCTTTACGCAGCGCCTTCAGCTCGGCGCTGTACTGCGCCCCCCTGCGGGCCAACTCTTCCTCGAAGAACATCGTTTTCTTCTCCATTTCTCCACGTAAACGCCCGACCTCCTGGGTTTGATCCGCCGGGGCCGGGGCAGCAGAGGGGCCAGCCTGCTTCACCTGGGTGGTGGGAATGAGACAAAGATTTGTATGGAGAAGAAAAGAGAGCGTTACCAGTGAGACTCTTTGTACTCATGCAGGGGGAAAAACCCTAAAATATCTCCATCAGGGGTGATTAAGTCATTAGTATTTTGTGGTTTATATGCACTGAGAAAAGGTTTTATTTCTTTACACTCAAATGTGTTCAAACATGGTTAAAAACAAACTAAGTCTGTGAACACTCACCTTCAGCCCCTCCAGCTCCTCCTCCAGCTGTCGGCTGTATTGCTCGTTGCGCTCTCTCAGCTTCTTCTCTTTCTGAGCCTCGGCCGCCTGCTCCTCTACCTGAGCCTCCATCTGATGACAGAAACCATGAAAGCAGACGAGCTTTTCAAACATGTCACAGCTGCAACGTCTTTTGTGAACCCTTTGCACATTTCTAGATTTCTGCACAAATATTTTACATTACAGATACAAACACATTAAACCTGTGTGCAACTTCTGCATTAGGACATTTCTAATAAAAGGAATAACTGTGTGATGCTAGTGAGTGGCCTGTTTATATTTAAAGACTGAGGGTCTATCAAAGTGTGAAATGACATTTCTGTTAAAAAAAGGTTAAAAACAAACGGTTTGGACTCCTGGGTTAAACTCCGCTCCGGTGTTGGCCGATGTTCAGGTTAATAACAACAACCAGAGGAGCACTAAACACCAGAAAGCTGCAGCTCTCTGGAAAGGACACGTGCAGTTTGCTAAAGATGACGTGGATGAAACAGAACTTTAGCCCGTCCGTGAAACACGACGGTCGCGGCCCAGGAAGGCCTGTCACCACTGACGGAGCATACGAGCCCACTGGAAGGGAAAACGTCGGGACATCGGACTAAAGACAAGTGTGTGAACAGGCCTCAGTCTTGGTCCAAGAATAAAGTTCATGTTATGGAACGACTGTCCTGAAACATTGTGAAAGAAGCTGAAATGAATAGAAACTCGGCTACAACCCAGAACTGAAGCTGTGAACAAAAAGACTCAAACTTATAGACAGTTATTAGAAATGTTGAATTTCTAATTTACAGCGGTGGGTCGCATACTTCCCCCCATCACAGATATGCAACACTGACGTATTTTTAATAAATGACTTATTGGTTTCATTTTATTTGCATGACTGGTTCTCTCCATCTACCTTCAGGCCGTGAGTGAAAGTAAGATTATATATGATGTCGTATTTATAGAGCGATAAAATTCACAAACCATTTCTTGCCACCAATCATACATGTCGGGCACATGTTAAACAGGTAAATGCTGCTCTACGAACACACGAGGAACAACGTCTCAGATGAATGTTTCACATCATTTTGTGACTTTATGCCACTGTGATCTGTGGATATGAAACTGTGGACGTCTGCAGCGATTGCACACGTTACATTTTTCGCAGTGCATAAAGTCACAGCGACGTTTGGATGAACCTCGAGTAGGTGAACACAGAGAGCAGGGCGTGCTAGCAACCACAGGGGAGTCTACTCTACCTCCTTCTTGGCCCTCTCGGCCTTTCGCACCTCGAGGCGGAGAGCCTCCACCTTTTGATTCTGGCTTTCCATCTCCTCCTCTTTGTCACGCAGCTGACGAACCAGGCGCTGCTTCACCGACCTGTGAACAATTGAGCCGGGACAGGAAAACATCCAGCGTGGGCGTTTTATTCATGGATGGGACTTTGTTAAAAAAACATTACTAAAGAAACTCTAGCAGTCAACGGTTGGCATTCCCGACAGTACAGGAGAAACTCTCCAGATCAGCCCGAGACCCGGGCGCGTGCTTCTACCTGAGGTCTGTGAGCTTCTCGTTCAGCTCTGAAAACTCCTGCATGGCCAGTTTTCTCTGGCTGTGGGCTTCCTTCAGCTCTTTAGACTGAGACTTCAACTTCTCGCTGGCGTCCATGAGATCCTGAACGCGACACAGACGACAGCAGAGTTGAGCATTTCAGATCCCTCCCACAAAGTAGTCCAATAACTTATTATTTCAGCTTGATCAATAAAATCATACTCGTTTGTAGCTCTTTAAATATCCAGAAAATGACACGAAACACTAGCTGTACCTTCTGTAGGTCATCCCTTTCCTGTGTGATGCTCTTCATCTGTTTCTCAAGAGTCTTGATGTGTTTGGACGAGTCCTCCAAGTCTCTCCGAGCCAGCGTCACATCCTCCAGCTGCTTCTCCAGTTGGCCTGAGTCTGAAACGAACACACGCTTGGTTTGAAACTGTCAGACATTTGTCAAACAACCACATTTGCTGCCGTTTGTGTCTGCTTCTATTGTTTAATTTCAGAGACAATCAGAAGCTGATTCAGAAGGAAAAGAGTTGCACTGTGTCCTGACCAGCGATCTGCTTCTTCAGAATGTCGATCTCGCTTTTCAGGCTCCTGATCTCCACCTCCTTGTTAGCACTGAGGGGGCCCTCGCCCGTGTGCTGCAGCGCCTGCACCGTCTGAGTCGACTCTGTGGCACATCAAATCAGAAACATCATTTATAGGCCTTTTAAAAGCCATACTGGCAAGAGTGGAACGTTTTAAGTTCGGCATGTGCAGACTGGATGCTCATGCCTTATGATGGCTGTGTGCATATGATGCAACACATCTGAGCTGATGCACCGCTGCTCCGACCTCACCTTGCAGTTTGCGGCTCAATTCTAGCTTCTCCTGCTCCAGGCGGCGAATCCTTCTCTCGTAGGCCTCAGTGGCCAGGCTGTCCTCCAGGCTACGCTGCACTTCAACATCCAGCTTGTCCTGCCCGGCCTTCCCCGGCTCACCTCCCAGCTGTCGCAGGCAACCCCGATCAGACAGAGTACTACAGAGGAGGGGGGGTAAGAAAAGAAGTACAAGTGAGGACAAACTATTTACATTGGTGCTGGTGGTTTTTGATGATATCAAACCGGTCATTGGGAAAATACAAAGAAACATTGGGGAGAGAGAAGTGATGGCGACAGAGATAAGCTGAAAGTTGACAATATGTTGAGTCATGGGAGAAAACAGCAGAGGGACACGAGGAGTGCGAGGTGGAATGAGAAAGAGACAGAGTGAAGAAAAAGAAGGACAGAAAGGAAGGAAAAGGCTATTATCACTGAGGCTTGAAAAGATAAGGAAGCAGCTGGTGGGTCTGGTGCTTTCTCATGAGTACCACTTCAGCCTGAGGATGTACAGCAAGTCATGAACATCACCTTATTAGGGAGGAAAGCTAATCTCCTACGCCTCCTCACACCAAGTGGTGAGACAGCTTGTATAGGAAATCCATTTAAAAATAAATAAAGTCATTACATATGAAGACAACCTGTGACAACTTCTGGACACTGGAGGAAAATAGCATCTCCTCGCTATCACAGTCATTATAATGAGTCTGAAGGAAGGCTTTCAAAAGAGGCTAAATGAAGAAAGCCCAAGTCTGATTTAGGAAGAGGCTTAAGAGACTTGTTCCTTCTCTTTTTGCTATTTAACAATCATCAGCAAAGACACAGACAGGAAATCCAGCTGTAGTAAGAAGCTGTAAGCAGAAACAGGTGAGTGGCAGCAGCAGACAGCTGTTTGTTAACACTTACCATTTACTTGTGTAGGTGAAACCTACAAAGGGCAGGTGGTGGCCTGAGAAAGCAGTGTGAGAGGGAGGGGGCATAGTCTCCTGAAAAGGATTTGAAATCATGTGAAATCTGCACATCAGTATGAATACGTCCACAGTCAGACAACATCGTGACAGGATGACGTTCGCTTCTCTAAACGTACCGAGTTCTTGAGACAGTCGTCGTCCACGTCGAAGTTGGAGGTGTCTGTAGGACTGCTGACCTCTGGGATGTAGGGGGCTTCACACATGCGAATGTTATCCCAATCGATGCCTTAAAAGGCCACAGGTGAAAAACAAGTAGATGCATTTATTAAGTAGCATCCAGCTAACGGTAAACATGAAGGGATGATGCCGGTGAGGTTTTTCAGGTAATCTTTGTGTGCGACAGAAAGATGGAGCCTGTACCTGCGAAGAAGGGGTGCTGCTTAAAGTCCTCGATGCCATTCTGACCCAATCGGTGCTCTCGGCTGCAAATGAGTCGGCGAATCAGATCTTTCGCTTCCTCAGAAACATCTGTGATCTGCTGTGGGAACTGGAATCTCTCCTGTTCAAGACATGATCACATTTGACGAAGTGTTTACCGGTCAAACTGGGCAAATTTCAGGCGAGCGTTTTACCGTTACACCTTTTAATTTCGTCAGCCCACCTTGTGGTTCATGATCTTCCCGTAGGTTTCCACCAAGGATTCTGCATAGAAAGGAGTCTCGCCGTACAGCATTTCATACATGCAGACCCCCAGGGACCACCAGTCACACTCTGGTCCATATTTGCCTTTCCCATCCTCCATAGCCTGGAGGATTTCTGGAGAGATGTAGTCTGGGGTTCCCACAGCCACAGATGACTGAACCTAGCAGAGAATTTAAGACAAAGTATATCAAAGAAATTAAGAGGTGACAAAAGTTTGCTTTGTGCGTGTAAAGTCAGCAACAGGAGTGATGATGACGAATTAAAGGTAAAATTCTGTAACACATGAGATAAATTCACTGCAGGAAGGCAGCATTTGTTTACATCTACAGAACTCAAATGATTTCACTTTCAGTGAGCCTGAATTATAATAAAACAGTGTAACTGGGAAAACATTACATTGTAGATCATATTTGAATAGTTACAGAGTAACACTAAACATTCGGGCTGTCGGCTCATTCTCTGTATCTGCTTCTTATTCAAAGAGCTGCTTTAATGCAGACAAAACACCTGAGAAATACATTCCTACATTGAATCTACTTGTAGACTGGTTTTTCCTTTTCAAATAGTCATTCAGCCATCCTTATCATCCCTCTGAGATTTTCTTTGATCATCTATTTCATCCCGTTCTTGTCTTTGGGATGGGGCTAGGAGAATGATCTGAATCACAAACTGCAGGCTCAGCCAAGCAGCTGAACCGCACTCTCCTCCTGGGAGACCCCCGGGGGTTGACAAGGAGGTCAGAAAAGCTCTGGTATGTTTGCTTTGGCCCAAACGAGGCATCAGCAGCAGTGTGGTAAAAACCTACCGTCCCATCCTCCATGAGTTTGAGGCAGGAGCCAAAGTCAGCCAGGCGGATGTGGCCGTTCATATCCAGCAGAATATTGTCAGGCTTGATGTCCCTGAAAAGAGGAGGAAGGGGAAAAGGCAAGTGAGGATGGAGGGAGGATAGAAGAGAGGAAAAGGGGGAAAAAGACAAACTGAGCGAGCGATTCCTCAGAAGACTAAAGACGATGAAGAAAATGGGACACTCTTCCAAATAAAACAATACCTACACATGGCCCATCCAAAACACACAAGCCTGATCTCATACTCCCCATCAATTATCATCAAATTAGGTTACATAACTTGGGGAAATTTCACTGTCTCAGCTTGCTTTTAAAGAATGTGTATAATAATTCAGATTCATTTGTGATTCAATTAAGTGTAATTTGCCTCAGTCCATTTATCAGCAGCGTGACAACTTTAAATTGACCAAAAGAAAAAATAAACATTGAAAATAGTTGGGCTTGTGGGAATTAGCTGTACCCGAAGTACACACGTACGTACACACACACACACACACACACACACACACACAGTTAGGAAATATGCAGCACACAAACATACTCCCTCCTGCTCGTGTCCTCAGCAGACACACTCCCCTCATCCCTTTTTGCTCTGATGTGCATGAGCCGAGCAGAGCGGGGGGGCTGCAGGGGGAAACACAGATGTGCTCCCAGTGGCCACTGTAGGTTTTCTTCTCACCCTGCATCTGTTCTGCATCACTACTGCTGATGACATGTTTACATCACAGATACGCTGGCTGGACTCGGGACACCTTTCCTGTCTGCCAGCTTCCTCGACTACTTTCACCGTTTCATCTGCCCAAGTCTTTTAAAACTAAATGACCAGTAGGGGTCATTTGAATAATTATCCATTTTATTGTTTGCACTCAATAATGTGAAAAAGCTGAGAAAGCTTTAAGAAGATTTTTAAATTATTTTAAGCATTCGTTTCAGTTCTAAAGAAGTGATAACACGCAGCACCCCTCACCCCGGAGGCCCGTACTGCTCATTTAGCTGAAGACAGACACGTGCCACACAGATGAACAAATGAGTTGAATCGTGACACAAACTGCACTAAATTATATCAAACTCCATAAATTTAGTGACCCAGACTGTTTTGTAATGCATCTAATTAAAAAATGGTTTGTTAAATCTTGAATTAAAACAAACTGTATTAATTTTATCATCTAAACAGATCGCACGCCTGCATCAATAAATGAAAAAAATTAACTTACAGAACCAACTATGAAGAAATGCATAGTTCTGCTGTGTGATATTGATTTGTGCAGTTGAACTTTACTGCAAATCACTTAAACAAGACAATTAGAGTCATCATTTTATTATTTATGTTTTACATGGTTTACATGGATACATGAGCTGATATTCGCGTCTGTTTTACTAAGCAAAGAGAATTTATAAATGATCCTGAGCATTTCAGCCCGTCTTTGTGCAGCTTTCAAAGCCTGACATACAGCACACATGTTTTTATCCATTATCTATCTATTGCATGTTTAAAGGTTTATTGTTGGTTGCCAAGCTGTACTTTCCCCATATGGGCCAAAAAGGAATTATTTTAAAGAGGAAAAACATGTATGAATATTTTCTGTGCTGTGCATCCATATAAAATCCTGAGTGTTCAGAGTGTTTCGAGGCACAGGTCTCCACCGAGCATGTGCCACAGAGGGTTAAACAGGTGCTCACTGACAGGTGGCTCAGGCTGCAGCCTGGTCTAGCGTAGACCTGCGTCCACAGAGAGTACCCACATGAGTAACAGGAGCATAATAGTCAGAATACATACTAAACAACCCCAAAGACACTGGCTCGGACTGGTATGAAACAGAGGCATAACTGGAGCCACCATTATGGGTAAAAATAGAGTCTGTCCTTGTCTGACCATTCGGGTGATTTCCCCTGGAGTCTCTTATCAACACACTGAACCCCGACATGCCTGAATGCACACAGCGTACAGGCCACATAAAAACCTCTTTAACGAGTGTCCAAAGGAACACGTGGGGACCTTAAAGGCAGCAACGCACAAATGCGATGGTGAGTGAAAGATTATAAACTCTGCAGTCACTGACACACTTGATGTAACAGGTTACAGAACTGAGCTATTTCTGCGCAGTGATGCGAGCGCGGCTCTGCTTAAAATAATAAATCTAATGTCCAAAACAAGCACACACCCCCACACTCCCTCTCTCAAACTCAAGCACAAACACAGGCAACACTGACACTAATGAGAAGAGGAATGAGAGCATGTGTAAATTAATAATCCTCAAACGCACAGCCCGGGCTGCCTGCTTTAGCTCCTCATCAGTCAGTGTTGTTTCCTAATATCTGTGGCTCCAAATATCACTTTCAAATCAAATGGAGAAATGCGGACACATATAAAGAACCTTAACCAAAAGCTGCATCCAATAAAACACTTGGATGACAGGAAGTCCAGCGTCAGCTGATAATACAGCAGCCAGCAGGTAACACGACTTTGTAAAACCATCATTTGTTTTCAGATAAAAACTTCAGGGCAGAATGAAAACCTATGAAATGTTAGTATTCCTCTGCAGTGGTCTTTCTTAAATTCTCTTTAAGTACTCAGAGACACAACAATATGTTTCTTTGATGCTTCCGTCTTCAGCTAGAGGTTTCTTTAAAGCCACATGTGAAGCCTCTGTCATTTTCCAGAAGTGTTAATGGTCCCATCTTATGGAGCAGGGGGACGGGGGAGGTCTAGCTAGCTCTCGTCTTCAGAGACAACACTAAATCACCAACCTATAAAACTGTGCATTAAAGGAATATCTGCACATGTGTGACTGGTATAGATACATAAAGTTGGACTACAAAACACAAAAACTGACACATAATTTGGCCAAATCGCAGCTCGCTGCGAGGCTTAGCGAGACTTCTCTCTTTGCAGAGCCTGCGTGCTCACAGATGAGTTCCAGATTGGACATCGTTTTCCAAAGTGGATCCTGTACATTTCTGGAACAAAACCACATAGGCTACCCAAGTGCACACATTCACGCAACCGGTCTGGAATAACATGAGCTTGGCAGGCAGAAACACCCACAAGCAACTGACAAGAACGAGACCCAAAGTCAGACTATCGAACAGCATAATCATCATCAAGATCTCTCAGATAGCATCGTTACGCCTGCAAAGAAGATTTATCTTGGACAACAATGAGCATCACTGCTATGAACCTCACCTGAACTCTAACAAACTGAAACTGAGGGAACAACAAACCTGAGCATGATCGCTGAAGATAAAAAAAAATACAGCACTTTGACTTTAATATATATATATATAATTAGAGGGAGAATAATATAAGGGTTGGCTTACATTATTAGTGGATATCAATCAGTGGCAGATATATATTGGTATGAGTATATATGTTCCCCACAGCAGCATCATCATCATAGAGGTGGTGGTGGTATTTAAGAGAGAGAGAGACCCCAATATATGTTAGGATATTATAGAAATGAATATCTAATACTTTTGTTCTCAACTCTCTCAGCATTTGGGTTTTGTAAGACGAACATGAAATGAAGCTCCAAAATATAATCATCAATTATCTGAAATAACTAAATAGTAGTTTTGAGTTTCATAAATATATAATTGTCCACTTAACCGAGTAACCAGTGATCATTCGAGTGGGACTCTTTCACACTGTGTAGACCTGACAAATCATGAATGACACCTACAAGTATCGGACCAGACTGCTCACACATGGCTCTGTAGGGAGGGGGAGGGTGTGTGTGTGTGTGTGTCATACATGCGCAGGTGTTTCAGTTGCTGGAAGGCCCTAATCTGCTTCAGCGATTTCGGTTCTGCCAAAGAGCAGACAGCATGGTTTGACCCGTCGTGCTGTGCCTGTGTACAAACGTGTACAAACGTATTTGCGTGGCAGACAAAGTGTCATGGTGGGGTGAGGAATGGTGGATTCTGCTGCTAATCAATAGATCCAAAAAGCTACATTTACCCACTTCTTTCTCTCTCCTGTAAGGAACCACTGCCCAGACCCCCCCCCCCCCCCCTTGGAGATTTAGTCTCTCTTTGAGTTTTTTGATTAAGGCACCAGCGGTCAGAACGGCCACATTAATGTTCCCAGTCAATGCACACACACACACTCAAGGCCTAACAATAACGTGCTTACTCGAATGTCCACTCATGGACAAACCACAGGAACCAGTAACACTAGGCTAATGCTAGGCTAGGCAAGTTAGCACAGCTAATTGGGCTACTGTGTCACTGGGCTCCTGAGGTCTTAAGGAGAAGCGTCGAGACGGGAATAGAGCAAGGTAATCTCTTTTAAAACCACAGAATCCATCTGTGAGGGCCATCTGGACGCCACCTCGTAATACACACCCCCATACATACACACAATGTGGCCTGCACCAGCTCTGTAGACTGCAAGGACAAGACATGTCCACATGGCTCCAGCCAAGCATTGTTAGCCACCGGTTCAAAGAACTGCTGTCTTTGTGACTTCTGGCATCACATGACACTGCCAACAAAGGAGAAGAATCAAAGGTTCCCACACACTGCAGGGCTGCTGCTTTACCTACTTACCTATTGTCATACGATCCTGATACACACACGCACACGAGCGCACCCTTCCTGTTGTAAATGTACTGAAAATATTCTCATAATCGTCACTTCCATCAAATTGCTTACATAATTTCCTCTAGGGATCAATGAAGTATTCTGAAATTCAGCAGCACCAGCTCCATGCAAGACGTCCACCATATCTGCAACAATGTGACGGAAGCTACTTGTAACTTATTAGAAGGTGTTTATAAGAGAGCTCTGTTCCCTTGGAGCCCTCAGCTGTGAGAAATGCATGGCCCTCATCAATAGTAAAACACATTAAAGGCTGCAATCAATCTGGCAACACACACACACTTTTCTACAACATTCAGTGGAGCAGACCCACCCAAGACAGAATTTACCGTCACACCTTTAACTAACGTTTCTATGTGAGACTATGATGACATCAAATGTGTGCGTTCCTCTGTTCAGCCATACACAATTGTACACACACACACCCACACCCCCACAGTGTGCGAGGCAGACAGATGTGGCGCTCGGCAGCACAAAGCCATGCTGGGCTACTGAAACATTTGTCCAGGCCCTCTGGGAGGCACAGATCACTGACCACTGAATAAATTGTCTTCTTTTGCATCTGACTTCCACACGCTGTCCCTCGTGGGACTCAGCTGAAGGGGACAGAAGGTTGACCTCGAGGCTCTTTGCGCTCCGTCCCTTTCATGTCGGCTCTTTTTAACTACATTAGTGTCAACAAGGCTGCAAATATTCTTTTTAAAAGAGTGACGCTTCCAGCATAACACTCGAGCAGAATATTAAAGCGTAGACTAAAATGCTATAAGCTAATAATGTTAGCTGTGTAAATAATTTATACAAGGATAAGTGTTATATATAAGTGTTCTATTTTTAATCCTGCAAACTACAAAATAAAACTCCAATGTAAACTAGAATGCACCAAACATCTCATAATCCACACTTTGTTTTTCATTTCGGTATGCTCCAATTTTATTAGTGCGAATCATAAACCTTGTTCAGCATGAATATTTGTGGATTGCAGAGTGAGTCATAATGCATGAAAACTGATGGCATCACCTGTCATCCCGACAGAAACACTGATGAGTTTTCAACAAGGACAGAGAGGTCAGCGAGCTGTGGATAACACCACTATATTATTTTCCTTTATTTTTACTTGAAACTTTGTTTAATAGGAGCATCAATAGTAGTAAACATAACAGGCCCCTTTATGGCCCCTGGATCTGGGGTCTTGGTGCAGACCTGATAATGGGTCACTTGAGATTTGGAGTGGGACCTCAAATTCTCCCAGCAGAAATTGGCATCACAGAGAAAAAGTGAGGAAATGAACGCAGCACAGAGCGACAGTCTGCCCACTTATATTTCCTAACAGTGGCTTCATTATGTGTTTAGTGCAACTGAAACCGAGTCATGAATAGAGGGTGGACTTTAAAAACAGACGTGTAATCCTTTAAATGACACGTTAATACACGGCCCTAAACTTACATATAGGAAACAAACCAAACTGGCACATGCAAATGGTCAGCAGGATAAACACACCCTGATGTGTGTGTGCGCCCAAACACACAGAGCATCAGATGGGACTGCTCAGCAGGACACACCCTCCTCTGGGGACCTGTCTGGCTGTCCCCACTCTCTACAAAGCAACCATACAAAAATCTCCCCGGAGACTCTGTGGAAGGCAGAGCAGGAGGAGGAGCTGGGGGGGTTGGTACGCACACACACCACGCCCCCACCCACACACCTCCCATACCCCATCATTATTGTCCCAACAAGTCCACAAGGGGACTAAGAGAAACAGTGCTGTCCCCTCCTCCCCGTCCCTTTTCCATCCACTGCTGCTGCCCCCCCCCCCGATAGCACCGTGCAATTAGTGGCTCGGCGCTCTTGTCTCCTTGAACAGACTCGCTAGCTTTCATCCTTAGAAATGTGTATATACATGTCTCCATAAGTGCACTGCCGTCTCCCAGAGTGTGTATGTGTTTGCTGTGGTGTATTAGAGATCTGAGAAACTGCGGGCACACCCAAAATACCGAACGGCGTGACCCTCCCTTCTACATCCATCTCTCATCTTTCCCTCCGTCTATCCATCATTCCCTTGCTCCCTAAACTAAACTGCTGTGACGAGCCCCCTGGCGAAAGCGACACTGTAATTATGTTAACATGCCAATGTGACTGCTTCCTGTCTGGAAGAACTGTATATCCTGCTCCCAAGGGCATCCTCCTATTGGCTGGAAAGTTCTTTTGGCACCTACTTCAGAGAGAAGAATGCTTTCTCGTGCTGTGCCCTCGAAACAATGTGCTTTTAGGTGGTTTATTCTTAAGTCTTTGAAATGAGTGAGAGGAAAGTGTCTCCAACTTGTAGCAGGATGGGACTGAAATGATATGACAGCTAAAGACGCTGCACTACCTGGCGCTGGAGAAGAGGTCGGGTCATGTATGTCCCATGTAAGCTACACTGCACCGCAACTCAGAGCCAAACGCTGTAACATTGCTCTAAGTCAGGAGTGTCCAACTCCAGGCCTCGAGGGCCGGTGTCCTGCAGGTTTTAGACGTGTCAGCTGATTTAAATGGCTAAATGACCTCCTCAACAGGTCTTGAGGTTCTCCAGATTCCTGGTAATGAACTCATCATGTGATTCAGGGAGAGATCTAACACCGGCCCTCGAGACCTGGAGTTGCCCACCCCTGCTCTAGGTGCTAGCTACAGCTGCTATTAGAGTAAAAAGGGTGCTTCAACCTTTGTATTTTGAGCAACTCTTGAGGCAAACTGCGCTTTTTAACGGCTCTTTTTAAAATAAGCCTCTGTCATTTGGTGCTGAGCACAGATTACAGATTTTCTTTTAAAGACTGGCTTGCTTTGTTGCCAGATACTTGCAACAAAATAATCTACAATTGTCCATCTCTTCTTTCAGAAAGATGGAAAACACCTAAATTATGTAACTTTAATAGGTTCCTTTAAAAATAAATGGTCAGAGGGGCAGTCATGTATATTTTTAAGACTTGAGGAAAAAAACTCTGCAAACAAAGGAGCATCACCAGGATCAAGCCCTTTATAGTGCCAGATACCTTATAGCTGAAAATATTTGACATGTGGATGTAAACAGGTTTAATCGCACTGCTCTCCCAATCCAAATGCAATCAGTTGTTTGTTCTGTTGTCTGCTGCTTCCGTGTTATATTAATAGCCTCGTATGCAGCATTTTCATTGTGACGTTTAGATATTGTGCAAGCTGTGACCTTCTTTAAAGTAACTGGAATCACAGCTTCCCACAGGATTTCATTAAGCCACTGTGATTCTTTTCAATTCTAGCAATGAGCGATTACTTAACGTGGAGCTATTGCGCCATTTTCAGCTGCTTATATTTATTCTTAAACCGTAATATTCATCCTACACTGGGCCTTGGTGTCTGTCTGAAACTTTAGCTCATCTACCTTCAACATCGCCGCCCCTTTTAGGCCAGCTTTCTTCAAGCAAATTAGCTTACAGTTATTTTCTAAAGCACTGACAAACACAAACCTGACATCAAACATCAAGAATGAAATAATTTGCTTTTATTCATTTTCATTGAGCAAAAGTAAATCCTCACACAGCACGAATGATGCGTCCGTCATCAGGACTTCTTGCTCAGTCCTGCCCAAATATAATTAAAGACTAGGGCTGTTCGACATAACGATATATATCGGATGACGATATAAAAACATCTATGGTTTCATTTTACGCTATCGTTTGTTTCGTGGTGTCGCAAAATAAACTGTTTACGGCAATATTTTTTCATTGTTTTGATGGTCACTGTAGTGGCTATATTAATTTCTTAAAGTTCTCTCTTTCTCTTATATTTAATATAACCACACTACGGACGGACAAGCAACTGTTTTTATGTGTTGTCGTTAGCAACAACGACGGTAAAGCCATCGTGTGTCCGCTTGTTTATTTTCCACATAAAGCTCAAGATCCTGTTGATACTTTTCAAAATAAACTGAATCACGTGAAAGAGTCTGCAGAGTATTTATGGATGAGAAGCAAAAAAGAGCCGTCAGGTGCTAAAAATAAACCTTAGACTCAAACGTTAGAACAGGCTTTTCCCCGCAGCACGCCGTGTAATAAATACTCACAACAACAACGTTACAACTTATGTCTAAAAATGTATCGTTTCATGCATCGTTAAAACACTCGACTCCAGGTACACGACGCCCAGCTGGAAACACTTCACGCAAGTCGAGCTGCCCGAGATTCACAGAATTTACAGAAAATGTTACATTTTTGTGATTTATATCGTTATCGGGACGACAGATGTCTTATATCGGGATATGAGATTTTGGTCATGTCGCACAGCCCTATTACAGACGCACACATATTGATTTCGTAATGTGCCAAAACACCTTTCCTCTCACCTGTGGACATAGTGTAGCTGATGAACCGAGTCGATGGCCAGCACCATCTCAGCCAGGTAGAACTTGGCCATCTCCTCCGGCAGCCGGTCCTCAAACTTGCTGAGCAGAGTCAGCAGGTCACCGCCCACATAGTAGTCCATCACCAGGTACTACAGAGACAGACGCCAACGTGTCAGACAGAAGCACGACGACAGACAGCAGGAACTGTACAGCACTGCTTAGAGGCAAACTAATAAAGAGCAGCCTTTTTTGAAACAACAAGAACAAAGCTGCAAGAAATGAATCTACAATCGTCCATCTCTTCTTTCACAAAGAGGGAAAACACCTAAATGATGTCACTTTTACAGGTCCATTTAAAAATAAATGGTCAGAGGGGCAGTCGTGTATATTTTTAAGATTGGGGAGTGTTCGGGATAAAACATTTGTTTTGAGAATGTGGGAAATGGAATGACAACCAGTTGTGGCATTTGAACTCAGGGTCGTGGAGAGAAGTCAGGTTAATTTGAGAACGACTGCCTCGAGCAGCCAATGGGAGTGTGAAACAGTCTGACCAATCAGCTAGCTCCAAAATCATTCCTTCAGGCTTTTATGTCAGTGTTTTTTGACCCCGTTGACTTCTGTTGCTACAATGCTAAAGGTGAATGCACCAGCCACCATGTGGAGGTAGCACTGTTTTCTAAAAAATGAAATGTAGGCTTGAAGAATAAAAAGGGAGAGCAGTTATTATTAAGGGAAGTTACCTCATCTAACACAGACATATAGAGACGTACCAGATTATTGTCATCCTGGAAGGCGTAGTGCAGGGTGGTGATCCACTGGCAGTCCCCATTCACCAACACATCCCGCTCCTCCCGGAAACATGCCGTCTGGCAAGAGATACAACAAACCATGAATGTCACACGTACTGGAAACTATGTGAGGTCAAAGGTCCCAATCTTCTATGCAAGTGTGTGCTTAAAGCTGGGAGCGTGTTAGCAACTCGCCTTTGGACTCTTGATCATTCTTACAGGGCTGGTGTAAAATCTCCCCGAGCTGCTGCTAAACACATGAAATCAGCCACATTTGGTTTGCTTCAGGGAACGCTGACAGTGTTGGACACGAGTAGCTGAATAAAGCCCAAATTTAAAATTTAAGAAAAATATGACAAGACTGCTCGCCTCCACTTAGCTCACTGAACACTGGAATGTAGGTTTACAAAAAGTAGGCGTCACTACTGTACGCCTACAGGTTGTCTGGACATAAATCCATCTGATGACATGTGGAGGTTTAGTTATTTAGGAAATAGCCTGATTTCTTAAGCCTAATCCATCTTGCCCACCTACAATATCAGCAGAGCCACATGTGAAATCAAATCTGCATAAATGCTTTGGTTTTTTATAAAAAGCTCCACACATCTACTCAAACATAAATAAAAACATTTTCATGTTTTACACACACCCCGACCTCTCAGTGATCTTTCAATCTCAGCAGTCTGACTAAAAAAGAAACTGAAACTGTTCCGGCCGTCTGAACCGCTGCCTTCAAAAATAAAAACCTAAAATAAAATCAGGCTAGTGTTCACGACGACAGCATGCTCGTCATGCATGTCTGTGTGTTGCTTTATGTCCTCTCCTACATCCAGGCGTTTGTGCGCACACACACACACACACACACGTTTTGGTTTGTGACGTTTGAGGCATGAAGACTGAAGACCCAGGGGACCGACAAGAATGTGAGACTGTCGGGAGAGGTCGATGAGAAAAACATGCAACAAGCAGCTCTGCAAGAACCCGCAAGTGAAGGCCTGTTCTGTGCATAGACAGGCACTTTGTTTTTTTAAATGAGTGATCAATATTTATTAATATTTTGTGTATATAAACTTTCCCCTGGAGCAACCAAAGATACTCACCTCTGCTCGCTTCAGCATCTCCCACTTGTTGAGAATCTTCATTGCAAAAACTTTGTCAGTGTTTTTCACTTTTACCACTGCAACCTGCAAAAAGACAAAAGAAAGCTGTTATGAGAGTGAATTTAATACTTGGTGTGACGGCGAGGCTGATGACGAATGAAAGCCATTTACAAAGAGCCATCCATTTATTATCTGAGCCTCGAGGCAACAAGAAAAAGAGCAGGCTGTGGATGCACAAGAATCATTTTTAAGTGATCATACTAACACAGATGCACAAAACAATCACACAGATGTGAATAAACAGTTCAGATGTTAAGGAAAAATGTAATCTAATTACTTTAAATGATCTAGATCAGAGTCCACGAGTATGGAGATGAGTTCAAAGAAAAAAAGAGGAAGAGCACAAGAATCAAGTCAAACAGTCGCACGTAGGGAAAAGGAAAAGAGCGAAGAGAAGCACAGGAAGGAATAATCATGCAACACTGGATAAAAAAAAAAAAAAGAGCCAATATGGACCAGGAAGCAGTGAGTGGGAAAACAAAAATGTGGAGGGGAATGAGATGGGACCAGGAGGGGAAAATAAAGCATTGAAGGTGCGGCGGAAGAACCAGCAGCGTGGGGGGAGGGGGCAGGAAGTGACCGCAGACACTACCAGGCAGCTTTAGGGCTGACCGAGCAGACTCAGAGGCACGTGTGGACCACAGACTTGCACAGCTGGACACGTGAACGTTTTCTATGATCAAAAATGTAAAAAAAATTGTCTCATCAGCTGTTTAAGTGCACCCAGTGATTTGTAAACGGGCACTGATGTGATACTGATTATCAGAGCTAGCATCATACAGAGCCTGGTTAATAACGAGGCTCTGTATGTAAAGTAAATAAATCTAAGGTTTTATGTTCTCTTCTGTGTAATACTCGTAATGCTATCAAGTATCAATATTTCCCAAAGTACTGTATCAAAGATGGTGAAACCCAGCACAGCGTCTCCCCTTTACTGAAGCGGACCGCTCAGCTTTGCAGCTTCTCACAGACCAATGGCCAACTTTCCCGAGTGATAATTGCTAAACACTGCTCTGACAAACTTGCCCCGGCCTTTACGTTTTGCCAAAAAAGGAGCTGCGCAGGCAGCTGTGCAAAGTACTGCGAGCTGACAGCCAAAACGCATGTTCATGCAAATTTATGTCCCTGCTAATTTCTCTCATTCTTCTTTTTCTCCTACTTTACTGGCCCACAAAAGGAAAAAAGAACATTTGCTTTGGCCTCGTTGACCAAATTCAAAACTAACTCCACACTGAAATAAGCCTAAATGTAGAAAAATCATAAGAAAGTTATAAAAGCAGAAAAAATACAGACAGAGACAAAGATGCAGAAAAACAGTGAAACAAACAAAGTCAGTCTGTGCAACAGAGGGGTCTGCAGTCTATTAAATTAACCAGGGGAATGCTACTAATGCAATACAATGATAACATTCCTGCAGTGTTTGGATTTCCCCGAGTGATCCCTCACCAGAGGAGAGGAGGGGACTGCAGGAGGAGGACAGGAGGACAGGGCGAGTGCACTTTTCTGGCAACGTCTAGCTGTTTTTGTCCTTTCCTCCATCTCTCCTTTCTGTTCTCTCAATTTCTTTCTTCATCGTGTCCTCCCTGCCCTGCGTTTATGACTTCACTCCCCCCGTTAGCACTGTCTTCACAATTAGTTTATCAGTAAGGACCCGACCAGAGCGGGTAACTTCATTACTCCACAGATTAGTAATTACAAGTGAAACTTTGGCGACATAACAACCGAGGTTGTGTTTACAAGCATGCGGGCTGCTGACTGGTGACTCAGTGTGACAAGCAGTTCAGAAATGTATAGCACTGACTGGCAGCCAGCAAGTCCAAGGAAAACATGGTGTTTAGAGTGAACGAGCTCTTCCACCCTCATCTCAGGCACTAACTACACCAGACAGAGCAGCTCTTGGCCCTTTGTGCTAAAGAAGACGCACCCCAGTTCCTAATGGGAGCATCCTCACAGGCAACAGGCCAGTACAAACTGGTCCATTCATCAGGCAAACTCCACGGCGTCACGCATCTGCGCCATCTCTCTGCCTGCTGCTGACAATGGGAGGATGAAATCAAAACATCCTGCGTGTTCTCCTGACCGACTCTCTGGTAACTTTACTCTGCTTCCTGTGTCTGCTACCACCATCTCCTTACCACTCTGTGCTTAACATAAAAAAAGATGGCTCAAAAAACAAACAGTTATATCTGATCTGGAGCGTAGTCGTAATTATGAGCCATCATTTTTACAGCTGCTCCCAGCACAGTTACATCCACAAAAAAGTAGATCCAGTCCCAGTGTAATCCATCTTTGATATTAACAATGGACCAAAAAAAAAGTACATTTTTCAGCATTACTAACAGGTGTGTCGTTTAGCTTCAGTCTTCTTTCTGCAGCTTCCTCATTCACAGGAGTCACCACAGCATTTAGCTCCACAGGTTTAACAGGCAGGAGGGGACGTGTCCACCAGAACTGACCAGGTGAGCTTTTATTTATGAGGCAAATGTGGAAAACACGACGCCGTGCTGAGGCCTTTACACTTAGGTGAAATGTGTTTATTCACATCAGGGATGTTAACGGTTAGCCAACGAGGTGTTTGAACGTTGGGGCCCCAACTGGAAATACTAGTCGGTTAAACTAATCATTCATATATTATTAACGCACAGTTACGTTTTGGGTCACCCCTCTTTTCCGAGAAAATGCAAACAATAATGCTTAACACATTCAACCCACAAGGGACACAGAGGGTAGCCGCATGACCAAACCAAGCTGACACTGTGTGCTTGTTCTAGTAGGCGGCACGTAGCAGCATTTTAAATAGATTTTTATTTGTGAATAATTATGAGTCTAAAAATGGCTCCTAAATACATGCAACAACTGTATGGACAGTTTTCACTATTTTCCCACTCACCCTACTTCCTCTGAAGGACATTCACTTTTGCCACTTGTATGTGCAACCTGGTTCATCTGGTCACTACGCAGAGCTCGTGATCATACAACACACAAAAGACCATTTCACCAGTCAGTATATATCACTAATGATGTGATCTGATCACCCTCACTAACCTCTGGTGCACACCCAGTCATTTTGTTCTTGAAGCCTGAAACTGCTCAGCTCAGAAAAGAGAAACAAGGTCACTAGCAGACGTCCAAGGGGGGAAGAGTTAACGAGTAATGTGGTGCATTTGAAACTGTTTTGCAGCTCCCTTTATCAAGTCACAGTTACTCTTGACCCAGGGGCAGTGGAAATAGAAGCCAGCTTCAAATGAAAGGCTTGTTTCCTTCTCCAGTTGACAAAAATAAAGCACCTGGTCACAGTTTGATGAAATAAGGTATATTTTTATGAGCTGATTAAATAGTAGAGCCACGGGACAATCACGATGTCTCCCGAGCTAATTTAATTTTTCTGCCACGCTACACCCGTAAAAACACATGTGGTTTAGTGAAAAGGCCGCTACCACGAGGTAGCTCCGTTCAGGGGTCAGGCAACATCACTGAACACGAGCCCGAAACACAGACGCACAGCGTCACGTGACTCCCATATTCACATACCAGCACTCCTACCAGCAGCTCGCCCGCATCTGATGCTGGTACTGCTATATGCTGCCAGGTGTGCCCGCGTCCATACCGACTGACATTTCTCTCTCGTTCCGTGTATCAGAGCGTCTTCAAAGGAATTCCCCAGCTTGTTTCAACAGATTTTGGATAACAATGCCAGATATGAATTGTCTGCAAGCTTGAAGCAGGGCTTACGACGATCATATCAAGGCTTCTCGTAGAAAAAGAAAGTCTGAGCAGCATTGTCAACCGTCAGCTTCCATACACGAGCTTACGTTATGCAACACAGTCATCTGTCCCTTCAACATTCCCCAGCTTTGACATCATTACCTGAAACCCAGTGACAAATGCATTTCAACTTCCCTGCGGGCACACATAAAAGAAGAAGAACTCGACTTCATTTTCTGTTTACAGGTTCAGTGTGAGCGAAGCTTCAAAAAGCTCAGCTCATGCTGCAAGTAGAGTCACGCTCATGTGGCAGACCAATGCGACGTGCTGCTGTTGGAATGCAGCAGAAAGAATTCAAGGTTGAAACGCCACAACACTCTCAGCTCGCATAACACGGGTATTAAGGGTACAAGAGAACGGCCATTTGTTAAGAAATATTGTCCGTTAATCACGTCGTCTCTGCCTCAGGGAGGACATTTCAGACACAATGATCATGTGACCAATTAGAGCAGAGCCCATTACAGGTAAAGAGGGAGAATCCATCTGCAGGTTTGTGGACTGCTGCAATGGTTTGAGTGTGAAATAAAAATAAGGTGTTACCTCTCCAAAGGCTCCTCGTCCAATCACTTTAAGGATCTCAAAGTCTTCCTTGTGCAGGCGCATCTGCTTCACTTTGGATGTGAAGGGTTTGGCTGAAGAGAGAAAGAAGACAGAGGTCAAGTCAGAAATTTAAAAAATTAAAAAACAAAACAAAACACGCACCAGAAGAGTTTCTATGGATAACATTCTGGTGCAAGCTTTTCAATTTTGCTCTGTACACATGTCAACCTCCAAGTAAACGGCACTCCCAATGTGGCATTCGAAGCAGCAAATAAACAGCTAGCCATTTATAACACAGTGTAACATAATCTAAAAATGTGGATGATGAAGACTGTCGAAGACTCTCTAAGCATTTTATAGCCACGTTTCATGGTCATTGTGCAGTAAAGGAAACGATATACAAAGAAGAAAACCAAGATAAGGACACTATATACACGCTGTATGAGTTACAAGTAACAGCAATTAGTAACACTAACGTGTCACTTTTAGCATTTCTAACAAACAGGATAACGTGGCTGGACAGGTGTGTGTCATCATGACCTCAAAGGCTGTTTTGGATTGTATTAGAGAGTCTGACGTCACACCGCGTCATCACCGAGGTGCTCGATGCAGGCAGGAAAGCGTGTAGGTGGGGATGCTGCAGGGAGCCCAGAGGTCCACGTCCCTTCACCACATTGAGGACACTGGACGAAGACCTCCCGAGACCTACACCCAATCGAATCTGCATCTAGGCGAAGCTCAGAGTCCATGATCACAATCTGAGTGGTCAGTCTGGTTTTCCATTTCTAAATGACATCACTAATAACCTTTGGTGCTCGTCAAAGGTGGAAGTTCTAAAGACTTCTGAGCCTGAAATGACCCACGCTTGTGGAAACATTTGTGTTCGTTATGTCATAACCCACAAGAAACAGCCACTACATTCACATGTATAAGGCCCCATGTTCCTCTAAATGGACTTTAAAGTGTTTGTGACCACCTGGTCTTTATAGCAGATGACAGCGGATCCAGATAGGCTGAACGATAAAGCTGGCTATTGTTAGGTTTGCAGCTACGGTTCCTGGTTTGGGGGGAGCTGCGAGGGATCTGTAAGGGCTGCTGACGTCCTCTCACAAAGCTAGACAGATTCCATCTAAGGCTCACAAAGTCAGCGTTTCCCTCATTTGTGGAAGGCTATTCAACTACTTCCTGGTTTTCATGATCTCAGCATGCCAAGGATAACCTGGATAAGCTTAAAAGTTCACCAAGGTCAGGATATTAGTTTCAGTGATGGCTTTCTGAAAAAGTTGATAGATATATAATTGTAATCAGAACTATTTATGCCTATTTTTCAACACTGCTTGAGCAGTTTTATTAGCCACATTTAGCGTGGCTAGCATACATCCAAGCAGGCATTCGAACACGAGCATACGTTTGACGTTTACATACAGTCGCACTCTTGGCTAACAAAAGACAAAATCTCCATCTAATGTAGAACGGGCTTGTGTCAGACAGAGAGAGAGAGAGAGACTAATCATCAAGCTAAACTTGTCTGGTTGCTGTAACTTTACAGAACCTCCAGTGTTGAGGAGAAAAGAGGACATTCTCCCACTGAGAGACGGGGAAATGCCTGCCGATATAAAACAAACAGGTCACTCATAGCTCAACTATCTCTCGCTCTCAGTTTTCCTCACACTCCCTCCCGACTCTGCCGACAGCTGGCCTGCTGTGACCGCAGGGCAGAGAGAAAGCGAGGGCCGGAGTAGTCTTGGCACACATTTCCACAAACCTAAAACACACAAGCAACCCGGCGGTGACACTGCGTGAGGCTGGGAAATACATGTTTAATCATATCATTAATTTTCCTGCAGCGTAAGTCGACCAGAAGCACTGAAGCCATGTCTAGTGGTTGACCAACCATGATATATTTGGAGTCAGGAACTAGCTTTCAGAAAGCAGCCAGGGAAATGCGACAAGTCTGCAGAAACGATGACAAACAAGGCTGCGACACAGCCGAATAGTTCTTTCTCACAAAGCGCTCTTGTGCGTCCTTGCTTCGCTTTTCCATGCGTTATCTAACCTCCTGACAGAGCCAGCTCCAACACAAATAAAAAGTCAACTCGATACACGGCTAGAAACAACATATCCAAGCAACAGCTACGTCTGCGTATCCCACATGTGTGCAGCTACACTGTGTCTAAAGGTGCCACTCTGACAACTCAGTGCTGTGCAGAAAGAGCCTGTACATAGAAAACCTCACTCAGTGTGTTCACAACAGGCAGGCGGTGGCATCCCACTTCCTCAGGAGATGCTCCGGCAAACCACATGACCAACTGACTGAAGTCACATGTCACCAGAAAAAACATGAAATAAAAACATACGTAGGTAGCGAAAACCAGTTTCAGTTTATTTTACCAATAATTTTGACCATCACCATTCTGGCAGGTTCTCGTGTTTGAGGGTTAAATCAGTGAAACAAACAAAAATTGAAACAAGCATCTCCACTCTGGAAACTAACTGGACCTAAAGTGAATTCATGAGAACAAACTCTAAATAGAAATGAATAAAGAGACAATAGAAAACTATTTTGAATGTTCTAATTATTTTCTAACTAATGTCTCCATGTGTATGTACACACACAGCAGAGCAGCCACTGTAGGAGAAACACTGGTGTGTGAGAACATTCATCCAAACCAAGTTTGAGGCAGTTCACATGAACGGTGATTGAAATGAGTGGAGTTCACAGCTCATACGATATGATTCATTTAAGCTATGATGTCCAGCTATGTGACATTTTAAATCTTGCCCTGTACGAGTGTCAACGTGTGACACACCAATCAGTGAATGTGTTTTATTGTGTTCTGGGATCGCCACCACACTCTGATAGTCGCCATCACTTGGCTCAGGGCTGATGGGAATCTTGCTGTTTGCAGCAAATTCTATGGTTTCAGCTGCCAAACACCATTTTACCCTCGAACCTGATGTGGCACGTTTGCCACGGTTAAGATAACATCTTGCTATGAAATCCCACTAGATTCATTTTAATTCCTGTATCAAAGGTAAACAGCCATGCCTGAGCAGCAAACAATTAGACAAGCGATTAAATCCATTTGATACGGTGTTTTTCTCTTTACTGGTAAAACACAGTGGAAGGATCCAGAACTGATTTTACACTGTAAAGACAAAAAACCTTCATATTCAGAGTTTGTCATGCATAAACTGTTTATAACTGGATTCTAACATAAATGTTGATGGTTGAATCAGCTGTCCACGTGCCCAGCAAAAGCTCTCTGAGACCACACAACTGAAATTCGCCTCCATAAAAGCTCAAATCCAGATGAGTTTGAGATGTTTTCCTGAGGACATCAGGGGGATTGGACAGTAATGTCCCAGCTCACTATGGTAAACTCACAGCCTTTCAAAACTTCCTGTATCCAAATACATTTCCTGATCAACTCCAAAAATTAAATCAGATTTTGGGCCAAGCCAGCTCTCTAATAAAGTCGTTCATGGCACAAAAATCAAACCAATCACATAATCTCTGAAACTAATAGTGATTAGTTCTGAAATTCTTCACGCCAGTTTCCATAGATGCAGTTATCTCAAGAAGACGACCGCTGGTTCAACATAGTGGACACAAATGGGCCCCCTCCCTATGAACACAGAGGGTGTTGTGTAATGAAACCTGACGTCAGACACCACGTGTAGCTTACGTTACTCTGCTATACTGACTGTACTAACTACTAGGATGACCACACCATCTCTCGCAGCCCATTTGTCACCCGCCTTGCTTCCTCACCACATCTACCTTCTCCAAGTTGACCCGACGAGGTAGAGTTGGAGGCCTATATGGACTGTATTACATATAATACAGCAAAAAAGCCAAAGTAAATTCTGGCTGCACTCTACAAGTAAAAGCTAACATGGCCGTAGAGTAAGGGGGAAGAGAGTCACGCCAGCTGAGAAGGAGAAAACACTGATTAGTAGCTGCACGCTGACTCAGGAGCTCCACTGAAGCAGCCACATGAGATACGGCTTTCATCTGAGAGCCAGGAGCCCACAGGCACCGTCCACAACAAAGCAAAACTGCAAACACGGACACAAACATGTGCACGCAGACACACACAGCGCGAGGGCTAATTCCTCACATCTACATCTGACACATAATTGCTGACTCCGTCTTGCTTTGGCCTTGGCAGAAACTTTACAGTCAAACATATTACACAAATCGCTTTTCTGAACAGGAATTAAACAGAAGAATAAAAATCATTGGGCACCACTTGAAAAGCAGATGGTTTATTGGTGAAAGGCCCAGATATGATTCTGTTACACTTGTCTTTAATTTACACATCCGTCATAAGTTTGAGTGTTTTGGAAATAAGAGACAAATAAGGACCATTTTAGCGACCCCCCAAATCTTCTGTTTCATAGGGGGTCGGTCTCTCTCTCTGACTGCACTCACTCATTTACACGGGTTTCTGTTTTTCTATAGATCCATAAAAGACATGCCACATGCTTAAAAAAAACAAAAAACACATACCATAAAGTATGATCATACAACTCAACTCACTAGCAAAGTAGACACATTAAAACATAGCAACCGTTGCTATGACAAGGTGTGGTAGGGATCCATTGCAACACTGCAAAGGTAACCGTCAGAGCCTCCAAGCCTTAGCATGACTGGAGCCGTTTTGCAATGTGTAGCTAAGCCAAGATATTTTTAAAAAAGACATGTCAGTGTCATAAAATTGTCCTGCAGGAAGACACTGAGGCGCAGACAAACAAGTACAATGAAAGATAAATATATGTGCACTACAGTGCAAACACACACACGATTTAGTAGAAGGCCTTAGGATGCAGCGAAACTGGAAAAACACGAGTGACGCCACCTAATCCACACAGCCAGACCGGTTTAGCCCAAAATGCTGAGTGCTTATCGAGCCCATCTTGTTCCAAAACCACAAGAGAAGTCAGTGCTGGTTTGTGTGAAAATCACTGTTCAAAAAGGTCGATTGTGCTCACTTAGCAGCTGTCCCCCAAAAAATGATGGACTGAGAAGACAGACGACAGCATAGACCTCCACACAACACCTCCAGGCTGTGTTGAAGAGAAATGTAGCTCTGGGTGTACCTGGATGCTTCTGATAGAAAATAAGCCAACCTATGAATAAAATAATGCAAATATTTCCACTAAAGTCATATTCCTGGTTTGTATTTGGCCTTTCCACACACTGCGACTCAGAGCTACATACATGGGGACAAAGATTTAGACGTATGTCGCTCATACATTTCGCAGGCAGCTTCTCTACAAATGTTGTAATCCACACAAACTCTGAATCTCGACTTTTTTAAAGACTTCAATTATAATAGCATGTAAAGATTACACTGGCGACAGTCACAAAATACATTTTATATCAATAAAGTTGGATAAGCTCAAACTCAGATAAGTGAAGGGAAAGAGAAAAGAAGACATGCAGGACAAAACACAGACCGAAGGAGAAGGAAAATGTAACGACGCGCTGCAGTGCTTTATAAACACGTGCAAGGTCAAAAGAGGAGTGCATCACAAAGTCTCACAGCAGCTTACACCAGGACAACTAAGTGATGGTTCAGGATTACCTGATCCGGCTCCAACTATAAACTTTATCAAAAGGAATGTTTTTAAAAGCACGGAGGGCGTCTGTCTCCCAAACTGGGAGCTGGTTCCACAGGAGAGAGGGCTGATAGCTGGGAACTCGGTCTTCCATTCTACTTTTGGAAACTGAGAGCCACAACTGAGCCTCCAGTGCTCGGTTAGGATAGAGTGACACTATGAATTCTTAAGAATATGATGGAGCCTCATTATTCAAGGCGAAGAATTTGAAATCCGGGTCTGGAAAGCCAAATTCACAGGCAGGATGAATTCTAAAGAGCATGGAAGGTAACTGTAGGATAAAAACATGAATAAAGACAGACAGGAGAATGGAAAAAAAACATTAAGTTCAGCTTGTAAGGGTAAGTGAGGCTGGCAGCACTGGGGAAAAAAAACAGTGTGTGGGTAGAGAGCCAGAAAAGGCATCCCAGTCACAGGCAGCGGCTGAGCCAGTTACAGTAAGTGTCCAAACCTTGCACCCGCGACGTGCTCCAATCCCATCCCCGGAGTGGGATTGGAGGGACATCTGGAAGCCATAATAAGTGATGTAATGACACAAAAATGCTGCTTGCAAGAGAGACAGGGGAGACAAATGAAGAGAGGCCTTTCAGTATCTGACGAGAAGAAGGAGAACGGCATGGACAAAGAGAAGAGCAGATGGCTTTTCCTTCCATCTGACCAAAGTGCGCTTGTTGGAGAGACAAACCAACCATATCTCATAAACAACGCAGGAGTCTTCATAGACTGTGGAAACAAATAAGGGTAATATGAACAGGTTTGAATACTGCTGCACCATTATGGTTTATTTTTATCCTTATTATTAACATTTCAGAAAAGATATACAGTTGGGAAATAATTATTTAATCCCTTGATGAATATCCAAGTTTGCTCAATTAACAGTCTGTAATTTGTAAAGGCAGTCCCCTTCCGGCTCCCACAGATTGTGATTTGTACGCCACAGGCAGTCAATCCGTCAGTCACTTACAGATCCCTGATCTCAGCTGGCTGTGTGTATAAAGCACCTTGTGGCCCAGTGCACTTTCTTCTATTCCAAGGTGTGATCATTTGGACATGGAAGAACTAAAATGACCATCAGTAGTCCTCGGTCTGGAGGTCCGTGCTGGCTGGGCTGAGGATGATCATGAGAAAGGTGGTTCAGCCCAAAAGTAGACGGGAGGAGCTTGTTAATGATCTGATTTGTGAACATCCAAAAGAGTTGGGACAAAGTGCTGTGTATGAAACCAAAGTCAAGCATCAACGCGACCAACTCCGATGGTTCTTCCTGCACGCAAAGTCAACAAAGCAGAGGCCAAAGAAACAGCACATTAATGGAGTCATGGAGCGGCCTACCTGCTCTCCAGACCCAAACCTACAGAGAAATCTGTGCACAGAGCTGAAGCTTCTCATTGTTGAGCAGCAGTGAAGAAACCCAAAGGATTGAGAGGGCTTCTGTAAAAATACAAAATCCCAAACCTGGTGACCAACTACAAGAAACATTTGACCGCTGTGCAGCCAACAACGGTTTCTTTAACATTAACAATAGTAGGTCACACACGGTCAACACTCCTAGTTGTTTTGTGATTGTAACTTCATACAACTCTACTGTAATGTAGAAATATTAATATTATGAATATATTGATAATATTTAATATTACGTAATATTTGGAACAAACCGTCATGGCTTTAAAATAACAGTAGGGGGCAGTCACATTATCAAAAAAAAGAAAAAGAAAAACCAGGGGGAGGGGACATAGTGTGCTTCCACACCGTATCAAAGCGCACACTAAATCATTGTGGTTCGGTTCACTATGGGTGCAAAAACCAGAAAAGACGGGATGAAGACAGGATCATCTTAGAGCCAACATGGCTCCATCTCTGCCTCTAACATGACTGGGATCACTAAACACAGTCCTGGCTATTTTTCATACAGGTCATCTAATACACCAGCGTGCAGTTATACATGGTCACTGCTTTTTCTAAATTATTGCAGATGGCATGAATACGACATCTTAGATCCGTGATGTCAGCAGAAACCCACCAGCTCTCCTGTATCATCTTCCTGCTTCAGCTACTTCCATCCTTGGAATGAGGTCATAAAGCCGCCATTCCCAAACAAGGTGTAATCAGCTTCTCTGTTTAAAAGTTTCCAGCTAACAACATGAAGAATGAGATATTCATCCTCTATTTTTAGAAAAATGCTGCCATTATAAACCGTTCCACACCCATCATGCCCTATTTTATATAAATAAATACAAAGCTTTGGTCTCCTACAAATAACAGCTGCCTGATTACAAAAGTACTTCCCAGTTAAATGAAGGCCGAATAAAAACTATTAAGTGAGGGCTATATAAATAATATAGCAAGGTCATCAAAGGAAAAATGAAAGCTGTGTGATTCTAATAACCTAGTCCTTAAAAGGGAAAGGGACTCTGTGCCAGAGGCACTTCAAAAACCAACTCTTAGCAATTTAACTGCAAGTAGCTTAAAAACATCCAGTAAATTACACAAATTACAGATGGAAACAGAACCAGGCCCCTTTCTGTCACAACCAGAGGCTCCCCCAACAGATGTGCTGCCAGGCACAACCTGCCCCGACAAAAGGTTTGTGTGTCCATGCAAAGAACTCATAGGTGATGTCATGGGGCACTGAAAGAAGCCAAGAAAACAGATTTTGTGACGTATGATGCATGTTAGCTGCCATAGATGTGGGCCTACGCCACTAAGTCAATCACAAGGACCGGAAATCTAAAAAGGAAAACTAGCGGTCGCTTCCATAACACATTAACAAGCCTTTAAGCATTAAACTGTATTTAATACTAGTGTGCACACCAGCGACACCAGCATTCCCAGTGGTGTCTGCCTGCACAACCCTCCCCACTCTACCACAACCAACATCAAATTCCACTCCATGTCGTTTTCCCTTCCCTAACATCCTGACCAGTTTCTTTTCCTTCCCATGCCTTCATCTCTACCAACATATAAGCCCCTTCTCCCTCTCCCTCCCTCTCTCTCTCATTCCTGGTCTTTTCCTGCTCCGTCACACTAATAAGAGGGCAGGAATGGTCAAAGGCCTTAAACTAAACAATCTGTGCCCCACAGCATTAAACACACAAACAGGATGTTCCCAAAATATTAAAAAACCTCAAACACCAAAGAAAAGGAGAGGGCAGGGCTTGACAAAACAATAGATCAGATCTAGTGTGTGTTACAGCTCAGCGACTGCTGCAGTGAGCATACACCCAGGCCAGGCGATGTGAGAGAAGCGGCCTTGGAGGGGCTGGGCTACATCACTTTCTGCTGGCTATACAGGAAGTTTTCACAGGACTTCAAAGAGGTCTCCAAACCAGCACATCAACCTGTTCAACCCACACTGCAAACAAGTCGATTTACACAATTCTGTGTCAACACAGCGTCCCGATACCATCTGCAGATAAAGAGCCAATATGAAAGGAGCCTGCCAGGCTGTGTTACCCAGCTCGGCCGGCTCTCCTTACTGTCTGCCGCTCTGCTGGTGGTGGAAGCACCAGGTGCTGCATTGTTCCTCTGCATGGTGTTGATAGTGCACATTGATAACACAACAGGTTTTCAAGCACAGTGGTGTGCAATTCAAGTCACACATAGTCTTGATCATCTTACAACATATAATAATAACTAAATTGATGCTTAAGATGCACTGGAAATCAAGGCCACCAGTATGACTGGTAGAGATGCACCGATTGACTGGCAAGGGACAGGAACTGGATGATTTCCAGCATTCCAATCCCAGACTGGAATCTTGTCGGTCAACTTCCCATGTCTGATTGCAGGCTGGTCCGGTCCATTCATGATGAACATGCACACTCACAGCAACATGCTAATATCCAATTAGCATAAAAATCCCTCACTGTGAGCAAACACAAAGTTTGCCAAAGAATAAACACGAAACTAATCAGACACCTAAATCGACTTCACTGATCTGAACTCGGACATTTTAAAGAAGCTAACAAAGGGAAAGTGGCTAAAGCTAAAAGAAATCCAAAGCTCAGAGCTAGCTACAAGCTAGCAGCTTCGGTATAAGCAAAGGAGCAAAGCAGTTACAAGGAAAACTGAAAAAGACAAAAGTGTGATGTCTATAAGATACCGGAGAATGACACAAGTACTTAACTTTTGTTATGCTATGCTAATCTGTTGCACCTGTTACTGCAAATAAATAAAACTTTCATGTGCTTTTATCAAGTGGTGACAACTAAAATTAAAACATTTGTTTAGAGATGGGGAATGTTAGCCGTGAATAAAAGAGTAAATAACTGTTATTAAAGTTTTAATGAAGATGGGGAGAGAGAAGGATAGCAAGACTTTGATTAAATCAGGTGGTTGAAAGGTACACCCAGTTTTATACTTAAAAAGATCAATCCCTGGCATGTCTGTCTCCTTCTGCCAGGACAATCAGCTCTAACGGACTTAAAAATACATAATATGTGATGTTTGCTCTGAACACATCTCCATGTTGGAGAGAGGTGGATGTTACCAGAGAAACCGTGACAGCTGTATGAATTTTACTGCCAGCACAAGACTCGTTTCTCAGTCCAAGGAACAAATGACTTTATGGCAGCCTCTTAGTGCCTTTACAGGGCAGAGCTCCCACATCAGCCTAAAAGGAAAACACTACTGGGTGGTTATAAGAAGAGTGAGATAGATGCCGAGCATGTGCTGTGGGAGTGTTCTGCAAAACAGGCGAGTTTTTCCAATATCGTGTGCGTAAAAATTCCAGTTGGCACAGCGTGCACGCAACAATGTAACAAGACTGGGACATGGCATCAAGTTCCAGCAGCAGTTCATAAATTTCAACATCAGTTAAATTAAAGTCATCAGACACTTAAACAAGGCAAGAATTTATTGCCAGTGGTGTTCCAGCACCAACATGTCACAACACACTGACAGATATTACAGCACACATTTCCTATTGCCTTTTCTGGGCTCCTCTCGCTGACTTTTTCCCCCTTCAGACGTCGGCAGCTTGTGGAAAGGGGGGGGGGGGGGGGGGGGGGGGGTTCCAGTGCTACAGTCACTGCTAAAACAACCCAGCACTAACATTGCACCATTTAAGGCTTTGATTCCCAATGGGACCACCCATACTATAAATGGATCCACCATTGGATCCATCATGGCGGAAAACCTGTCTCTACATCCTCTTGGACATCTCTAGGTATCCTCTGAATCAGTATTTGAAAAAAAAGCATCAGACTGTGCAGGAATCAATCTTCCAAGCTAACCACATTTTACCAAACCTGGCTGAAATTTTGCACCAAAGCTAAATGAATCAGCTGTCAATGGAAGCAAACAGAAATGAACTATTGCTCCACTAGACTGAACTTTTCTACAACCATTCTCTATTTTCATGGTTTTGTAGAAAGGACAACTCATGAAATCACTGCCAAAACCACAATGACTTAGATAATCCATATATTTACACAGGCCATTCTGTCCTCCTCCCTCTGCTACCACAGTGGATTCATCACTACATCACTACAAAAGATATTTGCAACAATTTACAAGATTCTGTCAAATCTGAAGCTACATAATGATCGCTTTCATTTTAGATTGTAACAATGCTCAAAACAACATGAGCCCAAGAAATGTACTCCAGTTATATGAAACATAGCGACAGCTGAAAAGACTTTAACATGTTTGAAGCTTGTTCAACAAAGGACTCAGCAGTACATCTGCATTGTCCCCCAGTGGTGCTAGTTTCTGTCATTATGCAACAGTACTGTTTAAAGGTTGGGGAAACCTGCAGTCAGCTGAGACTGAAGAAGTCACTTGGATCAATGACCAGACGTTTCTCCCACTGAAAACGTCCATATGAACAGAATCAATTTGGGGTGGGGGGGGTCCTCACCTGGATGACTGAGCATGCATCAAGTCATTCTCAGTCATCATTTCTTTATCTAATCTCGAGATACGTCATCAAAACCAGAAAAGTTGTGTTTCACTTGCAGTCCAGCAAACAAAGTAAATGAGACGACAGTTGATCGCACAGTGAGAGCCAAAATAGCCCCTAGTTCAAGAACACTTTAGTTTCCAATGTGCCCCGTCTTGTCTGTGCACCTTATTGGACCATCTGAGAAAGCAACACAAACTGATAAAATCTCAAGGATCACTGCATAACCAGTGGGCCTCCTGTTTGTGCATCTAGGCTAGCATGAGGATGAGTTCACACCAAAGCAAAATCCAAAAAATACAGTTTAAACACAGAAAAGTTCTTTGTCAAGTTACAAAGTAAAACAAAGTAAGTCATTGCTAGTGCCCCAACACTGTGCCACAGTCTTGTAGTCCAGATGGTGGCCCCTCCGTTTTCAAGTGAATATTGGGAAGGCTGTAATGTTAACAAACTGAAATATGGAGAAAACCACGAAATTACGGCTTTCTGCTCCCAAAATAAATGGAGGGGACTGAAGTGCTACGCTATATATACACACACTTCCCACTGCTGCAGCCATGCACAACAGACACTTTCTAGGCCACAACCAGTCCCGTTCACTGCGAAAAATACTAGCTCGGCTACTAATTATAACCTCCAGTAGAAAGGTGTCGGTGCTGGGACTTGTAACCAAAAGCATGCTGAAAATATTCATCTGGCAACAGCTGGGCGAGTTAGGACGTGCTGCCTGTTCAGAGCTGAGGGAAGGTACGCGTATGACCATCACAAAGGGTAGAGCCGTGAGGATGGTAATGAGGCAGGGAGCAGGGCTGGGTGTTTCCCAAGCCATTACTACAGAGACTAACCAGGTTCATATTACAAATTATCAAAGCAAGCAGAGCTTAATATGAGCTAATAATCCTTTAAATGACTTGCAGAACAAACCAGACTTCTGGTATCCATTCATAATTTATTAAGGCACAAAATCACTACACTCTAAATTAATTCAATTAACCTGAAAACCAATTATAGGATCTATCCAACAGTTAACCAGGCAAGGAAGCTCAGGTCTGATCCATTTAGGAATTCTCCATGAGCTCAAGCTCGGCACTGTAAGCTGTGAGAACAAACAGCGGCCGCGCAATAGCCGTCAGACACTTAGATAACAGTTACAGGGCTAATGACCTCACTGATAAGGAGATTGAGTCAGCGTGGGAGGCTACATACAGCGGGGACGGCCACTTGTCTTGACGAGGATGTGAGACAACCCCAGGTGATCGCCGGCACCGAATCTCTCAACATGCTGATAACCGCAGGCTGCACAGTGTGCCGGACGTAGCGTGGAGTACCACCAGGCACTGCTCTCCCTCCACACACCCGCAGTGAATGCGCTCAGGCTGAGGGTCACGTTACGGTCTCCCATCATCCTTTTACTGCTGGGTGGACTCATCAATGTGAAAGAAACAACCTGCGTTTCTAATGGAGAAAGAGGCCACTGACAGAAGAAGCTGACTTTATTTGGAAAAGCAGAGGAAACACAGATAAAGCAGACGTTGCTGATACCGCCCATAGAAAGCTATTCAAGTCTATTGGAAACCAATACACCTCGTCACACGTGAGGCACTTGCAAATCTATGAAATATTTGAAATTTTAAAACAAAGCAAAGCCTCCATCAAGGATCTGTGTTTATGGCCAGCTTACTGTCTGCTAAACACCCCAACCAAAGGGCAACTGTTCAGTTACTTAGAGTCTGTCTTTACAAAAGCCTATAAAAGTCTTTCTTCTTCTTCAGCATATAAACATGCTACGTTTACAAGCATCAAGTCAGAAGAATGCTCGCTTCAAGTTAAATGATTCGGAGAAATGGAACAGCCTGTTTCATGACGCGAATGCCTAAGCCAAGGCCCAGCATCAAATAAATAAGGATTATTTTAAACCAGAAAAGATGAAAGTCCTAGAATCATACTCAAAATATGGAGTTGAAAAAACAATGTAAAAATAGTGTCAGTTTAATTGAACCAAATGGCCAACAATAAAGTTTTGTGATTTTACAGAGACTCTAATGTACTAATAATCAGCACATTAGAGTCCAGACGAACTTTTGTCCCAAGGAACTGCTGAGCTTGTGAGAATGGTTTGGATGGGGAGAGGATATGGCTGCTGTAGGGATGAGGACAAAAAAAAAGTATTTAAACTGTCCAACAATATCAGGAGGGGAAAACCTCACTGATTTCACAGTTCCTTGCTACAAACGCTACACACTCTTTCTAATAAAAGCCCAAGCTGAGCCTTTTACTGACCTTGGGAATATTCTCAAAATGATAAATAAATTTCCCTTATTTATAGTTTTTTTTCCCTCATCTTAAGAGGACTGAGTCTGTAGAAGAGCAGATTGAAAACAGGCGGGAAGCTAAGTCATCAGTCATTAGGCCCAAGCACATAGCTCTAGGGGCTCAAGCATTTAGGGTATATGGAAAGACATAACTGCCTAATATCAGCAAATGCTCCAAACTAAAACAGCATCTAAACATGGTTACATTTAACTCCAAGTAATAGGTATATTTAACTTTAGCACTACAAGTACTGAAGTATTACCCAACTTTAGAATTCATGTATGACAGATGGTGGGGCCATGTATAACGAAACAATGACACACGTGTGCGTGCATGCAACAGAAATATTTGATATACATGACGTTTCCTTCTTTAGAAAAATAAACATGACACATTTTCTTCTGCTCAGATGTGTCGACTCTAAAATCTGTCCAATCAATGAACAGGAAGGAAAAATGAATGAAGCACCTAATTGGTCTTGTTTTAACTGCCCGAGGGGAGAAAAAAATGGATTTGGGGTGATGAGATTTACTCAATTGCAGCATGCCCAATTGTTTTGTCTGTATGCTGACCTTCAACAGAGGGAGGAAACGGTGTGAGGCAGCTGTCTATATATAGAGGTGAACAACAGAGACGACTCAGTGGAAAACAATTGAGATGACAATCAGTTCGACCGCAGGATTTCCACCAGAGGCTTCTCAGGAGGGAGACAGCGCAGGACGGCGTAGTGGGCTGTGGGTTCGTCAAACCACAAAGAATTCATTTTAATGTTTGGGGCAATTTTAAGACGTCTATTTACAGTCAGTCTCTCAGTTGTGTGCATTACAGGTCACAAACCCATTCTCACACACTTATCCACAAAACCACCAAATCACTGTGTGTGGAACAAACAGGCTTATGAGAGACTGGGTAACCAGACTGCCCAGCATTGCACAGACGCTTTGTTTTATCATCAAGAATTCGCCCAGACAACGAATCAGCTGCACGCAAGCTCCACCGGCCTGAATGACCACCATTCAGGTGGAAGATGGAGAATTGTGCTGACAAGCTGCTGACATTATTTGACTCATGTGTCTCCGAAGGCAGGAGGTCAGAACAACGAGTGCAAGAGACATAAATGCATAAAGCAGTGTAGATATTAAAGACAGGCCTAAAAATAGACAGGTCACTGTCAAATTCGCCACCACGCTACGACCCAAGGTCAACACTTGATCAGTGTCAGCAAGCAGCACGGAGGCACAAAGAGAACGACAACTACAACCGATACGAGTCAACTCTGTGGGCTCCCCTAATATATTTCAACTATTTCAATTTGTCCTCATAGCTTGTGCTCTCATCATCTTCGCCTAATTTGTCACATTCCCCCTCTCATTATCCAGTTAAGAAGATTGAGCCGAAATGCCACAAATTGCAAGACTGAATGCTAATGTGTCCCAGAGTGGTCTGACTAAGCACACACGACTGACAGCGTCCATCGTTTGTGCTAACAGCAGTGAAAGTAACGCCAGAATTATCCGTTGTTCTCCCCGATGTTCTAAAGAAACGGGGGAAAAAGCCGATCGAGGAACTTTAACACATACCATCACGCACAAATGAGCTACAGTGAGATGTTCAGTGAATCCACTGAGTCATATGTGTGGGTGGGAGTATTAATGTATGGGACAAGGAGTGGGGTGAATAAGAGAAATTCAGCATTACTCTTAGCTCACTGAGTGCAGTGAGTGTGTGTCATGCCAATTAAACTACAGCACAATTAGCTCGATTACTGTTTTTGACCGTTATCCACCAGCTGCATTCCTTGGCTACAGTAGAGAAGACGCTGATGTGCGATATGATGCATATATGTGCAACATAATGCTTATTAATTTCCACTGTTTGGCTATGCGCCTCTATACTTTTATAGGTCTGTATAATTTTCTTTAATTCTCATTTCCAGCTCCAGTAGAGTCGAATCCTGGACTCTACTGGAGTAGTTTTGTATCCCTGGCAGTTAAAAATAATCCTTTTTTATCTTATATTGGACCTTGGTGCAACCCCTCAGTAGGGCTGGGCCATACCATACCGTTCACGGTAATACCGGTACAATGTTAGGCAACGATAAGAAAATGAAATATTGCGATAGAATATGGGTAAAACGCGCATGCGCAGTGCCTTTGTTTTCATACGCACATGCCGAAAAAGCATGGTGGCAACGGAGAATGAGAAGGGGGAAAGCGGATCGTTGAGTGAAACGGATGAACCAGAACTGGTTTGTAAAAATGGTGCCACTTCAGTGATGTGGAACTGGTTTGGTGTTTGTCCGTCAGATACACAACAAAGCACTTTTTTTTTTGTAGAACATGCAAGCGGCCGTCGTTATTACCGTATTTGTCAGACTAAGGTGCTCGTAAATCTGGGAGTAATCTGGGTCCTAAACTCCGCCCCCTTCAGGTCCCAAAGTCAAACGAACACTGCAGCATCACTGAGAGTTAAAAACTGTCTAAATTCTTTCATCTTTAATAAAATGATCAGCGTTGCTGCTTTACCAGGTGTAACAATGAAGTTTAACATCCAGGCATCCATGAAAACAGGATTTATTACATTTAACGGAGTTAGAAGTTAGCAGGAAGTTAGCTCGCTAGTTTCGCTAGTTACCTAAACATGATATAGCATGTTCTGACTGAGAGATTTCTGAAAGAATTCAAACGTACAGCTCTGCTATCACTTCCAACATAAATGAAGACAGAAAACTAAACAGCAGTGAAGTTTGTAGGGTTACTGAAGTTGGGCTAGGTGGTATATGATGATGTGCTACGTGATCGCTAGCGACACAGCTATGTTAGCATAACATAAACAGTGAAGCTGGAGGAATCAAGGCTAACACTTTTCCACTCAATAAAAGTTAACGTGAAGTTTCCTGATGGTTAGAGACAAATGCAATCGCATGGCAGGATGCTGTAAACGGACCAAACTTCAGTCAGGAGAACAGCTGAGATAATCCATCCACAATATGAGGTTAGTCATTAATATACTGCAACAACATGGGAATAGAGCAGCTGTGATAGAATACAGCATTAATGAATCAATGGTACAGAAGTGGAAGAAGCAAGAAGAATGAGTTGAATAAAGTTTGATTTATCTGACTGCTTTGTTTCACTTAATGTGCCTTATAATCCCGTGCACCTTATGGTCCGAAAAATATGTATTTGACTTTTTTATTTGGCACACTGCAGTTTAATGTTGCAAAGCAACTCTTTTTAACTTTAGTGGATATTATACATGGTTATGCTCAGGATATGTCAGCCCATTTCTACTGGAAATGCCTTTTGGTTAAACTGTCAGCAAGGAATTTGCATTTGCACTGTTAAATTATTATATAGCTTTAATGCACATAAAAAACAGCTGCTTGTTTAAGTGAAAATAAATGGATGGGGTTTTTTTGCGCTAGTAAAGTTGTGGAGTTTTACTTTGTCTTGCATCAATTATATCATCAGTTATATCGTTATCGCAAATTTTCAAATATATATCGTGATAAATATTTTTGGCCATATCGCCCTGCTCTACCCCTCAGTTCATCAAAGTTATTTTAATCCAGCTTTGTTCTGATTGGCTGCCCCTCCTAACCAGAAAATTTGATCTCTTAGTAACATCATACAGAACAAAGAATTAAAAAACAAACAAACCTTTGAAACACGTCTAAGGATCGCAGTAATTACCTGCACGTACACCAACTTCATTATTTGAAAATGTGGTCATATTTATTATAAGCATCCACCACTGTAATAGTATCTAATAGAAGAAAAAAAAACAAAGCAAAGGAGGCTCCCTATTAAAATCAGTTACTTTGAAAACAGCAAGGAGTGGATAAAAAAATGTCCCTACATTTCTCAGCAACTGTGGGATTTCATAGTCTGCCTGTAAGCGGCTGCAGCACTGTTCTAACACTCTTGCTAATTTGGCCCCTGGTGTGTTCAGTCCTTATTTAGTCTGAGCAAATTCAGAGGGCAAATACCAATCCTCTCTCTTTGGCATGAAGTTTCCTTTTACAAATATGACAGCATGCGATAGAGGATCAAAGTGTGTGCTTTAGCAGGGATGCAGCTTGGCTGCGTCCTGTCAAGATGCTGAAGGTTGTCTACATTATCAGCTTCTACACATGTGGTGCTTTATGCACTTCATGTTAAGGTAAAGTGTGCAAACATATCCTGAGAAAGAGAGGAGTATGAACAAATATGCACAGCGCGCAGTACTGCTGCCCTGCACAGACACAAGCAAAGCCAGCAGTCTCTGTCACCAGGCAAAGCTGGGATGCAGCAGTCTGGGAGGGGGGGAGGGGGGGAGGAAAGAGCAAACAGGGCGAGAAAAAGAAGAGGTGAGGAAAAGAGGAGAGGATACTGAGGCAAAGGGAATATTGTGCTGTAAAAGGTGTGGCGCACTGGACTGAATAAAGCAGTGAAAGGAAGTGAGAGCTGACAGACAGAGAGGAGCAGAGCGAATGTGCGAGTGGTGCTGGTGGACAAAAAGCCAGACCTGGCTTCATCGAAACAGCTGCCGCTCTCCCCAACGTTGCACCTCAGCTCGAAATTCCACAGGCAGCCCGGCCGTGAGGGGCTGGGGCCTGAGTCAGCGCTTTTTACACAGAGCTGAGCCCTCTGCTCAAAGCAGCCGGGGGGACAACAGAGTCCTGCAGCAGCCACGTTAGTTAAAGGTGCTGCACTCGAACCATCAACTGTGATTTCATTTGGTTTTTGATAAAAATAACCAACGAAAAGCTTTTTAGACTGCAATTACTGCATCAAAATTACATTTTCAGCTACTGATGCTGTAGTACCATTACATAAAATGGTAAATGGCCTGTATTTGTATAGCGCTTTACTTAGTCCCTAAGGACCCCAAAGCACTTTACACTACATTCAGTCATCCATCCATTCACACACACATAAAATTAAATAATGCTGCAAACGATGCATCAAAGTGAAAGGTAGTGAAGACAATAGTAAAAATTGGGGCTTGACGATATTTAAATGATCAAGCTAACCCCTGACAGTGTTTACATCACCAGTCAGAGACTGCCTCCACATTATCCACGAAGCAGGGGATTTCACCACATCGACTGGTGGCCATATCAAGAGCCACGCTGGGTTGTAACACAGCAGAGCAAAATAAAAACTGTACACTAGCAATACCTCAGGGACGACTGAAAACTAGTCCGCGCAGTGTCACCGAAACACAACTTGTGACGTGCAGTGGCGCGACTCTCGTCATGGCACTGATTGCCTAATTGTTCCTCCTGCTGAGCCACAGCTGGTGCAATAACCAATAAATAACATCCCAATAACTGAAGAAAAAAAAACAACATATCACATGCCTGAGTTTGGATGCCCATCTGGTTGGAATGAATTCTTACTGGGACGCGACAAATGCCGATGTTACGTTACATCCAAACTACGAGACAATAGGAAATATAAATTAGGAACACGTTCCCATTAGCAGAGCCAATGTCAAATAAACTCTTAAGAAGAAAAAATCATTTCCCTGCTGGCAGCTAGTTCAAGCCTGGACAAGCAGAGGCTCTTGGCATCTGCCTATACCATCACGGATGAGATTTTAGGCCAAATTGTCTGGCTCCTCGTCTGGATGTCAGAGAAAGATTCTGTACAAGGAGGAAAAAACTTGGGAGCAGGAGAAACCAAAGGGCCAGGGAAGATCATACGCTGCAATTTTCTCCCATGTTTGTGAACTAGTAAGCAGTGACAAGGCTGCTGAGGTTAAACTAAGAGGTTTTGACCTGAGGTCTGAGGCAGTGGAGGGTCAGGCAGCTGGCACATCAGCCAGCTGACAGGAACATGTGGGTTTAAAACAACAACAACAAAGAACGATGATTTTAGGCTACTTGCACCTCAGAGTTGAACTTTTCCCTCTTTGAGAAATCCGACCCTGCTGAATACGTATACCAAAGAACACCAACACCTTCCTTAAATACTACATAAATCATACAACACAGGGTACAAACAGTTTGAGCTGGACTGAGCAGAAAATGCATTGAGGCCAAACTGTGGCTATTGTGCATCGACTTTATGGTGGTTAAAGGTGACGTTTTCTCCAGACTTGGAACGTTTCACTTTCACATCAAAGGTCTATCACAGCACAGAAGGAAGAAAAGAAATGGACTACCAGAGAGTGAGCAGTGTCGTTTGAGTGCACTGAACAACATCCACAGCTAATGTAAGACGCTGACATGAAGAGACTTTCAAAATCCTTCACATAAACACTCCGTGTGGTTTTAAGAATGAACTAGTCTTTGAAATGCGCCTCTCTAAGACCTTTTTTCCAATATCACTGCAAAATGGTTTTCTGTTTCCTCAGTAAGGCCGGTGACACACAATTCCAGTTCAGTGAGTATGGGAAAAGACAAAACTATGCAAGCGAGCGCCTTCGCCAGCTGGCGATGGGACCGTCTCAGCTGAATGGGCTGAAAGGGGGCGAGCAGTTTTCCCCAAATTCATCCTTTGACGACATTTAAATAAACAAAAAAACAAAGAAAAAGGGGAACACACTGTTGGTCAGTGTGTGGCGTTGATGAGTGTGACTGCTGTCCACTCGGTAAGTCTTGCTGTTGCTGCCTAACTGCTCCTCTGAGATTAAGAGTCATTACAGGAGGAGACCAACTTTTTCCCCTCAGCATGCACAGAATAACAAAGCATCGAGTCACACTGAAGTCTCAACAAACTCACCTCAGCTTCAAACTGGCAGCAATTACTTAAGTAAAAGACCTGAATGAGGTTATATGAGCACTATGCACCAAGTATAAGACGCGATTCCTAAAAAGATGGAAATGATGACTTATTTTGTGCTAATGCAAGAAAGGCTGCACTCCAGGTCCAGCTGCAGCAGGAAAAGAAACATTATGACGAGCCAAAAGCTGAGCAGCTTCATTTTCATTTAGTCTGCAAACACTGGCTGCAGCGATGGACAGACAGCTGAATGGGGAGGTCAGCCAAAGCCAACTAGCAGCCACTGTGAGGGGAGGATTGGGTGGGGAACAGAAGAAAGGAAAAGATGTAAAAATGAGGAGAAATGAAGGTGGAGAAAAGTGGAAAAAGGAGAGAGAAGGGCAGGGGGGGATAGGCCATGTGCAGTCAGACCCCGGGGTTCCTGAGAGGCTGGCTGATAAGCTCCATGCCCGTCCTCTGGGAAGCCTTCCCCTGCCACTTTCTGATGACACAACTACGAACAGGCATTTCTCTGCCTACGACGCTCCCAACAGATTAACCAAGTGTTTTAAAGGCCAACTGTGAATATGCTGAAAATGTACAATTTCACATGTGTTACCCTGGTGAAGGTCCCCCAGAGTGGACTCCAAATAAAAACAAAAGCCAGCTTTGCTATCACAGGTAAGCTGAATCTCCCCATTAATGAAACAGATAAAGTTAAAGCAAGAAATCAGTTAGCAATGAAATGTAAATGTAGAACTTTCACTCGCCAAAAATGGCAGAAATGACATCACTATGACATGATGACGATTTAACATTTTGTTAGCGTTGCTTAATCTAACCAAATTCAGGAACAATATTTAGTAGACAGAACAGGACATCATCCTGTGCATACAACAGACCCTGGCTGACGTTAAGCTAACTGGTTGGAGGTGGTGCTTTCGAGTTACCCAAGAATGATCTGAAAATGTAACTTTCAGCAGCAGAGCAAATTTAGCTGTGCATACAAAGCTGCCATGTTTCAGGTGCAAGGGAATTTTGTTTTTGAACTGCTCCACATTTAATTCAGACGAGGAGTAAATTAAACGTGGAGAACAAGGATACGTGGTCTAAGAAAGGGTAAGCAGTTTCCTCTTTGGGTCCAAAAATAAGCTGCAGACAGCAGGAGAGGGCAGGCCTCTCCATCATCTGTGTCCTTTCCAGACACGTGCTGGCATTTGTGATCATGGGTGTGAAAAAGTGACAGAAACACTAAGAGAGCTTATGAGAGTGAGCAAACAGGCATGTGATGTCGCTGTGAAAAAGGAATTCAGCAGAAAGGAAATAAACAGCGTGACCTTGCTGCGTCCAAAACAACACCAAAACGCTGGACACGGTGAGCCACAGAGTACACAATGACACAATGCGATACAGATGTCCCCGCTTCCTCGTATGACATCATGTACCCGCTGGGTCCGGAGCACCTCACCGAGTTGTTGTGGTTCCTTCCTGTTCACTGTGCCCGCCAAAGCCACCGGACAGCCAGACAGGAAACGGCAGAACAGCTGTAGCGTTACGAGGATGTGCTGATCGAGGCCAGACACGATTTTAATATCTGACACAAATACTGACATTTGATACACAGATTAGGGAATCTTGTGCACACTTGAGTTATAAAATGCATTTTCTCCACATCACTCCTGTTTGAGGGTCAAATATTTTCTCATCCAATTACAATTTATCTCAAATTCTTTTTCAGCAACCTTTTCTGTTACTTCGTTTATTGATTCTTCATAATGTCAAAGACCCAAACCCAGATCGTGGCCTGCACACAATAAATTACTGCTCTGTCTTTACGATCCACCACGCAGGTGAGCAAAAATAAAAATGTACATTTCCTGTGCGTGAATAAGGCCGGCTACTGCAGCACAGCTGGAACAGCAGCTTACAATAGCTTAGTTTATGTTGCTCTGTAGAAACCTCCAGGCCTAAAAATGAAGTGCTGAAAACTGCAATCCATCAAATGGCCACCAGAGGCAGTCTCCACAACCATAGTTTCCCATCTTAAAACGCCACATTTTAGCCCAAATACCCATTTTGCACACAAACTAGAATAATTTCCTGCTACATGCAAACTGTACAGGGGATGACTCTCTTTATTGCATCACTGTGCTCTCTCATTTTGAGTAAGAATTGCTGCTAATCCAAGTCACTGAACTAGGTTTGCCAACCAAGTTCATCCTAATGGACAGTGATTACTTTCCAATGTATTTCTACCAGCTCTGCACGGGTCTGTGAGGGGGCGTGATGACTGTACTGTTACTTATCATTTAATAAACAAACTGTGACTCAAGTAAATGAAGCCTCAGTTAACAAAATGTAGGGCAGAACAAATCCTGGCCTTGTTTATACCTTAGTAATAAGCTGATAACTCGGCACTCCCTCCTCTTATCTATATATGGTCACTTCTGACTGAGGGGGAAAACCCCAGGATGAGTTGGCCTTTATGCGCGACTCCAACTCGACGCTGATCTTTAATGCAGGGGTTACAGTCTGAGCATGTTTGGTCCCAACCTGCAGAGGTGGAAGGGACTGAGTGTATAAACGCAGAGGCTTAGAAAGTGTTGTGAACATGGTTGTTTTTGGTGTGGTGGACACAACTTTAAACCATGTGATCCAAAAATTCTTCTTCGGAAGCAGCATGATTTAAGTGGCAGCTCTTTCATTAATAACAGAAAAACAGGGAAGAACTCGGGTCTGTGCACTATGAGATAGCCTAGTAAGGCAAAAAAAAAACCCCCACAATAATAAGAGTGTGTGTGCGTGTATGTGTGCACGCCTCCACTGCGAGCAGTGTGTGGTGCATGCTGCCAATGAAAGCCTTGCAGGGTGGAGCACACATCAGCTGCAGCTGAACAGCTGGCCACTGCAGGCTAACATTGAGTGTGGACTGAGAAAAGGTCAGGAAGCCTCCCCCATGTTTGCCAACTGTGGCCTGGCAATGCCGCCCACTCTCATTCAGCTGCCAGCCAAACCGGGGAGTGAGACTGGTACTAAACACAAAGGAGGTGACGATGGGAGAAAAAAGATCGAGCGCGCAGTGAGATTGGAAAGATCACCATCATGGGTGGGTTGGCGCCTGCCTACGTAAGCCACGGATCAATGTGAAACTAAAGGAATTACATTCAAACTGATCCGTTATTCATCTCCTGCTTGTTCCATGAAAAAGACGGTAGGTGTAGCTCAGCTGCTGAGAAAGAAAAGGAGGAGGAGTGTTTTCTTCAAGTTAACTCTTAATCAGCTTTATCAGAAATATTTCAGCGTAATTAATTTAAAATAAGTGTGGGGGAAGAGTTGCTGGCTCAGACCGAATTTCAGCTTCAAGTGAATAAACACAAGCGCAGGCCTGAGCTGCTAGACGCAGGAAATGCTGTGATATGCGAGGAGCCGAGATGCAGCGTACTTTCCCGTGTTCGGTTCCCGGTGGCTGCAGGTCATGTTGGGGTCTCCATTTCAGTTGGAATGAGGTCACCCAACAAGACGAAAAGCAAACCCATTCCACGCGTTTGTCCTCTTCTCCGCTTCATAAACATCGTTGGGAAGAAAGGGGAACACTGCTGCACCTTTGTCATGGCTGTGCTGCATTAGCAAAAAGGCGCGCAGGCGCTGCGGCTTGGCTACAAAGGGCAGCTGCGAAGGTGCAGCCTCTGTGTGCCGCACAAAGGCCGAGTGCTCACAGGCTGAGGAGGTCTTAGGTTTCACTGGGCCCATCTTGAACCATTTTTCTGTGTTTTCAGTACGTGTTAACACCATCTTTCTGTTCCAGTCTGTTTCCTATATAGACTCCTATTGGTCACGTGCACTTTGGCTCCTTTGCTGAAGTACAAATAAGGAGCTATAACAGCACTATGTCACTACTTTGGTTAGCATTTAGCTAATAAGTGTCCAAATCCTGAGAACCGCACTACATGTGCAGCAGGTGTGCTTTTTTCCTTTGACCCTGTGGCTGGGTTTTCTGCCAAGAAGAAGAAAAACATGGGAGTGGTGACGCTCACAAAACTTTTGAGGACAAGACGAGACTTGACCTCAGTTCTACCATACTTTTTGTGTACAGCTATGCCACAGAGGTGTGGTCTGCTGCCGTGGACGCGCGTTATCACAGGGCTAAAACACACAGATTCCTTCAAATCTTTCCACCGAGAGGGAAGAACTATTGTCTGGACTGATTCACTGTTACACCGCTGTTTTTAACTACCGATAAAGCTGAACTGAATCACTTTCACTGGTCCATAATAAAAGACCATCTGGGAGTCAGTTTATAATGGTTTTCTTCTTGGCCCTGAGCTCTTCACTGAATAACTCTTAAAAAATATATATATATAGTTAAAGATTGAAAGGTGTCATTCATTGATGTGGTCACGCAGCAGCCCTTTGGATTTCATAAGGATGAACTGATTAAACACCAACACAGTTCAAATATGGCAAATCATGTAGATGCAGCAATGACCTAGACGACTGTTATTATTCCCATACCACCACTCGGATAAAACACCTACAGTTCAGCTAGTCTGGCACGCTTCAAGCCCCAGTATGAATGGTTACGGGCTGTGAGGAAATCATAATTGACACAAAAAACACCAATGCGGTGACCAAAAACAAGTCACAACACGCCGGTCAGACCAAGACTTATTGTGGGAAACACTGAAACCTGAGCTGCTAAAATGTTTAGTGAAATTAACCAGCAGCAGCTATGTATGTATGAAATATGACACAAATGTAAGAAATGTGATTATTTGCTGTCCAACTAGTCCGTCCAGCAGCAGGGTGTTTCTTCTGGTTCAGGAAAAGCCTTTGGGCGGTAACACTGCAAATAAGCTGAACCTGTCCGTGCTCCAAATCTAAGTCTGTTACTTCTGATCATCTCAGACACAAAACGTCAAAACTAACATTTTAACCCCAAATTCACAAAAATAGTTACAGAAATTATTTTGTTACAGCGCTAGACTCCTTTGGCTCTGGACAGCACATGATTGGGATTTTTTTCCTGCATAGAATAACTGTAACATTTCCCCAGAGTATCGTGCTACATCTTTAATTGTTTATATATCAGAGCTGTAGATAAGCACGACAGGCAGATAAGTGACACATCCTGGACATCTGTCTGGACAGGATTTCCCTAGCCATTTACCACTGGGGCAAATTGGTTTGACCAAAGTCCACAATGTCTTCTGCAGTCACACACTGGCATATTTACAGTGTTCGTCAGTCGTTTACATACAATTCATCATAGGCGCGAATAGCGTTGAATTTCATCTGATCCACGCAGGCTCAAATATACAAGTTCAGGAAGAGCCTGGGAACCACCAAGGCTCACCCGGGCCACGAACTGGAAACTGTCCACAGTGAAGCAAGTTTCACATCACCGTGGACTGAGAGGGTGCCAACCAAGAAAGAAGCCTCGGCTCCAAACTCAACACCTTCAAGCTCAACTGAAATTTTCAGCTCAGATGTCTTCTGGAAAAATGCATAAATATGGAGGATTCAGTATCAGTGCCTTTGGAGTGGTAAATAACAAGCAGCAACACGGGACCTGTAGACAATTATGACAGCTTGAATACATCTGCATGTTGTGTCTGCTAGAGCTCAGTTTCTAGTGACAACACAGGGAAATGTCACGATGAAGTCACCACTTGGCACTCAAGCGCCTCTCCTTAAAGGCTTGGGCTCACTGGCATTGTTGCAAGGCCAACTTGATGCAGCACATCAGCTGAGAACTAGCAAAGGGGGGGCAACAACTGATTGTCCTAAAGGAAACAACATGTTTCAGCAGAGGCACAAAAGTACCTCGTCATCCTCATGCAGACTCCCCCAAAAAACATGAACAATGGCCAAATCCAGCCACTTCCAGCCTGCACAACTCCATTTTTAGCACAGAATAGGTTGGCCAGATGGTGGCTGGTGGGGTAGATGAACTTAGCAGCCACAGCCAAAAGATTTAACACTTGTTTAACTGCCACCCTGTCTGTCTTTGACACAGTCACTCACTGACGGGCCAAACTGCTAGTCTGTCTGTAGAGGGGTTTTTTGTATTTTTAGAAACATAGACAAAAAGATTCCTGCAGATATGACACACAAGCGCTTTCCTTCTAATACGTCTCCTCATTGCCTTTTGTTTTAATCTACATTTCTGCCTGTGAGGTCAATGATTTGCTCCTGCACTGCCACCCTTCTCTCAGGGCTGTAAAAGACAGCGCAGTCCAGGCAGCCAGGCATGCTCCGGCAGCTAGCTGGGCCTCTGCCCTACATAACAAAAAAAGGTGAGTCGTTCACATTCCTGCTTCATGCACAAACCAAACCCCAATGTCACACACACACACCTTCTCTTGGTGTGTGTGGTCTTCCTGCTCTTCTCCTTTTCTCTAACCTTGGGGAGTCTTAAAGTTACAAAACAGCCAGAAAAAGGCACAAAACCCCTCCTCCTCTCCTCTGTAGAAACAAATCAAACCATGGGCGTGTGCAAGTGATTTCTGTCTGATGGGACAACTCTACCCTTCACGTGCATACAAACCCAAGCAAACTGACATGCAAAGTAGCCGTGATGACAGAAAAGCCATCTACTTCGCATAAGTGCATTCCCACTGGAATACACGGCGGCCTGCAGGGGAGAAAACATCTTTATTGGACCTGTCCCAGAAGCATTTCAAATCTGAACAGGCCTGCTCACCAGCCGATACATCCTCTTTTATCATTGTCAGCTTGGTATTTTACAGCATCTCTGTTTTTGGTAATAAACTGGCACCTTCTGTTTTAATGTCTAACCCTCCAACATGCTTTTGTTTTTTCCAAAACATATAAAACATTTAACTACAGGAGAGTAAAGTGGCCTTGCTTGCCCCCCTTCTCTCTTTAGTTTTTAGGGAGAGCCAGTGTGTTAAGAGGAGGCCAAAGTGAGCCCTGCTGCTTCTATAAAAGGAATGTGATGGGAGAAAGGGAGGGCCACTGCGCCAACAGTATTATTAGCTTGATCATCTTACCAAAGAAAGAAAGGAAAAAGGGAGTAAATAAGAAGAATACATACCCCATTCCAAAAACTCCAGGACGTTTTTCTCCCTTCTGAGGGGGGAGTTGTTGCACTCGTCATAGAGGCACACCAGGATATCCAGCAGCGTCTCCACACTCAGGCACTGGCCATTAGACTGAGCCGGCCCGTCCAGGATCAGCTTCTCCAGCTTCTTCAAACGCACCTCTCCCGACATGTTCTATTCCTTACTGTTGGGTTTTTGAAGCAATGGTGATGGATGGGGTTGGACGAGCAAACACCTCCTCGGCCTGGAAGTCAGCGCAGAGGGGGGGCCTTGAAAAGTTCTCGCCACTGCACGTCTCGAAAAATAATCAAACTTTTGCGCGTTGAGGCCAAGCCGGTGCTAAATAAGCGTTAAAATCCGCCTAATCATGACCTCCCTCTCGAGAGCCAGTATCCTGAAGCTGGGTGAGACGTGCAGCACTTCCCCATTTTTTTAATACCTATCCCCCCAACCCCTCAAAGGGTGCATAAGAAAAGTAGTAAGCCTGTAACAGACCCTGGCTGCCCCGGGCCGGCTGATTTTGTTGGAATAGCAGCGTTAGCAGGCAGTTTTCTGCTCTCCTCTGGCGTTAAGAGAATTTTTAAAAAAAAAAAATAACCTAGTCGAAGCCGTTCAAAACATCTCCCTGAGTTGAGACAAATATTTGGGATTCTCCATTCTTGCAGCAATCCAAAAAAATGCAAACCAGATCTGCAATGCTACAAAGCCCCAGCGCCCCTCCTCTGCTCCAGGAATGGAAGGGCGACAGAAGCTTAGCAGCCTGCTAGGTTAGCTACTCAGCTAACCAGGGAGCTAACGTTAACGCTACTTTTCTCCGTTCCTTAATGCCATAACTTCCCCCTTTTCCCGGGAGTTGACATGTAACACGCAGCGTTAACACGGCTCAACCAAATGCCGTCTGTCTCTGACAATGTATATATATATATATTTTTTTTTTATCTAACTGCAAAATATCCCCTTGTTTTCACAACTCACTGCTGGAAGATATGTTCTTTAAATCCCATTCTTCGTCAACGTCTCTTTAGTTTCTTCACAGTTCAAACGCGATGGTTAGCCAAGAGTTCCAACCAGCAGCCCTTAAGTTAGCCGTCAAAGGAGAAAAAATGCGGCTCCTTTTTTCCTCTTATGAAGGTTACAGAAAAGCTCGTTTCACGTCAGGGGGAAAGCTGTATTCTCTAGCCTCGCTTATTCCAAATACGGGACACAGCCTAAATTCCCCCCCGTCCTTCCCTTTGCACTGCCAGTCTCCCCGCCGGTCGGTCGCTGCTTTGCCGTCTTTCCCCAGTCAGCTACCAGCGGCTCGATGCCAGAGGCTTTAAACTGAAAAGATGACCCACTATACACTGCTCTGGTGCGCTGCAGCACCGCGCTGCATTGTGGGAAAAGTGGCTCTGCTGGAAATTATGAATGGCTTACAAATAGCTCTCGACCTCGACTGTACGCGTCAGAAACGTAATTATGAGTTATTGATACATACGTACCTTCTTTTTTAACCACTGAAGATCCTTCTAGAAGTAAGTCTCTCCAGTATGCGACCAATCATCCGGACTAATGTTTCTGGGCTGTTATTTGGGGAGTTATTTTGAAATTTTATTAAATTACTTTAAGTAAAAAGTAAAAAAAAATATCAATGATTACGTTTTTTGTTAGGTTTTTGTTGTTTTTTTTCTTTGGAAGTTATACTTCTACCACCATGTTTGCTGTTGTGGATATCTCGCGGATATTTCAGTCTCGTCTTACCAGTTTGATTTCTCATACGGTGTCTCTGAACACGTTTCGACGCTGTCCCAAAAAAAAAAAGGTTATCAGTCTGTGATGTTAGGTAACGCGTTTACAGTTTCCAACTTCCACGCATGCTCGTTTCCCGTGTCTCGAGACGTCCTCTATAGCTCGCGGCCTATCTACCACTATTCTAACGTCTCTGGTTGCTGCTGCAGGCAAAATCCCAGATCATCATCATGGCGCCCGTCACAGCATCTGCTGTGCGAATGGGAGAGGCGGGGGGGTGTTGATGGGAGGGGGTGTTGTCAATATTGTGAATGGGAACTGCGGGCTGTGTGCTGGTGGCGTCTTTTTCTTCGCGCAGGAGTAACAATGACTGCTGTCCCTTTAACCGACCGCAAACACAGCAATTAAACGAGATACAGTCCAGCCTGCGTCAATGCAACTGTGCCGAGTCCAGCTAGCTGTGACAGTGAGCCACCTCACACAGCCACATGCATCAAATATGACAGTCAGATTCCCCATAAACCATTATGCAATCTACCAAATGTGTCTTGCTTTTGCATTCACAGTCACACCTTAAATGTCGTGACACAAAAAGGGTCTGTGTGGCATGCTCTCGCTCCCTATTTGCATATAAACAGTGCATGGGGTTTCATGTAGTTCAGAGTCTGAACTGATCATTCCTTGTTTGGAAATGATCCCTTTGTAGTGCTTATCACTGCTCAAAGTGCACCCAGTAATCAATAACGGCCTAAGCGTCTGAATCTTTGGGGGAAGGGAGACGGAGAGAGAAGGAGAAGGTGTTTGAGGCCACACACCCCAACAAAGGGGAACATAAAACTTCCATACTTAAGAAAATAAATAATTCAGGGCCCCCTGACTGTAGAAGAAAGACACAAGATGTGATGAAGTAAGCGCACAACAACATACCATATAAGACGCAGTCACCTGATTAAAGGGAAATCAACTCTGATGTCATATTCTTGTACACAACACTTAAAAGTGCCCTCTTTTCACTTGTACTATTTTTTCAAACTATTTTCATTGTTTGAAAGCACAATGTGAATAAAGATTCTGATTCTGAACAGTAGCAGTGCAGTTTTAGTATACGTCTGAGTGCTTTTGTTATTAGATATAACACAATTCCTTGCAAAAACGCACAAGTGTTGTTGCTATATTTCCAACACACTTGATGTGTTTGATTCTGTTTGTCAGCCTGCACTGAGACTGCTGTGCCTTTGATTGAGTTTTCATTGTTGATTGTTTGGAGATGTTTATCACCCTTGTTGGATTGAACAGTTAACCAAGCCCATCAGAGAGCCAATCATCAGTCTGTTACTCTGCACAGCTTTGCACTCTTGGCCCTGTTTGGCTGTGAAAGGGAGTAGAACACACCACTGCATGAGACATTAAGCTTTCTGGCAATTTCCCACATGTAATAACCTTCACTTCCAGAAGGAGTGATGGTTGCTGAAACGGGTCTCGTGTGCCCGTGTGGATATTACATTACAATGTGGATCATGTGTGACTGAAGATTTTGTTCTGCTTTCATTTACAAGATCTGTGATCAGTACATTTCATGTTGAACACGTCCGTTTGCCATTTTATCGATGCATGTTCAATCTTCACAAGTAAGCACATTTTATCAGTAAAGTTCAAAAATACACAGCACCAAATGCTTCAGAACAGAGAGCAGCTCGACCATAAAAATGAAATGATGTGTGGTGAGAAAGCAGAAATAATGTGGCGTCTACTGAGATAATCCTGTCACAGGTCACTCTGAGATCTTCGCACAATCTTTTTGCCAAACCCAGTGAAACCAAGCGCCTTCAGTCTCTGTGCATTCACTGCATATACTGATGTGTATTTGTATTACAACAATTTAACGTGGAAAGATTGTTACTATTTCTCTTTCTAAAATTGTCACTCCCTGCACTGGTAGTTTAAAATGTGAACTCTCTGATGAACAGGATCTAATCAGTCTGATACGACACTCATTCCTCATTAATATCGTAAAAACGTGTTCGGTAGGTGAATTATGTTCATGTGTTCATGTAAAACGTCTATAGTTATTTTTAAATGCTTAAATTAAACGTATGCTTCTGTTCTTCAGCAGACTTGATTACATCAGAGTTTGTGTGACATGGGTCTTGAAAGTTCGTAGAAATGTGAAATCCTTCCTGGTCGACTACGGACTCTTTCAAATATGTCCTCGCATCAATCAGGTGTCATTTTGTCGTGAAAGAATTAATATCATGTAAAACAGTTGCTCACTACGTACAGTGCTTTACACATCTATTAGAACACCACCCGATGTAAGGTTTATGCAACACTTACTTGAAATCAGTGGTGCCATACATAGGGCCGGGGGCCAGAATCTGCCCGCCAAAGCCTCCAATCCGACTGGAGGGACGACTTTGGATGACTTTGATGGCGAGGATCGATTTTTTGACTTTAAACTGTGTTTTTATAACTTTTATTTGACTTTTTCTGCTGACAAAGATTCCTGCATGGCCATTCATGCTACACCAAAGTATTTAAGTAATGGATAAACAAATAAATGACAGACAACTTCCTGTTTTTCGCTGTGTACTATGGACACTTTGGGGGGGGAAAGAACATTTTCTGTGAATGAACAAAAACTATGTTATATAAATATGGGACAGTCTGTGCACTGAGCAGATCGTTTTCAGTGATTTTACACATCTTTCATGTAGAAAAACTGACGTGTGCTGTTGAAATTCTTTATGTTCTATGAACATATCTCTGGGATTAAATGTAGTTAAACGTCTTTAGAATCACAGAAAGGTTAGTTTGACTCCTCCAGCCCACTTCAGATCACTGTGGGTTATCTGTGGCCCTTGATGTAAAACGAGGGGTGGGCAATCTCAGTCCACGAGGGCCGGTGTCCCTGCAGGTTTTAGATCTCACCTTGGGTGACACCGGCCCTCGTGGACTGAGATTGCCCACCCCTGAGTTAGCATCTCTGCTCTAAAGTGTCAGAATGACCAAAGTCATTTCTGATATTTCTGTAATGGTTAATCGACCAGTGTGCGCAAGCTGTTAAATCAAAATGCTGTTTTTAATGCCAAAATACAATTATTGCTGTTATCCATGAATTTTCACATTTACTCTTAATAAAATAAAATAAATAAGGTCATTTTAAACAAGCGCTTGACAGATTTCTGAGATATTTTTCTTGTTTTTTGACAAGCAGTTTAATAAATTTGTTAAGCACTGCAAGTATCCTGTTAAAAGTCATGCACAATGAACAATTCAATTCAACTGTCATGTTCACCTCAGATCTCAGAAGTGGTCTAATTAGAATAGGACAAAACAATAAGTATAAGGGTAATAAAGAGATCTAACTGTACATTTATTCATATATTTATTTCCCCGATGATGCTATCAATCCAAGTGTCGATGTTGCCTTCCTGCTATCTATTTAACGTCATCATGATTATCGGATCTTTTGAACGTAGCACAGTGCAAATGGGGGTTTCGGGGTGGAAGTTTCCTTTAAAGCCTCTAGGCGCTTGCGCATGGCGCCCTCTGGTGTACAAACCGTTTCAGCACAGCTACTGAAAGCCACGAGCCTTTTTGTAAGTTGCACAACAGCGCTGTTGAATTTCTTGCGTGAGATTTTCCCTCATCGGGTTGTAGATTTTTAAATATTTCCTAGCCGAGGTTGGAGCCACGTACATTCATTGCTTCAGTCCATCACAACTCCAGCCTGTCGATGAATTAAAAGCCAATGAAAATATGTATTGATAGTCCTAATTAAACGTGTCTGATCCCATTTGTCTGCAGCGGGGTCAACGCGCATGTCTGCGCTGACTGATCCGTCATTAGCTGTGCGAAATGCAATTAAACCGTCCTGCGGTTAGTCGACATTGCGGAGGGCAATAACAGTATTGCCCCTGCACGAGTCTAGCGCTTCGTCTTTGTCACGGACTGATCGATGATTATTGGCAGCCAGCTCCACGGATTTAGATCCAGACGAGTCTGCGGGAGCTGAAAGAGAAGAGCTGGTGTGGACCATTAATGTGCAAACTAGTGCGGTTCATTTCTCCAAATATTTGACGTGGAGATAAGGCGGCAAGTAGCAGGCCGGGAAGTGATTGACAATGCTCGAGCGCATCATAATGGGGGCTTTTGCCGTGACCACCAACACAAGTTCAATATTGACTTTTTGGAGCATGCAGCAGCTCCGCCTTGTTCCCAGGGAGACGCGTAATAATGAGATGCTACAACATAATGCGCAAACCAAACTGCGCCTCTGCCCTCTTCCTGTATACGCATTCAAAGCAGAAACAGGGAGGTCTGATGCTGCGCAAATGGAATTGACCTATAAATTGGACTGCTTTTGAATGCAAATGGGTGGATACTAATTAACACCTGCGTTGTGGATTGAAGGAGCTCGTTCGGCCTTTGATTGAAAAGAAATGGCACCTATGAGTGTATGAGATGCAGCTTTGAACTAGGCAGCTCGTCTCTGAGCGGCATGGGAAGGAAGGAGGACTGAGAAATATCACACAAAGGCCATCTTAATTTCCCAAATTAGGGGTTGTAATGTGAGGCAGAGAGGACAGCAGAGGGCTGAGTATTTTAGGCTGTGGAGAGCAGGCACTTAGACTGGCATCTGGCTGGACTGGACAAGATTTGCTTGGAATTTACATGTCTGCTGACCACAGACAGTCTACAGGTTTGGACCTCACCTGTGGCTCTTTGTTATGGAGGATGCACTGATTATTATCATTAGCATACACTTTTGAGCAGCTTTATCCTTCCTTCGGTGTTTGAAGGAAAACAGAAGTAACAGTATACAACTGAGGCCATCAGTGTGCATGTACAACACCACTTTATTTTATTTTCAAGATCCCTGTAACAGGCTGTGATGAGTCATAACCCTACACTAAGAAAAAGATCCTAATAAACATGAATTACATTTTTTGATTAAAAAGCAACTGAAATAAAAAAAATACGAAGTCAAAGGTTTGTTTATTAAAATAATGAATTGTCGAGGAAACCATGCTTGGCATAAACTGAATGTATATTTGACCAGATTCCATTACATTTCTCATTTTTTCCAATGGCATGGAACATGTACAGGTACATGTAATCAAATTACTTTAAGTCAGCATTTTGGGCATACTTTTTATTTTTAATTTAATCCCAGCTGTAATCTTTGAAGAAAACAAGAAAGCATTTCATATTTTGGGAAACAAACAATTTCAAATAGTTTTTAAAGTGTGCCAGAGAAGCCAAATAAAAGATGTTACCCCTCTGTGGCTCAGATGGAGTCTAAGCTGCGTTCGGGTTAGTCGGGGTTACTTGTAATCCTCACTGAGACCTCAAAGAGTTAACAACATGTAGTTAGGGGTAATGGCTGAACATGGGCTCTTTAGACTGTTGATTAAAGCCTAATTAATGAGCGCTGTCTCATCGTTTAAATGAATAAAATGAACAAAGTGTCTGGTGACTAATGTTGTTTCCACTAATTGGGTTGTAAGAATGCCACAGACATCAAATGTCCCAACCAAAAATACAATATATATATACATAATAAATATTATGAAACCAAAGACTGACGTTGTTAGAATGAACTAAAATTAAGCGTGTTTCTTTTTTATTAAATAAACTGATTTTTTAGAGTTTAGAATAAAGCAAAAGAAAAACTAAATGAAGTGATATGGTGAACTTATAAAGCTAACTTTAATAAAATATCTGCTTATTGGGATTTTGGACATGTGCATGACCGTGCACATGTTTGTATTGTATCATTATACCACAGTGCCATTCTGAAGTTAGGAACTCTCACAGTGTGACAAATACCACACATACATATATAATAATGAAAAAAGTGCACAAAAAGAACATTTTTGAAGGATAAAACCAAATCAGAAGCAAACCGAACTGGCAACCTGAACTTCATCAAAATCAGAAACATAAACACAGGCGCACACTAACCCTGCCAAAGGCTTTAAAGCTGATTTACAACCAGCTGCAATGCAGAATCCCGACGCAGACGCACATTTTTAGTACAACTGAAATAAACAGGATGGATCACATCTATTTGTTACCCGCTTATTATACCTCTGCACACTTACACGTACTTTACCTTTGCACACATGGAACCACGCCGAGCCCGTTTCCAGCGTGTATGTTCGAGTAAATGCATTTCAAAGATTACAACACATGTGCACGGTGTCATGTGCTACTGGGGCTCTGCCACTAATTAATAATTTGTCTTTACTGGGCAGATGCAACCTCTCGAGCTGCTGCAAGCGGGTCTGGCAGTCATCTGTCATTTGCTCTTCCTGTGTGCTCCTTCAGTCTGTCTGACATCTCTAAGCAAACACAGCCAATACACAACCAGAGCCTGGAGCTTCTGGGCAGCCAGTGAGAGCAACCCTCTTCTAATGTTTGTGTGACAAAAAAGGCAAGGCAAATCCTCGCAATGGAATCAGATAATCACCAACTTGTGAAGAGCCTGCCCCAATCCACATCCACCCCCTGCCTCCCCCCACACACAGTCCCTTTCTCATACCAGCCCCTGGATTAACTGTCTGTTTGGCTAATAATTTTAATCTGCTGGAGTGGACCAAGAATGGGTTACAGGGGTCCAAATAAACATCTAATCCCGTAGCGTCCCCTCCTCCCTCGAGGCCCTGCACTCCTTCTCCATGGACCCCCCACCCACCCACTCCCTTGCTTGTTATAGACTCAAGGTGAACATGCTGCTTGGTTTTAGACTCAGTCTTTCACCCTTTTGCTGGATAAAATAGGTTCTGCAGCCATCCAGACAGAAGTTAAGCCCATCGTGTGACAAACTGCTGCCAGACTGGGCCCAGGCTGACATTGTCCAGTGGAATGTACACATCAGAGTGCAGTGTGTGTGTGTGTGTGTGTGTGTGTGTGCAGACAAGGGTGCTAAGGAGGAGAGGGCACTTCAGGTTCACAGGGTCAAGTAATGTCTGTCTGAGGAACATATGTAGCTGCATAGGACACACCGTGGGAGGACAGTATTCCAATTTAAGAGAAATTAGTGTCCAGATAAAGACAGCAACGGTCATTTATTCAACTTAACCAAAAAAGCTCTTCAGCACTTCAAATATGACAAGTTTGCTACAAATAAAACCCTTCTTCTCCACAGTGTTCTTCTTTTTAAGGGAAACATCACAGATTTCAAGTTTGGCTTTCAAAATCAAGTAAAAGCAAAATATAAGCACATAAAACACATAAAACAAAGATCACGTGATTGTCTTGTCACTTAAATACACAGCAAGAAACGGAATTTAAAAAAGATTCTCCTTCTGGTCACATCAAACATAACTGCGGTGAAATTACACCTCCGCAATACGGATGGCCCTCAAGTCTTAATTGTTGCTGTTTGAAGTATGGCCACTTAGATATCCTGTTTAGGATGGGGCTGTATTGTCGCACCTTTGTTCTGATAAGGGTCCCTGCCCCCATCGACAAAGTGCGAAAGACGGGGAGGACCCGTAACAATATAAGGGACCAGAGGAGTGTCAGAGGGACACACTCTGTATCTCCTGCGCTACTGTGCTGCCGTCTGTCACACTGAAGTTTCCTTCTCTCTCTCTTTCGTCATGGATTTCCTTCGGGCTTGTGTCCTTTTCGCCGCTCTCTTCGGTCTCGTTAAGGCTTTTACGCATCAGGATATGAAGGACGCACTGCTACAGAAGCTTGGGTTGGATGAAGTTCCTAGAATCCATAAAAGGGATGTGGAAAATCTGGTGATTCCGGCGCATATAAGAAATAAGTACATGACCATGCTGAAGATGCACCACAGCAGGAGGCGCAGATCTTTGCCCAGTCTTGCGGGCATCCTGAAAGGAATCCCCGGCAATGCAGGTAGGCACTTTTTAAATGTTTAACAAATGGAGCATGCAGATTCAAAAAAAGAAAAGAAAAAGATTTTGCTGTAGAGTATTTTACATGCATAATAGCTGTAACACCCAGTGCTCTTTTACGCACCAGTGTATATTCATGAAAAAGTCATTTTAATCTTCGCAAGAGGCGAAATTGACTAAAAAGCTGGAAACGGTTTGTGTTTTAGATATTTCCGGGGAGTACGTCTACTCTGACACCACTCGGCAACGCGTGATGTTCGACATGGAGGCGAGGATCCCGGATAATAGTGAGGTGACCATGGCCGAGCTGAAGCTCTACCAGCGGGCTTCCCACCACAAACGATTCACGGTGGAGAGGAAGAGCCACCGGCTCGTCAACAACGCCAGGGTCAGCATCTACTGGGTGGAGGCGCTGCCCAACGGATCCAACCGGACGTCGCTGGTAGATTCGCGGTAAGGGATCCGTTAAATGAGCCCCCCCCTCAATCAACTTGCTATCTTAATTAAAAGACAGCGGTATTCTCCTCCGCTAGTTATCAGTTGGAGCTCACTTTAATGAATTGCCCCCATCGCGTTTACAGGTTGATCCCCATTCACGAGACAGGCTGGAAGAGCTTTGATGTCACCCAGGCGGTGCACTATTGGTCCAAGACACAGCAGAAGACACCTATGCACCTGGAGGTGTGGATCGAGGGCGAGAGACCTGGCAGTTATGCGGCAGAGATGGCCAAGAGTGTCCGCTTTACCACCCAGGAGCAGACGGACAACACCTTGGGAAAGCCCGAGCTCGTCCTCTACACACTCAACCTCGAAGAGTACGGGTAAGGGCGCGAAATACAGGATATTGTGTCAGTGTGACAATTAACCCTGTGCTGTTTTTACCTGTCAGCATTTGCATTCGTTAATAGAACTGTTGTGTGGTGGCAAAGGGGCGTAGGTTTACAGATTCTCGTGCTTCAGAGAAATCTAGCAGCAAATTACAGACTGGCACTGAAGAACACCATATGCTCTCTATCATGAATGATCCATAGTGATATAACTGAAAACACAAATCAATCTATAAATTGACCACTACATAGCAAGCAGGGGTGTAGCTAAGAAATTTGGGGCCTTTGACAGCTTTTTGAGCACCTGATCCCACCCCAGCAACACAAATCAATTAAATCACATTACTGCTAATGCTAGCAGCTGTCAGCTAACTTTCCTTGTTTTTTCGTCCTCAGCTCTCGCGGTGACTGCGACAACCAAAACAAAGACACCTGCTGCAGAGAGGAGTACTTCATCAACTTCCGCGCACTGACATGGACACAGTACTGGATCATTGAGCCGGCTGGGTACCAGGCTTTCAGGTGCACCGGTGGCTGCAAGCAGCCCAAGCGCAACTTCGGGTACGGCGAGCGGCGGTGCACGGTGTCCGAGAGTGCGCCTTTACCCATCATGTACCTGGTGAAGAAAGGGGACTACACCGAGATAGAGGTGGCTGAATTTCCCAATATGATCGTAGAAAGGTGCGCGTGCACTGTGGACAACATCTCGATAGTATGAAGTCACGGGAAAGGCTCGTAAGAATCCAGACTGGGGGCGGGGATGTATTATGAGTACACGTGTGGTGTTGTTTTCAATGAAGTGTTGATATATTTAATGCACACCTAATACTTTATATTTAAAAGGACATTTACCCGGAGTTTCACACACACCGGGCAGTACTCCTGCCTAAACTCCACCTACAAGCACTTTGATATATTTTGTACATTTTGATATTGTTTTTCTCTTTTTTTATACTTGAATTTGTGTGAGCTGCGTTGAGTCATTCAAATTCTGTTTGATGTGTTATATTTTCCACCTGTAAATAATATGAATGAGTTTATGTTTAGAAAATTAAAATATTTTGTCTCACTTAAAGCTCCTGGTCGCTCCTCCTCCTCCCTGCTGTCGGGCACGTCTCTCTAGCTCCATTCACATTCATGATCACATTCAAATGTAGTTACATACAGCTGCCTGTGTCTTTGGCCTTGTTGTTTGCACTTATAGGAAGTTGTAATGCGGAGCAAATAATTTGCCTAATGACTTATAACACCTGTTACACTGAGGCCACACTGTCATGTAGGTCAAACGAGCTTTATTTGCAGTGGGAAGGAGCTACGTGGGTGCTTACAGAGAAACATGAAGTCTATTCACATTAAGCTAGAGCGGGCTCTTTGTGCGTTTACATCAGGCTTAGACTGGGCCAAACATTACTAATCAGAGCCAATAGCTAATGCACTGTTTGCTGTCTGACTGGGAGGTCTTGTCATTCGCTAATATGTTGCTGATGTGGGTAAACATGCTGCAAAGACAAGCAGCTGGCTGTCTGAGTGAATATCTATCACGCACCTCAGCAGGAAAAGAAAAGGAAGCACGGGTGGTACAGGGAAGAGACCAGAGTGTCAGAAAGACCACACATACTTCACATGTGCGTATAAACATGTTTAATGCCCCAGTAAGTTTTCATGTTTAATAGTACTTATGCAGTATCGGCCTTACCTCTGAGAAGGTTCTGTTATTCATTCAGTCTTTTTCTTGGCTGGATTACTCAGTCAGCAGTTATCGGGACATTTGGTGGTGCTTTATGATGTGCTCCTTCACCAATGGTGCCATTCTGCTGGAATTAAATGTCACTTTAAATGATGACATAACCACATTTACTTAAAAGTCCTTCCCAGTAGATACGGCGGTTGAATACGAGGATAACAATTCAACCTCTGACAGAAAAAAAAAAAAGATTCTGCAAGTAATTTTATATAGTGAGGAACTTTACAGGAAAGGAGACACGAATCACACTGCGAGTCATTTTAAGTCATTGTAAGCAGTGGTGGCTTAACCTTGCCTTTCACATTTACATACACGTGGATGGTGCATGTTTTCCTTTTATGTCATTAGCGCTGTGCGAAAAGTCCAAATCGGCCACACAACAATATATTAAAGTGAAAGAAGAAAAAGTGGAAGAAATTGTCTTGTTCTTAAGAAAATATCAGACATGAAGTCAGACCCATGATGGATGCAGGGTCTCACATTCTCGTGAGTCTGGGGGAGATTTTTTTCTTGCTGGAGGTTTGCAGTTTCTGACTGCTCGTGTTTTGCAGGTCGGGACAGATATTATGTCTTGCTTGCCATTTATTACAGATGTTGCCTACTTGTAATCACTAAGAAGCCGGGAAGACTTTGTCAGCACAAAGGTACATCCTACACTAAAACAGGAGCTTTTGGCCAGCACGGGTAAACTTTATGATTGGTGTAACCGGGGGTGGGGAACTCCAGGCCTCGAGGGCCGGTGTCCCGCAGGTTTTAGACGTGTCAGCTGATTTAATGGCTAAATGAGCTCCTCAACATGTGTTGAAGTTCTCCAGAGGCCTGATAATGACCTAATCATTTGATTCAATTCAAAGTATACTTAAACAAATATAAGACTGAAAAATGAATGAAATTATAAAAACGTGTGACAGCATGTCTGTTTCGTCTGCTTAGCCTGAGCTAAATGGTAACATTTGAAGCATTTTCTCTCCTCTGTAAAGCAACAAACCCACACGTGCTCTCATCCTACTGTGCAACTGAGCCTCAGGACGAGCTGCAACGCTGGAGCAAATCAGACAAAGCTTTTGTGGAGGAGTACAACACAACACACAACACTCCTTGATGTCTGCACTGCAAGGTACAAGTACCACGTGATGTCACGGAGGTGGTATCTGTACCTGTTCTGGCAAAGCATGTTGTTAATGCATATGCTGATCTTACATGATTTTCATTTCTCTTGTTTTTGCATACTTTTTTTAAAACAATATTTTCATTTTTTCCCATTTATATGAATCTGATGTTCAGATTTCTGCACTAAGTTGTTGAAAGTACCTCCAATATGAAGCAGGATTTTTTTTTACATTTTCAGCATGCATATTTGTTCAGTGCAAAAAACAAACAAACAGTTTTGTTGTTAAACAAAACCAGCAAAAGTTATGATCATCATATATGTTATGGAAATGCAAATAAAAAGTAAATTCTGTGTTAATAAGCAAAAAACTGTCTAGAAAATTCATTTCCAAATAAGGAATACATTTACTGTGTATGCCCAATGTGACATACACTACGGGTCCAGCGTTTTAGAACAGCCCAATTTTTCCAGTAATTTATTGCAGTTCAAGTCATTCAGTCCAGTGAACAGCCTGAAATGGTACAAAGGTAAGTGGTGAAACAGCACAGGTTTAAAACAAAGGTTACCCCCAAACTGAAACATAATGTCCATTTCAGAATGATACAAAAAGACCTTTTTCAGGGAACACAACATGGGTTAACTGTTTAAAGCTGCAGTAATGGAGGTTGATCAGGCCTTGAAAGCTGCTGCTACTAATTCCTACAGCTGCTCCAACCTTCCTGGATCACTTCCAGCCCCCTCTGTCTGCAGTGTCGGAGCACACTGTGGTACCAGACCCTCGACAGCATCAGCTGAACAGTATTGTACTGCAGAAAGTAGAGTGTTGCCACAGAAATGGTGAGAAAAAGGGAATTAACCAGAGAAGAGAGACAGACCATCACAGAAATGTAGGAAAGTCACAGTGTGAGTGAGTACAGTTTCCTTCAGCATCAAAGTCACTCAGAAACAAACTGTGACAGGAAGATGTCTGCAGAGCCAAAGACACACCTGAGTCAGAGTTTCTGAGAGCTAGCAGCCTGTGTGATAGGCGGCTCACTGCACAACAGCTTCAGGCACAGAGTAATAGTGGTCGTAGTAAGCAAGTCTCAGTTTCAGCTGTGAGGAGAGGACGAGCTGCAGCAAGAAAGCCAAGATGGCTTTCACTATTACTGCATACCTGTCAACTGTTATTTATGGTAGATAAGATTCATAACACATTTCTTGCAACAATATTAGCTAGATAGCCAACACTGGTTTTGTTTCAGGCACTTTTTGGTAAATGTGTTAAAAGTTGTCTTTGCTGCAGAATAAGTAGTTTTTGCAGTCATTGCATGTGTTCACAAAGTGAATGTTGTTAGCTTGACGGTCGTTTCCAGTTTTTCACTTTGAGAATACTGCTTTGCTAAAGCTCTCATTACAAACACCTACAAGCTGAACAAAACTGTTTTTAAGCTCAACATGGTCTGCACAAAACTGCCACAAAACTGCCAGTCAAGGATGTCATTTCTAGCAGGACAGTGGGTGCAAACATAAATCCAAAGGTAACCACTAAATTACACATATATATGTATATATATATATATATATATATATATGTGTATATATATATATATATATATATATATATATATATATATATATATATATATATATATATATATTTATTCTTAGGGTCAGTCCAGGCAGTGCACAGGTTGGTCAGTCTGGTCTTGCAGTCTCGGCTGACTGTTCTGTCTACCAGCAGCTGGTGTTTTGCGCCTCTGGTATTCTTGCCCATCCCTTTCTGTGCCCCGCTCATGTATTGACCCATGTGCCTGTTCATCTTAGCCGCTATGATGTCTGACAGGAGCTTCCACGTGGTGCTGAAGCAGGTTATTGGTCAGTAGTTGGAGGGGACCGGTCCCTTCTGGGGGTCCTTGAGGATCAGGACTGTCCAGCCTTCGGTTAGCCATTCTGGGTGTCTCTCATCGACTAGCAGCTGGTTCATTTGTGCTGCCAGATGCTCGTGGAGTGCAGTCAGCTTCTTCAGCCAGTTGGCGTGAACCATGTCGGGCCCTGGTGCTGTCCAACTCTTCATACTGGAGACCCTTTCTTGGATATCTGCCACTGTGATGGTTACTGGACCCTGTTCAGGGAGGTCGCTATGGTCTGCCCTCAGATCCACTAGCCACTGAGCATTGCCGTTATGGGTTGCGTCCTTCTCCCATATGCTCTTCCAGTATTGCTCCGTCTCCAGCCTTGGTGGTGCTGTTCTCTTATTGTTCCCTTGCCACTGAGAGTACACCTTGGCTGGTTCTGTGGAGAACAGCTGGTTTATTCTCCTGCCTTTGGTCTCTCTGGTGTACCTCCTCAAGCGGCTGGCCAAGGCTGTGAGTCTTTGCTTGGCAGTTTCCAAGGCCTTCATCAGGAACTCAATGGGGATGTGGCGTACAACACTAGAGGCAACCTTCAAGCCCATAGCACAAGTCACCATCAAGTGCGGGATCTACCAAGGAGATGCTCTGTCCCCACTGCTGTTCTGCATAGGCCTGAACCCCCTCAGTGAGATCAGTGACCAGACTGGCTACAGATACCGACTAAGGAATGGAGCAGTTGTCAGCCACCTCCTGTACATGGATGACATCAAGCTGTATGCCAAGAGTGAACGAGACATCGATTCACTGATCCACACCACCAGGATATACAGCAATGACATCGGAATGTCGTTCGGGCTGGAGAAGTGTAGTCACAACTACCAAGTACCTGCAGAGGGTCAGGCAAGTCCTGAGGAGTCAGCTGAACGGGAAGAACAAGATCCGGGCCATCAACACCTACGCCCTGCCCGTGATCAGGTACCCTGCTGGGGTAATAGGCTGGCTGAAGGAGGAGATAGAAGCCACTGACATCAAGACAAGGAAGCTCCTGACCATGCACGGAGGGTTTCACCCTGAGGCTGTACGCTAAGCGGAAGGAAGGAGGCCGGGGACTGGTGAGTGTCAGCACCACGGTCCAGGATGAGACAACGAACATTCACGAATACATTACGAAGATGGCCCCAACCGACCGCGTGCTCAGTGAATACCTGACAGACAAAATGGTGGTGGCTAACCAACCGGACATAGTGGTGGTAGACAAGCAGAAGAAGATGGCCGTAGAGATCGATGTAGCGGTTCCCAGTGACAGCAACATCAGAAAGAAGGAACACGAGAAGCTGGAGAAATACCAAGGGCTCAGAGAAGAGCTGGAGAAGATGTGGAGGGTGAAGTAAGTCAGGTTTATTTATTAAGTGCTTTTCGTAGACAGGCAGTCACAAAGCGCTGTACACAAAGGTCAAAATAAAGAAAACATTAAGTAATAAAATAGACAATATAAAGTGTTGATTAACAGAAGGCCTGTTTAAACAATAAAGTTTGTAACTGCTTTTTTAAAGGATTCCACAGAGTCAACCAAACGTAGTTATGGTGGTAAACTGTTCCACAGCCTTGGTGCCACAGACTGAAAGGCTCCGCCCCCTTTCCTCTTCAGTCATGTACGGGGAACAACCAACCAACTCTGAGCCTGTGAGCGAAGACAACGAGCAGCAGTGAATTTTTTAAAACAAATTCTAAAATCTATTGGGAGCCAATGTAAAGAATATAAAACGTGAGTAATGTGAGCTCGCTTGCTAGAACGTGTTAGTAGCCTGGCCGCTGTGGTTTGTATAGCTTGGAGGCGAGAAAGAGATGATTTGTCCAAGCTGGTAAACAAGGCATTACAATAATCTGAGGTAACGGTGGTCCCAGTGGCTCCAGCAGATCCCGGGAACAACATCGGAGATCTCTGTCCAGAAGAGCGCAGTCCTAGGAACAGCTGAGATACTGCAGGACCCTGAAGCTCCCAGGCCTCTGATAGAGGACCCGAGCTTGAAGGATAGACCGCCCACAGGGCGAGCGGGGATTTTTTTTCTTTTATCTCTAAAGAAAAGCATGGAAAGATTTTACAGGAACTGTAACAAAACACACGATCACTGCATCCCAGCTTCTTTAACTTTAATAGAGACAAAAAAAAAAATACAATCCCAATTTTTCAAACACAAATATTAAAAACTGTCAGATAGAAAAGACAACAAATCTGAAAAAGCCTCAGAGCTTTTGCACTGTTGGTTTAATAAAAGACCTGATATACAACCTGCAACACAAAGCGATAAAAATATAGTGTCTGTTGTATTATAGATTATACCGTAAACCCAAAGCTTGCATTCTGCTAGATTTTATGTATCCAGTATAATAAAAAAAGGTCACAAACTCTCCAGACATTTAAATAGTTCATCACACAGCAGTACGCGGCAAACTAATACTTTCTTTATCACAACACATTTATTAATTCATGAACATTCGTGCATGGCTGAATTAGTGATGCATTTAGTATTTACATGTTTATTAAATAAGACGGGCAAACGAAAACAAAATCTAAAGAAAGAAACTGTTGGATTGATCAGATCTAGTGTAACTTTAAAAAAGTCAATCTAGTGTCAAACATGAGCTGGGTGCCAGGTTTACGTGGAGCTGCCGTTATTGCTGGGCCACACAGTCACCAACACAAACACCAGAGCATTAAAAAAAAAAACAAACCCAAAACGACGCCGTCAGTGTTTGAAAGGTCGGTACGGGCGGTTGGTTATCAAACTGTGTAGCCCTTTCTAGGTTTGCTGGTGAAAATGAGCAATCCGGCCTCCTTTTAAAAACCACTTTCTGTGCTAAACTGGCATCATCAAAATTGAAAGAGCGAGGTTTACACGAATCACCAGTACAAGGAAGAAAAGGGAAGTCGTTACCGTGGAGACGTTTATAACTGGTCAGTGCTCGGCGTTTCTCAGAAGTCTACTGCACTAAAAGGAACCGTTAATCAAGACAATCTAGGAAACAAACAATCTCCTGAGAATGAAGCGACGTCAGTGCTCTAATTTTGATTTTTTTTTTAAAAAAAAGACCTTAAAAAGCATAATGTATGACCAAAATGGCTTACTTCTATCCTTAAAAATGGCTTGGCCAAAACACGTTTTCAAATTAAAAGTACTGAATAGCTGAAGGACCGGAAACAACATATCAAAGACAAGACACTTGAGGTTATTTATTAACTAATGAGGTGTTTAGCAGGGCTGATAGCAAACCAGGCCACGGCCCGTTCAAAGGTCATTTACACACCTTTGAACCAAATCAAAAATCACAAGCCGAGAAGAATGTAAAAAACCCAACGATGTGTTTATTGTAGCTCTATGGAGTTTATGTTACAGGATTGATAGTGGGAACAAAAAGAAAAGCTGTAATTTCACTGCTTCAGTCTGGCTGTTTGACAGTGGACTCTAAAGACATGTACAGTCTAACCAGCTATCAGCGCTTCCTGTAAAGAAGCCAAAGTTCCATTCAAATCATCACCGTTCCTTAAACCTTTATGCAAACTACGCATTAAAAAAAAATATTTACAATTTGTAATACAAAAAGAAAAACAAAACAAAACCACAGCACAGATAAAATGCACAACCCTGAAAAAAGAAAATCTCTTCAAAGCCTGCTGGGCTGACTAATCGTTTCTGGTTCCTGAAATTACAAACATCGTTTTTAAAAGCATTTAAAAAGGTGGAGGAGGGTAAAATATACAACAACAACAAAAGATGGCTGAATGAGGATGAACCCACACTGTGTACATCTGTGTGACGATATATAAAGCTTCAGTTACAGTCATGCTGCCTGGTCTCCTGATGGAATGTCGTCGCTCCGTTTAGCTTTAGTCTCGTTATCAGTCGTGAGTTTTACGATCATTAGTAAAAGTGGGTTCTAAAGGAAAGTAAGCAAACGTTGGAGTGGATGATGTTCCGTGGCTAGCGGTGGATCCCAGTGTCGCCCACCAGTCCGTTAGAACAAATGTCTCAGTAATATCCAGGCTGGTACTGCTGGCTCCAAGGCTTCTGGTTCCAGAACTGCACAGAACAGAACTTCACATTAACACCATCATTTCACTTTGATCATTCCCATAATTTATGTGTAACAGCTACAAAACGGCAGATTGACAAACACTGACCCCTTGCTGCCAGCTGTGGTTGAAGGCCTGGGCTTTATCCATGCCGTTCCTGTTGCCTCCATAGTTGCTGTTCTTGTTGCCAAAGTTGCCGCGCCCCCCCCCTCTCTGCTGAAACTGTGCAGGAAAAACAAAGAAAAAAAAAAGTTGATTATGCATCAACGGATGTCAGAGGAGCAATAATTTGATTAGGAGTCATTTTGAAACCAACCTGATGGGGGTGACCCCTGTTTCCACCACGACCCATGCTAGCTCCGCCTCCTCTGCTCATGTTCCCTCTGTTCACTGGACCGCCTCTGCTCATGGGTCCTCCTCTGTGTCCCATGTTGCCCCTCATCGGGCCGCCCCTGGGGGATCCACCCAGGCTAGGAATGGGGCCGCCACCACGGTTAAAGTTTCCACGATTGGGGAATCCTCCTCTGAAGGCTGGGGGCGGCAGAAAGCCGCGAGGAGGACGGTTGAAACCCCCGCGAGGCCCGGGAGCTGCAGACAGACCAGGGTAAAGGTAAGCTTGAGCATCAACTGTGCTGTTAAGGAGCATTCATTTTCCACCCATCAATCCCACCTCCTCTGAAGTTGCCTCTGTTCTGGAAGCCTCCACGGCTGCCACCTCTCTGCCCAGGTCCGCCACCACGGGCAAACTGGTTTTTGCCTCCACGTCCAGCACCGCGCTGTCCACCGCGCTGTTTAGGCGTCGTGCTCCCCTGGTTGGGCTTTTTCTCGGCAGGCAGAGCCGTCTTGCTTTCCTCTTTGTACTGCTCCAGGAGCTTGGCAGCATCATCTTTCTGCAGCTCGGCATAGATGACCTCATTGAAGCTCTCGCCCTCCTCGGGTAGAGAGAAGAAGCCTGTAATGGAACGGAAACGATCAGGGATTCAATAAGAGAAACAGCACCCAGGAATAGCTTCTGTCCAAGTGTGTGATGGACTGTAACAGGGTAAAGACAACGTTAATGCTTTTACCTTTCATTTTGAGTAAAGCATGCTCAGGCACTTCCTTGCCATCAGTCTCAACTTTCTTCTGGACTCTCTGCTTGTAGTCTTCATCAGACGGGCAGACGACGACAGCCTTGCGTTGGAAGCCTGCGAACAAACACATCTTCCTCTTCTGGCCCGGAGCAGACAGGTTGGTCTGCAAAGACAAAGAAGAGGCTTATTTGATCAATCTATCATCAAATACATGGTTGTGACCACACTCAGCAAGAGCCACTTACATGGTCCAGGATGTAGTTCCTCTTCTTGCGAGCAGCAATCTCAATGAATTTTCCCAAGAAGAGCGGTGCACGCTGGGAAATGGCGGTCAACTTCGTGATGTCCTTGGACTGACGCTTCATGCTGCCAATCTGCATGAAAGAAGAAAAGAGCATTTTTCTACCAACAGGGAGAAGCAGCAACTATTTCTGGGACGCTGTAACGTTGGTCTGAGTACTGACCATCATCTTTTCCACAATCGTGTCACTGCCCAGGATGTAGTACTTCCCAGGGTTCTCTTGGATATGCTTATTCACCCACGTGGTCTTCCCTGAGCCCGGCAGACCAACCATGACTATGATCTGGACAACGAGAGAAAATTGAGATCACTATATGGAGAACTTCAATACCGCAGCGTTGCACTTTTGCATTCATGAATGAGAAATGCTCCAAAACTCTTATACTCACCTCACAGTCAGCCTTGGTCTGCGGCCCTTTGAGTGCACGGACTCGATCACTGACAGCAATCTGCTGCAGGAAGCTGTAGCCCTGCGGCTGGGGGAAATATGGCGTCTCCAGCTGGCCAAAGTTGAACTCCACAGCGCAGTTGCGGCAGATGACGTGGGGGAAAAGGGCCTGGCCGTTCAGGGAGTCCTTGCCGACTTGGAAAGCGACAGCTGGCTCACCTCCGTTCTTGGAGTAGGACAGCACCACCTCCTCACCTTCAAAGTCCTGCATGAATAGAGCAACACTCCAGCTTTTGTGTGTAACAAAAACACATTTATTTGCCTCAGCAGAAAGGGAAAAAGACAAACGTGTCAAACTAATACTCTCATGATTCTGTTTAACTCTCTTTGCCTCTTCCATACGTTACTATTCTTCCAGTTTATCTGCACACAAAGGGGGAAATTAAAAACAAACAACACCAGCAGCAGCAATCAATCTCATATCTTACAATAAGACAGCAGATGACATCATTCTCCTCGTAGGTCTCTCCAAACTCCTCGGTCACACAGTTGGTGGTTTTCTTGGCTTTTCCGGAGTAGGCATAGGAATGCTCTTCCTCACCTAAACACATGACATAACACTTCTGGATTAAGACACAGAGTGGAGCTGGTGTGTGAATCATTTGTGCTGGCACTAGGCCACGCAGCGCTGCTGTGACGCAGCCAGAGCTGAAGCCATTTTGTACAAACATGTCATGAAGCCAACTGGCCACCAGAGGGACCCCTAGAGACACGCCTCGTTTGGCCGACCTTCATGCAAATGGATACACCCAGTACAGTTAGGTTTGTTTGTGTTTTAATACAAGGTTCACCATCTGATGGGCTGAACTGATGTAAATGTTTAACCCAGCGGTATTCAGCCTGTATGAGTCACAGCAAATAGCTGCTGGCACAGTCTTTTAAATATACAGAGGCCAAAACATTAAAGCACATCAGTACATCCAGTGATCCTGGGAATGCATTGTGCCATGAGTAAAATGGAAAGTTACAGCTGGCTCCACCAACACTGAGTCAGTGTGGTGTTTACAGAGTTGTGGCAAGCATTGCACTGACCCAGCAGCAGCGTGCCCGTTTCCAGGGACCATCCGACTTGGACGTCATGAATCTCCATGTTCTTGCTGGAAATATGCTTCACTGGAATCTTCTCAGTGATCTGCACACACAGAAAAGCATTACCACTCGTTTCCACTGACCTCACTGAGACTAGTGTGCCTTCAGCACATACAGCCATTCAGAGATTTGTGCAAGATGTGAGCATCATTACCGTACCTTCATCTCAAAGCAGGCTTTGCCTTTGTTCACACCGTATGTAGCCTTTCCCCCGGACCACAGGTAAGCAAAGCTCTCCATCGTGAGAGATGAGGCGCTGTAGCGGTCCCGTGACACCTTAAAGTGCAGGTCAGAGTTGTCTAAACGGGCAGAAAAAGTACAAATTGAGACATGACTCTTGGACAAGACTGTACACATTTGTACATCCCGAGGATGGAGGGACTGGTCAGCTAGATCACCTCTGCTGCCTTCATTAGTAGGTAGCAGAAAAACTAGTCAGGTAAAGTGAATACTCATTTTACTAACCACACTGCTGTTGGTTAACTCAACATCTGGGGAGGAAAAACCCAAAACGTTTTGATGACTACACCAGCACTGATGTACAGGTCGTGTTTCAGGAGAATACTGCGAATACTACAACCACCACGGAGAAGACAACTGGCCCATTAGACGGGTTCCTATTAACCAGGCACTTTTATAAGACTTTAGGAAATGAACACTGGCATATGGGCCGTGCCAGCGTTACCTGGCAACGCCACAACTCAGAGCAACGCGTAAGAAAGCTGAGACGGCTTGTGCCTACCATGTTATGCACGATTCAGTTATGTTGAAAATGTGACATTGAAGTTAATCATCAAATATAATGCAATACTTTGAAAACACACGTCTACATTTGTCCATTAGAACATGCTTTTCTGAATTCTGAAGCCGTTTTCCAGGAATGTTTCTAAGGAGTCATTTACAGAAGGAAGCTGACAAGTCTAAAAAAAGAAAACATCCTGTACAAAAGTAGCAAACATACAGCTATCCAGGCAGACTTTTGTGTCATCATTATCTTCGTCTTCTTCCTCCAACGGGGGAACAGGTGACTTGGACGAGGCACTGAAAACAGATACCAAGAGTCAGTATAAGAAGGTTTGCGTCACTTTAACTGCATGGAAAATATAGATGCCTTGGGTACCACTTGGTGAAGAATATTTTAGGTAGACAGAAGAGAAGAAACAGAGGGGAAGCCAAATAACTGAGCAAGCCTCCAGACTTTCTGGATGTTGGCTGTATTGTAGGCCTCAGCAGACACTTACCTTGCAGAATCCAGCGAAATCTAAAATGTGAAAGATACACAGAGAGAAGCACGTCCACCTGTTCTAGTATGCAAGGCTATGTGAGAGTCACAGTGATAAACTACAAGCAGACCTCTCCACTGTCAGATAAGTGCGTGTTTGTGCCTCCAGAACTGATATGGGGCAAGTTATATTTAACCTCCCGTGTGGACTTCTAGATGAAAAGGTCACCACTAACTTTTGACTGTGTCGCTAAGCAGAATACATTGTAAGCATGTTTTAAGAGAAATCAGTGTAGTCAAAACTACAGCAACTTACCAACTCTGTAGTTCAGGAATCTCTAAATATTAAGGATGATGCTTTAGCATCACTTCACCTGACATCATCCAACTATGGTGCAACTCCTAATCATTTAGGAGAAGGAAACCACTGCAGGGCTCATCACTCCTTTCTTATCTACACCTCGATGTGTCACAACTGTCCCCAAAGAGCCCAGAATGCCGTACAAACAGCTGCCGTGGGGAGATTTACGGTGCTGGTGGACAACACAGTGCCTGAGGTGGAACTTGTTGTCGTCTACATAGAGCTAAGCTCTGAAGGTTTAACTGGGGGTGAAAAGGCAAACACTGGACATTTGGAAAAAAATGGACCCTTGCACTAAAGTAGTTGGCTGTTCAGGGAAAAGTGATGGAGCAGCAATACTTCGGTGTGCTAATAGTTCTGCCGCCCTGGCCTAAACATTCATGACGAGGGTTCTCCCAAAATAATAATTTTTAAAAAGTTATTCCATTATATGCCTGTTGATCCTTAGTGCATCGACATCGCAATGAAAACAAAACACTGACCAAGATACACACACACACCCCATGCATGATGTCACCTAGCAGGGGTAGAAAGAGAACCTTTCAAATGCACACACACCCACACCATGAAAACACAGACACACACACAGGACATGATACATGAGACAGAAATAGCATTTCGACATCATACAACCAGTGAAATAAAAAACAAAACGAAAAAAGAAAAAAGAATAGACCATTGCGAGGCGTAACGATGGACGGTCAATAGCGAGCTTCTCCGTGGACGTTCCAAACAGACGTTGGAGGCTTTCTTTCTTTTTTCTTTTTGCTACCCTGCGGCAGTGGACCCCTTCTTCCACAAATCCGAGCTAGTTTCTCCCCACCCACCCACCCATCCACTGAAAATTGCACATCTGCTACGTTCCTCTGGGTTCCCCTTTGAGCAGCCTTGTTTCACCTTGGGGACACAACAGGCTTTCCAAAACAGTACTTGGCATAAGGAACAGGTGTGAGAATTCATAGAGACTTGATAGATGCACTTCTGCTACAGAATGCAGTCGATTAAAGAAACAGTGTGAGTGGGCACTGTAAAAAGGTAAATGGTAAGGTTCTTTAAGTAGTCAGGGATGACCCTCAAAGCATGTGTGTGAAAATAATGTTACAAGTAGTATAATACTTGAAAAAAATGAGGGTTTTCCTCTTGCTAGTTATGTGCATTGGCACTTAAAGCCAATACAATTCAACAAAGCTATAGATGGCGCTTCAGGGATGCTGAAGGCCATTTTCGCTCTGTCCCATCCTTACCAGCTGTATTTGTTCTCTTCAATAAATTCAAAGTAGCCCCTTCCATGTTCCTCCCGGCGTCTCTTAACACCCTTCTTATTCTTCTGATCAGCATTCGTGTCTTTGTCCGCATCCCCTTTGAAAATAGAACAAAGATATAGAATGAGGTGCTCCTTTTTCTGGGAGAGAGAGGTCGGACTGGCAGTGGGGTTCTGGCCCACAAAGCCCGTTCATTAGTTACATTGTGTGTCGACCATTATCATTTGTATTAAGGTTACTTGGAGGCAACACCTCATCGTTACACTTAAAACAAGACAATCATACTGTGGAAACTGTAACAGCTTTGAAAGACCAGGTAGTAATTACAATATAAGCTGGCCCGTATAAACATTGTGAATGGGGCTGGATAAACAAGTCTCTAATAAGTGTTACTATCCTGCAGTAAAGGGCTTAAAAGATACTGCTTTTGATACAAATCTATTTCATTAAAAGGAGGGCAAATCTACTGCTGCCAGGGACAAATGCATCATGCAGGGAAACGGGAAAGCCTACTTAGACCTTGATTTACACCCCCCTCCCCGAGACATTGCACTGAATTGCCTAGATTCATAATTTCTATGACCATCCAACACTATCTATAAAAACCACGAAAAAAAAAAAAAACTACCCACGTCCTACCTAAACAAGCAGTGCGGCGCCCTTCTTTTTCTCAGCACATCTTGGGATTAGCTAATTCAGATGTTCCCGGCAACCTTTAAAGGCAAACGCCCACGACCCTAAAACACGATGTCAGTACAATTAAGGCGGAAAGGGTGGCAAGACAGCCCACTGCAGTGGCCATTTCTAACATTGTGTTTTCACGTCAATCCATTCTAAAATGGGATGTGAAAGCAAATGTTCTCCAACGCCCCCAGCTGGAACAACGGGAACCTCTGAATTAGCTAACCGGTTGAACAGCTAGTTGGCGCTGCACAACAGACACAAAGAAACTGACGCTAGCTGGCAAGCTAACACGCTAACCAAACCGAAACTTAAATCCAGACTAAGCTAAATTCGGTAGCAGATTTCTTAATAGAGCCGCTTTAGTAATTTTAGTCGACGTCTCTCAATGTGACGCTAAAGGTCTCTTTAGTAGGCTGGACTGTGGCTACTTAAGGTCACGACACGACTGCTAACCAAGCTGCAGACCGGTGCTAACGCTGGCTAGCTTAGTAGTGAGGTCACGCTCTCTCTCTCTCTCTCAACATGGACGCTCTGCTGTGCGGCAGCGCATTCAAATTTAATCATTTCCTCACCGCTAGCGCTTTCTCAAAAAAACCCGACACATCCAACCAGCCGCATTTACATAAGCGATTCTGTCGACTCACCCTCGGCAGCCTGCTCTCCCGGCTCACCGTCTTCCGTATCTATTTTCTCCATGTCGTCCACGTCTCCCTTGAGCATGGGGTCCATCTCATCGTCCTCGTCTCCTTCCTCTTCTCCCTCGCCCATTTCTTCGTCCACGGCAACGCCATTGCCGTCGCCCCCACTCTCCGGCTCTTCCTCCTCGTTGGCCTCCATGCTTTCTTCAATGGGGCCTTCTCCCTCCCCCTCTCCTTCTTCCTCCTCTGCCATACCCTCTTGGTCGGCGGCCTGCTCGAAACCGTCATCCGCCTCAGCTGCCTGCTCCTGCGGAGAAGCGAGGGCCTCCTCGTCCAGCGCGGCCTGCAGGCGGTCCATCAGCTCGGCCTTCAGCCCCTTGTCCGAAAGATTACGCTTTTTCAGCTCGTCTTTGAGCTCGTTAACTTTAAGCTTTTTGACGTTAATTGTGCTCATGGTGAATGTTTGACGGCGAACGCGCTAAAATAAGACGGGAAATAAATAAATGGACGCCCTTTGTTAACGGATGTAGCTCAAAACTGCGCCAAACGGCACCCGCTGTACAACCAATCCTTTGCCGGCACAGAGCTGCGCGAGCCTGCTGTGTGGGGGAGGAGTCGTCTCCTACCGTAACTGCCCAGAGAGAGGCGCAGCTTGGTTATGTAGCCTGTGGCCATCTGTCACTGCAGCTAAACGTTCCTTTCAGAAACCATTGTTGTGTCAGAACACCGGGACAGATAGTACACGAAAAGATGGTTCCAGTAAAGAGCGCGAACGTTATTAGTTAGTTTATCCTTATTTAACAAAACGCATTTTACAGAGGGCTGTTTAACTGGGTAGTGAGTTTAAGACAGGTCAGGACAGTAGAATAAAGGCACACGTTGCGTAATGTGCAACGCTAATAATCAATATCGGTAAGCTAGAAACAATGCAGTACAAAGATATCTCTCTTCTCGCCCCTTTTTCAATTTTCTAAAATCCAAGAAGAGGCACAAATGTGATATCGTTTAACTACGCCGACACGTCTTTCTGAATACGCGTTATCGCTCTTCCGTGTAACGAAAACAGCTGTTTAAAAATTCCTTTTTGTTATATCTGTCAATTGTAGAGTTTTCAGAGTTGATGTTGAAAATGTTCATGCACTTCTAAACAACACATAACTCCGTGGACTCTTCTGGAAAGCACTTTGGTGATTTGCCAACTCTTTGTTATACTCATTTAAAGCAGCGCACACCGATTTCACATAAAGAGCTTCAGTGGCCGCAAAGCTCAGCCTTGGTTACATCATCGGAGTTACCTTAGGTTTGAGATTTATGTTTTTGCGATAGAAAGTCACATCTAAACTTCCAAACTTTTAAAATCTCTTTGTTTTCAGTCTAAAGACGTAAGATGACGTACCTCTTTGTTTTGATACCTGGCATTGTCAAACTGTGAAGGGCATTACAGTTAATGTCATTAATAAATGGTAAACTGATATTTTTCAAAATGAAAGAAAACTAAATCGTGGCTACGAATCAAATAATAATTCGTTTAGAAGATTGTATCTGGATTAACCTAATGAGTCAGAGGGGGAAGTTAACATAAGACACGGAGAATAACCGCTGTCAAAATAAAACAGGAAACAACTAAGCAAGGAATCACAAACAGATAAGATAAGATAAAACTTTATTAATCCCTCGGGTGGGTTCCTCTGGGAAATTCGGTAAGATAAGAAGATCCAGATAAGAAGACTGAACAATACACAGCAGGACACAGGGAAGGCTCGATTAACTTAGCGATTTGGATCTAAACAGTACTGAACACCAACAGAGACCAGATAACAAAACGTAACAAGACTAAACACGCCTTCAATACCAGAACTAAGAGCTCCAAATACCCAAATGCTGAATGCTTACAATACGTCCCACACAATGCCATATCTATCACAACACACATTTATATGTAAAATTAATGAAAAATAACAAAATTACTGTAACTGTATTTTGTAGTTTTCAGAATTGTGCATATAGTTCATCTGGAAAAGTCATGACTGTACGCCTGAAAAACTTTAGTTTTTGCACATACAGCTTTTTAGATCCTGGTGATCACTGAAATTAAAGTTCCAGAGGGAATTAGCTTTTCAAGTCCTTGGGTTTCTAACCCGATTGGTTACATTTAAAAAGGTAGTTTGTGTTGACATTTGAGCAGTTGAGATGGAGACGCTCATTATTAATACAGGGTGGGCCATTTATATGGATACACCGTAATAACATGGGAATGGTTGGTGATATTAAAGTCCTGTTTGTGGCACATTAGTATATGTGAGGGGGCAAACTCCTCAAGATGGGTGGTGACCATGGTGGCCATTTAGAAGTCGGCCATCTTGGATACAACTTTTGTTTTTTCAATAGGAAGAGGGCCATGTGACACATCAAACTTATTGGTAATGTCACAAGAAAAACAATGGTGTGCTTGGTTTCAACATAACTTTATTCTTCCATGAGTTATTTACAAGTTTCTCTTTGTTCACAGCCATTGACATGTCGAAGAGGTTAACACGTGAGGAGCGGATCGAAATCATGTTGATATCTGGTGAACGCAGTAACCGGGTCATTGCAGCAGATTTCACTGCAAGACACCCTACGAGACCACCCATCTCCCATGCTACAGTTAGCAAACTGCTTGCTAAGTTTCGTGAAACTGGTTCAGTGTTGGATTTGCCAAAATGTGGACGCAAGAAAACTGTCACTAATGAAGAAACATCAGTGGCTGTCCTAGCTTCATTCAGCAAGAGCCCACAGCGTAGCACTCGCCGCATGTCACTGGAGAGTGGCATTAGTCGAACATCCCTTCGGCGGATATTAGCTACTCACAAATGGCACCCTTACAAACTCCAGCTACTGCAGCATCTCAGCGAGGATGACCCAGATCGGCGCACAGAATTTGCAGAATGGGCAAAACAAAAATTGGAACAGGACCCTCAGTTCACGCAGAAGATTTTGTTCAGTGATGAGGCAAACTTTTATGTGAATGGTGAAGTTAACAAACAAAACCACCGCTATTGGTCTGACACTAACCCACATTGGATGGATCCCTCCAAGACTGTTGGAACAACAAAAGTGATGGTTTGGTGTGGTATATGGGGTACAACGATAGTGGGTCCATTCTTCATCAATGGAAACCTCAAGGCCACTGGATATTTGAAATTGCTACATGATGATGTGTTTCCCTCTTTATGCACTGAAGCTGGCACGTTCCCTGAGTTTTTCCAGCAAGATGGTGCACACATTGTAAGAATAATGTGGATAGATATTTCCGCATGCCCACACGTCTATTCAGGCATGTTGTCAGACTGTTCCGTTGTAAGAAGGTGCAGTGACATTTGCGGGACAGCGACAGTATGTAGGACATGAATCACGTCAAGAAATTCAAACACTCAGCCGCCTGCTCCTGTTTTAAAGGTTTCTCCGAGCAGTTGCTCCGTGCTGCCTCCCTGAGGAGCTTATAATAAATAGCCAAGTGACTTCATGAAGTGTTCTCCCGTGCGCTCTCACTCCTTCTCCACTGTGCCACTGCCATCACTCCACCTCTTAGAGACTGTGCCCAGCATTTCAGCTTGTTGTAGTTTGTTTTTTTAGGCGTTCACGTGAGTGGATATTTTTGCACCAGGTCCCCGAGGATTGGCAACAATAAACAGAAAATGCCCCCCGCCTTTGTTCGGATATCTTTTTAAATATTTACAAGTTGTCATGTCATCTCTGACTGGAAGAGGAAGAGAGGGGTTTCCAGCCTCGATCAGAGGAGGTCTCTGGGTAAGTCAGATTTGTTCGTTTTGGGCAAAATTTGTTAGCATTTGTGGGGGTTTAGAGTTTCTTGAGAGTACTGTTGCACTAGAAAAAACAAAACATTTGGGTGTGGTTACAGTAGTCCAAGTCGATTGATATTTAATTTCCCCCTGCCAAAGCCCACATACATCCTTATTTATCATGATTTATTTCTCAGAGCACAGAAGTGCAGCATCACTTTGAGACCGCCGGCTTTTCCGCAGGAAAGGACCGCCAGCCCAAGGAGCGCCCCTCTCCTGTGGGTGCCGGAGGGTCCAGGGGCGACCCATATCGGAATATGTGCCAGAGAGCAGACGATGTCCCGTCTTACAAGTCCCTCCCTGGATCTGTAGGAGACCGCATCCGGACAACCATGTCCTTTAGGACTATATGTAGAGGAGGCTCCATGTCGGCGAATCCCGGCTTTGGGAGGTCCGATCGGAAAGTTGCTCGTTGCGAGAAGTGCTCAGCGACCCTTGTTGCTCTGAAGAAACAAGCCCTTAGCCTGGCTGTTCACCATCACTTCTCCTGCAAGGTCAGTGACAATGATGCTGTGATGGAAAGGGGATCAAGTGGCATGTACAGTGCAGCCGTGTGCTTTCGAAGCAGTCTATATAATTACAGTAATAATATCGTGTTTGGACTCAACAGACAACACGTAACTGAAATGAAATATGAAGCTGAATGCATATGGATGCTTATCAGCAGGTGGTACTGGTCTATATTTGTTACATTAATTAAAAGAAATGCACATTCATATTTTTTGTGATGCAATTTAGTGACAAAAGTATTCACAAACTTGCTTTTTCCTCTCAAATAACCTCTTTGGATATGAATATTGTGAATTGAAAGAATAAATATGCATGAAAAATGTTAAAAGCAGACATGAATGCTTCAGCGTGGGCCGATAAACTAGTAGGTAGTTTATCGGTAGTTCCTTTTGAGGCATATAGTGGTGATGCTTAACAAGTGTTCTAAGGCTCATGTGGGACCTTCAGTGCTGCCTTTTAGAAGCGTGCACGTTTGCACATTCATCACCACCAAAATCCATCATTCGGACTCGAACGCCAAAGTAAACCAGTGACATTCCTGCGCCAGTGGTTTTAAATGGCCATGAATATTTCATGGCGACATCCCTGTGTCATCTCCACAGTTCTCTCCATTGAGGGAAGGCTATTTATTTTTGTCCTCTTAAGTGGGATGGGGCGTGTCATGTTTTTAGAGACCACAGGGAGAGCAGGAGGAAGATGGGAGGCACCGTGCGGCCACAGACGTGGGCAGTAGAAATCTGATAAGCCAGATCTAGCTGCTCGCAGGTTTATTGATCCAAGCGTGATTTCTCAGTAGCATCATGGGTGTATAACGTCATCTGTTAAGATGGAGTTGCTGCTGTCTCTGCAGCACCTTATACTCTATCTGTCATCAGTCTAACCTGAAATTCAGTTTGGCTTATTTTTGCCTCTTTGATACATCAGGATTATTATCCCTATATATTATTTACGGGGGAAGTTTATTTAGCACCAGCTGTTTCAGCACGTTTAGGCTTTGAGTGAAATTTTGCAACATTTATGAGCTCCTGTTGAACTCCTGTGAGGGAACATCGGTCATTGTAGTGTGTAGGAGGGAAGGAGTTTGGAAAACAGCGGATAGTGCGTGCTGGATGCTGCTGTGTGTGTGACACAGGACGTCTTTCTCGGAATGAAAAACAAGATGATGGTTTTTGATTCCTTCTTGTTAGCTGTGACAGCCGGGACCAGACCTGAACCTCAGGTGTCAAAATCTCTGTTTTAAAGTAACACGATTTTACTTGTTCTAACCTCCTGTTGTCAGATTTTTCCAAATTAAATTGGATTTTTTACATCCAATCCAGATAGCAGCTGTCTATTACAGTAACACAGTGATGACATGACATTCAGCAAAATGCTAATATTGGCTGAAAAAAGACACACAAACGCTGACGTCTCACTTTTCCTGTTTTGTTTCAGACAAAAAAAGCCATTCTTCCAGGATGACATGCTAGTCTCCGAGAATTTCCAGTGAACTGAGATTTATGACATGTTCCATCCACTTGTGAGATGCAGTAAACACAGTTTTTTTCACTGGGCTGTTAAGGATCATAAAGACAGTGTTAATCAATACCTCCATGTAGAAAGTGGCTTCCCATGACTCTGTTCTCATATACTCAGTGATCATTCATACAGCCAGATATCAAACAGACCAGATTAGACTGTTACTGTGTCCTAACGTGAAGATTGCGCTCGACTTATCTTATTTTGTCAGTCAATTACAGGCGAGTGTTGTGCAATAATAAAAAGGTACTATAAACAGCAAAGGTATTTTCCTGTCTGTAACTCCTGTTGCTATGTTCTCTCACTTGTGCAGGACTTGAGTGACCTGTCAGCATTTCTTCATGAAAACCTCCGGGTCCATAGTCGGTCCACCACAGACTTCAGAGAAAGAGATCAGGGGGAGTGTGGAGCCTGCGGTACAAACCTGTACCAGCTCAAGCAAGAGGCCATCCATGTGGCTCTGAGCCGGGGTCAGGCATTAGCCAAGCCTTCTTTTGAAGCCAGCCTCAGCACTGGCTCACTGTTTGGACAAATTGAAGCAAAGCGAGGAGACAGGGCTTCGAGGGAGGCTCTGGATCAAAGCCACACTCCTCAGAGCCCGCGCAGCCCCAGGACGCCTCAAAGGACCCCACAGACCCTCAGACGAAGGGGGCCCAAGCTCCCCAACCCTGATATGGGCCGCTGGGTGGAGGAGCAGCAGCAGCTGGTGGCTTCTAAATCTGCATCCAGAGCTAATGGTGTCACCACAAACCCTTACCGTCAGGTACCACTATGAGCCCTTCTCTTAGCATTGAATCCCACATACCCTCCTAACGAGCTATATGGGTAATGTGTGCCTTTACGGGTGCATGTGTCAGCGAGCCAGTGATTCATAGCGCCTAATCAGAGCCTATTTCGATCCCGTGGCTGAGTGTGTTGTTCAAAAGTACTTTTGCTAATGGAATGGAATTGGGTCATGATTTACCTCTGTCGCAAGAGCCGGCCGGTCAAAAAGCACTTGTGATCAATAGAGGGATGGTCGTATTAAACACTGCGGCTGGCGAAATATGCATTAGTGTGATAGAAGATGGTTGAGCGTGTCCTTCTCAAGTCCCCAATAAAAAAAGATTATAAACCTGTACAAGGTGACTGAGAACTGACTTTTCTTTACTCAGTTGTTGGCTCATTTTTGCTGTGAGCCAACAACTAAAAACACCCCAAATCCTTCATTTAATGTAGTTAGTGACAGATTCTAGGACTATATTTGACCTGGTTGACAGATAATATGTGTAGGCCATCACAGTTTTCAGTTTGCTGAACCACAATGTTATTGTAAACTGCATATAGATATATCTTAGGAGGGTCTCTACAGTATAAAATTGCTTCAAGGGTGGAGGTTTTCTGGGAGCTCTCTCAAACAGAGCAGCAGCCTGTGGACATATTAGCACGCTCAGCTGAGGGACAAGGACAATTTCATGCTAGCACATTCACTGTAGGAGCTATTCCTAACATTAGCATCCCTGTTACGCTTTGTCTCTGCCAAAGCCAAAAATTGATTTCCATTCACTAATCGTAAAATCTAAACTTAGTCCTGCTTCTGGTACTGATAATAAGCTCTTGATATATACTTAGTGAACTGAAGACACGGGGCAGCTTGAGCTTTTACGGATCTGAGTATTATGTTAGCATAGAATAAAGTGTGATCTTACATGCTGATAGCACACATTTTTAGAATCCTTCTTAATATCATAAGCAATATGATCTACAGTGCAGAACAGTGTAGAGTGTACAAGTATAGAATAATGGCAGTATTTCGTCTGCTTGATCTTCAGTTACAAACTGGGATATGCAGCTTTAGCTCCAGGCTCTTGGTATATGTGCATGTAGGCATCTGTGTAAGGTCCTTTTAAAAGATTTACCATTTTAAAAAGTCCTCATAAAAACGGAGTCAGCTCTAGATTGCATTTTCACTCAGCTCTGAGAGTTAGCACTACCGGAGTTAGCTAGCTGATAAAAATCTGCTAGCAGCAGTTGTCAAAACTGACAGTCACCATCCAGGAAGAAAGTCTGCTTTGTGTACTTTTGTCTGAAATAACAGAGCCATTGTTTGAAAAATGACTGTGAATTTCAATTTATCAGCCCGTGTTATCACTATGTGAGAATACTAAGGAGTGCTTAACTGGACCAAAGGAGTCTTCAGAGATTCTTTTAAAAACTGTTATTTTGAAGGCACGTCTAATCAAATGTGACAATAACAGCGCTCCTGCACTGTGCACGACTGTGGAAGAAATGATTCGTACGTGTTTCAGTTTGAGAGCAGATCAACAGAGGTTTTTACAGCTTCGGTGAAAGCGTAGGACAAGGAGTGAGGAGAGGAGACGCAAAGAAGGGCAGAGGGAGAACGGAAGAAGAGGAGAGAAGGAAATGAAGTGTGCAAGATTGGAAGCAAGGAATGAAAGGGTTGAAGGGAAGGAAGGGCAACGAGGAAGGAGAGGGGAAAACAAGACATCATAAAAGACCGCATGAGGAATTGGAGCAAGGGAAAGTGAAGCGATAAAAAAAAGATTACGACAGAAGACGTGAGTCAAAAAGCAGAAAGGAGGAGGGTTCGGGGAAGTGTGCATTATCCATATTATCTCTGGCTTCCTCATTCCCGACAATGACCGCAGATTTCCTCTGGCACTAATTGGCACTTTGCGTTTGTGATGCTATGAAAACAAAAGTTGACTTTGTTATCTTGCCTTAAGAACGAGCTGAGCCGCTGCTGGCTCAGAGGCCTGCAGCATGAGTTCACGTCGAACTGCGTGCAGAGTCGTCCACGCCGCTCACACACACAGACACACACAGACACACACTGTGAACTCATGAATGAGCCCTAAACGCCCACGCTGGAGCGCTGGAGTGTTGGAATATATTCGTGTAAGGCTGCTTGAGTGATGATGTGACTATGTGTATGAGAGGCAGCGTGTTTACTCTGAATCACGTTTTGCAGCCTTCACAAACTATCCTTCACACTCCAAATGCAGTTGGCTGCATCTGTAATATGACTAACGGTGTATGTTAACCCAGCGTGCTCCTCTCAGCCTGCGTGTCCTACTTACACAGACGCCCACCTCATGTTCCTCCCCAGAGTAATTCCCGTGATAATAGCCCCTTTTGGAGTGGGTGCTGCAGTGCAATTACACATTTGGATTTTTTTAATGAGCCTTTTCCCCCTGCAGGCTACAGATGATGCCTATCAGAGCTGCAGGGATGTCGGGGCTGTACAGACCACCTCTAAGATCCCGCACATATCCAGAGTGGTGTCCATCGCCAACACTGCAGCTATGTCCTTTCTGACTAGGTAAGCCAATATATGCACACCAAATAACTGCAAGTGTTTGAAAAGGATCTGTACTGGCTGCACCAGGAGTTTCCGTGCAATGACACACTCCCTCACTTCTTTCCCGTAGGGCGGCTGAGAAGCTCAGCCTGACACTGAGGAAAAAGGGCCATGCTTCTGATCCAGCTCCCTCTCAACTCTCCACCTGCTTCAGGGAAATCATCCAGAAAAACCCACCGCCCGTCCCCACCTGCCTGCTGCAAGCTGCCACTAGAACCAAGGACTCGCCCAGCGTTGGCAAGGTAGACTTCAAATTCTAGCACATCAAATTGATCTGTATTACGCTCAAACGCATTAACTGCTCAGAAATCCCATCAATTATGATACTTGGAGGAGAGAACATAATTTAGGCACTTGCTAAAATGTGTCATGAAGCAAAAACAAAGCAGAAATTTTAGTGATCACCAGGCTGGAGACCATTACTTACACTGGGGTTGGATAAAAATGCACGCCTGCCTATTTATTTATTTATTTTCCCTCGATGACACGCTGCTGCAGGCCAAATGCAATTTTTTTTTCAGCTGTTCACTTTTATAATTTGCTTATGCAGGTCTGACTAAAAAATGTAAAACTGTAACCAACCACTCATTAATTGTTGCTAAAGAAAGTTCACAAGAGAATCAGAATTTAAATGTGTATATGTGTGAGCAATAGCCTTAGATAAAAGGTTCCCTAACCTTAATGTTCTGCTAACAACCGCTGTTGTTCTAGTATAGACCACCAAAAGGCTTCAGCACTGGCAGTGTGGTGGTCACAGCAGTAGCCATGCTTAATTTATAGTCCTTATGTTAATGGAGTGGAGCAGCCTATGCCATAGTGGTCGATGTCATTGTTTGCATTTATGCTTCGATGTGTCTGCGTTGTTCCGTCACGATAAGTCAAACCGAGCTAATCTCGTTGAACAACAGTTGCATCAGCACTGCAAAGGGAAAAAGACTGGAAAACAGTCTAAAGTCTCCGGGAACTTCATTTGTTTAGTCGATCACTAACGGAAATATCTAGTCAGCCAATCACATGCCAGCAACTAATGCATTCAGGCATGTAAATATGGTCAGGTCAACTTGGTGAAGTTCAAAGTGAACATCAGAACGGGCGAGAAAGATGACTTAGGTGATGTTGGTGATTTCGGACATTGTCGTTGGCGCCAGACGGGCTTGTCTGAGTATTTCAGAAGCTCTGCTGGAAGTTTTCCTCACAAACATATCTGGGTTTACAGAAAATGGTCCCAAAAAGAGAAAATATCCAACGAGTGGCATTTCAGTTGCAGAGAGTGGATAGAAAGGTAACAGTACCTCAGCTATTCATTGCAACCAAGATAAGATATCTTGGTTGCAATGGTTGAAAATCCTCCCAGAACCTACAACATCAGAATATATTTTTAATCCCAGAGGAAATGACGTGGTCACAGTTGCTCCAAGACAGTAAGAACAGTAACTAACAATGTACCTTTGAGCAGACGAGCTAAAGCAGCAGAAGACCACACTGGGTGCCACTCCTGTCAGCTAAGAATAGGAAACTGAGGCTACAGTTCACATGGAATCAGTGATGTTCCTTAACAGAAGATTGGAAAAATATTGTCCAGTCTGATGAGTCTCAGTGTCTGCTGCAGCATTCGCATGGTAGGGTCTGAATTTGGCATAAACAACATGAAAGCATGGATCTGTCCTGCCTTGTATCAGTGGTTCAGTCCGTGCTGTGGGGGATATTCTCTTCAACTCTCTGTCCAAATAGCACCAAGTGACCATTGTCTGAACACTACGGGCGACACACGTATCTTTGCTGACCACGTCCATCCCTGTGTGACCGCAGTATCCTCAGCAGGATAGCGCACTCAAATAATCTAAAGCTGGTTTCTTGACCATGAGCTCACTCAGATGGCCTCAACAGTCTCCAGCTATCAACTTAATAGAGATGCTATGATGCATCTGGATGATGCTATCAGTGTTGGTCAAGTTACTTGAAAAAAGTAATCAGTAACTAATTACTGATTACTTCCCCCCAAAAGTAATCCCGTTACTTTACTGATTACTTATTTTCAAAAGTAATTAATTACTTAGTTACTTTTTAAAAACATGATTTACAACCTGAATAGGCGATAAAGCGATAGATCTTTCAGCCCAATTCTACTTTTTCTGCATAATCCATCATACAAAATGTAATCAAATGGAAAAGTCTCTTTTTAAAACTTGTTTTATTAGTTTTATTCTTTTAACTTTATGCATCAAGCAAATATTTAATTATATGCAACATTCTCTGACTGGAAGAAATTTGTTTAACATTTAAACCTATTTTCTGCACATTCCAGCACATAAAATAAAATAGTTTTTTGTGTTTACACTCAGTCTTTCAAATAGATGCAAGTAAACCACAGCAGAAAATAAATAAAATCAAATCCTAGCGGTTCTGTTGCTCTATTTTCACCTGTAAAGCAGGAGTGGGGCAGGCGGAGGTATGCCTGGTGCAGGTGTGCCGCAGCGGTCAGTTGAAGAATCTGCGAGTTTCTCTGTGAATTTCCCATTACGTTGTAGCACTCGGTGCTTGCTCGGAAGTTTAGGGGTTTTTTCGCTGTAAAAAGAAGTTTTCTTCCCACGCACAACGGACACTAATGTTTTTGTCAGTTTTTATGGAATCAAACTCAAAGTAAGGTCAGTACTTCCACGCTTTAAACGCTGCACGCTCATACTCTCTCCTGCACTCGATATATTATCCATTGTTGATCTGCACACAGCTGTTGCCAAGAACGTCGCACTCGCTTACGTCACTGTCATGAGACATTCTCGCAAAAAAAATCACGGTTTTAGTAACGCAGCGTTCCTACGGGAAAGTAACGGTAATCTAATTACCGTTTTTGCAATAGTAATCCCTTACTTTACTCGTTACTTGAAAAAAGTAATCGGATTACAGTAACGCGTTACAAGTAACGCGTTCTCTGGATGTTATCCTGTTATTATGGACCAAAGTATTTCCAGCACTTTATTGAATCTACGCCAGGAAGAATTAAGGCAGTTCTGAAGGGAAAAGGGGGTCCAACCCACTACCGACGAGGTGTAACGTGAAGTGCAAAGTAAGGGTTGGTCATCATACATGGATCCGTACACTGGCAGAATACTGGCTGTGTCATCATCATTTAAAGCAAGCTACAATTACAGTCAATAAGATTTTTCGCTCACTCAAGTATTATCCTGATTAGTGTACAGTGTTTACATGGCATATTACTATCAATAGGATCAATCACAATGATTGTGCTCTGCTTTGCTATAATGTGTACTTAGAATTCTGCACATCAGGCTAACATGATGGATTTAATGCAGTACTATAAATCAACTGACGGCCACCACTGGATATAATGTGCATCATCTACTGACTGCTTTATAATACACACAGACATCCTGCATACATTATTTAAAAAGGAAAATATATATAGGTTTCACAATGAAATACGCCACTGGGCAACTACGTGTCCTGTATTGTGTGGTATAAATATATAGAATAAACCTGGACTGGTGACGAATCATCAAAGAGCCCACAGGCACCATCTTGGAAGTGTTTTGACCATCCGTGTTGTGGGGTAAGGAGATCTCAGTCAATTTGGTCGAGATCCTATATCACCCGTCCGTTGTGATACACTGTAATGTGGTGCTAATGTCTCCATCTTGTTCCCCTCCTCCCTTCTCCTCACCTCCTCTGGGAGAGAAACTCGGGGAGATCAATATGGCTGGGGGCCCTCCCCTCGTCTCATAGATGGACTCCTGGGTGTAGTCTAGAGTTACAGATAAGGGCTCAAATAGACCCCACCGCCGGCCACACCTGCTTGAGCACTCAGCTTTGTATGTCTAAACGTGCAAGAATATGCATGCGTGTGAGAGTCGAGGAGGATTTTCTCAGCTTGCAAATGGTTCTCCTGAATAATTTAACCCTCACAAAAAGAGTTTGACACGTGTTCAATATGGTTAAGAAACCACTTCTTGCGTAAGGTATTAAAATCATGAGGAGGGGAAAAAAATCCTTCATGTGGCAGATGGAAAATGGCTTTGCAAATTCAGTCAATGAAGGATGATCTCATAATGGTGTAATGCAGTCCTGTGCATTTTCAGGAAAACCACATTTGAGTGGGTGTCAGAACATACATCTACTTGCAGTCTTGCAGACCTGAATTCAGAAAAACCAATTTTATAATTGGCTTATAAGCCCTAATAGGGTGCGCTGTCTAGTATATGCTGCCTTGTTTTCCTGCAGACCAAGACCTGTGAGCCTTGTTAGGAGCCTGTCAGAATCAGGATATAACTCGATTTAAGAGCTTATAGCCGCTAAATCTCAGACTTCCTCCAGAGATGTGCATTAAGGAATTAATGTCACGACATGCAGAGATACAGCAGGAGGAATGCATCGTCATGCAGCTGATGTATGATGTATGAGGCGGTTGTGTAGTTGCTGCACTGACTGAATCATGTGGTGTGCTGCAGCCTAAAGGTAATATGCTTTTGTTTCAATTCACCATTTTATTCTTGGTTGTCAGTTCATTTATATTTGATGTCCTTACAAAACAGGCGACTGGTTGTCCAAAGACAGTTTGTCTGTTTAGCTCAACAAAGTTCACCTCCATTGCTTCAGCATCTCAAAGATGCCCTAATACTCTTTGACATTTATCACTTTGTTCTGCCCAGGTTTTCTCTTTTTCAGCTGAGGATTTTCTAAGACAGTATTTCAGCCGCCTGTTGTTGAACAGCAGGGGCTCAGAGCACAAGTCGGACTTTTCCTTTACTCTTCAGCAGCTGTTTTTGGTGTCAGAGTCTGGAGTCAAAAACCTCTGTTGGTAATCATACGTTTAAAAAAAATGAATGCATAATCAGAACAAACACCATATCGCTGCTGTTTGCTGTTTGTGGTGTTGTATATGGATTTTAGGATGAAGGGCACATAAATCAGCTAGCATACATACACGTTGTACAGTAAAAGCAGAGTATCTAGTACCTTTATGCATTTAATAAACTGTAGAGTTTTCAAATAAAACAGTCTGACTCTTTCCTAAAGGCTCCATGTGCGACATAGTGCTACTCAGTCTTGCCTCATTGGCATTTAGATTAAGATCTCATTTTCTTGGTACCTGCTAGCATTTAGCGCTGTATATTTACATGCTAGCATCATGTTAGCGTTCAGCTTTTTAGCTTAGACTGGACAGTAGCAACAAACACTTTATAATGCCATTATAATGAGGTTTAAGCATTAAATATTAAACAATACAGAAATTTTACAGTTTGCCTATAGCGTCATGCCATGATGATATGGTGGTTAGCACTGCAGCAAGAAAGACCTCTTTTTTTGTTGTTGTTTTTTAAACCCACCGTCCAAAGAAATGCTTGTCAAGGTTAGGTTCACTGGAAATACTAAATTGGCTGCAGGTGACCAGCAATCGTTGTGCTAGGCATGGGGCAGACTGTATCAGCTAAAATACAAGGTGATGTGGCTTTTAGTTAATTAGCTGTAATTGTGGCTAAGACCAGCCTGGACGTTATGCTCAGTCCATCAGGTTGTAAACAAGACTACGCTACACACAGCTATCTATGAAGCCTTGCTTATCCGTAGTGTTGCTTTACCAAATATTAACAAGAGCGTGCTACCATATTCACAATGCTACAACAAGCTCTCACATGCAGTACTGATGGCTGGTTAGAAGTCTTACTCAGGTATTATAGATTCCCTGAATAATGGAAACTTCAAAGCAGCATTACACGAATGGCCGCTGTTTTTCCCCAAACTCAGGTTAAAAATGAAAGTAAAAATAAAAGCATTTAAATGACTCTAAATTCTGCTCTGTGATTTGAGGATGCTTGAATCCTGGTATCTGTGTAACCTCTTATAATTGAATGGGAAGGCTTTTCTGACAAAGCACCCATATCTGATGAGCTGGGAGTGAGAATGGGTTGGTGCTGAGGCTTCAGTGGGTATGTCCAACCTTCCACTGATATTTGATAATTTCCCACAAACGTAGCAGGGCGTACAGTTCATACAGCAAACACAGAGCGCAGCTAAAGCTGATGGAAACTGCATTTTTGGGTAAATAATAATTTGAGATTAAACTCATGCTCTTTGCAATCTCATGACAGCTGTTCTTACTGTTATTTTTTCATACAGTATTTTTCAGTTGGACAGATATTTTGTTCTGTACTGTGTCTAAATTTCATCACGACTCTGTTTCCATTTCCTTTGGCGAACAGGTTAAAGTCGTGCTGAGGGTGAACCCATCGCTGTCAGAGAGCCAAGGCCAACCACCTGTTCTCCGGATCGACCCGTCCAAGAAGAGAGTAACCATAGTGGAGCCGGTCACCAAAAGCCATCAGCGTGCTACCATGACACTGGGCAGGGATGGCAAAAGTCATCTGAAGACCTTCACCTTCGACAGTGCATATCCTCAGGAGTCAAGCCAGGTGTGGCTCTGTTGAAAAGCATTTAAATATGACTTTAGTTGTTTCTATTGTGATCAGGTTGGCAGACAGTGGATTGTGTAGCATTACATGTATACAGCACATATTTGCCTCTTCTTTATCCTACACTGTTAGTTCCCTCTCTGTCTGATGACCTGAAAACTGATAGGCCCTGGATAGCCACCACAATTACACAGTCCATCAATTACATTCAGCTTTCTCCAAGCTCTGCTTACAGTATCTAAGCCCAAGGGAATCAGTCTGCATCCCCGTTCTGCTTTGGCTCTTGCTCTGTACCGAGTGCGCTTCTTCAGAGTGGAGATGAATCACAAGCTGCTCGCTGTCCTTTGTTCTCTCGACCAGGCCGAGGTGTGTGCGGGCGTCTTGGCTGATGTCATCCGCTGTGTGCTCAGCGGCAGCGATGCCTGTGTCCTGGGCTTGGGTTGTGCTGATGTGGGTGAGTAATTGGTCCTTGTGAGAGGCCATGGGTTAAAATCTCAAGATGGGAATGGGATGCTTTTATCATCCCCGCCCCACCTCCTCCTCTATCCCATTGCAATCTTTCAGCCTTTCTTTATCACTTTAAACTCCCTCTGTCCTCTCGATACAAATCTCCAGCCTCCTTGTGTCTTTTGTCTCCTCTCCCAGTCAGTTTTCTCTTTTTTGCTCTTTAAAAAACAAAAAACAAAAAACTCCTTCCCTTTAAGTTATTCATCCTTCACCTGTTACTTTATAAATAAAAGCCTGTTCATCAATTATACAGCATACATGTGTTTGTAAAAGCTTCCCATTGTTTGACGTTTTAGGAAAATATTTCACTTCATTTTGCTGAAGCGCTGAGCTTAGAAGGGCCTGCAAACAAAGTGGACTGTGATATGTTGCTATTAGAGCGATGGAGCCCTGCACTTAGCGGTAAAGGGGTTTAATAGATTTGTAGCACACACACACACACACACACACGCACACACACACAGGGTAAGGACAGGGTCTCCTTGGACCTGCTTTTTCACATGACGCCACTCTCCGTAAATCTGATTGAATTAGTTGGCCAGTACAGACTACATGTGGCCCACAGCCAGCGGGACATCAATCTCCTCCACAGAATACTATTCTCTCTGAATAACGGCAGACCGCTCAGCCTTTAATTGGAGTAAACCAATTCTCTTATCCTCATTCAATTAGAGTTTGGATAAGACGAGATAGAGTGAAACAAGCCCATAACTCAAGAGTAATGTGGGGCAAAAGTGCACTAGAAAAAGATACAATATGGCATCGGCCATAAAAACATTTATTTGTGCATTCTTGTGAGATTATATATGATGTGTTTTGTTCGTGCCAATGCTTTCCTGCAATTAGCCCTATTTCAAGACTTTGCTATAAATCTGTGATTATCTATATATCTATATATAAAATCTTGCAGATATTTTTTATGACTGATATGAAATCTTTTATTATTCAGTCATTCCTGCCTGCAATGCATTGCAAGCGAACGTGTGCTCTGTGATGTGCTGTTTTCAACCACGTCTCCTCCCCTGCCTTTATTTCAATGTTAAGATGTTACAGTTCGATGTTCCACAGGTTCAACTTTATTTGGTGTATGCTATTTTGAGCCCATGGCCTCATCTATGACTATGGCCCCATTGTGTTTGGTAGTACACGTGCAGAAGCCAGACGTACAAATCGTAACTCTGGCTGACGATGAATTTTTTTGGGGAAAATTAAAAAATAGTTCCCTTGCTAAGTGGAATAAACGGCTCGTATCTCATGTTAAGCACATGAACAGCAGAAGCTGTGATTTTATTTATTAAAAAGCCCTGTCACCATTTTCAGAAAAACTGTTTCTGTCAGCAACACGTTGCATTGATATGTTTGATATATTTTTCAGACATAAATAATATAAAAACTGATTGTGCAACTCAGACTGTGTATTTGTGAATGTAATATATATTGTGTGGATGCATACCTTCATGTAATTCATATGTAGTAGGTTTTCAAAGGACTCAAGGCGGTCCACAGTCCAACTAAGTACACTCTTAATAAGTGCACACCGAAGAATCACAGAGGGATCCCTAATTAGCAAGAAGGTGCTGTTAGTCAGTTGCAGCTGATTCATTGATGATCTGCAGGTGTGAGCACATTTTGACAGTTTGCTGGTTTGGAGCATTCAGGTGTGGTTAACAGAAGGTCACCCAAATGTGTGCATCCTAGCAAATTTACCCATGCTTAGACGGTGCTCTGCTCAGAGAAACTGCAAAAAATACAAGAGCTACTTTTCAGTTAGCCTCAGTTAGCATGTTAAAGTTAAAGTTCATTAAGGTACTGCTAGAAAGACTGAAAACATATAGCCTGTTTGGATGGCAGCGTGGCTTAGCTTTGGAAACTGCAAAAATTCAGGATCAATGTCCTTTGAACAGACAACAGCAAAATGTTGGTGTTTGGCTGTAACGCACAGCAACATTTTAGCCCAAACCCAAACAAACACAACAGATCAGTATAAACACCTGATACCAACTGTCAGGCACGGTGGTGGAGGTATGATGATTTGGGCTTATGCAGTCACCTGGGAACCGAGTAGTCATATAATCACCATGAACTCCAAACTAACCTAGAGACAAATGTGAGGCTCAGTCAGCTAAAGCTGTGTCATGCAGCAGGCAGTGACCCACAACAGCAAATCTGTTGGGGGTCATTGTGATACAGTCAAGGTGACCCACAATAGAATTTATAAACAAATACCTGCAAAGTTCAATGAACTTAAGCCATGTTGTAAAGACAAGTCAAAAATGATTACACAATATTGAAGGCTGATACACTCATACAGAAATTAATTGGTTTAAGTTAATGATTATGGTCTATAATAGCTGCAAGCTATCGAATCTTGGGGTGCACTTCATTTTTCATGAGACCGAATCGAGTCTTGCGAAAACTTTATTTTTATATATAGAAAATCCGTGCGTCTATGTGTTCTCCTTCCACCTCAGGGTCCTGGTCCAGTATGGTGGGCAGTGGTGAGAACATTGGGAAGCTCGGGTTGATTCCTTGTGCCATCTCCTGGCTGTACAGCGCCATCGAGCGGCGCAGAGAGAGGACGTGGACCGATCTCAGTGTGTCAGTGTCTGCTATCGAACTGTGCTGCGGAGAGGAGGACACACTGAGGGATCTGCTGGGGGAAGTTGTTCCATCATTAGGCAGCATCCACGACAGCCCGAAAGCCCACATTAAACTCCAGGAGGACCCAGTCTATGGAGTCCAGGTAGAACAGAAGGTTTTTACCATTAAGAAAAGGGATTGTTAAACTCCTTCCACTCTGCCTCCCTTACCTCTGCCTCGGCACACTGTGGCCCAGTGACCCACATTTGTAGTAGTGGAGTTACTGTTGTTGGCATAAAAGTCTAATAAATCTTCATAAACACAAAAACACTAACCCAAAGTAGACAACAGGGAGCAAAGGTGATACTGTTTACTGCGGATAGGAGACAGCAGCAGCACACAACAAAAACCCCTTTTAAAGTTATTCTAATTGTTTCAGAAGAGACAGTATTCTCACATTACACGTTCATGCCAACTAGATTAGTCAGATTTGTTGTCTGTGATGCCTGCGAGCTGGCGTGAGCGTGTGCCCTCTGGATGTGAGAAGATGAAGTTTTATTCATCTTTATTTAGACAGTTTGGATAATGGTCCGCACTGTGTTGGAAAAGATAATGGTGCTGGGAGTGAAACCTATTATGCTCCACAGCACATTATATCTGATTACACTGTGTTTGTGTGTGGGCACCACATCCTCTCTGTTTGTTCAGTCAACACTTGAAGAACGACTGAAACCTGAATATTTTGCTGCTGAGACGAATGACGCAAAAAGTTAAAATCATTATAAAAATATTGAACCTGTATCAAAATGAACAGTGATTAGCAACATGGGATAAATGTAACAGATTAAAGGGCTGATTTTACAGCAAATGTACAATAAGCTTTTACATCTGCTTCTTCTCTCCTTCAGCTACACAACCACAACCGGGTGAAGGCCCCCACTGCCGAGCGGGCCGCTTCCCTCCTGGATGCAGCCATCGCAGCACGTCGGCACAGTGACTTTATTACGTACCTGTGTGACAGCTCCATCATGTTCTTCACCCTTCACGTCCAGCCTCCACGTACAGAGAGCAGCACCATTGGAAAAGGTTGCAGTGAAATACTCAGAATCTCCCACTGATTCTAGAATTTCGACATTTATGATTTGCATCTGTTAAAATCCTGCAATTCATTTTGCATTACCTCCTCTAAAGTCCAACTGTATCATTTCCTTAGGTTCCCGCGGTGCCACCAAGTTGACCATGATAGATGTGTGTAGTGGTATGAGGGGTGTCAACAAAAACAAACCCCCTCATTCTGAGCTGGGCCCAATTGTCCTGTCTCTTCTAAGTAGACAGAAAACCACCCCAAACAAGTAAGAATCTAACTGGAAAACAAAGGAGGAAAATTGTTTGTTCATTTAAAAACTTTCTGTTTTCTTTAACCTATTTATACTCCGGGTTTACAAGCTGCAACACAGGTCACTGTAAACCACTCCAAACTGTAAATTCTTATTGGAACTCTTATATTTATTTATTTTCTTCTCCTTTTTATATCGAATTTATTAGCTTCTTTTGTTTTGCACTGATGTAACCGGAGCCTCGTCGTCTCGTATGCTGCACTGGCAGAGATGACAATAAGATAAGATAAGATAACCTTTATTAGTCCCACACGTGGGAAATTTGTTTTGTCACAGCAGGAAGTGGACAGTGCAAAAGTTATGAAGCAAAAATTAGAATAAAATAAAATAAGAATAAATACAGTACACAACTGTACAGAATAGAATAAAATAGAATAAAATATACAATAAGATAAAAATAGAATACAAATGTTATATACAACTCAGTAAAAATACAACGATGCCAGAAAGATTATTGCACATTTGTGTTATTGCACATTTGTGGATGTGTGTGTTGATCAGTTAAAGTCTTTGTTGTGGAGTCTGACAGCAGTGGGGAGGAAAGACCTGCGAAATCTCTCCGTCCCACACCGTGGGTGCCGCAGTCTCCCACTGAAGGAGCTGCTCAGTGCTGTCACAGTCTCATGCATGGGGTGGGAGATGTTGTCCAACATCTCGTCAAAGTTTACTTTGACTTTGGTGCAGTTAAACCTGCGACCACAGTGGAATGCAGATACTCACATGACGTTGCACTGTTTCTGCAGGAGTGGAAAGTTGACTTTGCTCCTTCGAGAGTCCCTGGGCCACACAAATTGCCACACTACAGTAATTGCTCAAATCATGGATTCTTTGGCACACCTTCAAGAGAACTTCTCCACCATCCAGCTTGCTTCTCGTTTTCGCAGGACACAGAAGAGGACGAAGGTAGTATAAATGACAGAGTCTAATCATGTCACTCTTTATCTAGCAAAATTGTTGAATGTTGCTTCGGATTTATAAGACTTATCTAATAGCATCATCCACCTTCATCCGACAGCAGTCTACCTCATGTTCTCCTTGTGCGAGGAGTCTGACTAGAGAAAAAAGAGGGCTGCAGTCGTTCTCCCTGCGGGCGTTCCACTCTACCGATGAGGTAGACGTCGACATCCGTCCTTTTCGCCTGCGTGATGAACTGGATGAACGCTCCAGTAGTGAACAGTCTTGTGACACAGTCATCCAGATAGACTCAGATGGCTCAGTCCACCCCAGATCAGCCCCGAGGCAGGCACAGCCCGAGTTTGTACCAATCATACCGTCTTTGCACCCTAACAAGGCTGACTTGGACGACCCAGAGTTTGCTGCTCTCCTCCAGGAGCTTCTGAGAATTCCTCAGCTGCAAGTGGAAAAGACGACAGAGACAGCTCTTCTGGGGCAAACCGAAGTTTTGAAAGGAGAAAGGAAGCAACCAGAGAGGGACTGTCTCAAATGTGACACGTTTGCTCAACTTCAAGAACGTCTGGGGTGTATCGATGGAAGTGAAATGACCATGGATGTGCTCAAATCTTCCTTAAAAGGTGCCTGTTTAAATAATGTCACTGTTAAGTCACAGCAGCAGGAGGAATCTGCCAAACAAGCAGACACTGAAGCTCCACAGACACTGCTGAATAAGGGGTTGAGCTGCAGTCAGACCTCTGCTGGAGAAAAGCAAACGGATGGTGCCGCCCCTGGAGACAGTTTTCAGAGAGAAGATTCGGGTTTGTATGACTGTGAGGAGTGTAGTGCGACCAGTTCCAGTGAGGAACTGCTCAATCAAACTCTCGGTCTAAACGCGACCTGCCGCTCTGAGCCTTCTAACACCAGAACTCTTAAATCAGGTAATGGGTTTTCTTCCAAGCGCTTTAATGTGGATGCAAAGGTCAAGGCAGGGGCCAGTTCTCTTGCACTTGAACCTTCACACAAACAGGAGAGCGCTGAAACTGTTGATTGGTTCAAAACAGACACAAGGACCTCACCAGTTGGCAAAAGCTCCCCCATATCTCCTTCTTCTACTTGCTCCTCTTCACACTCCCTGGCTAAAAGTGTCATACTCGGAGGCGTCCTAAACAGTCACCCCAAACAGGATGTTAAGGAAATGAAAGCCACAATCACAGTGACTGTTCAACAGCCACTGGACTTAAAAGGTCAAGATGAGCTGGTTTTCTCTATGGTAGAAGAGGTGACCATCAGTGGAGCGTATGACAGAGCAAGGACAGGTGGAAATATTATTTGCATCAGAGACGGAGCCCATTCACAGGCACACGCTGAAGACTCAGCTAGTTCTCAGCCAATCCAGATAATCAGCAACGTCGGTGAGGAATCTGCAGCTCCAGGCTCCTCTGGTGCTCCCCAAAGCTCTGTTGTTCAGCCTGCTGGCACTGAAAAGTCCCAGCATCAAGTCAGAAGGGAGAAAAGGGTGTTGCCTTCATTTATTAACCCCATGTTGATTAATACAGACGTGGATTGTGACTTGGAATGTGCCAAAGACAACGAAAGTCATTGTGAAACTTTAGCAGGAGTCAGGTCAGAATCAGAGTCCAAAAGAAATAAAGCTAGATGTTCAGAAGACAGGGAGGTCCTTCAGAAGAAGTGTGCACCTGTAGCTTCTGAGAAACATGTCAAAAAGACTGACAAGTCTTGTAGCCAAATGTCTTATGAGCCAGTCGTCTTAGAACATTTGAGTTTTTGTAATAAACCTCCAGACAACAAAATGTGTGAGCAGACAAACACAGACAAGCCCCACCCCAGAGACTGTGGGCATGTTTACTCCTCTAACACTGCAAAGGTTTCAGAGGGGACTGAAATCACATGCAGAAATACACCCAAGAGGACTGGTGAGTCGCCTGGTTGCCAAGAAACCATCCTTTGCTCCTATTCAACAGGTAGCTTACCTCGAGCATGGCCAAGTGCCAAACACCAGGATGCCCTCCTCGTAGACTCAAGGGGGCTGACATCATCCACTCCCTGCAGCCCAAGGGTAACTCTCGAGAGGAGGAAGGTGAGGCAACACTCCCCTACTAACCACAACCTCTGTATTTCCTCTCCTCAAAGATATGGAACAGACTTCAAACAGGATCCTAGTGGTACTTTCAGGAAGGGTATAGGATCTGTGATTGATAAATCCACTTCAACAGTAAAACGTGATAATACAAGCAGGAGGCTCAGGTCACCGATTGAGGAAAGTGGCAGGCTTTTCAGTGCCAAACTACAGCAGCTGGCTAGACGGACGAACTCTCTTGGGCGGATCCCAAGAGACTTTCCAGCCCTAGAAAGAGGCGGTAGCAACACTTCTATGAGCTCCAGGGGAAGCTCCAGGGGAAGTACTGAAGGAGCTTGTAAGTCTGGCTATAAAGGCAATTTTGAGGGAGATTGTACCTTTCCGAGGGCCAGCAGGAGCCTGAGGAAAAATCCTCGGTCTGAACATCATTTTTTCCCTTCTGAAAACCCTGCGACTCAGTCTTCTAGGCATATCCACTCCAAGCTTTCTGCTGTGGGAAAGCTTAAGACGTCTAGCCCCAAAGTCCGTCGATCGTCAGCTCCTAGCATCAAGAACCCCGGCGTCTCCCACAAAACCCTGCAGGACTCCATCAATCATAGTGCCAGTCTGTCTCCAGACAGTAAAACAGTCAGCCACGAACGCACATCCTCCTTTTTTCCCTCTTCCCCTCCACGGTCTTATCGCTCCATCAGCCGGACTCCAAGCCAGAGCTCCACATCCTCATCCACAAAATCTGCCATTCAGGGATTTGTTAATGGTCGCCTCTCAGACTTTCTCAAGGAAAGGGCCCCCAGTCCCACTATAGGAGGATCGGACCAAATGACCTCACTGCCTTCCCCGTACAGTCAACTGACATCTCCCCGCATGCCTGATCACCTGAGTGGGCATGCAAGTGACACCACCAGTGTGTTGAGTGGCGATCTACCACCAGCTATGGGGAAGACCTCCCTGCATTTTTCTAACAGAAACAGTTTGGTGAGCAGTGGCTATGACAGCATGGTGAGGGACAGCGAGGCCACAGGCAGCAGCACCTCAGCCAGAGACTCGGTCAGCGACAGGAGCAGCTCCCTCCTCAGTGCGGCTCGCAGCGGCCGCTCGTCTCGGAGACGAGGTAGCACAGGTAAGAGCGCCTGCGCTAACAATTTTTATGTAATGAATTAAATGACTTTCACTTTTGGAAAGATGAAATGTTTTCAAGTTTGATTTATAAAACAAACCAACAGAAGCTCAAAGCAGACGTTCTTATGCAAACGTTAGCGCCGCTATTTCACCACCAACACCAGCTTCATGCTGACATGTCTGGTTCATAATCTGACTACATAACATATTAATGTGACGTTAATGAAAGACGACATGTGTGTTGAACGCAGCCAGACCTAGTTTCCTCGCTGGCATTAAAAGCCAGATTGTGTAGGAAGTCCCATCATTAATACATGAACCCAGGAAGGATTCTCACTGATGGAAACAGAAACACAGATTCTGTGAGTTATACAGATGGGTGTGTGCGTGCTAACCAGATTATACACTCTAACAGAGTTATGTTGGAAACACACTCACTGTTGTGATGATAATGCTAATGGAACAGCAGAGAAGACAAGACTTGAATAAGTATATGACTTTTAAATAGTCCCCTGAAATAATATACTATTAACTGCTTTTTGTGCGTGCACTCAGTTTGTGTCCTCTTCTGTAACTAAAATCTACAGTTTGAAAATATAAAGCACTCACTATATTTTCCTGCACTGGCAAACTAACTGAGTTCAGAGAGAGTTGCAGTAATCCTGTCTCTCTGCGAGCTGCACTTTGGCCTGAGGCAAACTGTTGTTCCAGCAGGAACCACATACGGCAGCTCATGAATCATTTCCAGCTGTAGCTGCCTCGTCTGTAAATGTGTGACTCGCTGTGACTTTTCTATTTAATGCTCAACACTTACATTAAGAATCAACAAAAGTCGACTAACATGTGCTTCTGCCTTACATGTGTTGGCGCTCTTGGCTCTAGGTACTCAGCAGCGCCACCTTTCCCATGATTCACCCCTGACCCTGAGACGCTCGGCTAGCGGTCTGCGGTCTCGCTGGATGGATCAAGGAATCCCAGAGGCCTACGAGATCAAGGTCTATGAGATCGACAATGTACAGAGGATGCAGGAAAGAGCAGGTGCTGGCAAACAGGTGCTGGGTTTATTTTGATTTTTTTTTTGTTGGAGGTTAAAGGGCATTACATAATAAACAGTATGACCTTTATAACCTCTACGAGCAATGAGCGAGGACAGCCACAAAAAACAGGATTGTGGTTGTTGTTTTTTAATTAAGTAATTTTTGTGATGTAGTCTCAGTTAGTTCTCTTTTTGTATTCGAAATGGTAAGTAACCATTTTTTTGTTATGGAATAAAAGGACCAAAGTTAATGCTGCCACACAATATCATTCTTTGATATATTAACCTCCTAAGACCCGAACTCTTCCACAGCAGCATTTTAGATTTCTCTTTGCTATTTGTGCTGATTGGGACCTGATGAATGTAAAAACAAAGAATTACCAGATTTTTTTTTTTTACCTGATTTTTGTTTCTAAGAAAAATGAGAGCCACATATGAGGACATTTGTTTAAAATTTCGATAGAACAGCGGCAGTATAATGTCCCCGTAAGTGGATATCAGGCCCTTGTAGAGCAAAAATGAGTATTTTGGTCTAAAGCAGCGCTCCCCAACCCCCGGGCCTCGGACCGGTACCGGTCCGTGAGTCGTTTGGTACCGGGCCGCGAGAGTTGAGGCTCAGGTGTGAAATGTATGGTTTTCAGGGTTTTTATCGGTTTTTAGCGTTATTTTGTTATCGTTTTTATCATTAACTCGGTTTTCCTGGGTCTTTTCACGTGTGTTATGAATAAATCTTCTTTTTTTCGGTACTGGTACTAGTTTTATTTTGTTGTATTTATCCGCGACACCTTAAAGGCCGGTCCGTGAAAATATTGTCGGGCATAAACCGGTCCGTGGCGCAAAAAAGGTTGGGGACCGCTGGTCTAAATAACCCAAAATGTGATGTCCACATATGTGGACGCCAGGTCCTAGGAGGTTAAATGGAATAAATTGAAATGATCTGCCGTCTCTGTTGCAGAGATCTGAGGAGACGCAGCAGATATTGTGAGCCGAGAAACCTCAGCTATGGTGTCAACTTAACAGAACACAATGAATAAGAGTAGAATAAGATAAATAGAATAGAAATATCCTTTATTGTCCCTCACTGGGGAAATTCACGCGTTCCAGCAGCAAAGTGACAGACAGAGCGTGCAGGTTCACACAAAGCTTAGAATAAACAAGGAATAAGAGACTGTCCCGGGCAAATTTACAACATAAGAAACACAAATACTTTACAGTATTTTTAAACAGCATAGTCAAAAAGTGCTTAAAAACAACAACGACACACTACTGACAGTAACAATGAGGTGCCTCCAGTGTCTCGAGGTCATAGATTAACTCATGAAAATTATATTCCAAAAACTGGAAGTCATATTTGAGTGAGTTATTGAGCAAATCACAATTTAACCCTGTGTCTGTACTGAGCAGCTACAAGGTCTTCATGCCTTTAACATATATTCATTTCCACCCATTTTAAATGTAATGTGCGTCTCATAAAACTTTGTTTTCTTATATGATTGATGATAAATGTGGCACATAGTCCGAAGAATATGAATCCAGTAAACATATTAAATGGGAAAGAAATACAAAAGGAGTCAGTCGTGAGTAAATCATAGACAGAAATGTCTTAGGAGACCAAACATTTCCCACTCGTGGAAGTATTTTTCTAATTCTTTTCAGCACGATGCTGCAGAAGAAGAGCATGCTTGATAAGCTGACTGTGTAAACCTCGGATAAAAGACTGTCTGGCATTTAAAATGCGCTTGATAGCAAAACAGGGTCCATGTGGTGACGTAATGTCCCATGACGAGAGGTCTGGCCCCGTGAGACGACTCCCTGCCTCCACCAGTCTCAGGCTCGGCAACTTTGATACAATTTTAATGACCACATGGGGTAAACTGGGTCAGTGCTGCAGCAGGGAACAAAGAAGTAGAACAAGCAGAGCAGAAAGGAGGTAAAATACCAGATTTTAAAAACTGTAAATATGGATTTATTGACACCCCCTCACCCCCACCCCCAAACGACTGCCATGCTCCCCCATCTCTGCCTTAACATGATGTTTATATGAAGAGCAAGACAGGTGGATGCTGTTTTTCATTAAAACCTACAAAGTGCTCACATACAGTATTCCAGGCCTCATTGTTTAAATGGTGAGAGTAAATTAAATTGACTTAATTTAAGCTGTGTTTTAAAAATCTTTGAATAAATAAAAAAAAAGTGAAAAGGGTTGTGTTTCTGCTTTCAGGGGCCAACATGCTTCAGTGCCAAGCTGAAGCTTCTGGAGCACCGTCAGCAGAGGATCTCCGAAATCCGAGCCAAATACAACAACCTGAGGAGAGAGCTGGAGCTGGCCAAGCACCGCCTCATGCTGGAGCCCGCCACGTGGAACCACGAGTGTCAGTGGAGTTATCTTTAAAAACTAACTGTGTAACTTGTTATTGCTAATATCTGAAAAGAGTAGACGTCATCTAGATTTAGTTTCCTCAAACAGCCTTTGGCTTCCACACTTCTCACTGCCTTCCATTAATGTCTCTCTCTCAGTTCCAGCGACAACAATGAGCAACAATATCTAACAGAAATGAGTCCACTGGTCACCAGCAAATATATACAGTCCCGCTCAAACGTTTAAGACCAGTTGAAAAATGGCAACAAGCAATAGGAGGAAATGGGCATGCACTAAAAACAAACTGAAACAGGAATTTTTGGAGTGATCAACAATAACGGTGGAGCTATCATCATCACTGAGTTCATGTTTGGAACTTTGATTTCTGTTTTGGGGGGTTTAAGGTTTTTTCTAGGTGTAAAACAGCCTGTTTCAGTTTAAGGACTGTATATATATATCTTTGCATAGTACTTTGCCAGTGACACTGATAATGAGCAAGCGTCCTGAGCTTAACCAGCTAGCCACAATGTTAGGTATCAAAACTTCACACAGACGATATAAAAACACGGACATATCCATCAGCAATCGCCCAGTATCAATGAAGTCCTGTTGTGAACCTTAGCCTGAGCATTTTCACTACCTTCTTTGCTCTTGACCTGACTGTGAAATCGAGGAGCGCTGCACACTCAGGCTAGCCTTACCCGGAGTCACTGTACTTTACTTTCTGACTCTCTGACTCAGGGGACGCCTCTGCTGGCCATGATAGGTAATACAGGTTTAAGGCACTTCCACAATGGCTTCATTTTTTAGACTCAGAAGCTATATTCATCTTTTATATACAGTCTGTGTTCACACCATAATAAACACCTGGGCTGGTTAGCGAGCTAACTCTAGCGTAACTCTGGTGCTAACATACTGGTATACAGCTTATACACTGGTCTCTCAACCGTTCTATAGGCTATAAAACACAGGCTACAATACAAATGTACTTTCAATACTGCGATACTTTACTGTTCTGGCTAGTGCTAGGCTTGCACACAGATGGTGTCATGGTGAATTGGGTTAAAGGGCTCAGGTGCGAGACTCCTTGCAGAGTGACAGTGAATTTATTCACAGTGAAAAAATAAGGCAACAGTTCGAGTCTGTATCCAAAAGGGCAGTGCAGTGATACAGTGACTTCTCCCCGTGGTGACAGTGCAGTGATAATCCAAACTACTCCTTCTTGTGCCCGCTCCTCCTCCGATCCCTGGATCCTGGAGGCAGATGAGAAACACACACACACGGTCACGAAAACGTTCTCTTCTCCTTCACAAACTAGATATGCTACCCGGTTTAGCTCAACGTTCCAGCGTTGGTTGTGACCCGACCACACCGTTAAATAGGTCTGCTTCGGATTAGTAGCAGCCGGCGAAATGATTAAGCACAGGTGCGATGATTTCAGCTCAGGATACTCCCCCGGGTCAGCTGCCGTTCCGTGCCACGGCTTCCGGAAGTACATGTTCCAGTATACAAACACACATGCACAGGATGGAGAGGAGAACACCGCAAAGAACACACAAACACAACAAAAATTGGCAAGGCGACCGGTGAGGACCGTCTAGCCGTGACAGATGGAGAGCATCTCATCTCATATCGTATCGTTTTGTAGGACCTATTGTAACATTTTTGTATAGTTTAGCCATAAAATAAATATGAAGACATAATTCTGTAACTGGGTGATTTTGCTTGAAAGGTGACTGAAATGATTAAAACATGAGCAATCAGCTGATTCATTGGTTAAATGAGTAATCATCTGAGCTCTCACTTCAGTGAATAAGCAAGTAATCAGCTTGTTATATGCAGCAGGCTGTAGCCTCCTTTTACAGGAGCAGCATCCAGACTTCTCATTAGCACCATTAGTAACACCCTCACCAGCATTTGACATTTTATATTATACTTTTATCACAGAGCATGTGATGCTGTTAAAGAAGAAGAGGCTGTCACACCAACAAATTGCCCTGCTGGCAAAGCAGTTCTTACAGTATGAGAATGTTTTGTAATGCAATGATGACTTTTGTGTGTCTGAGAAAAATCTACCATGTGAACTTTGACCTCAACGATTTGATTCAACCTCCTTTTTGCCCATACAGTAACACACAGAAGTGTACGTGGCAAACTGACCCTTATTGTCCTTCCCCAGTCGACCTATGGCGGACGTTCGAGGTGGACTCCCTGGAGCATCTGGAAGCACTTGAGTTGGTGACGGCGCGGCTGGAGCGCAAGGTTAGCCTCTGCAAGGCCAACGTCATGATGGTCACCTGCTTTGATGGTGTCGCCGGGAGACGGCGTAAGAAGAGACGGCGGAAAATGGCAGATCATAGATTCACAAAGGGATACTGACCTACTGGCTGAAATATGTTTCTTTTAGACTATTATGTAGAACTTGTTGATTATCAATGAAGTTATCTCTACACTCAAGACACAGAGGTCAGATCACCTCATGTATACACTTGTTATGTTTTGAAGTAGCACACTGCCTCCGGTCCCCTGGTGGGAATTTTAGACTTTCAAAAAAATTCAACTAACCTTTACTTCATGTGTTCCAGCATCAGACAGTAGTTGCAGTTAAATAACCTATAAAGATGTGCGTTTATGCACTTTTTTAGCATTTGGCAGTATATTTAAAGCCATCACGTTCAAGCAGCATCTAATGCTAAAATATTTTGGTGCTAACGAGCTCGGTACCACAAAACTGCTGGGTCCAATGTTGGACAATGGGGGGGACTACCATGTGGAATGAAACAGTGCCTGGCAGAAGCAGTCCAAAGTCTGTGTCTGCCATGGTTAGTTTCTCAAAGAAATGACCCCCACGTCTGATAATAACGCTACACAACAACTGGCACTCAAACCTGTCAAAATGTGTTCTGGTTCTCAAAAGGCTCTGCGACGGTAGAAACGAGGGATTAGATCCTGGTTCTCTGGGAAGTCTTTAGGCTCAGCAATATCATTTATGTGAATACCATCTACACATCTGTGCAAGACGGCTCCAGAGGCAACTACAGCTCAAAATGAAGCACTTTTGTACTCTGCTAAGCAATTAATGAGAAACTTTGATAAGTGGACGATCCAAATTGTGCTTTTCTTAAAGCCATTTTCACACAACACTTTATTCCAATTGTCTTTGTCTATCGCACGCTTTGACATGCTGACTTGAGTCAAGGATCCAATGATCGTCCGATTAGTGGACTAGCCTCTCTACCTCCTGAGCCACAGCTGTTCCACTGGATGCAAACATTTACAATACCTCAAACTGTCCTTCTACAACAAACAGAGCAAAACGAGGGAAATGCAATTGAACGTGACGATTATGTTCTTCAAGTTTCATGTGCTTTGCTGTTCTTCTTGATTTGATTGGTCAAACCAATCATGTACTCAGCCAACACGATGTACTCTGCATTATTCAAACAACAATTTGTACTTTGTAGCTTCCAGCTGTCTTTGAGTAGCAACGTGATCAGCCATCGTAGGGCAGAAGGCGGTGCAGCTTTCACAAAAAGGGAATATTATGCCACCAATAATGCCATTGTGTAAATAGATTTTGGTGCTAAAACTACAAAAGTAGTGCATTTCCTTATTTGTAACTAATGTAAATAGGTAAATGTTTAGCAGGGATCTCAGTGAACTGTTGAATGAGCCATAAGGGAACAACTAGTGTTTGTGAAAGTTACACCAACAGAGAGGTAATTCTTTCTCTCAGGTCGGTGATCAATACACTGACTGTAAAACACATTAGTAAGTGATTGGGAGTAGAATAAAAGAATGCAGATTCTACTGACAGTGTAATGGAGGAGTAATTACTTTAAAGGAATAACGTCATGGTGTCTGAAGAGCCCTGTGGCTCCGAGCCACGACCCAAAGTAATCGGTGAACAGTGCTGGGATCGCACACACGCACACACGCTGGATGTTTGTCGTTGTGAATCATATTAATCAGCATGTTGTTGTCACTGTGAATAAATGAGCACAGCACTCCATTACGTTTCATGTGTGCAAAGACTGTGCATCCTTTGATTTGCAAAAATTAAAAGTGCTGTGCTGTTCCTGCTGCCATCACATCTGGGATCTTGTCCTTACTGGTCACAAGAGCCTGTTTTTATGTGTGCATGTGTGTGTGCACGTGTGTGTGCACGTGTGTGTGCAAAGAACAACGAAGCGAGAGCTCTCCTGCAACGTTATGACGCCATGCAACATCGAAAACAGGAAGGGGTTTTTGAGTTGTCAAATGAAAAGGTAATGACACCAACGTTCAGCCCTGGGGGGACCCTATTATAAAGTCAGCATCATTAAAGAAGAACACTGGAAACACACACACACACACACACACACACACACACACACACACACACACACACACACTGTACGCCTGGTTAACGTCCATAGCTCATTTAAAACTGAATAATGTGTTTTATATCATTTTATTTTTTCTAGAAATGTCTCCATATTTGGAGGCAGTTTGTCCACTACAAACACAAACTGATCCTGAGCCAGTTTAAACGCTGAGTTTAAACGTTTAAAAGACTATTTTAAGATGTCATGGGAACTGCATCACCATTAGGTGGAAAAAGAGGTGCTATTTCTGTCTCTGAGAAACTTGAATTTTAAAGCCTCCCCATAAAGAAAGCTGAGAGGGCACATTTATAATAAACCTTATCAGACACTGTGTTTGGGGGCTGATACCATCACCAGATGTTTAGGGAGCTAAATGTAGGCAGAATGTGTAAAATCTCACCACTAGATGTCAGTAGATTTCAGACCGCAGTTAACCAAATAGTTTTCTTATCCCTCCCAATTACAGTGCAAATCCTTGCTGCTGCAGGACAAACTCTGACAGCTGTTCATCTGTAGTTAGCGTAGGCCAGTGGTTCCCAAACTTTTTTTGCTGGGCCCCCCTTTGTTTTACAAGAAAAATGTTCGCGCCCCCCCACAAACACATCCTCCAACCACACACACCCATATTTTGCTCAATTGCGGTTTATTTCACACCTCAAACATCTGGTAAACAATTAAGCAAATACAAGTAAACTGCAATAAATTACAGGTAGTAATAAAATAAACTACTAACTCTTTTACGCTATGTCCACACCTACACGGGTATTTTTGAAAACGCAGCTGTTTCTATGCGTTTGGGCCTTTCGTCCACACGTAAACGACATTTCGAATCACCGAAAACTGAGATTTTTTAAAAGTCCTTTTTTGTGTTTACGTGTGAACGAGGAATTCGTCACGCAACGTCAAAGGTATGTGCCTTTTTTCACGTCACGCTGTGCGCCACGTTATTGTTTACATGAGATGAATTGCAGAATAGCAGGTAGAGACAAAATACTGTTAATCTGACTGTCTGCAGGTTTTACACGCTTACATACACACACACAGTTACTGTCCCTCCATTTACAAAGGCAGAGGCATCACGGTGTGATTATTTTACATGTAGTTGGTTTTTCCTGTCTAATAATATTCAACGTTGCTACATTTTTCAAAAAATGCCTCTCTGTGCAAAATGGGTTCAAAAACATAAACAGCTGTGGGATACTGTTTGTCCGTGATTTGAACCGGGGGAACAAATCGTGGCAGGATCAGCCTGATGTTATTTGTATCCCGCTGTAACTTTACTGTATAAAGAGCTAACATCTCCAACATGTCAGGAGTAGTTAGTCATTACAACAAGTGTTTGTGAACTAAAAATCAAGAATGTGGGATACTGTTTGTCCGTGATTTGAAGAGCCCAGCACGTGCTCCCGACAGGGAAAACTAATTATGCAGGGGAGACCTACCTCGGCACTTGTGCAGGTGAAGCCAAAGGGAAGATATGATTCACCATATTTTCTAGTCTTTGGCTTGGAAGGAAGTTGGTTTGGAAACATATTTGGCGATGCTTCATCTCCTGCTTTGCGTTTGTGTGGGAGCCCCATCAAAAACCTGTCCATGATGCTAGCAGTGTCCAAGCGTTTTTTTTTCCATACCACGCCCCTCCCTTCAATGACTCTGCGCCCCCCCTAGGGGGCGGGCCCCACACTTTGGGAACCTCTGGCGTAGGTATCATTCCACTGTCTGCATCAGCTGTAAAACTTTGTGAGGGCAACAAGACAGAAAAAGACACACTGTGGGAGAGAGCCAGAGACGAATAAGAACTAATGATGAAACGCAGAGTGGTGTATAAACACACAGTGAGTGAAGAAGAACACTTACTGCATTATGTTCCAGAGTAAGCATCTGGTTAGACGTTTCTAACATTTTCAGGGCCGAGTACAAGAACCTCAGTTTGATCTGACTTTAGAAGGAGGACATTAGCGGCCTTTATGTCTATAAGACATTCCTGCAGTTTAAATAATTGTTGTGTGTTATCTGCCTTGATGGCCGGTTAGATTTGGGTTTCATCTGCATAGAAGTGAAAATGCTATGGCTTCTAATGATACTGCCTCGGGAATGGGTTCTGCTAGTAAGTACTGCTGTTTTTTTTACAGCTGTTAGCCTGTGCTAGTGATAATTTTAATGAAGTGGATCTAACATTGTTGGACAGACACTTAGCGAATAAACTCTCAAATCATGTAAGAACATAATCAAAATGTTTATCAGGGAGAATGTGTGATTTTTGGACACCAAGCCTAGTGTACAGAACTTTATAACCAGCTGATATTGTTGTTTAGCTGGCTCCTTGTCTGCTGTCCGGAGACTCGCACGTCTGATCTGATAAGTAATTGCGACAGTATTGGGGATAAATAACCCAGTACGTTTTCAACTGTTAGAGCCCTGACTCAGTTCATGAGATGTGGCTTGAGGTTAAGAGGATGACATTTTATCCACATGCTGGTTGCGATGTCTCTTTCCTTCCCATTTTTGCTTCTTTGCTGAACGGGACCCTTTCTCAGATGATGAACCGCAGGTTCAGTCTGAAGCTGCAGACATGAATTTAAATTTGCCTCCATAACACACAAACACTTGCGAGCTTTCTCCTGCTCCAGCTTTGGTGTACGTGGCAGCTCTGTAGCCACATAGAATGGTGATGTCCATTTAAGTGACTGTATTCAGGATGGTAATAATACTTCTATATTTTTGTAAATTATTCTCATTTTTTGTATATCAAAGACACATTACTATATGTAATTTAAATATAACAGTTTACATTTACAACACATCTGTGCCTAAAGGGCTAAATCTAATTGGTCTTCTCTTAAAAACACAGCGACGGTCTGTCTCGTATAGGGTGTTCAATGAGATCACTAACGGCACAGCAGAGGAGGACGGAGAAAACATCATCGGTCTGATAAATGTAAGTAAGAGTGACAATACAACACAAATTGACGCACACATTTGAAACCATTCTCACTCTAATCCACAGCACGGTTTATCTGCTTTACGTGGCATCATCTGACCGCTTTATGTCGCGTTACATAACCGCTGACACCCAGCCGGGAGCCAGTGCCACACATCTGCCAGGAGATGGCAGCCTCCACCACGCGCTTAAATAAATATATAAAGTTGTCATGAAGCGATGTATGTTTTGCAGTGAGGGGAAGGTGAAAAATCCCCGGATAAGACAGTAAACAAGAAGCATGAGAGAGTGTGAGAAGAGAGAGTGAGGTCTGTGCGGCTGCTGAGAGGAGGAAAACACCGCGACGCTGCTTCATGTGGAGAGAAACACAGAGGCTCCATCCAGCAGTGAGTACACCTCCATCCTGTCCGCCTGCTGTGTCAGTGTGTGACATTAACGTCAGCAGGCTCAGTGTAGTCATTTTAAACCAGATTAAAGACGGGCAGGGCAGCCAAGTGTGAAGAAACGCTTTCTGCAGCGATGTGAAACTACAGGGAGAAGCGCTGAAAAACGCACTAAACTCGGTAGCTTACTTTACAGGCTGACGCGGCGACGCTAGCGTGTTTTTCTTTTTACCTTAGTCTTCCCACGTTAAAGCTCAGGTGAAAAAAAAAAAGCACGAAAATACGTTTAATGAGCGCGAGCGCAACGATGTGCACGTAAACGTCAGAGGCACGTGCACAGGGAGGCACTCGCTGCCACCCACTTGCCGCGCGACACGGGAAGTCAAACATCTGACAGTCAGTCCAAGCTGAACGCGCGCGCATGTCCAGCGACAACTGCGTAACTTTGTCAGGATTACGTAAACGGCCACCTTTCCCTTTGTTAGTGTGCTAACACTGCTGCTCACCTGAGTGTGAGCTGTTCTTAATTATGTCAGAGAAGTCTAAACTTAGGAGCATAGGTGCGTTTGTTATTACGCAATTTATTATGGCACCGACTCACAATATTGTGACGTATTATAGTATTAGAGGGCACACCCTCGGACAAACTAGCACTTGTCAACAGTGGGAAGGAAGAGCTCCATTTTTACAGGTAGAGGTCTCTGACAGAACCAGGCTCAGCGAGGGACAGCCATGTAAATGCTGGAGGAGATATGTTCAGTGCATCATGGGAAGTCCCCATGCAGAGTCTATGGTTCAGGATCGACTGGTTCACACTTAAAAACAAGCTTTACCCAAAAATGGAACTTAGCTACAGAGAAAACATAAAGATGTATTGTTTGAATTCAATTCAATTCAATTTTATTTATACAGTGCCAAATCACAACAACAGTCGCCTCAAGGCGCTTTATATTGTACAGTAGATCGTACAATAATAAATACAGAGAAAAACCCAACAATCATATGACCCCCTATGAGCAAGCACTTTGGCGACAGTGGGAAGGAAAAACTCCCTTTTAACAGGAAGAAACCTCCGGCAGAACCAGGCTCAGGGAGGGGCGGGGCCATCTGCTGTGATTGGTTGGGGTGAGAGAAGGAAGACAGGATAAAGACATGCTGTGGAAGAGAGACAGAGATTAATAACAGATATGATTCGATGCAGAGAGGTCTATTAACACATAGTGAGTGAAGAAGGTGACTGGAAAGGAAAAACTCGGGAATCCCCGGCAGCCTACGTCTATTGCAGGATAACTATGGGAGGATTTAGGGTCACCTGGTCCAGCCCTAACTATATGCTTTAGCAAAAAGGAAAGTTTTAAGCCTAATCTTGAAAGTAGAGATAGTGTCTGTCTCCTGAATCCAAACTGGAAGCTGGTTCCACAGAAGAGGGGCCTGAAAACTGAAGGCTCTGCCTCCCATTCTACTTTTAAATACCCTAGGAACAACAAGTAAGCCTGCAGTGTGAGAGCGAAGTGCTCTAATAGGGTGATATGGTACTACAAGGTCATTAAGATAAGATGGGGCCTGATTATTTAAGACCTTGTATGTGAGGAGCAGGATTTTGAATTCTGGATTTAACAGGAAGCCAATGAAGGGAAGCCAATACAGGAGAAATCTGCTCTCTCTTTCTAGTCCCTGTCAGGACTCTTGCTGCAGCATTTTGGATTAACTGAAGGCTTTTCAGGGAGTTTTTAGGACTTCCTGATAATAATGAATTACAGTAGTCCAGCCTGGAAGTAATAAATGCATGAACTAGTTTTTCAGCGTCACTCTGAGACAGGATATTTCTAATTTTAGAGATGTTGCACAAATGGAAGAAAGCAGTCTTACATATTTGTTTAATATGTGCATTGAAGGACATGTCCTGGTCAAAAATGACTCCAAGGTTCCTCACAGTGTTACTGGAGGCCAAGGTAATGCCATCCAGAGTAAGAATCTGGTTAGATACCATATTTCTAAGATTTTCAGGGCCGAGTACAATAACCTCAGTTTGATCTGAATTAAGAAGCAGAAAGTTAGCGGCCATCCAGGTCTTTATGTCTTTAAGACATTCCTGCAGATTAACTCATTGGTGTGTGTTACCTGGCTTCATGGACAGATAGAGCTGGGTGTCATCAGCATAGCAGTGAAAATGTATGCTATGTCTTCTAATGATGCTGCCTAAGGGAAGCATGTGTAATGTAAACAGAATTGGTCCTAGCACTGAACCCTGTGGAACTCCATAATTAACCTCAGTGTGTGAAGAGGACTCTCCATTTACATGAACATATTGGAGTCTATTAGATAGATATGATACAAACCACTGCAGTGCAGTACCTGTAATACCTACAGCATGTTCCAATCGCTCTAATAGGATATTATGGTCGACAGTATCGAACGCTGCACTGAGGTCTAGCAGGACAAGCACAGAGATGAGTCCACTGTCAGAGGCCATAAGAAGATCATTTGTAACCTTCACTAAAGCTGTTTCTGTGCTGTGATGAGCTCTGAAACCTGACTGAAACTCTTCAAATAAGCCATTCCTCTGCAGATGATCTGTTAGCTGTTTGACAACTACTCTTTCAAGGATGTTTGATATGAAAGGAAGGTTGGAGATTGGCCTATAATTAGCTAAGACAGCTGGGTCTAGAGATGGTTTTTGAGTAAAGGTTTAACTACAGCCAGCTTGAAGGCCTGTGGTACATAGCTGATTATTAGAGATAGGTTGATCATATTTAAGATTGAAGCATTAATTAATGGCAGGACTTCTTTGTAGGAATGGGGTCTAAAAGACACGTTGATGGTTTGGAGGAAGTAATTATTGAAGTTAACTCAGAAAGATCAACTGAAAGATCAGTTTGGTGTTAAGGTTTATAGGGACCTTTTATAAATTCTTAGGTTTGAAATGAGTTCCTTCCAAAATTAGCCGAAGCTATCCACAGAAGTGGGAGAAACAACTATATCCGAAACATCACTGTGTTATGCTGAAGAGATCATCTAGAGCCAGACTGCACTTTGATCTAATACCAGTTTATAACACAAAATGGTTCAGAGTGTGAAGTGTTTTATCATGAACTTTAACTTTTAGAGAGAGCCTGGCATGTAGTTTTGAGGCTTTGTGGTTAACCTGAATGGTCCAGATTAGCAAAGAAACAGCCAAAATTGTACAAATTTATAGAAGTGTTCACACTTGCAGTTTTCCTCAGTATTCCAGCGAGGCCTGTGAAAACTTTTACTTTCACATGACTGTACCTCTTTTCAGCCCTGAGGTCTTTTCAGATTCAAACCACATTTTGATAAGTTTGTTAACTGATTTTTGGACATAGGTGTTAAAATATGTGGTCTGGATCTGCTGATCCTTGTTGAATTTCCATAGCCAGGGATTAGCCAGGTTCCTATTTGGTGACCACCATTATTTTTCTGGCATTAGAAAAGTCTTTTTGTTTTTCTTCTGGCAAATATGACTGGTTCTAGTTTGGGCTCTAGCACTGCTTTGTAGGGAAAACAGATATAAGTGACATTACACAGCAGGTGAAGTCCTGGATTGTCTCTTGAGTGAATGGTGCATGAGTGCATTTGGGTTAGTTGTTTCCTGTTATTTCTAGTCTTGCTAATCTATGCTAAGCTAACTGTGGCACGCCTCAGAACTCCAAGAAAGTGATTCAAATGTAAAATGTCAGAACATCCATTCTCTGCAGTTTATTTCCAAGCACCAGTTAAATTAAAAAAATAAAAGCTAAGCATGAATCCATTAACAAGAGAATTCCCACCTCAACTTTACAATACAGCATTTGGTTTCTCCTAATAGGAATTACAGTGACAGGACAGGTGAGTGACTGTGGAAAAGGTCACAGGTAAATCATGGTGAACATGGTGTAAGAAGCCCTCGGGTCAGGTGTTGCTACCTTGAGAGGGATTGCTAATACTTAAGGCCTGTAAATGCTTGCACCTTACATTTCCCACTCTTATGCAAAACTTGTGCAAAGACAATCTGATGAGGAAAAAAAAAGGATTTCAATGTTAAAGAGATCCTGATTTTCTGTCAAGCACTTGCATCACTTATCAGCAAATCAACTCTTGGCTCTGTATGATGTTACTGAAAGCAGATACCCCGATATGGCCATCTCAGGCACGTAGCTTTGATTCTGAGCCCAGAAGCCCCACCCACTTGCTATTAAAGCTTTCTGAGGGGCAGCCAGTCACAAGAAAGGGGGCTTAGAGGGAGGGTAAAGGAGCTAGAGCAGCTGGTTTCAGAGAGTGCACAGTATAAAAACTGACACATGCAAAACAACACCAGGAGTGAAAATATGGAGCTGTAAATGATTCATACGTCCCTTATTATCAGCTGTGACATAAAATTGAAAGGAAACTTATATTTGTGTCAGTTTGTAGTATTATTCCTATTGTATTGTATACTATATGGACAAAAGTATTGCAGGACCAACACTTTACACCTACAGGGGCTGCGCGGCCACGGACACCTGTGCCAAATCACCATTTTTAAGCCTGCTGATGGCGTGACATTACGCTGCTTTGGTTGGTCCACAGGGCAGGACTTTGTCCCACTACATACAACATGTCACCTGCAGAAATTAGCCCCACTTCCCAAACTGCACTTTCTGTAAGAAGAACTGAGTCTAAAATAGTAATAGTGTACAGAGTGCAGTCTTGGTACTTTTTTGGTCATCCACAGAGGAGCACTGAGCCACCCCTTTGTTAGCTGTCGTGGTTTAGACACAAACACATCCCAGCTAGTTCATGAGAGAGCTGCTGTTTAACCAGCAGTAGTGCTTATATGTAAGTCTCTTTTTCTCTGGTTTGGTATTAAATATGCAAGGCAAGCGTGATGTTTTAATTTGTTTTCTAAAATTCTCCTTATTCTTCCTAATTCTTTTGACAGCTTGACGGGGATGTGGGAAGGAGGCTCCAGGGAATTCTGTGTAAGAGAGAAAAGGGACAAATAAAGCCCACGGGATCGGAGGACTGCAAGAAGCCTGCAAAGGCAGGGAACTGCATCCTTCACAGCCCTGCCTGCTTTCACTGTGGTGGACATTTCAAACCGCTCCGTTCTCGGCCACCCAGGAGAGGTGATGCAGGATTAAATCACATGCTCCCTCAAGAGTGATCCCAAACCACTGCTGAGGCCTCATTCTCCAGCCCTTAAGGTGCTCTTGACTCTTTAGCAGAGGTTGGTGGGATACAAATGTGGAAGAACGCTGATCAACATTAGACACAGTTAATCGTTTTTCAGTGAGGGTGCAGGGGAAAAGGCCCAGCCACGGCCCACGAGAGGCAGACGACTCCTGCAGTGACAGAGGAGATGGGTAACAAAAACACCAAAGGCCCTGAAGCCGAGGCCACACAACGAGACGAAGGGGAACTCATCAGCAGTGCCACGGGTAAAAGGCTTTTGTCTCGATTCTCTTTTAATGTCGTTCACAAAAGCTGCGTGGCTTTTTAAAGTTTGAGCACCTCAGGAGATGTTTTCATTCTGTTCAGTGTCAGCGAGTGTAGGCATTTAAAATGTGTTGCTCAAATATGTGATCGAAATACTTTGTCATGTTCAAATAAAGCGGATTTAGAAAGCAGAGTGAGACCCACAGACCTGCAGAGGACTGCTGATTAAGAGCTTTTCAGCACAGTTTAAAGTCTGTCGTCTGTTGGCAGACCCTGACTTCCCACAGACTGTTATGCTGCAGCAGAAAAGGTAAAGCTTGAGGTGATCTCCACAAAGCTAAGCTTGTAATGTGCTAAACAGCTGCAGCTGATGAGCTGTGTTATCCTGAGCAGCCCTGTACAGCTGCAGCTGATCGTCCTGACTAACTGTAATTGACAGCATCGAGGGGCTCGCAGGCTGTCTGTGACGGTTTGTCAGGTGGCTTTAGGCTCTAAAGTATTCTCTGAGGACGCGACGCACACACACACACACTTACAGTATACTTACTGTATGTTCACTACCAGGAGACTGACACACAAACTTCAAGCCTGTAAACTGCGCCTGAAACGCTGCACTGTGAACTATAAGCTCAGTATTCAAACTTCACTTTTTTGGATACATATTAGTAACTGAGCGTCTGACACGTCGCTGCCTGAGAGCCGTGAGCTAGCAAAGATAAACAAATAAAAATGCTGGAGCTAAGCTAACTCTCAAATAAAAGATGGAGACAGCTTTGATGTCTGAACTACTTTGAACCTGCATTCTTTCGAATGGGCGGGGCATGTGTGTGTGTGTGTGTGTGCGTGTGTAAGAACAGCCTTAACAAACAACCTACACAAACCCTTTTGTGATGCGGTTTAAAGTCTGAGCGCAGCCTGATATTCAGTCTGTTTAGGTTCACACACCAACTCACTTTCTGCACATGCTCAGTGTTTTGCTGTTGTGTCTCTATCGTTCTGTTCTGTCTTTTTTAGCTTTTTTACAGTTTTTGCACAAATTGCACTTTATGCAGTCCTGTATTGATTGTCTGTTATATGTAGCACCATGGTCCTGGAGGAAGGTCGCCTCGTTTCACTGTGTACTGTCCCACTGCTCACATGACTTCACAGTTTGAGTGACGTGCAGTCCTAAAACACCAAGACTGCGATAGCGAAAACACGAAGGTTGATGCTTCCCCACAGTACTGAGCCAAGCTTATACAGCGCATATACATGAAGTCGATGCTGTCTGGGTCGCTGCTATGTTGCACTGTGACACATTTGTGCCAAGACGGGTCCAAGACCGCATCTTCTTACATGCTGTTTTAGCATGCTAATAAGCATTTTAGAACAGATTCACAGGTTCGTGTAAGAGTGGGGCACTTCTCTGTGAAAGAGAATGCTGCACAGGTAATACATGTGCACACTGTACACACAGGTTGTGTGTTGGAAAAAATATTTTTCATGCTGCTTGGGTTTTTTTGTCAGCTGGAGAAAGGAATAGTTAAGCTTTTAAATACATAATAAATGCACTGTTAGTACGAGGAGACTGATCCCACCGTCGTATGGTAGCTATGAAGGGCCCGACTGTGATTAATGATTAGCATACAGACTGTAAACACAGCTACACTGTCGGGTGGCGGTGTAGCCGAGTCCCCGTGTCTGCACTCTTCAGTTTGTTATACGTACTATTCACTATTCTGTCATCTGACTCTTAAAAGTGAAAATTGTCTGAGTGTAGCTTAGCTGTTCATCGTAATTACAGCTGTTGTCGCGTACACACCAGAGTGGACTGCTTTGAGTCAAGCTTGCATCTCTTTGTTAGACGCCCTCCTCCTGATGGACTTCCAGATTCTTTTGGATCGTAGGTTTTCTGTCATTAGGTTTCCGACAGAGACCTAAACCTGATGGCATAGTGGTGACATCACAGGATGAGGCCACTTGAGAAAGCTTCTCCACGGCATTCAAGAACTGGTTTACAGACTTTGAAACTGGTAATAATCCAGACAACAAGTTTTTTTGCCTTTCTGCAGCTGACCGGTCACACTAAAATATTGAGAAAACACTGAAATATTACTGATTTTATCATTTTTCATATCATGTCTGTGCTTCGTGTTTTTAGAAAGTGTCTCCAGAGATGAATCACACGGCCCCACCCCAGAGCTGCTGGCCTCCCTGCAATCCCTCGGAGAAAACAACGACTACACGCTGCTGCCACACTCCTTGCACCAGGTGTGTGATGGTTTGAGAGCACCTGTGAAGAATATTCTCCTTTAGCATCCAGAGGGAATTCTCAGTGTCTTTATTTAGTCTGTGTGCGAGAGTGTGCTTACATCCACAGCACGTCCCTCGCTGTGCCCTGGTTGCACAGTCTGTGTGAGTGAACACAGCAAATCTCAGAGCCGGTGTTTGGCGAATGCGTCAGTGTAGCTCGTTACATTTACAAATGGCGTGCAAATGAAAGCTGTGGCTGTGTTTATTGTTTAAAGGGTCAGCTATTTGAAAGTGTTCTGCAGCGCAGGTGTAGGATCTGAACTGGCAGCCCCCCACCCCCCATCTGTGTTCAGCACACATGCTAATTAGAAGCCCGATGAATACAGTGAGGTTTCAGCCCTGTGTTCGCTTTAAAAGGATCCTCGTGCAGTACTTTTCCTGTCACTGTTCCCTAACAACACTCACAACACGGTTCATTTGTTTCAGCTACTGCACTCGTTTGCTGTGCAGCCGGCTGCAGCTGAAACAAAGGGGAAGCTGTTTTGCTTTAAATTCTCATAATGGAAAGGAGAGCCAGGGCATTTCATCCAGAGACAGAATCAGCTGACGTGTAGATTCAAGTTGTTTCGGCAAGTCCGCTGAAAATACAATTCTGTTGTTGTGAGGGATGCCACAGAGGCAGTAAATATACATTTAGCAGAAACGTGTCATAAATGCTGCTACCTGCTGTTTCAGAGCACTGAATATGTCATTAAATATATTTGTCTAAAAGTAAAGATAAAGAACTCGATCACAGCTACAAAGGCAAACACAGCTAATAAGAAAATGTTGGAATTATCTGGATTTTGTGGGATAGAAAGGTTTCTGCTCTCATACACAGATCATTGAAAAATAATGAATTAATGTTTAATGTGAGAATCTGCTGGGTTTTAGTAGATTACAGTGGATACACAATAGTGCAGGTTTTATCGAAGAGCAGCGCTGCTGTCTCTGTTATTGCCAAAAAAGATGGAGGACAGCTGTGTTTAAAGGGTGGGGTCTCTCACTGTTGGGACTGTTTGTGTGTCGGGCATGACGTTCCTGCTGCTTATTGCTGTTCCCATTAGGAACAAGTTCACAGGAATGCTGACACATGCATGCTCTTTACCTGCATATCAGTGCCAACATTATAGGGACGGCTGTAAATCCAGATGAAGTGACCACATCTTTTTTATCAAAATGTCATCTTCAAAAGACCCAACAAACACTTTCTGGCACTCTTCCGGATGTTGGAACTCATGAACAGGAGGGCTGGACGAGGAAAAGGCTTCACATCTGGCCAGATACTGAACTGCTGTCTGTTTGAAATTCAGAGTCTTCACTAGATGATCCTCTGTGTGATTTATGCTGCTCATTTGTTTCTAATCATAAGCAATTGTTTGCAATCAGATTCTCCTACTAGTGTTTGAGATGGACTTAAAGGCATCTGTGAGGCAGAAACAGCCCAAAGAGGTACGCCACCACCGACCATAAGCTGCTGCATGTGACTGTTTGTTTCTCAGGTCGTCTCCGTGGCGGTGCTTCCTGGTAGAGGAGATCATGTGACCCTCGTCTTTGAAAGGATTTAGTGCGACTCAAACAGAAACATACATTCAGTTAGGCCCCACATGTAGAGTAAGAGTAGCTGAAGCTCTGCTTCACAGATGGATGACGACGTGTCAGTGAAATTCTGACTTGTGTAATTTTGTGTAAAGTGCCTTCTGTCTAATGAAGCATCTTTTTTCCTGTCTTTTCTTTTAGATTGCAGAGGCCTACTCACTTAAACAGGACTGTATCCTTTCAAGGGCACGGACAGCTGATGTCTCATTGTGACACTTGCAGTCAGTCACTAGTGTTTTGTAACTGAATCATAACCGAGCTCGACCGGCAGGCATTATAATTAAAAAGGGTTTAGGAGCATGTGCAGTACGTACCCTCACCTCGTGTTTACCTTAGCGAGGAGATAAGGATTTACAAGTTGTGGCTTCTTCCACTTTGGGGCTGGGCGGCTTACAGGGTCAAAGGTAACACTGCTGAGCAAACTTTGTTATAATTGAAATGTGGAGGGCAGAAAACCTCTGTAAGGTTTCGTCTTTCTCTTTGTCGACTTAATGCGGTTTTCTGTGTCTCTCAGGCGATGGGTGTTCCTCATGTTTTGGCTTTAGGCCCAAGGGGCTCGCAGTGTTTCCTCCTGCTCTGTTTGTGCTGTTGCTGTGGTAACAGCTATGGGCTGTCTCGCTGTAAGGAGTGTGGTGTGTACGTAATGAGTTTATGTGTGAGGAGACAAGAAAAGAGCCGCAGAAACGGACAGAGGTCCTGATTTATCAGAAAAGGATGAAGTCTGTGAGACAAAGAGAAACACGTCCTGCAGAGAAAGCACAGCAGAAACAACAAAGGGAGCTTTGGATCATGAACACATCACGGCTAAAAAAACTGAAGTGAATGTAGAGCATGAAAACATAGATTCTTGCTTTTTTAAAGGTCATGTGGTCACATTTGTCTTGGCTGACGGGTAATTTAACCCTCAGCTGGCAGGAGGCGTGTTTCTCTGTCACTGTGTTTCATATTTAGCTGATGTTGTTACACCAAATGACATAAATCCCAAAGTTGCTATTTGTTCTAACTGACCTTTAGACTCTAAGCTTATTGATGCCCTTCACTTTGCAGTGCGTGTGCGTCTTTTGTTCCTTCTGTTGTTTTGTTTCCTGAAAGCTGCCTGTCATCGGTCACCAGCTTTCTGAATTTATCTAAAATTGCATTAAAACAGGTGAATTGAAGCAGTTTGTTTTGTCCAAATAATTTCGAGCATGTCAGGACTTAATATTCACTTCATAAAACAGCCGACAATTCAATTTCCTAGTAATTAACATGTAGTTGTTACAAATTTGACGTATTAGCAAAGATGGTATGGTGAAAGTATTTTTAACTGATGGCTGTTAGGGACACAGCTAGTGTTACAGAGCGTATTGACCTCCTTAAATACACCATGCTTTTTGTGTTATGGCTTTTATTATAGGATAGTAATATTGTAGTCAGTCTTAATTAATTTAAATGTCATGAGACATCATCTGTATTATGAAGTGCTGCCCAAGTTGATCAGAGATGTTATTTTAGGAGCCAGTGTGTGTTGTGTCTTTAACTGGTCGTGCTGCCAGACCAGTGGGCCATCCAGTTCTTACAGCTAGAGAAGCTCTACCATGAACGCCTGCTCTCCAACCTCACAGTCCTGCAGGAGAACTGGGGTTTGGCATCTTATCAGTCCTAAAAAACACACACAACATATTCTTGTGGCAAAATGAAACTGCGTGTGATTTGCGTGTACCTGCACTTATGTGTTCGCAGAGAGCCAAGGGAGGGAGAAGGACAGCGGCAGCAGCTCGCCTGCTGAGACAGACGGCATGAGCGAGAAACACTTTGAGACGCTGAGCCAGATGTGCAGAACTCACCTCAGGTAAACCACAGTGGGACACTCTCTTTGATGTGGCTCCGCTCATACACAGACAGCAGAGAGTCGAGCAGCTCTCAGTGTCTGAAGTCAATTCTTTTCCAGTCATTCCCTCCTCATCGCTGTCACACACAAAGCTTTTAGCACCAATTTTGCTTTAACAATCTGCTGCTATCTTTGTCTCTCTCACGAGGACAAATCAAGAAGTTGAGACTGAGCCACAGTATCGATGATGCATGAGGATAGAGGGAGGAATGAAAATCAATTTTAATAAGTGTAAATATGAATATCGATATTGCAGGAAAGGCACCAAAGATTTGCCCTGTAGATTCATTTCCGCTCGATGCAGACAGACACCAGGAGTTTGCACGCCAGACGCTGGTGGGTCACGCTCTGATCCAGCTGGTATGTTACTGCAGGCCAGAGTCTCTGCAAGCAGGAGGATGTAGTTTGACTGAAGAACAGATGAGAGCCTGACAAAGGTCTAAAATTGTTTTCTCATAAGTTCAGTAATATATTAACGTCCTCTCCTCCTCTTTTCTCCTGCTGCCTGCCTGGTCTGTGTTTGGAATCACTCAGACCATCCATCAGTGTGGAACAGGTAGGACAGACCAGCAGCCGGGCTGTTCAGGCTGTTTAGGCTCAATTTAAGACCTTTACTTCGCATTAAAGTTGTCGACTATGTTTCAATCAGCAGAACAAGCTCAACACGACACTCGCAGACGTTCAGACCAAAGCACTACAGCCGCATCATGATGAAGGTAAACATGTATCTCTGTTCATAACTGATACCAAAGAATCACCACAGATGATGATGTGTTTAGAAGTGTGTACTCTATGCTGCGTGCCACATGTTCAGCAGCCTGACAGCAACATTTATGGCAGCTTTCAGTGACACTTTGGTGTATTTTACATTAAAAAATAACTGCAGTGAGCTAACTTTAGATATGACGTTTGACTTTACAGTTGAACAAAAGTAATAAGATAAGAAGAACTTTATTTATCCTGAGGGAAATTCTTTTGTCACACACATGCTCAGCAAGAGAGACAGAGGAGCAGAGTAATAAGATATACAATAATGCAATAATAAATAATTATGTATATTGTTACTCAGCATAGGGGCAGCACAGTTCCACGGTGGTTAGCACTGTTGCCTCACAGCAAGAAGGTCCTGAGTTCAATTCCATCATCAGGCCAAGGTCTTTCTGTGTGGAGTTTGCATGTTCTCCCGTGGGTGGGTTCTCCCCGGGTACTCCGGCTTCCTCCCACCGTCCAAAGACATGCACTTAGTGGGGATAGGTTAATTGATGCCCATAGGTGTGAATGTGAGCGCGAATGGCTGTCTGTCTCTGTGTGTTAGCCCTGTGTTAGCCCCCCGCCTCTCGCCCTATGACAGCCGGGATTGGCTCCAGCCCCCCGCGACCCTGAAAAGGATAAGTGGAAGCAGACGGATGGATTACTCAGCATTTTGCAAAATGTAAGAAATAGGAAAAATATCATAGCGTGAGTAAAGTAATGTGGTAATATCGTACCCTGCTGAGTTCACCTTTGGGTGCTGAGGTAAACCTTGTGTTTGTGAACTAATGAGACGGTGTGGTAATTAGATTTTCACCTATGCAACCAAAACAATGCACAATGAGCGCATCGTGGCAAAGTGGAAGTCATACGATTTTTCCATTTCCGTTCCAGCCAACACGTCAGAAACTACGCACCAGGAGGAAGTAAAGGAACACAGCTTGATTTTGGAGTCAGAGCATTCATCACCGCAGACGGGCTGTGAGGAGGAGGACGGAGATACATGTGAGGAAGGGCAGGAAGTAGAAGAAGAAGAAGAAGAAGAAGAGGAGCAGTGTGAGGAGACGCCAGAAGAGGAAGAGGTGAAAGTGGAGTGGCCAACAGGAGTACCTCAGGCATCAGACAAGGACCTGGCCAAACTGTCCCACAAGGAGGGGGTAGGACTGCACTTTAGCTGCCTTTACACCCCCGTTAGCACCACTCGAGGATATGAAATGACAACAAATGAGTATGTTGTCAGATATTAAATTAATATACTGTACTGCGCAAAAGTCTTGAGCCACTCGTTATTTCTTGATATTTTGTAAGAAAATGGGAATGAAGACGACAGAGTTTGTACAATTCTAGCAGGATTTTTTTCCTGTTTTTAAGGACATGACTTTCAGATTCTGTTTATGTGCTGCAGATGGGTTTTTATCTCTGCTACTTTCCTCAAAGGTTTTAGTGTCACGTTGCACACCACGTGCCACGTTTGGGATGATAGCTCTTTGGGAATCACCTCGTTGGGGCAAAACTAGCACTTTAGACCTATCAGGCATTTTTCATAGACTCAACTGAAGAAAGGGGAAAACCATTTTATGGAAAGCTGCTGGTAACAAAGTGTCTAAAGATACCATTTAAAATTGGTTCATTGCTGTTGTCTTTTGTCTGTAGACACAACACTGGCTCATCGCGTGAGTTAGATGCTTTTTTGTGCTTGAATGATTCATAGGTCCGTGTTAGGTCAAAAACAAGGATAAAGATTCCTCTGAAAACGAGGAACAAGGTACAAGTTAAGGTTGGGCGATTGGACAAATATATCGACTATCGATGAAAGGCTGAGCCCATCGGCGATTACTGGACTGACGATTGTTGGTTGGAAAGTTTTTACATATCGCCCAACCCTAGTACAAGTCTGACGCTCAAAGCAAAACATAAAGAAATTAGGATTGGCTCAAGACTTTTGCACAGTACTGCATTGGCACGAATATATTTTCACTTTCCATCCAACACCCTTCATTTATTTCCTTTTCCTTCCTGGCTTGTTTCCTTTATCCTTTCCATCAAAGTCCGCCTGCAGGAAGAAATTCCACATGCTGAGCAGCTCTCTGTTCTTCCTTGGGCACTCCCACCAATCATATCCGTCATCCCTGAATGAGACCTTCATCATTTTTCTGTTGAGAAAGCCTCCACCCATGTTCACTGGTGTGGCCTCACACTTGGGATGTCCACCCTGCCAAGTGTGTTAGATTATTGAGCCAAGACATCATGTTCTGGCTGAAGGGGCCTGGTTCCTGCAGAGGTGGGGATGTAATCACAGGATCCAGGCCTTGCATTGATGGCTTCGGGATCATGGCTCATTTAACTAGAAAGCATCCCTTTCTATCAAATTTCACACGGTTTTGAATGCTTTTCATCAGCAATATTTGTACTTCCTTACATGGTAAATGGCCTGTATTTGTATAGCACTTTACTTAGTCCCTAAGGACCCCAAAGCGCTTTACACATCCAGTCATCCACCCATTCACACACACATTCACACACTGGTGATGGCAAGCTACATTGTAGCCACAGCTGCCCTGGGGCGCACTGACAGAGCACTGACGAGCCTGGGCTCGAACCGGCAACCTTCCGATTACAAGACGAGCTGCCAACTCTTGAGCCACGATCGCCTCTCTAAACAATTACATGACTCATTTTATAAATTCATTAGTAACATGGAAATTCTGACTCAAAACCCTCCAAAATGTCACGACAAACGTTGTGTGACTTGGACAAATTATTTATATGTTTTGACTAAACGCTGCGATGAGCTTAGGCAGCACGTTGGCTGGCTCGGAGAGCTCCACAGCTCTTTCTTACGCCCTGTCTTTTATACAAATATAACACTGTCGAACTTTTAATCCCTGGTGGAAAAATTGTTACCCATTTTAGCCAATAGGTGAACCTATATAGATTTCAATTTGTGATGATTACTGGGTGAATGTTGGCCCTGAAGTGGTTAGAAAATTGCAGTTTGTCTTACAGCCAATCAGTGGGTGGATTTTTTTAACAAATGTTAAACTTGTGGGTGCAGGGCGGGGTGTAACTACTGAGACTGACAGTTGTAGTGACACAGGAAATCGTAGCCAATCCTGTCTGCTGAGGTTCACCTCAGCTAATTCCTGCCTGTGAAATGGACCTTTCCATTGTGATTGTGTTGTTGGTGCTTTCTAAAGCATCTTTCATGAAGCTGTGATGAATAACATGGCTTCATTGATGGCCCCGCCCCTCTGTGAGCCTGGGTCTGCCAGAGGTTTCTACCTGATAAAAGGGAGTTTTTCCTCCCCACTGTTGCCAAGTGCTTGCTCACAGGGAAATGTCCAATTGTTGGGATTACCTCTGTATTACTGAAGAATCTTTACCTTACGATATAAGTAAAGTTCCAGTATTTTGTACATAAGTTACTTGGCATTAAAGGTAGCTAAGCAGGCATGAGTATCTCGTGCACCTTTATCAGTCCAGCTTGGTAACCAAGCTTCTGAGTTGATAACTTAGCACTCTCCACTGCTGTTGAAATATGGTCCCTTTGGGTCCACAAAAACAGTATGGTAGCAGGTAAAGCTCCAAATTAGCTTTGTCCCTTTTTGGATAAAGTCTGTGGTCGCGAGAGAGTAAATGCTGGCAACCTTGGCGAGTTTTCCTCTAGTATAATTATGAGATTGGAATTTGTGGTTTTGAGTGAATTCTTTTAGATGAGAACAAGGACAAAAGATTTATCAAACCATATGTTTTCCCCCATAATGTCTGATCCTGGCTGTATTTGTGTCCCAGAGTGTGCAAAAAGTTCTGTCTGTATAGAGTTAACTGTGACCAGTGGAACATCGAGTACGCCGCTAACAATGTGGCCTCACACAGTAAATAAAGGCAGGCGCTGATGAGGCTGACTGTTCACTGTCACTGCAAATGGACCCTCTGTGCTGGATAAAGATGGTGAAAGCAGTTCCTCCCTCTGACCCTTCGAATACTTAGCTTGCCCAATCGTGACTTCCTCCTGAAACACATTATTCAGGCCAACACAAAGAATAATGTCTGCTTCTGTGTGTGCAGCTGTGTGTCTGCTTCTCCCACTTCCAAAATCATAAATCACAACTAAATTTTAAAATGTTCACATCCAAAGCTGTAGATGCTTATAATCACAGGCTTGAATGCCACGACAGTGCTTCTGCTTTGATTAAACTAAAACGACTAATTCGACTCAGGCACTGGTGAAAAAAAGTTAAATGTATGTGAATGAATGTTTTCCATTTCCACTTTCACCAAGGTCTTGCTCATAGGGGGTCATCTGATTGTTGGGCTTTTCTCTGTAGCATTTTACAGTATAAAGTGCTAATGTTTCCGTTTTGGTGAGTAAAGTTTTATCAGTATGTTACTTTTAAAAAGCAGGTATGTGTATCTGTTGCACCTTTATGAATGCAGCAAGGAAGCAACTGCTGCTGCCAATCTGGGAAGGACTGTAAGACGATTTGCAAACATTTTGAATTTTACAGCGAGAAAAAGATTATTCACTAGAAAACTTTGTAGACTGTTGTTAATCAGAGGTGGTTGTCTCAGTAAATTCACCCCAAGTTCAGACTGTGCAGTGCTCAGAGAAATGGCAAAAACCCGCAAGAGCTACAGCTCAAGACTCTCCAGTTCCAGCATGTTAAATGTTAAAGTTCATGGCAGCACAGTTGGAAAAAGACTGATGAAGTCTGGTTTGTTTGAAAGGAGAAACACTTCTCTCAAATAAAAGAACATGGCAGCACAGCTTAAGACTGCTTAAGCTGGTTTTGAATAAACCACAAGACTTCTGGAACGATGTCCTCTGGAGATGTTTGTCCATAACGCACAGCAGCACACAGTTTGGCAAAAACCTAATACAGCAGATTGGCACAAACACCTCACAGCAACCGTCAAGCCCGGTGGAAAAGGGCTTATCGTTCCGGCTTTGAATTGCAGGGTGAAACTGAGCGATGAATCTCAGCAGCAAAAGAATCAAGATGTTGGATTGGCCCAGTCAAGGTTCAAATGTCAGCCTGACTGAAATGCTGTGCATTAATGGATGCTCACAGAAAAGTGGACCAAAGTTCATATTTCCTCCACAGCAGTGTGAGAGACCATAAAGTCATGCAGAAAATCATTACTTCAACGTAATGCTGCTAAAGGTGGCTCTACAATCACAGGATGTACTGAGAACTTCAGTGTTTGTGCACATAATGTTTAATTGCATTATCATTTTGCGTTTTGCCTTCACAAACCGCTCCAGCTCATTGGACGAGACGCTCAGCGTTGTTACAAAGTAATAATGGTGTTACTGCCTGTGCTTGTTGGCCTGTCAGCCTAATTCTTCTTTATTTTAGCACATTCATCAGAATCAGAAGTGATACTAATAATAATGGACTGATACCCACTAACTCTGCGTTTAAAGGTTTCCTCCTTTAATATCCCCAACATGCACAGAACTGCTGAACGTGACGATCATAAAGGGATCTTTTCATTGTTTTTGTCCACATGACCACACTCCCCAAAGCTGCTGTACTTCCTTCTTTATGTTCTGTCTCTGTGTCTCCTTCAGAGCTCGTCCCCAGACGGTCTGGTTTCCATCCTGAAAAGGAGGAGAGCATCGCTGGACGGGTTACCTCCCCCAAGCAATACTACTAATAAACAAAATTCCAAACGCAAAGTTCGGTTCAGTGAGCCGGAGGACGGGAGCGAGCACGGTACAGTTAGAGCTTCTTCTTCTGCTGCTGCTGCTGCAGTTTATTTCAGATAGAAATGGAATTTAAAATGTTTCATGTTTGATGATGAACTCTGCATGCCACGGAGGATCTGACATAGCATTGGTCCCTTTCTTCCTTACAGATGAGGTGGGCGGAGATTCCTGCCTAATCCTGCTGTTGCTGTGCCTCGTTACTGTGGTGATCAGTGTAGGTGGGACTGCGCTCTACTGCACCCTGCTGGACACTTACTCCAACATCTGCACCGATTTCACTCACAATGTCGACTTTTATGTCATGAACGTGCGGAGGCTCGTTGAAGGGCTCGGGCGCTGGCTGCCCTTTCGGACTTAACACCCTTAATCTGCGTTATCCATCGTCCAGACAAGAACTCCCAACAATGAGCGGCTGCAGCCGTGAGCTAACATGACGGCGCGGGGACGAAATGTTTAAAGCTTTGATTTCTTCGACCATGACTGAAGAGGCGTTTAAACAAAGGATACTTGTGAATTGTAATTAATAACTACACTGGTGCTTGTAGCAACACCGTACGGTAAAGTGGTCCGAATTTCACCTCAGAATCAAAACGTGGTGACGTGTGCATGTAAGCATTTAAAAAAATACTTGTTTACTACGATCTGTGTGGTTGCTATAGATACCACACGAGAGGGCTCACGTGTCTGTTTATATAAAATCAGCAGTGCTCCGCTCTCGTTTGTAGCAGCAGCTGTAACTTTTGATCAATTTGTCTCATAAGTTCCAGATTTTTGTTGTTTTATTTGTACTTGTGTAGAGAAAAGCTGTCGTTCAAATCAACAGGATCATATGTGTGTGTGTTTTTAGGATGATCAACCAAATAATGATTTTCCAGCCCTCCCACTTTTTATTTCATATTACCTTTATTCTGCTATCGATAGTATGGAGGACCAAAAATGCCAAAATATAAAACCATATAGAAATAAAAGACTCAGAGAATGAGTTAATGTGTCCCAAAGCTTCTTTTTGTTCTACATCATTATGCAAATTACTGCAGGAGTGATATTTATCTCAGCAGTGGCTGCCAACGATCGTCAATTCATTTGCATCATCTGCAAACTGGTGCAGAAATGTGAAGTAAAATTCACATTGAAAGGGAATAAAGTTTAAAAAATACCTTAATGAATGCAAAATTAAATGCCAAGCTAAATATTAAGGAAAGTTATGATTATTATAACAATTATAAGGATCTATATTTTACTTAATATTTTTCATGATACTTCATACCTTTTTGCTTAAGTTATTATTTTGGCAGGTTTGGTCCTCCACACTGTAAGGGGTAATAGCTGTGCGCTTACCTCCATTCTTGTGGTTATTCTCTATGTTTCTCTTATTGTAATATGACCAGATGAAGAAGAAATGTTAGACTGTGCTACACTAGAACCCTATTCAAAATAATTGCAGCATTTCATAATCCACATTGATGAAGCTTTAAATGTAGATTGAGGGAGAGTGGTTGGAAATTCTGCAGACTTCTTTGTGGTCATCACGGTTTGCCATGTGCTGGTTAGTAACTTGAGAGCTGCTCCACAATCTCAGGCACTTTCCCTGTGTCCATACTTTAGGTGCTCGATGTTTTCATGGTTATGTGTACATGTGTGAACCTCTGTTCTAAGTCATGATTTGTGATTACAAACAGGTCCTGAATTCTACTGAAAGAGAGAAAAGGACTGTGTCTGCATCTGGGACCAGATCAAGTTCAAAAACAGGCATGAGCTTTATGGAGCAGCAGTTGTGTTTTTTGGCTGGTTCAAGCAACACAACAGAAACACACCTGTAGACTGTGTATGTGACTGGAACCGAGAACATGAAAGCATGCTCCTTTATCATTCCCTTTATATGAACATTTTTATCTTCTCTTTCCTTTCCAACTTCAGATGTTACAAAGTGACAAACGCTGCCTCTGTGTTGTCAGTGTGGATATGTTTACCAACAAGTGTTGCATTATGCAATCCGCCTTTATGTTTCTACATGTCTGTTTATTTGTGTCCACAAGGGAATACAAAAACGATTAAATAACAAACAGCAACCATTGTTTCCTTTTTATGGTTACAACAAACAAACAAACAAAAAATAAAGATTTGTGGTCAATTGTGATTTACGTGGATGTTTATATAGATCTTTGATCATTTCCCTTTGTGTAAAATCAGCAGCTACAGGCCGGTAGCCCTGACATCGCATCTGATGAAGACCCTCGAGAGGTTGGTTCTAAACCATCTGCGCCCCCTGGTGAGGTCTTCATTGGATCTGCTGCAGTTTGCTTACCAGCCTGGCATTGGGGTGGAGGACGCCATCATCTACCTCCTGCACCGAGCTCTGACTCACCTGGAGAAGCCTGGAAGCACTGTGAGGATCATGTTCTTTGATTTCTCCAGTGCTTTCAACACCATCCAGCCACGACTTCTGAGGGACAAGCTGGAGCTATCGGGAGTGGACCACCACATGTCCCAGTGGATACTGGACTACCTCACAGAACGCCCACAGTATGTGAGGTCACAGGGCTGTGTCTCTGACACGCTGGTCTGCAGTACGGGGGCCCCACAGGGAACTGTGCTGGCACCGTTCCTCTTCACCCTCTACACTGCAGACTTCTCCATCAACTCCCCACGCTGCCACCTACAGAAGTTCTCTGACGACTCTGCCATAGTCGGCCTCATCACAGGTGAGGACGACTCGGAGTACAGACAGTGGACTCAGAGTACAGACAGTGGACTCTGGATTTTGTAGACTGGTGTCAGCAGAACCACCTGCTGATCAACGCCGGAAAAACCAAGGAGTTGGTGGTGGATTTCCGGAGACGCAGACCCACCACACTGACACCGGTGAACATCCAGGGAGTGGACATTGAGATAGTGGACTCTTATAGGTACCTGGGTGTTCACCTGAATAATAAACTGGACTGGAGCCACAACACTGATGCTCTTTACAGGAAGGGTCAGAGCAGACTCTACCTGCTGAGGCGGCTGAGGTCATTTGGAGTCCAGGGAGCGCTTTTAAAGACCTTCTATGACTCTGTGGTGGCATCTGTCATTTTTTACAGTGTTGTATGTTGAAGCAGCGGTTTATCGGCAGCTGAGAGGAAGAGGTTGGATAAACTCATCAGGAAGGCCAGCTCTGTTCTGGGATGCACCCTGGACCCAGTGCAGGTGGTGGGAGACAGAAGGACTCTGGCCAAAATAACATCTCTGATGGACAGAGTCTCCCACCCCATGCATGTAAATGTTGCTGAACTGCAGAGCTCCTTCAGTGACAGACTGCTGCATCCTCGATGCATGAAGGAGCGTTTCCGCAGGTCCTTCCTCCCTGCAGCTGTCAGACTGTACAATCAGAACTGCTCCCAACAAACATAGATGTTTACATCAGCGCTGTAACTGCAATAAGTTAATCAACCGATTCGCACTACAACCTGGTTTGCCTCTTATCTGTAGTTATTTTTATTTAATTTAATAACTGTACAGTACTCTCTGTATATAGTAACCATTGTCCTTGATGTAAATATGTAAGAAAAATTGTGTATGTTTCTGTTCTGTGTCCTGTGTACTGTTTGTTTGTATATGTGTGTTTTTGGCTGCTGTTACAACCAAATTTCCCCCTTGTGGGACAATTAAAGGATTATTCTATTCTATTCTATTCTATTTCCATACTTGGCCACTAGATGTCCCTGTAAACCACAGAATCATCAGCCAATAGGTCCTTCACACACAAACTACTGCAGTACTACAAGATGAATATGCTATCAGGGCTGATATAGGCTGTAAATTATTCTGTTAGCAACGTAGTCTGAGCCAGCTGTGTGCCTTATCATATTTCAGTCTACAAAACAAAACAAAATAGAGCAGGTTAGTTAGCAGCACGGTGGTTAGCACTGTTGCCTCACAGCAAGAAGGTCCTGAGTTCCATTCCACCATCAGGCCGGGGTCTTTCTGTGTGGAGTTTGCGTGTTCTCCCCCTACGGTGGCTGGGAAGTGCAAAGCGCAAGAAATTAAAAATCCGCAACAAATTAAAAATCCATAACAAATTAAAAAACCGCAACAAATTAAAAATCCTTGACGGAAAGGGATTGTCTGAAATACCGGAAGTGACACAACGATTAGCCTAATAGGGCTTTTGGAGCGTGATGTCACAAGAGGGGGCGTGACCAGGATTTTTGGTTGAGGCGCCATGTTTCTGGGCCGAACAAAGCGCTAGCGAAAGAGGAGCGAAAGTACACGGATAACACCAGCTATGGTTCGTACTTGCTGTGCGGTCGGTTGTAAAGTTAGATCGCACGACCGGCAGGGGAATAAGGTTGAAAATGGTTTATCTTTTCATTCTTTCCCCACCTGGAAGCAACACGAGGCAGCTCATGTATCGGATGTTACCAAAAGAAGGCGTCTAGTCTGGATAGCAGCTGTGAGACGAGCTGATATCCAGTTCTCTTCCATCTCCAAATATCTGTTGGTGTGCTCCAGACATTTTCATTCCGGTAAGTTATAGATATGTTCATATCACTCTTTATCCGGTCTTTAAGTCTGACGTCACTAGCCGTGTCTGGGCTCAAACTCCGCTGCAGGTCCATAAATCACACGATCACTGTGGCATCACTGAGAGTTGAAAAACTATCTAAAGTCTTTCATCTGTAATAAAATGATCAGCGTTCTGCTCTACCATGTGTAACAATTGAGTTTATCATCCAAGCATCCATGAAAACGAAATTAGCAGGAAGTTAGCTCGCTAGCTTCCATCTAAATACAATATAGCATGTCCTGACTGAGGGATTTTGGGAACAAATTCAAACGTACAGCTCTGCTATCACTTCCAACATAAATGAAGACAGAAAACAAAGCAGCAGTGAAATTTGTAGGGTTACTGAAGTTTGGCTAGCTGGTATATAACAATGTGCTACGTGACCGCTAGCGACACAGCTATGTGAACATAATATAAACACGCTAACCTTTTTCCACTAGATAAAAGTTATCGTGAGGATTCTCGGTGGTCAGGAACAAATATAATCTCATGGCAGGTTGCTGTAAACCACAGGTGTCGAACTCCAGGCCTCGAGGGCCGGTGTCCTGCAGATTTTAGATGTGTCCTTGATCCAACACAGCTGATTTAAATGGCTAAATTACCTCCTCAACATGTCTTGGAGTTCTCCAGAAGCCTGGTAATGAGCTAATCATTTGATTCAGGTGTGTTCACCCAGGGTCTTATCTAAAACCTGCAGGACACCGGCCCTCGAGGCCTGGAGTTTGACACCCCTGCTGTAAACGGACCAAACTTCAGCCAGGAGAACAACTGAGATAATCCATCCACAAGGATGAATAGGATTAGTCATTGATATACTGCTGCATGGGCTGGGCTGTAGCTACATCGTAAGGTTTTAAAAACTGAGCTTTCAAATGATTAGTGGTGATAAAAGCCGGGGGAGGCCAACAGTGATCACTGACTGTTTTTAGGAGCTTTTTGAGATTAAATAGAAAACAATACAAAACATTAAACATGTTAACAACACAAAACCCATATTAAACGCAGACTACTTTAGGCCCGGAAGCAGGATTCGTCACGCCATCACTTAAAGACCAGATAGCCTATTAGTTTTATTTTCGATGCACTCTGAGGTCATAGCAAATTAGAAAAAAACATCCTACTGAGTGATTTTGCAGAACTACGTTCTATTTATAGACTTGCTAATTATTTGGCATTATTGCAGCAAACCAGCCAATGAAATGGATGAAACATCGTGACTGGGTTCCAGCGCTACACAAGGGACCTGCTTCAAACCTACCACCATGCCAATCAGGTTACTTCTTCCATGTGAGGGTGAAGAGGTGACCCTTCTGGATAAGATGGTGAAGGTTTGCTGCCGTTTTGGTGAACAGTGTGGTAGTAAAACCAGGGAAAAATGAAACTTGCTCCTGTTAAATATTCTTAAGTCCTGTGCTGTATAAATAGCGGTAATTTTTCAAAAGATAAATTAAAGTAATTGATAGTATATTAAGTAGTGTTAGTAGTGGGTGATATCGTGTAAATGCTGTCATGATTTTGTGTAAACATTTTGTCTTTTATAAACTATAAATGACACGGATTCTACATTATAGAACATCACATCAGTTACAAAGTGGTTTTAATAAAAAAATAAAAAACAGTCAAATATTAGTTTGTTTCTTTATTCAACTTTTGAACAGTGGTACTCAGTCAGTACATATTCAGTAAATGCAAATTATTTACATGGCAGTGCACTTCAGGCATAAATCTAGACCCCTATATAAAACATTATGGGTCATTCCCACAACCCACAGCTTTACTGTGTTCCAGCAAAGTATCCAATAGCAGTGACAACTCCTCCACAGTAGCAGGTGGGATTTTTCTTTTTTGGGGACGGCTCCTTTTACCTTTCAATACAGATGGTCTGTTTATGTTTTGATCCAGAGCCGTTTTTGGGCAGTTGAAGAGGAGAAGTCCATCTTATGGCCAACCTCTGGCTGTATCTTGGTCATATTACCAGGCAAAGCCCAGTATGCAGGTTCATCTGTAACAGTCCTTGTGCCACGGATCAACACTGTTGCTTCTACTTTAAACAGAAGATCAGCGACATGCCTGCAGGTCTCCACGACTCCGGCCATACAGGTGCAGTGGGCGGCTTCAACCTTCCCTGTGATGCTCACAATGACCCATGGCTGCAATGCTGGTTCATTCAGTCTTTGAGAGTGCAGCACCTGAAACATACAAAGTTAATTTAAAGACAAAGACTCTAATGAGCCAAGGCCGACATAAATGTGTTTTATCTACTTTCGAATCCATTTATCATAAATGTAACAAAGTGTTTAGAAAGTTAGCAGATACATGTAATTTTCAATTTTTTTATGTATCCATCTATACAACGCTGCATGTTATAGTCTAAATCTGCCTGTTCTCTTTCAGAAACCTGCCTTCAGAAAATGAAACTAAAGTATGTAATGCAAGGATGTAATCATTTCAAGATGGAGAAAGCATAAAGTTTGACTTTAGGTGACAATTATGGATACGTAATATGATAAGGAGATTCTGCAGGTCATTATAGTAAAAAATTTATTTTTTGTGACACGACACAAACATGGAAGCAAGATATATAATTAGGATTATTTATAATAAATATGAATAAATAATTGCAATTTCTTTAACCATTGAGAATAACTAAATCCTTCAGGACAATGTCACAGCAATGCACTGAACTCACTATGGCTACGTTCACACTGCAGGTCTTAATGCTCAATTCCGATTTTTTTTAATTTAAATCTGATTTTTTGTCTGCACTACAAATAAAATGTGACAGCAAACGCGCTCCTTTGTGAACCCTCGAAGCGGCCCGCATGCGCAAAAGCAGACGTCACACACAACGCGCTCTGTTTAGACCCAGACCAAACAGTATTGTTTGACTGATGGCCCTTAATATAAAGACTTGTTTCAGACTTTACGTTCCCCAATTTTGCTCTGAGTTATTTTGTTATTTACATATGGCCTAATAATTATCCTTATTGCCGTTTTAGAGAGGAGCGGTGCTTCAAAGGATATGCAGATTTCTGTCAGAATCTGCAGATTATACAGAATAAAAAAATGTTCACGTTGTCTTCCCAACAGTTTCACTAACATCTACACGGGATGGACACGAAGCGCTCATGTGTTCTCAATGTCTTCTCGGATGCTTCTCCAGCGCTGATAATTGGCATATGTTTTGTGTCAGTGACGTAAAAGACGGATTTAATGCAACATGACCGTTCAAACAGCAGTCGCTTTCTAAAACATCAGATATGTATCGGATTCAGTACCACATACGAAAGTGACCCAGATCGGATTTGTGCTGTTTTTACACTGTCATACCATGATTGGATATGGGTCGCATACGGTCAAAAAAGTCGGGTTTGATGCGCTTTTGCGTGCAGTGTGAACGTAGCCAGAGCCTCCACATGTTCTCACTGTAATTTGTCCCTCATGAATGAATTTATGATTGCGCTAATTTGAATGTTCGGGGGAAAATCAAACGCATTTTACTCACAGTACCCTACAAACGTCACTGCTGTTTAGTTTTCTGTCTTCATTTATGTTGGAAGTGATAGCAGAGCTGTACGTTTGAATTTGTTCCCAAAATCCCTCAGTCAGGACATGCTATATTGTATTTAGATGGAAGCTAGCGAGCTAACTTCCTGCTAATTTCGTTTTCATGGATGCCTGGATGATAAACTCAATTGTTACACATGGTAGAGCAGAACGCTGATCATTTTATTACAGATGAAAGACTTTAGATAGTTTTTCAACTCTCAGTGATGCCACAGTGATCGTGTGATTTATGGACCTGCAGCGGAGTTTGAGCCCAGACACGGCTAGTGACGTCAGACTTAAAGACTGGATAAAGAGTGATCAAAGGAGTTGCAAAGAAAAGCGTCTGGACTTCTTTAAGTTGCTTGAAGACGTTTCACCTCTCATCCGAGAAGCTTCTTCAGTTCTAAGGTCAAATGGCCGAGAGTCCGAGATTTAAACCAAGTGGGAGTATCCCCCCAAAGAGGGACAAAGGACCCCCTGGTGATCCTCTAATCACATGAGCCAAGGTGTGAAAGCGGGTGTGGGACCTAATCAGCCAAGGTCCCACACCCGCTCCCACACCCCAAGGTGTGAAAGCGGGTGTGGGACCTAATCAGCCAAGGTCCCACACCCGCTCCCACACCCCAAGGTGTGAAAGCGGGTGTGGGACCTAATCAGCCAAGGTCCCACACCCGCTTTCACACCTTGGCTCATGTGATTAGAGGATCACCAGGGGGTCCTTTGTCCCTCTTTGGGGGGACACTCCCGCTTGGTTTAAATCTGGGACTCTCGGCCATTTGACCTTAGAACTGAAGAAGCTTCTCGGATGAGAGGTGAAACATCTTCAAGCAACTTAAAGAAGTCCAGACGCTTTTCTTTGCAACTCCTTTGACTACGATGACCTGGATGACTGAGAACCTTCACAGACAGATAAAGAGTGATATGAACATATCTATAACTTACCGGAATGAAAATGTCTGGAGCACACCAACAGATATTTGGAGATGGAAGAGAACTGGATATCAGCTCGTCTCACAGCTGCTATCCAGACTAGACGCCTTCTTTTGGTAACATCCGATACATGAGCTGCCTCATGTTGCTTCCAGGTGGGGAAAGAATGAAAAGATAAACCATTTTCAACCTTATTCCCCTGCCGGTCGTGCGATCTAACTTTACAACCGACCGCACAGCAAGTACGAACCATAGCTGGTGTTATCCGTGTACTTTCGCTCCTCTTTCGCTAGCGCTTTGTTCGGCCCAGAAACATGGCGCCTCAACCAAAAATCCTGGTCACGCCCCCTCTTGTGACATCACGCTCCAAAAGCCCTATTAGGCTAATCGTTGTCACTTCCGGTATTTCAGACAATCCCTTTCCGTCAAGGATTTTTAATTTGTTGCGGTTTTTTAATTTGTTGCGGATTTTTAATTTGTTGCGGTTTTTTAATTTGTTGCGGATTTTTAATTTCTTGCGGTTTTTTAATTTGTTGCGGTTTTTTAATTTGTTGCGGATTTTGTGTGTTTGTCTGTGTACCCCGCTTCTTGCCCTGGGATAGCTGTCCCTGAAAAGGACAAGCGGAAGAGAATCGATGGATAGTTTGTAGATGATCGTTCCTTGTTGACATGATTACAGATTAATGCCAAATACTGTGCTGAGGTGTTTGGTAGTGAACTAGTGACAGTGAAAATAACAGGCATTCATCAGTCAGCATATCACATTTGAAGGTTAACAAATACCAACGACGACACAGATGGTCTTTTAAATAAAATGTTCTTTTGTGGACGTGGCAGTAATACAAAGATTGTTTTTCATGCATTTTGCTGCTTCTATTTTGGTTTTTGAGGTATGCCAGTTACATGAGACTGAAAATCTGTGCCAACAACAACAACAACAAACTTTATTTATATAGCACATTTAAAAACCAGTGGTGTACCAAAGTGCTTAACATGCAAGAGGGTAAGATGAAGTAACAGGGAAGGATGAGGGCTATGGCAAGGTACCAAAACGTGCTAGCAGGTTGAATGGCATTAAAACACACAAGGCAAAAGAATTGCATATAAAAGCATAAAAGAAAACTACAGTGGCTTGCAAAAGTATTCGGCCCCCTTGAACTTTTCCACATTTTGTCACATTACAGCCACAAACATGAATCAATGTTATTGGAATTCCACGTGAAAGACCAACACAAAGTGGTGTACACGTGAGAAGTGGAACGAAAATCATACATGATTCCAAACATTTTTTACAAATAAATAACTGAAAAGTGGGGTGTGCGTAATTATTCAGCCCCCTGAATCAATACTTTGTAGAACCACCTTTTGCTGCAATTCCAGCTGCCAGTCTTTTAGGGTATGTCTCTACCAGCTTTGCACATCTAGAGACTGAAATTCTTGCCCATTCTTCTTTGCAAAACAGCTCCAGCTCAGTCAGATTAGATGGACAGCATTTGTGAACAGCAGTTTTCAGATCTTGCCACAGATTCTCGATTGGATTTAGACACCAGACAGGTCAGGGATAAAGTTATTGAGAAATTTAAAGCAGGCTTAGGCTACAAAAAGATTTCCCAAGCCTTGAACATCCCACGGAGCACTGTTCAAGCCATCATTCAGAAATGGAAGGAGTACGGCACAACTGTAAACCTACCAAGACAAGGCCGTCCACCTAAACTCACAGGCCGAACAAGGAGAGCGCTGATCAGAAATGCAGCCAAGAGGCCCATGGTGACTCTGGACGAGCTGCAGAGATCTACAGCTCAGGTGGGGGAATCTGTCCATAGGACAACTATTAGTGGTGCACTGCACAAAGTTGGCTTTTATGGAAGAGTGGCAAGAAGAAAGCCATTGTTAACAGAAAACCATAAGAAGTCCCGTTTGCAGTTTGCCACAAGCCATGTGGGGGACACAGCAAACATGTGGAAGAAGGTGCTCTGGTCAGATGAGACCAAAATGCAAAACGCTATGTGTGGCGGAAAACTAACACTGCACATCACTCTGAACACACCATCCCCACTGTCAAATATGGTGGTGGCAGCATCATGCTCTGGGGGTGCTTCTCTTCAGCAGGGACAGGGAAGCTGGTCAGAGTTGATGGGAAGATAGATGGAGCCAAATACAGGGCAATCTTGGAAGAAAACCTCTTGGAGTCTGCAAAAGACTTGAGACTGGGGCGGAGGTTCACCTTCCAGCAGGACAACGACCCTAAACATAAAGCCAGGGCAACAATGGAATGGTTTAAAACAAAACATATCCATGTGTTAGAATGGCCCAGTCAAAGTCCAGATCTAAATCCAATCCAGAATCTGTGGCAAGATCTGAAAACTGCTGTTCACAAACGCTGTCCATCTAATCTGACTGAGCTGGAGCTGTTTTGCAAAGAAGAATGGGCAAAGCTGGTAGAGACATACCCTAAAAGACTGGCAGCTGGAATTGTGTAGAGGATAAAACAATCCAAAAATTAAAAATGAATTAAAAGTAATTAAGAATAAGCCGAAGATAAGAATAAGCGTTAAGCTGACTATCAAGCAAGCGTTAACTGGTAGAAAAGGCGAGGCTAAATAAGTGGGTTTTTAACCGTGATTTGAAGGAATGGATGGAATCAGACTCGCGTATAGCGATGGGGAGGGTATTCCATAAATCGGGTGCAGCCAAGGCAAACGCGCGGTCACCTCTAGTCTTCAGCCGAGATCTCGGCAGTACCAAGAGTGACTGGGAAGATGATCTTAATGCTCTAGTAGGGGTGTATGATCTAAGTAACTCAATGAGGTAGCTTGGCGCTATATTGTTAATAATTCGGAAGGTAAGTAGCAGAATTTTGAATTGAATGCGGTACTTAACGGGAAGCCAATGCAGATCAGCAAGGACAGGGGTAATAGAGACACGCCGCCCACTACCAGTGAGGAGACGAGCAGCTGCATTCTGAACAATTTGGAGTCTATGGAGGAGAGTAGAGTTAAGACCGAAGTAAAGTGAGTTGCAATAATCCAACCTAGATGTCACAAAGGCGTGGATAAGCTTTCCAAGGTCCCTATGTGGAACATAATGTCTGGCCTTGCTAATAAGACGCAATTGATGGAAACAAGATTTAACAACAGAAGACACTTGTTTATCGAACTTAAAAGAGCTATCCAAAAATACACCCAGGTCACTAACAGTGTCGGTGAGGAAGCTGTAAACAGGTAAATGGGAAATTGGCAGTTAGTTAAAATAATCATCAGTATGTATGGAGGAGGTCAGAGGTCACCAGTGTGTGTCTACAGCCAACATAGTGAAGGCTCTGTCGTGGTTTGGGGCTGTTTCCACCAGCGGGGTTGGAGATCTTGTCAAACTTTAAAGAAGCATCATAACAGAAAAGTATATATATATTCATATATAGTATAAATACTTAGTACATATCCACCATATAATAACATCTGGGATATTTGGTGGGTGATGACTTTTCAGCATGACAATCGTCCCAAACACACGGCCAATGCAGTAAAAGCATATCTGCAGAGAAACACACAGTCTATGATGAACTGGCCTCAGCATTACTGGAGCAGTGAAGTAGAACAAAACGAAAGGCAGCAAACATCAAAGCGTGTGGTTTGGTGGGATTTCAGGAACTCTGACAGGAGCGAGGAGCTTCCTGGAAGTTACGTGACAAACACACTCTCTGAACTTCGTGAAGTCATGGTGTCGGTTTTATGTAAGCAGTCTTAAATTTATAATTAGAGTGTGATATTGTGACTAATAATGTTTGGTGGAGGTTAGAGGAAAGTACTGTAAACACTGGATCACAGCTGAAATTCAATTATGACCTAAAGTCTTACATTTGAATCCACAGCAGAAATTAATTCATTTATGAAAAGCCCAGAGGGGATGGATGAAGACACATGCCCTGCTGGATTTCTGTGCTAACACGGACCTCAGACTTCCTCATAACCAGTATCCTGATAGCCAGTTAAAAAAAAGTATGTTAGGAAAGTTGGTTATCAAGCCAATAGTTTGGAGTTTGGTAGTAAAACTAATATTACTCACTTTTAATTTGCCTTAAACTAGATATGCTGATATATGCTGATACCCCATCACCTGAACATAGCTGCAGCTAAAGTTTCTAAAAGTGAGCAAAGCTAGGTTAGTAGAATAGCAGAAAGCCAGAAGAATAAGATGCGTATTCAAATGAAGCCTTTATTGAGGACATTGGTTTCCTGCGCTGTGACATAATTAATTGTTCAGGGTCGTCAGCTGTGCACGTCTTCACGGGCAGCGATGACTGCGCCAGCGGAGGAGGACGTTTGGCCACAAGCCGCTGCATGTAGCAGGAGCCAAAGTCAAAAAGAGGTGAAGCTCTAGGTGGACCATTACTGTCTGACTAAAACTATTAAATCTGAGTAGTAGTGTTTTTATTGGAAGATGGAGCTGGGCCTTGGTAAGCCAAATACACTGCAGACAGGGATTTCCCACTGAAATGCCTCCTTTTTCACACTTGGCCCACATCGCAGCAGTGTGAAGTGAAACCTGAGTACTTTTGTAATTACGATGACGGTGTGGTGCTGATGGAGCAAACGCAGTCGCCACATTACAAATGTTATATAGTGAACGTGTGGTGAAAATGTCTATTGATGTCCTGGAGTGAATGTTTGGTTAGTTCAGCTTTAGAAACTGTATAAAACACACACAGCTCATTTCTGCAAGATAGTCTGAATTACATTCAGTGCAATGAGATTTTGCTGGAATGCGCCGCCTTGCAGTGAAGCACAGACAGATTTAGGACACTATCAATGGATCAGCTGAGCTTGAATACTGCTGTGCTGAGAAGGCAAGGAGAGGTGAATACAAACCAGCTCTTTGACTAATCTGTTTTTTTTAGCAATTCACTGTTAAGGCATTGTTTATATTTGAATTGTTCCTTTTATTTATAACACTGAAATAATCCTAAAAAATAAAAGTTTAAAAAGTTTGCTGACTTTGCCACAAAACAAGTCTTTGTCACCCCTGGAATTTCTGGTACCATGTTTCCCGTTTCCCACAGATCATTCACAGTTTAAATTAGATTAAAAATGAGAGTGGATGGATGGAGCTGGCAGCTCTGAAGCGGAAAAGTAGGATGGTGGTTGGGACAGATGATGTACCCGTGGAGGTATAGGTGAGAGGGGAGTGAGTTTAACACAGTTTTGAAGGGTGAGAGGATTCCTGATGAACTGACAGGAAGTGTTCTGGGACAGATTTTCAGGAAAAAAGCTGAATTGGCTGGCTGAACAGGTGCAGCCATAAAGGACTCAAATTTGATTCTTTGCACATACAAAAACCTGAGCAGGATGAGCTACTCTATCACTGATGTTCTACTTGTAAAATAGAAAAATGATAAAGCTTAATTTGAATCCTGGTTCAGTTCTTAATTCCCAGTTGAACCCAAATTCCTAATTAATTTGTCCTAATTTAATTAAATGTTATCCTGAAGGTTTTTAGTCAGCGAGTTGACAGTTGAGTTTGTCCTCTCTGGGAGGAAACCCTGTACACTAAATATATACACAACCTATTGTAATGATCAACCCTCAGACGTGTTTTTAGAGGATTTCTAGTCGTGCAAATCTTTCTGTAGATTGAGTACACACACGCACTGTAGGATGATTTTTAGGAATCATCCACATCTCAAATGTATCTTTGAGGCTGCCTAACAACACGAAGGACAGGTGGAAATACTGATTTGATTTGTTTAGCTCCATTCACTCCGTTTGGTGGTTGGCTGCAGTAATACACACAGCAAAAATACATAAAAATAAGCATACCAGTGTAGAAGAGATAAAGATTTAAAAAGTGAACTTCAGTGCCAATTAAAACTAAAATATCTATTAAAGTCATTGTCTCAACTCAGGCCATAAAACATGAGCTTTTGCAGCCTAAAATAACAGCGTTCAAGTCCTTTTTATGGCCTCAAATACAGCCAGTGAGAGCTGATCCTTCAGGTTTTATTGGAAGTGACTGAAGGAGGAAGGAGCTGCAAATTTGCTATTTCTCCAAATTCACTCCAAGTCTTTTTAGGCTTAGATACCACCCCCCAAAAAACTGGCCATGGACTATTTTCAGCATTCTCAAGCCTGCATGTATGCTTCATAACGAGCTGGTCCATTCTGTGCATGCTCAGCATGTGCACACTCAAAGCTGACGTGTTAGCACAGAAGAGTCAACCAGGGCCTAACCCTACCACCATCAATACGACACTGAGATAACCTTCACCCAGCTGAACAAGGACGATTTATGGACACTCACAAAGGCCAAGCGGCTAAAGCTACAGCTAGCCAGAGCTCAGAGCCTCGGTATGAGCGAAGGGTCAAAGCAGTTAAAGAAAAACTGAAAAGAGAAATGGGTCACATTATCTGGTGAAGTTATAAACAGACTGGAAAATGATGTAATCAGTCTGTTGCACCTGCGTATGTTTGGTATGTCAGGTAAAGGTGAGTGTCCAACAACTGGCTCTCATTGAAGAAAATTACAATGTTACATTTCAGAAAAGCCCCCCCCCACACACACACACTTGAGTTATAGCTCAAAAAAATCTGTTTCAGCAGGTCACACTTAGAAAAATGACAGTTGGTGCAAAAGTACGATGTGACGGGTTTTTTCATCCGTAGTTTCTAAAATGGTGCAGGAGCCTGTTTGAGTGCGCGGCATCTCTGCAGGCTGTAGCAGAAGCCCCCCCCCCCCCCCCCCCCGTGCTGTACCTGCTGTAACTAGGTCAGCCTTTTCAGCAGCTGTCACTGTTTCGATCACAGCCAGAGACACAGGCCTTAATGAAACTATCTCATTATGTTGTTTAGACCTCCATCTACTCTGAGTGGGAATATGATGAGTCATCTGTAGGGCTTCATCACTTCCCCATTGCTCATTACTCCCTTTGACACCTCATCTCTCCTTCTTCCTCCAGTTCTGTCTCTTCCTTCTTTTCCTCCCCTAATCTGATTTTGTATTTCTTCAGAAATGCCTTCCTACTTTTCCTCTCTCCTCTCCCACCTGCCTCTCCTTTCTTAAATCGCTTTTCTTTCATGTCCTATCCCTCTTCATGTCTTTCTCAGTGTACCACTTTCCCTTCATATGTAACTTCCCTCTCACTTGCACCAGTTATCTGCATCTGCTCATCTTTCCCCCCACAGCGACCTTTAAGTTTCCTTTCTTATCATCTACATACCTCTTTGCTTCCGTCCTCCAACCCTGTTTCCTCCACAGATCTAGGACAGTGCTTATGGCGAGGTCAGCAGCCTCTTCTCAGTAGTCAAGCTCCTCTGTAAGAGCCTACATTGTGGTTCATGGTCATCCTCATCCTGGGCAGGAAACTCTTCCTTGTGGAACCTAAACCAGCCTCCCAGTGTCTGCTGTGGTATTTGCTGTCCACAGCACGTAAGCTCTGGCCCTTTGGTGGGAGATGATTTGACGCAGCTAATGCTTAGAGAGGTAAGATGGTAATGCTAAATTAAAAACATGGATGAATGTGACAGGTGTGTGTGTGTGTGTGTGTGTGTGTGTAGCTGAAGAGCGATGCTGTTTGTGTTATATACAACAGCAAAGAAATGTTTCCATCTAACTTTCAGTCACTATATCAATAACGTGGCTTCTGTAGAGTCACAGTTTCTTTAAGAAACATGTTGTTGCTTCTGATAGATTATTAATAGAATAGAAGAGAATAGAATAGCTCTTTATTGTCACTGTTACAAGAACAATGAAAGGCAGTTTGGCATCTCTATATGTGTGTGAAGTACACAATAGCATAAGTATTTACACAATAACTCAGACAAATTTACATTTACACAGGAAAGATATGTACAAGTTATACGTACACCTGCAAACATACGAATACACCCATACATACGTATATGTATCTATACATACGTATATGCATGCGTACATACGTACACACACATATTTCCACATACACACTTACATACACAGTGTTCCAAATTATTATGCAAATTGTGTTTAAGTGTCATAAAGATTAAATAAGTTGTTTTTCAATTACATCCATTGATGGAATTGTGTCTCAGGACTCTTTGTATCACTGAAATCAGTCTCGGACACCTGTGATCATTAGTTTGCCAGGTGAGCCCAATTAAAGTTAAGACCACCATTAAGACCACCATTTTCAAGCAATATAAAAAAAATGATCTCTGCTGCTGAAAAGCGTGAAATAGTTGAATGCCTTGGACACGTAATGAAAACCTTAGATATTTCATGAAAACTTAAGTGTGATCACCATAATGTTAAGAGATTTGTGGCTGAGTCAGAGCACACACGGGTTCGTGCAGATAAAGGCACAATGATGAAGGTTTCTGCCAGACAAATACATCAGATTAAGAGAGCAGCTGCTAAAAGGCCATAACAAAGCAGCAAACACATATTTGAAGCTGCTGGTGACTCTTGGTGACGCTGTCACTTGGTGTTCGCTCTCTCTGCGGTAGAGTATCACTTCCTGTTCCTGCTCAAACACAGTGGTGTTTTTGAGTAGCTTATCTGCGTAGCAATTTAATTAAAAACTGTTAGATACATTCTTTTCTCATAGTATAATCTTCACGTGCTTCATCCAAAGCACTCTCTGTGTACTCACTACCTAACTTATAGCCAAAGTATTCACTCACTGTGTCTTTACTGTTTCGCTAACTTAGCTTAGCTTGCAGCTGACTCGCTAGCAGCATGGCCTCTTCACCTGTCCCTCCTGCACTTTCCTGCTCATTGTGTCAGATGTTTAGTTACTCCTCGGGGCGCAGAGCCATTGGGGGGAGGGGATTAATTATAAAAAAAAAAAAAAGAACGCTTGGACACTGCTAGCATCATGGACAGGTTTTTGACGGGGCTCCCACACAAATGCAAAGCAGGAGATGAAGCATCGCCAAATATGTTTCCAAACCAACTTCCTTCCAAGCCAAAGACTAGAAAATATAGTGAAGCATATCTTCCCTTTGGCTTCACCTGCACAAGTGCCGAGGTAGGTCTGCCCTGCATAAGAAAAATTACCAGTACTGGGCCGGTAAGAGGGAAATTTCTTTTGCAGTTCATCTGAAATGATGCACTTGCGCTTTGGGATCTTAGGGCTACGTTCACACTGCAGGTCTTAATGCTCAATTCCGATTTTTTGATCAAATCCGATTTTTTTGTCTGCTTGTTCACACTACAAATAAAATGCGACAGCAAATGCGCTCTAGTGTGAACGCTCAAAGCGGCCCGGATGGGCAAAAGAAGACGTCACACACAACACGCTCTGTTTAGACCCAGACCAAACAATATTGTTTGACTGATGGCCCTTAATATAAAGACTTCGGACTTTACGTTTCCCAATTTTTGCTTTAAGTTATTTTGTTATTTACATAATAATGTAGATAACAAAATAATGATCCATATTGCTGTTTTAGAGGAGCGGTGCTTCAAAGGATAGTTGCAGATTTCTGTCAGAATCTGCAGATTATACAGTACAAATAAAATGTTCACGTTTCTCCGACGTTGTCTTCCCAACAGTTTCACTAACATCTACGCGGGATGGCCAGGAAGCGTTCACGATGTCTTATCCGGAGCTGATAATCGGCGTCTGTCTTGTGTCAGTGACGTAAAAGACGGATTTAATGCGACATGACCGTTCAAACAGCAGTCGCTTTCTAAAACATCGGATATGTATCGGATTCAGAACCACATACGAAAGTGACCCAGGTCGGATTTGAAAATATCGGATTTGTGCCGTTCACACTGTCATACCATGATCGGATATGGGTCGCATAGGGTCAAAAAAATCAGATTTGATGTGCTTTCGCCTGCAGTGTGAACGTAGCCTAGGTGCGTTGCTGCGCACGTCTGTCCTGTCTGTGAGCGCAGAACAAGCGCTCACAAAGCAGCAGTTCGGGGATGACTTCAAACACATGGGTCCTCTGTCGGACTATAGGAAAACCTGGACATTTTCATCAATCTCGAAAATCCCCCCGGACATGTTCACTTTTCACAGAACGTGAAAAGTGGACATGTCCTGGGAAAAGAGGACGGTTGGTCACCCTAGTCTTGTTAGGAGAGACGGCATCCATCCCACTTTGGATGGAGCAGCTCTCATTTCTAGAAATATGGACAAATTTATTAAACCCCCCAAAATATGACTATTCAGAGTTGGGACCAAAAACCCATCTCTCTTTTTTTTTTTTTTTTGCCTGTCCCGTTTGGCTCTTTTGCCATCAGAATTATTGTCTAAAGGCGAAGAAAGATGCCCAACGGATTTACTTTAACAAATGGACCATCCCAGCCTTGCCGTAATGGTCTATTTGATTCACCTTTTATTGTTTATTTTATTTTTTATTTTCACTTGCTAAATACGGGACAGACTTGACTGAGGAAAAGAAAGGGGAGAAAGAAAGAGGGAAAGAAAAACAGCGGGGAAGAGGGACGGGGATAAAGGGCAAAAAACAAAAACCAACAAAATAAGCAGACAAAAAATACATATATCAATCACCTGGATCACCTGTTGAGAAAGAAAAAAGAGAAAACAAGCAGAAGAAAAAAAAGCAACATAATAAACAACATCACGATGATCTATGTGAATATAACAGTAAATACTAAATATTAAACATTATTGTGCAGCACGTAAGATCGACAGCCCAAACCCCATCCCCATGGAGACTGTGTCAGCTCCCAAACAGACAAAAAACAAACTAAAAACCAGCAATAAAAAACTTAAACATAAAAAATCAAAAAGAAAGAACAATACAGAATCCACATCTGAACCAAAGAGTAAAACAGTGAAATGTGGATTATTAAATATTAGGTCTCTCTCCTCCAAGTCTCTGTTAGTACATGACTTAATAATTGATCAACAAATCGATTTACTCTGCCTTACAGAAACCTGGTTGCAGCAGGATGATTATGTTAGTTTAAATGAATAAACACCCCCGAGTCATTCTAACTACCAGAAATCTCGAAGCACAGGCCGAGGGGGCGGTGTGGCAGCAATGTTTCACACCAGCCTATTAATCAACCAAAGACCCAGACAGACTTTTAATTCATTTGAAAGCCTGATGCTTAGCCTCGTCCTCCCCAGCTGTAAAACTCAGAAACCAGTCTTACTTGTTATCATCTATCGTCCACCTGGGCCTTACACTGAGTTTCTCTCTGATTTCTCAGACTTTTTATCTGATTTAGTGCTCAGCTCAGATAAAATAATTATTGTGGGTGATTTTAACATCCATGTAGATGCTAAAAATGACAGCCTCAACATGGCATTTAATCTGTTATTAGACTCAATTGGCTTCTGTCAAAATGTAAAAGAACCCACCCACCACTTTAATCACACTCTAGATCTTGTTTTAACATATGGCATAGAAACTGAACATTTAACAGTGTTTCCTGAAAACCCTCTGCTGTCTGATCATTTCCTGATAACATTTACATTTACAATAATTGATTACACAGCAGTGGAGAGTCGACTTCATCACAGTAGATGTCTTTCTGAAAGTGCTGTAACTAAGTTTAAGAATATAATCCACCCACTGTTATCATCTTCAATGCCCTGTACCAACACAGAGCAGAGCAGCTATCTGAACGCTGCTCCAACAGAGGTCGATTATCTTGTTAATAATTTTACCTCCTCACTACGTACGACTCTGGATACTGTAGCTCCAGTGAAAACTAAGGCCTCAAATCAGAAGTCCCTGACTCCGTGGTATAATTCTCAAACACGTAGCCTAAAGCAGATAACTCGTAAGCTGGAGAGGAAATGGCGTGTCACAAATTTAGAGGATCATCATTTAGCCTGGAGAAATAGTTTGCTGCTTTATAAGAAAGCCCTCCGCAAAGCCAGAACATCTTACTATTCGTCACTGATTGAAGAAAATAAGAACAACCCCAGGTTTCTCTTCAGCACTGTAGCCAGGCTGACAAACAGTCAGAGCTCTGTTGAGCCAACAATCCCTTTAACGTTAACTAGTAATGACTTCATGAACTGCTTCACAAATAAAATTTTAATCATTAGAGAAGAAATTACCAATAATCATCCCACAGATGTAATATTATCTACAGCTACTTTTAGTACCATTGATATTCATTTAGACTCTTTTTCTCCAATTGATCTTTCTGAGTTAACTTCAATAATTACTTCCTCCAAACCATCAACGTGTCTTTTAGACCCCATTCCTACAAAGAAGTCCTGCCATTAATTAATGCTTCAATCTTAAATATGATCAACCTATCTCTAATAATCAGCTATGTACCACAGGCCTTCAAGCTGGCTGTAGTTAAACCTTTACTTAAAAAGCAATCTCTAGACCCAGCTGTCTTAGCTAATTATAGGCCAATCTCCAACCTTCCTTTCATATCAAAAATCCTTGAAAGAGTAGTTGTCAAACAGCTAACAGATCATCTGCAGAGGAATGGCTTATTTGAAGAGTTTCAGTCAGGTTTCAGAGCTCATCACAGCACAGAAACAGCTTTAGTGAAGGTTACAAATGATCTTCTTATGGCCTCTGACAGTGGACTCATCTCTGTGCTTGTCCTGCTAGACCTCAGTGCAGCGTTCGATACTGTCGACCATAATATCCTATTAGAGCGATTAGAGCACGCTGTAGGTATTACAGGTACTGCACTGCAGTGGTTTGTATCATATCTATCTAATAGACTCCAATTTGTGCATGTAAATGGAGAGTCCTCTTCACACACTGAGGTTAATTATGGAGTTCCACAGGGTTCAGTGCTAGAACCAATTCTGTTTACATTATACATGCTTCCCTTAGGCAGCATCATTAGAAGACATAGCATAAATTTTCACTGCTATGCTGATGACACCCAGCTCTATCCGTCCATGAAGCCAGATAACACACACCAATGAGTTAATCTGCAGGAATGTCTTAAAGACATAAAGACCTGGATGGCCGCTAACTTTCTGCTTTTAATTCAGATCAAACTGAGGTTATTGTACTCGGCCCTGAAAATCTTAGAAATATGGTATCTAACCAGATTCTTACTCTGGATGGCATTACCTTGGCCTCCAGTAATGCTGTGAGGAACCTTGGAGTCATTTTTGACCAGGACATGTCCTTCAATGCACATATTAAACAAATATGTAAGACTGCTTTCTTCCATTTGTGCAACATCTCTAAAGTTAGAAATATCCTGTCTCAGAGTGACGCTGAAAAACTAGTTCATGCATTTATTACTTCCAGGCTGGACGACTGTAATTCATTATTATCAGGATGTCCTAAAAACTCCCTGAAAAGCCTTCAGTTAATCCAAAATGCTGCAGCAAGAGTCCTGACAGGGACTAGAAAGAGAGAGCAGATTTCTCCTGTATTGGCTTCCCTTCATTGGCTCCCTGTTAAATCTAGAAATTTTCAAACAGTCCTGTTCACTGATGAGTGCAGTGCAACCCTGGATGGTCCAGATGAATGCAGTGGTGGATGGTTGGTGGACAGCCACCATGTCCCAACAAGGCTGCGTCGTCAGCAGTGAGGTGGTGGAGTCATGTTTTGGGCCGGAATCACGGGGAGAGAGCTGGTCGGCCCCTTTAGGGTCCCCGAAGGTGTGAAAATGACCTCTGCAAAGTATGTGGAGTTTCTGACTGACCACTTTCTTCCATGGTAGAAAGAGGAGAACTGTGCCTTCCGCAACAAAACCATCTTCATGCAAGACAATGCACCATCTCATGCTACAAGGAACACCTCTGAGCAGAGTACGTATCACTCCGCGAGGCTCCTCCGTAGCCGTAATGCTCCAACAATCCATCAAGCGGTGCAGCGTCGTTGCTTAGCAAAGTCGTACTAAAGCATTTTTGACAGATTGCTGAGCGCCGTGTACCACATAAAAGCGGTTCGCGGTCAGTAAGCACAACCAGAATTCATACATAAGGCACACTGTTGATTTTTGAGAAAATGAAAGCATTTTAGTGTGAGGTTATAGTCCAAAAAATACGGTATACGAGTTTTGTAAGTAGTTTGTTTCAGGGCAGGAGGCTGGAGACTTCGCGGTCTGGGATACAGCACACAGTTTCACACACTCTTCATTTTGCACTTTATGGCGCTGTTGTAAATGGTGAAAATACTAGTAGTGCTAGCTGCACGGAGTCAACATGTTAACGAGGTAACCGCTAATGCTAACCGCAACGCTAATGCATTGACGCCATGCAGCCCCACGCACGGGGCGATGCTCGTTAACGGAGATTTGCCGCGTTAATACAGTTATGGCATTAACGTCATTTTAACAAGTGTAACGCTGCAGCACTAAAATAGTAATCTCCAAATGTTTTCTTTTTACCGAGCAGCTCCTCTTTGATAGCTGCAGGTGAAGCGATGGGGGAGGGAGAGTTGTGTTCAGTGAAGGAGAGAGGCGAGGCGGAGTAATGCAGCGTAGAGACAAAAGTGGACGAAAGAGAGGCAAACTAGCGGCTCCACAAGTATAATTATAAAGTAACATAGACTATATCGATATAAACGATATTGTCACATCTCATATCTCGTATAAAAATATATCGATATATTTAAAAACTCGATATATTGCCCAGTCCTAGTTTGTTCTTCTGAAGTCGATTACCATCTCCTTGGTCTTGGCTGTGTTCAGATGCAGGTTGTTGTCGTCACACCATTGCTTCAGATGCTGAACCTCCTCTCTGTAGGCTGAATCATCGTTGTTGTCGATCAGTCCTATGATGGTGGTGTCGTCAGCAAATTATATAATGGTGTTACTGGTGTGGATTGGAGAACATGGGTGAAAAGTGAGTATAAGAGGGGACTGAGGACACACCCCTGTGGGACACCAATTAACCAGTTTGTGGGGTTGAACTGTATTGAAGGCAGAGCTGGTCCACAAACAGCATTCTCACATAGGAGTTACTAATGTCCAGGTGTGTGAAGGTTGAGTGAAGAGCTGTTATTGTGGCGTCCTCTGTATGGTTTACTTTAATATTTAATATATTTAATATTTAATATAACTTACTTTAATATTTAATATTTAATATAACTTACTTTAATATTTAATATTTAATATAACTTACTTTAATATTTGATTTAATATTTGATTTACACAGGCGACCGAAGAATTTTCTTGATGGTGGAGTGGATGTTTGTCTGAAACAGTTCATTTCTTCTCTTGGTGAAATGAACTCCGTTGGGTATAAAAATTGAGCTGTGGAAAAATCTCAAGCATGGATGTTAATCACTCCATCAAAGCAGTCGACAGCCTTTCTAATGCTGGAGTTGACAATCTTCCCGTCCTTATTGATCGTCCCTGCGCTTCCATATCGCCACACTCGACTCTCGTTGATTGATAAATGTGCAACTGTCATTGAGACTGTTATATGTCAACTCTGTGTGCTGTTGCATCAATTCCTTCTTAATGATTCCTTCTTTGACTCGGATCACGTAGCAGTAGTTGCAGGTAGTTTGTAGTTAATGTTAGCTAACTACTAGCTAATTTTGCACTCCACCTCCTTGTCCAAGAATAGGTACTTCCTGTGGTGTAATCTGTTTGAGTATAACCTGTTTTATTGTGAAAGGGGGTTCTGAAACAGGAAGTAGACAATAAAGGTCGGAGTTTGAGTGCTCTACAAGGTGTTGCTTGAATCCTTGCCTAAAACCACGACACTTCCTGGCTTCAAACAGCTTTTGAGGTTAACAAAGAGTCCAAAATGAGTAGGTGAAATTATAATCACTACATTCATGTTTTCTCTACAGTCTGTGGACATCACCCAGTGGAACTGTTGTGAAGCCTTAGGCTGAACTTTTTGGCCCCCACCATCTTGGTTTTTAGAAGAAAAAGTGTGAGCCTGATTTTAAAAAATTAATATCATGTTGGACTGAAGAAGATATGAGATTTTGATTGAGACCTAAAATTTCTTTGGAAAATGTTTGAGGATATTAATCAATGAGGTGACTTCTATATAATCTCATCAAGTCCCATTTGTGGTTTCGTCAGGTGTAAAAACTGTGCTTCCACTTGCTGCAACAGCTCCTTGTGTCAGGGAGCAGCTGCTAGAGAAAGGTAGTCTCTTTGTCATGACAGTTTTCAAGCTTAACCTAATTCTAACCACCATAAGTTACATTTTCTGCTCATTAGTGATTTAAAACATGTGTGAGGGACCAAGCAGCTAAAGCAGAGAAGACACAGGAAGAAATGTCTTCAAAATGGGCTTTTTAAAAAAAAAAAAATTATTTTAACCCCCAAATAAAGTTCAAAAGGACAGAGTTCAAAATGTATTCAAAATGTAATTAGCGCGCCTATAAAAGATGTCAACTAAATATAACTACAAAAGGTGATTTCCAGAAACTTAAAGAAAGTGGACACAAAAAACAAACAAACACCAATACTAACTAAGCACAAAATGACAGAAGTAAACCTAAAACACCCCCGTTTCTGACATGCACATGGTTGAGTCCAGACAGGAAACAGCCACGCCCCAAACCAGGTAACTCAAAGAAAGAGAAACATAATTAATATAACAAAAAAACCACACAATACTAATATGTGTGCGCTTCATAATATCAGTGTTAGGTTTAAGTGAAAACATTAATGAATTATATTAGTGAAATAACTGTAAACCAAACTAATGAAATGAATGAATGCACTGGTTTTACCCATGTGTGGCTGATGCCATCATGCCAAGGCTAAAACTATCTTAAATTTGGCAGTCAGTGCAACCAAGACTGCTATTACCGGAGAGCGGTATGAACTCCAGGTGTGCATTAATGAAGCCCATCCCATGAAGCTTCGACACACAGGCTGTATCCCAATTCAGGGTCTGCAGCCTCAACGATCCTCAAGGGCCGCGTACTCAAAGACCGCTAAGGCCGGAAGTGCGAGGCTTGTGAAATGGGACGGTCTAGCCTCCGTCGCGCTGCCCAGGTTGCCTAGCAACCATAACACCAACCGCTGGAAACGTTTCATACAGCTTTGTTTGACAGAAATGAAGGAGAACATATTTTGTTCGTGTGTTTGTTTCTACACGAGCTTTGTGTGATTTAATAAATATCTGAGGCTGAGACCACAGGACTGTAAAACATGATTGTTGGGCTTCATTTCTGTACTGAACAGTCATTTAAGATTAGCTAGTAAATAACAATTAGCTAATGTTGTTCATGAGACTAAAGTCAGTGTAAATATGATATGGCCAATATTATAGTTATTATATTAATCATTATAAGTTATTACAGCAGTGAGTTTGAACTCTCAAATCAAATCACTTCTATTGTCACATCACATGTGCAGGTACACTGGTACAGCACATGTGAGTGAAATTCATGTGAGTGAACTCTGTGTCAAATACTGAGCTTCAGTAAAGATTCAAGTTGCAGTTATTTATATTTCCTATCACCTTAAATCTTCACTCAAAGACAAATATCTTTGACAGTGTATATATAGTATAGCTGTCGAAATTAACGCGTTAATTGCGATAATTAAATTTTGGAATTAATTACGTTAGAATATTTAACTATTTAGCGCAACACGCAGAAAAGTCGCTCCCATAATTCCACTTGATTTGTTTACCGCGCCACTGAAAATGGAGAAGCAGGAACAGGATGGCCTTCTGGATGGGGAATTTAAATACAAGAAGAACATAGATGGGACAATAAACAAACGCGTTGTAATTTGCACTCACTGTAGTAAAGAGTTTCAATTTCACCGTTCAAATTCGACCTTAAAATACCACCTTAATGCCAAACACGCGTTTGTCGGGGCAGCAGCTTCACCCGGCCTGCGTCAGACCACTCTTAGTGAACGCAGGCCACTCGGTAAGTCTTCTTTGGACAAACTGACCGACAATATAGCCAAATGGATAGCAAAGGACTGTAGACCGCTAAGCATTGTGGAGGACAAGGGCTTTGCGGATGTTTTAAAGGTTGCATCTCAGGACGCGTCCTACAAGCCCCCAGCGAGAAGCACAATAACAATTCGAATCCACGAACTGTATGAAACGGAGAAAAAGAAAAAAGAAGAGGCTTTAGTTCACACAGAATGCGTGGCTCTGACAGGAGACCACTGGACATCATTGAGTAATGACAATTACCTGGGAGTTACTGCGCATTTAATCACTGAAGCCTGGGGTCTGACATCCTTTGCGCTGACTATAATGAAAACGGAAGAGCGGCACTTTGCGGAGGCTTGTGCAGAGCAGTTCCAGACTGTTGCTCGCAGGTGGAGAATTGAGGAGAAGGTGACAACAGTAGGCACGGACAGTGCGCGCAATATGATCGCCGCGGCTCGCATCATGCCATTCAATCACATGCCGTGTACCGCGCACATTCTACAGAGATGCATCACAGTGAGTCTCGCAGACAGTGGCTTTGTCACTGCGCTGGCCAAATGCCGCAAAATTGTTGGCCATTTTAAGCACAGCCCAGCAAACACAGCAGAGCTGAACGCAGAGCAGGTGTCACTGGGGCGCAAGCAGGAGCCGTTGGCCCAGGACGTGCCTACGCGCTGGAACTCCACGCTGGAGATGGTGAAGCGCTTGATCCGCAACCAAACTGCAGTAACCGCGACTCTGGATAAACAAAAGCATAAACTTGTCCTCCTGACGCCTCCAGAGTGGGACAAACTCCAGAGACTGGAGACACTTCTAGAGCCCTGCAGGTGAGCCTGTCATTGTGACCATAATTGTAGGTTTAGATTAAATGTATCAAACATACATCTTAAATCAGTTTTGTTATTATGAAAATGTCTTATTTAAAAAATAAATGAAATCAAATATTTTATTAATATTACCTAGTATTAAAAAGCTTTTTTTAATTTGCTGTCTTATCTGTGTGTGTGTGTGTGTGTGTGTGTGTGTGTGTGTGTGTGTGTGTATTCCACTGCAGATATGTGACTGAACTGCTGGGAGGAGAGGCCTACGTCTCCTGCTCTGTAGTTCTACCAGCCTTCTGCCACCTGCGCCGTGTCATGGAAGTAACTGATGAGGACCCTGCATATGTGGTGAGGTTTAAAGAGAAGTTTAAGGAAGACCTTGCTTCCCGCCAGGAACATACCAACTATGCATGGCTCCAGATTGCAACTGCACTGGACCCACGTTTTAAAGACCTACGCAGTGTGCCCAAGACCGACAGAGAAGCAGTGTGGACCACACTGGCAGGCATGCTGCATGAAGACTCTCCTAGAAGATCACACACTGCAGAAGAAGGTCCAGCCAAGAAGAGGCTGAGCCTGCTGCAGATGGACTCTGACTCTGAGTCAGAGGAGGAGGTACAGCAGGACAGAGCCATACAGCGCTACAGAGCAGAGCCCTGCACTGCCTTAGAGGACTGTCCCTTACAGTGGTGGGCAGCTCATGCAGGAGCCCACAGCCAGCTGGCCCGCCTTGCTTGCAGATACCTGGCCACTCCTGCCTCCACAGTGCCCTGTGAGAGGCTGTTCTCTGTAGCAGGGCACATTGTGAACAAGAAGAGGTCTGCTCTGCACTCAGAGAACGTGGACAAGTTGGTTTGTCTCAGCAACTGGCTGAAGGATGAGTAGACCAGAGGACCGTGTGTTTAGAGCTTGTTCTATGGTTGAATGTGATTTAAACAATACTTTTCACTGTTGTTCATATTTTTTTGCACTAATCTACCTTACCCAAAAGGATGATTGGAGATTTTTTCTATTTTGCCTGTTGAATTAGGCCTATGTTCTGTGAACTTGAAGATGTATATGGATAAAACAATGTGCTAGATTTAAACGGGTGGAAAACATTCAGTAAAAATCCCTCACAATTATTTGAAGCCCTGTTCTGCTTGTACTGCTTGTACTCACAATTAATAATAAATAAAACAAACAAGTGTGTTAAAAACCACTATCTGTCCCGATTTTTACACATATATACACATATACACATATATTTCGAGTTGCGATTAATCAATTTTTAGGCTGTGATTAATTCGCTTCCAGCACAACACCCAGCCTACGTCAGACCACGCTGAGTGAACGCAGGCCACTCAGCGTGGTCTTAGCATTAAATAACACTAACAAGTGTGTAAAAATCCGCTATCTGTCCGTATGTTTGCACACATTTTGGTCATATTTCGAGTTGCGATTAATCATGATTAATTAATTTTTAGGCTGTGATTAATCTGATTAAAAATTTTAATCATTTGACAGCCCTAGTTATTACGAGTGCTAAACAAGAAGAGTTCCCAGATGGTACAGTGGACACATGTGTGACTCCTGTGATTAAAGCATCTTTCTTTCAGCTTAACGAGTGAACCGTCAGCTCGTTCAAACACACGTTAAAGTCCGTTTGGCTCGACACCACCGAACAGAGGCAGCAATATAACATAACAAACATTAACAGTGCAGTGAATCCTGCTTGTGCCGTCATATTCAGGACTGCAAACCGAGCAGCATCACTGACTTTCAGCTTGTTGTGTTTGTGGACTGACTTTAATTATCCATCAAATCATCACATTCTCTGTAAGATTAAGGTCAGCTATTGTATTATTATATTTTAAAGGCTTTAAAACCAAGTAAACGCTGAGAGTACAAACATCGCTAATGACAAATAACTTTGCCGACATGTGGCCAACAATAATGTTTTAATGTTCCTCATTATTAAACATTTGCACATAAATAAGTGACATAATATTCAGTACTTACGTTTAACAGTTTACTCTTCGGCCGCTACGCTTCTGCCGTCTGCGGCAAAATTATCCACAGTGACTGCCGCGCTATGAATTGTGGGATATGTTGGGCCACGAAGTCTACGGCTGTGTCCGAATTCAGGGGAAGGATGCTTAAAATGCCATATTTGGAGGCAATGACGTCACAGCAACGCGACGAGGACTGTCCGAATTCAAAGAGCACTCAAAATGTGGCGACAAATGTGTCCTACTTTTCCGTGAATTTGAGGGTTAGTCGTGTCCGAATTCAGAGGAAGGACGCTTCAATGCCATATTTGGAGGCAATGACGTCACGGCGACGAGACGAAGGCTGTCCGAATTCAAAGAGTTCTCAAAATGTGGCGACAAATGCGTCCTACTTTGCCCTGAATTCTAAGGATGGTCCGATGTATCCTTCATGTCCTACTATATCCCAGGATTCATTGCGGGTCATAGAGGAGATTTGTTTCTGATAACGATGGTGGTCGAAGCGGGAGAGGAAAACACTTTCAAATGTAAGTATATGAAAATCTGGTTGTACAAAAGTTAAATTGTTATAGTGGTCGTTTTGTTAAGCTTTGGGCATCTGCATAGACATGTTTCTTTTCTTTAAAATAACCGTAAACCAGTTTGTATGGGGGGTCCCGCGATTTTTCATGTATTGCTGCTTACATACAGCTAATTTAGATTTTTTTCTAATTGGTGATATGTTGTGTGGAACAAAGACCAAACGACTTAATTTATTAAAACGAGGAGAAAACGATCACCTCTTCACTGGGTGAAGAATTGAGCCGCTACGGCGTGGAGGTACAAGAATAAATCAGTTTACACATCATATTCATATACGGTCCTATTAACCCTCATGCTACAGCAGCGGTCCCAAACCTTTTTTACGCCACAGACCGGTTTATGTCAGACACGGAGCGGCCTTTAAGGTATCGCGCATACATACAACCACATAAAATGATCCGACCAAGACAAAAACTGTGGTATTTTGTAAATATAATAATAAACGTGAATGTGCTGTGTAATTGTGTAACTTTATTAGCAGCGTCCTCCTGAAAATGCGCCAATATTGAGAGTAACATCCTCCTCTCTGCCGCTTAATGCTCTCTGGTCGCTATGGTAATGTGTAAATATTTCTTTCAAAATAAGACACGAAACTACAACAAGGGAAAGACCCAGGGAAACAGAGTTAATGATAAAACCCCTGAAAACCATAAATTTCACAGCGGAGCCTCAACTCTCGTGGCCCGGTACCAAACGACTCACGGACCGCTGCTGTGCAGAACCTGTGATGTCCAGACGGTGTTCCTCTGGTGTTCTGCTGTGAAAAATTTGGGGTTTAGGGATTAACATAGTTGCCATGGTTTCCTTTCTTCTCTTATTTGTTGTGTGTGATCAGGACAATTCTGGAGAAGATGGGCCTGCAGGGGAAAGTCACCCCCTTGCAGGCCAGAAGACATGAGATAACTTTAAAGAATACAAAGTACGTATGTGTGTTATCAAGAAGATAATTCTTAAGAACACAAGTTAATAAATGTGCAATTACTAAGAGTTGTTGTGGTGTTTTTATTTGCCTGCTGTCATTTTTGATTTCCTCTGCCTTTAGGATTGCAAGTATCCAGGCTCAAGAGAGTGGGTCAGTGGGAAGCCCACTGCTGCTACTTGGCCCTGGTTTGCCCTCATGGATGAGGTGATAGGACAGAGGCCTTCCATTAAGCCTCTTGTCCAAATGTCCTCTCTCCCTGAGGACACTCCAGGGCCAAGCACAACAGTGGGTGACCAAAACGACAGTGATGACGAAGCGGCTCAGCCACCTACGACAGGGAGAAAGAGGGAAAGAGATGATGAGCTGCTAGACCTCATCAGAGAGGACATGAGGCAGCAAAGAGAGGCTGAGGAGAGGAGAGCAGGGAGAGGATGGACAGACTGTTTTCACTTCTAGAAAGATTAGTTCCAAAATGAGTTATATATTGAGAAATTTATTTATTTGAATATATTTGTTACATTGTTACATGTGTTGCATTTAAAGGTTTTATGTTATTAATAAATTGATTCGAACAAACAGTAATTGTCACTGAACTCAATTTGATTTACAGGCATTTGTAACATGTATGAACATAACGCTAACTTTGAACAATTTTACTTGGATATTTATTTGATAGCAATAAAGTAAATAACAATAACAATTAAACAAGAATATTTCAAATACACAGTATGCAAAGATGGAAAAACAATATTTTCAGTTGTTCACACAGGATTAACCTGAGTGACCTGTTCCTGGACCATTTCTTGAACAACTGTAATAGATTACAGGAAGTCTCTGGCAGTGTTGCTGAATCTGCCGGAGCAAGATCAGACGTGGATGGGGTGCTGCAACTGAGGTTTGTCTTTTCTGGTCGGGGAGTGGAGAATCACACAGGGTGGTCTGCAAAGAGCTTTAGGATGCTTCCTCCCACTGTCCACTGCATCCTCCATCCACAGGGTTTGCAGGGCTGGCTCAATCAACGGCTGCCACAGCACTAAGATGTTTACAGAAATATGCAAGCAGGAGATGGTGGATGCTATATTATTAGTATAATACTTGTAACTCTGTAGCAGACAACAGTTTGATAAAGTGCTATGTAAAAAAAAACAACAAAAGATTAGATTCTATATGTTTCAAAGATATTTAGTTTATATATTTTATATGATACAGTACATGTGTAAGAATGACCGATGTTGTGCCAAAAAATGATCGTCTGCCAAAAACTGATTTCCGGTTTTTGCCCTAAACTGATTGCTCGTATTTAACCTGCTATGAATAACTTGTTGGTCTATAATACGTGAAACATATGTCAAATGTTTCCCTCATCAATGATATCAAGTCACTTTGAGCCACCAGCAACATTCCTGTAACAAGGTAGAAGCTGCAATCAGTTTTTGGCAGTGACTTTTATATATCCTTTATTTATCCAGCTCACAAACAATCTTGTTGACATTAGAAATTTATTTTTTAAGAGTAATCTGGCCAAGAGGACAGCAGACAGCGCAACAAATATATCAATTGTACCTAGATTATAACCAGAGTTATAAAGATACTTGAACAACAGGTAATTATTGTATATATAAAACCCCTTAGTAAACCATGTTCACCGAAGTCTATTTACCAACATACATAAAGATATTACACATATTACACACAGAAACATTGGAAATCAGTTTTGGCAGGCGAACACTTTTTTGGCACAACGCCGGCAATATTTCAATTATCCGTGTAAATATCTCAGTAGTTCCTAAATGCGTGTAGATTAAAGGAAATTATTTTACCTGGATATGATTGTCTCTGATGAGCCTAAGGTACAAAACGTGCGGCCAACGACGATAAGATTTTTCTAGCTCCTCGAGAATTAAAATTGCCCAAACAACGGAGCGACATTTCTGGGTCCATTTTAAAGTTTTCGCGCTGTGGCGCTAGCGACCGGAAAAACACGCAAGTAAGGGCGGAGTTGAAGGCTAGGAGGCTGTCCACAGCCCATCTGTTATGTTTGAATACTCATTGTTTGTTCAATAAAGTTTCTATGGAGAAAAAAAGGGGGCTGTCCACAGCCGCTCACTTCCTGACTACCCGTCTGTCTAAGGACACTACCTTGTGACGTAGGTAGGTAGTGTCCTTATGAGCATCCTTCCCCTGAATTCGGACACAGCCTACATCGCCACAGCCTTAAAATTCAGGGAAATGAAGGCCGCATTTCAGGGCCGCATTTCGAGCAGCCTCTGAATTGGGACAGCCTTCGTCGCGCCGCTGTGACGTAATCGGCCTTAACCCTGAATTGGGATACAGCCACAGTTTTATTTTTTCATCATTTGTGATTTTAGAGGATGTTTGGGCGCAGCCGATGTCAGCTGTCCTTTTATGCACTGTGGTCTGCTGCTGCTTTGTGGCTGAAATGCTTCCAGTTTGCAGTAGGTGCATGATTTTATACAACCTGCGGTAATGAGACTGAACACACCTGGATTCAAAGGTTAGGAGGTGTGGTCCAGTCCTGCGGACAGTCTAAACTTATTTCTTAGCACCGCCTCATCATTGCAGGAATGGTTTGAATCTACTGGTAATCAGATAAAATTGCCCAGCTGTCAGTCAGAGTGTGAGTGGTTTTCTATCTGTCTTTGTAACTCTCTGTGACCAATTCAGTATCCATAAAAAAGGCTTTTCACCTTTGACGTTTTTCTGATGTCAGGGAACCTCTGACTTTTTGTTGGGTGGGCTAATGGACACTCCAGGAAACACGATCCACACAGACCCCCACCCACTGAGCCCAGCTGTACCTTTACCAGATTCCTCACATGAAAGGGCTTATTGTGTCTGCATTGTAATGCTAGTGCATGAGCTTGGTTTACAGCAGCGTTGCTTTATATGCTCTTCTGCTTTGTGAAGTAAAACCTAAAGGAGTGTCACCTTGATTAAGGTCCTGGTATAGCCTGTGCTGGCTCCTTTTTAAACTGTAAGAGCTTACTGTGACTCAAGCACACACAAAACAGGAACAAGCTTATCAGACTGATGTTATTACACTTTTCTTTTCATTATGAGCTGAGCCACCTGCTGCTTCTATTTACTAGTCTGTGTATTTGGTTGAGTGGTGTGGATGACTTGCAGTAAGCCACTTAAACCAAACCCTTTTGCACCAGCAGGTGTCACTGTTTCCCTTGTCTCATCCGCGACAAATATTTACACTGACACACCCAACGTGACAGTAGAGGTCATTTCATGCCTTTGAGGATACAGAGACAGTGTTCGGCCTCCATTCAAAGACTGTGGGTGTGCTACTAAAATGAGTCACAGGGGGTCACAGTCACAAGGAGGCTTATGTGAGGTAGAAGATATCTTTGATCTAAAAGTAAGATGTCGAGTCTAAAGTGTGCTCCTAGCTTTTTTATTTTACTCCTTCAGCTAATTGTGAGTCCTCCCTCTGTCCTGTTCCTCCCTCCCCTCAGCTGTCAGCATCTCCCCATTAAATCAGCTCTAGCTGTACTCGCACATGCAAACAGAAAGCTGGTTTTAAGCCTGTGTGTGCAGTGGAAACTGTCCACTGGCAGAACACATCAGGCAGAGGTTTCCACATTAAATAGCTCCAGTGTACAGTGTGATGAGAAACAGGAGGGATGGGTGGGGTGTTATAAGAAGGAGAGCAAGAGGGAGAGATTGCAGTGTTTTCCCTCTGCGTAGCAGCGAGCAGCCCCACCCCTTTGGACTGCCTCTGCACGTCTCTGGTCCGCCATTGTAGCTGCACGGATATTCGTGTCATGTCCCTCACTTCAGTAAGTTCCTCTCTCGCTCCCTATCTGCTTCAACTCCCAGATTCTGTTTTGCACAGTCATGGCTGTAATATTAATTTATTTTCCTTTACATGTATGGACTGGTAATAATGGTAATAAAAATAGAAGCAGCAAAGCGCATGAAAAACAATCTTTGTACTACTGCCACACCATAAAGTGACATCCACAAAAGAGCATTTTATTTTTATTTAAAAGGTCATCTGTGTCTTATTTTAAAAATAATGTTGAAATGGAATGATAGAGAAATACAGATAACTTAATTAAAACAATGTAGGAAAAATGCAGAGAAACTCGTTGCCTCTTTTTTATGATTCCAACCTTTAAGGAATATTCAGTCATTTACTAAAAGTAGTTGTACTACTTTGTTAAAAAAAAAAAAAGGTAAAGATTCTGCAATAGTGCAGAGAAAACCCTGACAATCAGAAGAACCCCTATGATTAACTAGTTGGTGACCGTGGGAAAGAAAAACTCCTTTTTAACTGGAAGTAACCCTCAGAACAAGGTTCAGGGAGGGGCGGCCCTCTGCTGCAACCATTTGGGGGTGATGGAAGGAAGACAGGACAAAAGACACACTGTGGAAGAGAGCCAGAGATTAATTATATCTCATGATTAAACACAGGGTAGCGTATAAACACATAGTGAGTGAAAAGAGGTGTGAGAAGGAGAAACACCCAGTGCATCATGGGAATCCCCCAGCAGCCTACACCTATTGCAGCATAACTAAGGGAGGATTGAGGGTCACCTGGTCCAGCCCTAACTATATGCTTTAGCAAAAACGAAAGTTTGAAGCCTAATCTTAAAAGTTTAGAGTCTAGGTCGCCAAACTCCATACTGGGAGCAGGTTCCACAGAAGAGGGGCTGAAGGCTCTGCCTCCCATTCTAGATTTTAAATATCCTCGGAACAACAAGTAAGCCTGCAGCCTGAGATTGAAGTGCTTTATTGGGACGATGTGGTAATATGAGGTTTTTGAGATAAGATTGATTCTGATCATTGAAGACCTTACAAGTAAGACGAAGGATTTGAAATTCAATTCTGGTTTCAACAGGGAGACAATGAAAAGAAGCCAGTATATGCTTGCTTTCTAGTCCCAGTCAGTACAGAATCTTGGATAAATCGGGGAGTTTTGGGGACAAGTCTACCCTAGAAATAACAAATGCATGAACTAGTTTTCAGAATAATTTTGAGACAGGAATTGCACAAATGCAAGAAAGCAGTCCTACATATTTTTTAATATGCACACTGAAGGACACAGGACATCATATTTCTAAGATTTTCAGGGCCGAGTACAATAACCTCAGTTTGATCTGAATTAAGAAGCAGAAAGTTAGCGGCCAGCCAGGTCTTTATGTCTTTAAGACATTCCTGCAGTTTAACTCATTTGTGTGCGTCTTCTAGCTTCATGGACAGATAGAGCTGGGTGTCATCAGCATAGCAGTGTAAATGTATGCTATGTCTTCTGATGATGCTGCCTAAGGGAAGCATGTATAATGTAAACAGAATTGGTCCTAGCACTCTGCACTTCGGTTTTAAATTAAAATATTGAAAAGTTCTCCAGAGTGGGGATTGGTTAACTGGGAACCATAAACTGCCCATAGGTGTGAATGTGAGTGAGAATGGTGGTCTCTGGCCATGTCCACACTAATAGGTTTTTGTTTGAAAACGCATCTTTTTCTCTGCGTTTTGGCCTCCTGTCCACACTGAGACGCAGTTTTTGGTCAAGGGAAACTGAGCTGTTTGAAAACGCTCTCCAAAGCGGATACATTTGAAAATGCAGTTTTCGTGTCGCAGTGTGGACAGCGTAACCGCAGGCTTTCGGAAACAATGACACATTTGAGTCATATGATGCAGTCATGTGACCAGTTAAACTAAGATAGTGGAGTGCATTATACAGCAGCTGTTTTGTTTGTTCTCAATTTTGACAGCCCTATTAAAGATTAATATCAGTCTGTACGTGCTCCAAAATGCTTTTCTTCAAATTCCTTAATTCTCACTCGCTTTTGCAACTTTGTACTTTTGCGTTACTCACAGCAACAACCTCATTGTTAGTCCATTTAAACAACTTTTCCTTGACATTTTGCCGCGACGTTTCAAAGAGCTGGAAAGTAAATAAACAGCAGACAGAAATAAGGGCAGATCGAATCGTCTAATGTTTCACGCATGCGCAATACAGGAACGTTTCAGCGTGGATGAACAAGTGTTCGGAAACGATTGAAAACGATAGTGTGGATGCGGAGCGTTTTTAGATGAAAACGCTGTTTTCAAATTTATCCGGATTGGTGTAGACGTAGCCTCTGTCTGTGTGTTAGCCCTGTGACAGAGTGGCGACCTGTCCAGGGCCAACCCTGCCTCTCGCCCTAAGACAGCTGGGATAGGTTCCAGCTGCCCCCCTGCGACCCTGAATTATACACAGTCATGCCAGAGTTTTGGATGTAGCGCAAATTTTGTTTTTCGAAGACTTCAAAGGCTTTTATTTAGATAATTTTTTACATGTTTCTATGACATAGTGAAGAATATATAGTAGGAATATAACCATGTGTGTGTGTGTGTGTTACAGGACACTGTTATTTCTGCAGGGTGTAGTTGCTGACTCTGACAAAACCAAATCCTAGACTGTGTCAGTGACTGGGAGAGAGATGGGGCAGCTGTCCTCACACAGCTCGGCAGCAGGATAAGAGTAGTGATCAAAGAGAGGCTAGTGGAGAATATATTAAAATAAAGGGGGTGGGGGAGCGGGAGGGGGTGTCTTAGAGCACCCCTGTCTTAGGGCACGGAGGGGGTGGAGTTGAGGAGATTGGAGAGTGAGGTAGGGGTAGTGTGACAAATAAGGCCGTGAAGGAGTGGACGTGTGGAAAACGAGGCATGCTGCTTGTGCTCGGGGGATTGCCTGCAGCCAGATACAGTATGTGCACAAATCTCAGTGCAGACATAAGTTTTAATGACCAAAACTCAACTTCAGGACAGAAAACATTCATAGACAACAATGTGTTCTTATCTATACATGAAGAGTATGCCGTTCATAGATGCAGATTGCAGTACTTGCTTAGGACACTTTGTCAGTGTACGGGTTGAAATGTACAGGTTGAAGTGCCTGAACTCAAAAATTAACACCTCGACTCAAAACCAACTGATAATAATTTTGTGAGAACTGAAACAGTTTTTCTGACTGTAGTTCTTGTGAGAGTAGGGAACAGCTGGAAGAGAACGGCTGCTGTAGGACAAAGATGCTTTAGTTTGTCAAGAGAGAGCCATGAAAACCATGAAACACTACAATGGGTGTATTTCTGCTACTGTTTGGACTGGATCTGATCCTGAGTTTTTCTCCAGGGGCGGATCCAGTCGAAGGTAGGTCCATTTTTAACTCAAATGTTAATAATGAGTGAGAGGCGTCCACCTTGATTTACCTTGGAAGAGGCTGTAAAAGTTTGTGAAAGGGGTCCGATACAGGTGAGGGAGTCAGAGATGTTCACTCCTGTGTACAGTGACGTCTGTACTGAGATGATGTTGGTAAGCACTGCTGTAAGCCTCTGTTGGCTGCTGCTAGCCTCTGTTAACTGCTGTTAACCTCTGTTAGCTGCTGCTAGCCTCTGTTAGCTGCTGTTAACCTCTGTTAGCTGCTGTTAGCCTCTGTTAGCTGTTGTTAGCCTCTGTTAGCTGCTGTTGGCCTCTGTTAGCTGCTGTTAACCTCTGTTAGCTGCTGCTAGCCTCTGTTGGCTGCTGCTAGCCTCTGTTAGCTGCTGTTAACCTCTGTTAGCTGCTGCTAGCCTCTGTTGGCTGCTGCTAGCCTCTGTTAGCTGCTGTTAACCTCTGTTAGCTGCTGTTAACCTCTGTTAGCTGCTGTTAGCCTCTGTTAGCTGTTGTTAGCCTCTGTTAGCTGCTGTTGGCCTCTGTTAGCTGCTGTTAACCTCTGTTAGCTGCTGCTAGCCTCTGTTAGCTGCTGTTAACCTCTGTTAGCTGCTGTTAGCCTCTGTTAGCTGTTGTTAGCCTCTGTTAGCTGCTGTTGGCCTCTGTTAGCTGCTGTTAACCTCTGTTAGCTGCTGCTAGCCTCTGTTGGCTGCTGCTAGCCTCTTTTAGCTGCTGTTAGCCTCTGTTAGCTGCTGTTAGCCTCTGTTAGTGAAACTGCCTTTGAAATCGATGCAACTTTGTTGGACTGTTTAGTGAATAAACTCATATAACGTGTAATCAAACTGTTTATCAGAGGTAAAGCGAGATTTGTAGGACACTTGCACCTAACTGGCATAAAACATTAGCCTATAATCAGCGGTTGCTGTTGTTTAGCCAGCTTGTTGTGAGCTGTCTAGAGATGGATGGACTGTGTGTCTAATCTACTGACAGTTATCGTAGATTAGTCAAGCAGTATTGCAGATTGTGGCAATACTGGTAATAAATGAGCATGTTTATGAGGAGATGAGGATGACATTTTATTGTCAGTGGTGTTGTCTCTGTTCTGCACACATTCATTTCTTTCATGATGGGGAGCCCTTGATAAAACATAGGTACAATCCTTCACATCTTAAGTCGGGAGGTGCAGGTATGAATTTTATGGCCCTCTGGAGCACATAAATACCTACAAGTTCTCTTCTCCTCCACCGGTGTCTAGCCACATACATTAGATGCCAATAGTGGGAAGGGAGGTGTCCCTCATGGGCACTATATTAAAATATAGTGGGGGCACATGGCAGCTTCCACAAACCTGCTCCTGTTAATCAATAATAAGTTTATGAGAATGCATTAGTTTGTTGGAATATGTATTTACACACTATTTTATTTGTTTATTTGTTTATTCATAAGTACAGGATCCTTTTTTTCTCTCGATAGCCAAAAATCTACTGACTGACTGACTGAGTGCCGCATACAATGCATTTTTTTAACGTTACATTTATCATCATAAATCAGAAAACGAATGAATCGAGAGCAAGTTTATATGATGAGGCAGAGTGTGTTGTTACAGTGGCTCCAAAACCCAAACAGTCCACCGTGTTCCAGTAACATCCTCTGGTCTTTGTCAAGGATGTTTTTATCCTGCTCAATAATGTATGAACCTGAGCCAGAGAGAGGGAGAGAGATCCTCCTCTGGAGCAACGCTGCAGCACTTGTTTTCACTAATGCTTCGGAGTACTCTCAAGCCTGGCCCTCCTCTGTAAAAAGCTGTGTACTTTGATCTAAAACAAAAGGAATTTATTTTGATAATCTCTTTCAAAGTATCGTAATAAACACCATTTTCCATCCTTCATTTCTTGCTGTATTCCCCTCATTTGTTCATGTGGAGGGAAAGGACATAATTAGCTACATTTCAGTTCACAAATGCAAAGCACTTGTGAAAAAACTGAGGCTTTAAGCCCCGTCTTCTTTTAGAAGCCTACAGATTGACCCTACACTGATCAGGCATAACATCATGACCGCTGACAGTTGGTGACATGATGCCTGTTAGTTGGTGGGATATATCAGGGGGGAAGTGAACATTTTGTCCTCAAAGTTGACGCGTTAGAAGCAGGAATAATTTAAAAGCTTCAGGATTTGAGGGAGTTTGACAAGAGCTGAATTGTGATAGCTAGATGACCGGGTCAGAGGATCTCCAAAACAGGCAGTGTGATGCTTTGGTCAATGTTCTGCTGGGAAGCCTGGGGTCCTGCCACTGATGTGGATGTTACTATGACACGTACCACCTACCTAAGCATTGTTGCAGACCATGTACACCCTTTCATGGAAACAATATTGCCTTATGGATGTGGCCTCTTTCAGCAAAGCAAAAAGGGTTCAGGAAGGTTTGAGGAGCACAACAATGAGCTTGAGGTGTTGAGTTGTCTTCCAAACTCTCCAGTGCTGGAAAAACAAGTCCGATCCATGGAGGCCCCAACTTGCAACTTACAGGACAAGACAATCTTTCGCTAAACTCTTGGTACCAGACACCACAGCACACCTTCAGGGGTCTGAAGGAATCGTTTTTTGTTTGTTAAGCCACTTAGCAATAATCTATGAATTATTCAAGTAAAACTACATCAATTTCCTTAAAAACACTGACCAAGGAGATCAAAGCAGCTAAAAGGATCTACTCCCAGAAGCTGGAAGAACGGCTCTCAGCCAACGACCCTGCGTCAGTGTGGAGGGGCCTGCAGGAAATCACCAGCTACAGACGCCCCCCACCCACTGTTGAAGCAAACAAAGACCTGGCCAACGAGCTAAATACATTCTACTGCAGGTTTGAGACGGACAGACTCCCACGCCTCATCCTCCCCTCCCCAGAGACACTGCTTCAGACAATGACCCCCAACACACCTTCCACTTCTCCCCCCTTCACCCTCCCCCTCCCCAATCCAGTCTCAACGACAACCCCCACCCTCCCCAATCCAGACCCAACGACCACCACCACCCTTCCCATTTCAGACTCAACGACCGCCACCACCCTCTCCAATCCAGACTCAACGACCTCCATCACACCTCCCACCCCCCTTTCCTCCTCCCTGGAACTCAGAATACACACTGAGGATGTGAGCCGACTATTTCAGAAACAGAAGCCCAGGAAAGCCCCCGGACCAGACGGTGTTTCACCCTCCTGCCTCAAGACCTGTGCTGAACAGCTGGCTCCCATCTTCACTCACATCTTCAACAGATCCCTGGAGCTGTGTGAAGTTCCATCCTGCTTCAAACGCTCCACCATCATCCCTGTTCCCAAGAAACCTACCATCACAGGACTGAACAACTACAGACCTATCGCCTTGACGTCTGTGGTCTTGAAATCCTTCGAACGACTGGTGTTAGCCCATCTGAAGGACATTACAGGCCACCAGCTGGACCCTCTGCAGTTTGCCTACCGGGCAAACAGGTTGGTGGATGATGCAGTGAATATGGGGCTGCATTACATCCTGCAACACCTCGACCGCCCGGGAACTTATGCCAGGATCCTGTTTGTGGACTTTAGTTCGGCTTTTAACACCATCGTGCCTGAACTTCTCTCTTCCAAACTCTCCCAGCTCAGCGTGTCTCCAGCTATCTGTCAGTGGATCACCAGCTTCCTGACAAACAGAAAGCAACAAGTGAGGCTGGGGGAGATCACCTCTGAAACTCGGTCCCTCAGTACTGGTGCCCCTCAAGGATGTGTCCTCTCACCACTACTGTTCTCCCTCTACACTAATGACTGCACCTCCAAGAACTCGGCTGTTAAACTCCTAAAGTTTGCAGATGACACCACCGTCATTGGCCTCATTCAGGATGGTGATGAGTCTGCATACCGGCAGGAAGTTGAGTGGCTGGTACTCTGGTGCAGTCAGCACAATCTGGAGCTGAACACTCTTAAAACTGTAGAGATGACAGTGGACTTCAGGAGACACCCCCCAACTCTGCCCCCCCTCATCATATCAGACAGCCCTGTGTCGACTGTGGAGATCTTCAAGTTCCTGGGTACCACCATCTCCCAGGACCTGAAGTGGGAGACCAACATCAACTCCATCCTCAAAAAGACCCAGCAGAGGATGTACTTCCTGAGACAACTGGGGAAGTACAGTCTTCCACAGGAGCTGCTGATCCAGTTCTACACTGCAGTCATTGAGTCTGTCCTGTGCTCCTCCATCACAGTCTGGTATGGTGCAGCCACTAAACAGGACAGGAGCAGACTGCAGCGGACTGTACGGGCAGCAGAAAGGATCATCGGTGCCCCCCTGCCCTCCATCCAGGATCTGTACCTCTCAAGAACCAGGAAACGGGCAGGGAAAATCGTCACAGACCCCTCACACCCTGGACACAGACTTTTTGACCTGCTGCCCTCTGGCAGACGGTACAGAAGCCTGCAAACCAAGACCACCCGACACAGGAACACTTTCTTTCCCCTCGCCATCTCCCTCCTAAACAGTTGACCTGTCACACTGCTTCCCACTGCCAGACTGCAACTGCACCTTATGTACATTCTGTAGTATTCATTCCACCTCATTTCATTTCTGTATTTTATGTACATAAGTTTAGTTATTTATAGTTGGTTTACACAGCTTTGTGTATGTATGTGTATGCATGCGTAATGTACATATAGGTGTGTGTGTGTGTGTGTGTGTGTTTTTACATTGCTGTGCTTGAGAGCCACCATCTACCGGAACCAAATTCCTTGTATTTGTCTGCACATATACTTGGCCAATAAACACGATTCTGATTCTGATTCTGATTCTGAAATAATAATAATAATAATATGGGAAAACTGGATATTAGAGTTAATTACCCTAAGAAATAGGAACAAATTCTTACACAGGACCTGAATTAGAATTAGATTTTGCTTCAGATCATCAGTATATATGGAGGAAGTCAGGACTGAGGTACAGCAGTGAGTGCCTACAGCCATCTGTGAAACATGGTGGAGGCTCTGTCACGGTGCTCGTTGAAATCAATGAAAGTTTGAACAAACACCGTGTAATACCATCAGGAGCATCTGATCCAGACCAAAGGAACATAAATGTTGCTAACCAGATGAAGCCACACATGTTCAAAACACCATTTTAATGCACTTTATTTTTGTGTTTGACTTTTTTGAAGAGAATATTAACACACTGAAAATGCATTGATAAAAGAACCTTTGGGAACAAATGAAAACTTCAAATCAGACAAGCTAAGGTGTGTTTTCAGCAGCCGTACAGCAGGTTGATCCTCCTGATGTCCCAGTAGGACATGCCCTGCCTCTGGCCAATCTGGACGTTGGGGTTGGGGATGGGGGTGATGGTTTCCCTGCCATTGATGGAGAAGGCTGTTCTTTCATAGTGCATTACGGAGGAGTAGTCGTAGGGAGTGTTGAGGTTGTTGGTGTCCTGCTTGTCGAAGTTGTAGGCCATCTGTGGGTCGATGTTCTCCCAGTTGATCCTGACGTAGTAGTCGCGGTCGCTCCTGGTCTGCTCGTGCTGGAAGCCCAGAGCGTGGTTGGCCTCGTGCTGGACGACGCCAAAGTAGACGCAGCCCTGCCTGTTGAGAGACAGGACCTGTTTCCCTCCCTGTCTGCCCAGAGGAGAGAAGCATCCGTTCTGGCTCTCGATGCTGATGTAGTCCTTCTGGTTCTGACGGTCGACAAAGCGGACACAAGTCTGGCTGTGGAAGGACTGCAAGGCATTTCTGATCAGCTGCGTTTCCCCGCTGCTGTACTCACTGCTGATGGTGAAGGGAATCGTCACCAGGCCGTTGTTGTCTTTCTGCCACAGGCAGCTCTGGTAACTCTGGCATTTAATGGCATTTCTGCTTTTTGGAAGCAGGATGTCTCCTTCCAGCAGGATCTCATTGCTGCCGTTGTTTGCGGTCAGAATCCTGGTGGTGATATCGATGGTGTGGTCTTCCTCCACCTGGCCCTCTCCTCCTCCTCTTTCCTCCATGAGAGGATGAGCCTGAGAGAGGCCGAGCAGGAGCAGCAGCAGCAGGCTGACAGAGGGACTCATCTTCAGAGTGGGTCTGGTAGCTGTGGAGCTTCTTTGCAGAGCTGCTGTGGAGAGACTCCTCGGAGCTTCGTGTCTGACACAGTTGAGTCTCGGGTCTTTATACTCTCCTCTACAGGTGTGTCTGCAGGAGGATTATGGGCTGGGGTCCACATCGCTGGGCCTGAATAAACCTGAGAAGGGAGGACTGCACAGACAAACCTACTCTTTCAACATGCTGTGTTATGTCAGGTCTGTGGACGGATCAACACGGTTACTTTACTGGGTGGGACTTGTTTAACTACACATCAGAAACTTCTACAACTAAAAAGTCCTCAAATTCTCCATTTGCAACCACCTTTATTTTCACTTTTATTTTGGACAGTCAGATAATGCATATCTAAAAGTAATCTTTTCTCTGTTCTTCATCTGGCTGTTGTGTTTTTCTTCTCATTGACACACTTATCCAAATCCATCAGTCTGACCATGATATGTATAAACAAATATTTATATTTTATTAGCAGCATAAGTAATTTAGTTTGTAGTGCTACTGATAAATCATATTTGAGCAGGTTTTGGTGGCATGCAGGCAAACAGTCAAAGTCAAGAGCAAAAGCATTTACAGAAATTCAAGACACATTTATGGAATTTTCAAAATATATCTGCTTTCATAAATGACCATCAGAAAAATCTGAAGGTGTTGAACCAGAAATCCATCATTCCCTTTCTTGATATCTGAGATACACTGTAAGGGTTAGGCAAATAATAATGAGCGATCTTAAACAATGTGAGCTAAACTAGTCGGTGACGCTGTCAGATCTTTTGGGTGTCCTTTTAACTTCATGACTGACGTGTGGGCTTCTTTCTAGTTTGTCAACTGGCCAATAAAGGCCACATTAAATAATATAAAACTAAATAACATAAAAAAAACACGAAGAAACAAACAGAAAAGAAGAATGAATTTTAAAGGAAGCCTTTATTCTCTTTTATTCTCAGCTCCATATTTTTATTCTTGCGCTTTACTAAAGTAATTTGCATGATTCACAGTTCAAAATAATCCCTATTTAGCTTTACTAGGCCATGCTACTGTCTGAAATAAGCCATTTTAGCTCCTCTGCATTTACCTCCACCAATCCTTTAGCCAGCTTCTCCATCCCTGGTCATACAACAGGTAGTCTGCACCTGGTAGACAAGTGTACGTTACACATACGCTGACCTTATTAATTGAAACCAGTAGCATATTTAGTATTGCTGTTTGCCATTGTAACACTTTAAATACGAAAGAAATAAAGAATAGTAGAAAGCACACTTTAATTATAATAATATTGAAAAGAAATTGAATGAAAGGCTGAACAAAGTCAGTTTTCAGACATGAATACCAGGAGGAGTTGGAGGGGACTGGACTGAGACAGGATGCCAAGTTCCTATTTCTCATGTGAAGCATAAAACAGAGACTGGCTACTGTGATACAGATTCACTATTATATATATTCAGCTTGGTTTAGTGCAGGGAGCTACATGGATGGAGACTGCATACAAAACACCCGCTCACTAGTGGTGACTGCTGCCTGCGCTATCTTCATATGAAAACACCAAAATCATACTAACTTTGTTCTTAGGGAGGGAGCTGGTTAAAGACCAGCCAATGTTGGATCTGACTGTGATCGACACTTGTGTTCTCACGTGCTTCTCTGTGGAGTAACTTATGGAAATGTGCAGCGCTGCAGTGAACGTGTGAAAAAAACCTGCAAAAACGCAGGAGGAAATGAAGGCAGAGACACTCGGGTCCAAAAGTTATTGGACACAGAGGCAATTTTTGTAGTTTTGCCTCTGTACACCACAGCGGACTTTAAAACAATCAAGTTGTCATTGAAGCACTGACTTTTAGCTTTAATTCAACGGGTTCAACAAAAAAAAATGTAACCAAATGTTTAGGAATTAATCAGTTTTTATACATAGTACCTCATTTTCAGAGGTCCTATATTAATTGAACTGCTAAGTGACACACAGTTTAGTGGTCAGGCGAGGCCTGCTCCCTTGTTGTTTCAAATGCAACATGCATAATATCTCAAGCTGATTTAAAGCGTTGTATTAGTATTTTATAGCTTTCATATAATTTTTATTTATGAGGTCTAAAAAGATGTCAGCACAAATGATGGAAGTTATCAGTGGGCTAAATAACCTTTCAGAGCCAGAGCACAAAATGACAGAATTATTTCCATGGTTAAGAAAAACTCACACAGCATGGAACCGAGTCAGGAACGCCCCCGAGGAGGCAGGCAAAGTCTGCAATCGAGAGACGTCTTCATGAATGAAAATACGGCAAATTTACAACAAGGTGCAAACCACTAGTTACACTCAAGAACAAGAAGGTCATTAGACTTGACCGGAAAACACGTAAAAGAAAAAAAATGGGCGGATAAAACTGGGATGAACCGTTACCAGAATGATGGGAGGAAAGAACTACGGAGGAGGAGGAGAAAAACAGCTGCATCATCTATCAGACGTGATGGAGTGATGCCATGGCTGCCAAGAACCAGCTATTTAATGTTTATTGATTATGTATTTGCTAATAGAAGTAGCAGGATGAATTGAGGAGTACACAGGCCTATACTCTCTGCTCTGATTCAGCCATATGCTGCAAAAGTGATTGAATGGCGCTTTGAAGAAAAAATGGCTAAAGAGGTTGTCAAATAAAAAGCAACCCAAGAATTCCTCAAGGCAAAGAAATGGCATATTCTTCAGCCTGTTCTGAGGAATCAAAGTCTTCATTGGTGCAAGAATAGGAGCCTCTGTAAAATAAGGAAGATTTCTTTAAAGTATTATATGATCTTAGACATAATTGCACAATATATGAAGCAATTTCTAGCACAAAGATGTCAAATGCAGCAAATATGATGCACACTAAAACTCATATTTTTGGAAGCAAGTTTTCCAGTTATTAAATACAAAAGTGAATGCCGAGAGAACGGCAAGCAAGCAACAATAGAAGGTGATTGCTGTGAAGGTCTACCAGGACATCTTAAGGATAGAAACTCACAATTAGGTGATGTCCATGGACTCTGGGTTCTAGATTTAGGCTGTCATTGAGTGTAAATGTTTGTCAGCCAAGTATTAAATACAGTCCTTATGATCCATATTCTAGCTTGTCTATGTAACTTTGACTCTCTGAAAATGGGGGAATGTGTATAAAATTGGATGCAGCTGTTAAACAGTTAAGCCATTACTTTGTAAAACCTCTTTGACTTAAAGCTGAACGTTTGCACTTTGATCAATCTTAATTGTTGCACCACTGTGTCGGTGTACAGAGCAAAACTACAAAATAAACTACGGACCTCAATGTAAATACCACTCACGAAATCAAGCCAACCATATTCAGCAAACTATTTTAATGCACTTTATTTTTTATATTTGACAAACTTATTTCACGCATAATTAACATGACTGAGGTCATTAACTTTCACTTCACAGAAACTGAAAACAAAATAAGCGTCAGTAACTTTTAAGTGATAATTGGAAAACAGTTTGCCATCAATGACCACTTCAAATCAGACAAGCTAACGTGTGTTTTCAGCAGCCGTACAGCAGGTTGATCCTCCTGATGTCCCAGTAGGACATGCCCTGCCTCTGGCCAATCTGGACGTTGGGGTTGGGGATGGGGGTGATGGTTTCCCTGCCATTGATGGAGAAGGCTGTTCTTTCATAGTGCATTACGGAGGAGTAGTCGTAGGGAGTGTTGAGGTTGTTGGTGTCCTGCTTGTCGAAGTTGTAGGCCATCTGTGGGTCGATGTTCTCCCAGTTGATCCTGACGTAGTAGTCGCGGTCGCTCCTGGTCTGCTCGTGCTGGAAGCCCAGAGCGTGGTTGGCCTCGTGCTGGACGACGCCAAAGTAGACGCAGCCCTGCCTGTTGAGAGACAGGACCTGTTTCCCTCCCTGTCTGCCCAGAGGAGAGAAGCATCCGTTCTGGCTCTCGATGCTGATGTAGTCCTTCTGGTTCTGACGGTCGACAAAGCGGACACAAGTCTGGCTGTGGAAGGACTGCAAGGCATTTCTGATCAGCTGCGTTTCCCCGCTGCTGTACTCACTGCTGATGGTGAAGGGAATCGTCACCAGGCCGTTGTTGTCTTTCTGCCACAGGCAGCTCTGGTAACTCTGGCATTTAATGGCATTTCTGCTTTTTGGAAGCAGGATGTCTCCTTCCAGCAGGATCTCATTGCTGCCGTTGTTTGCGGTCAGAATCCTGGTGGTGATATCGATGGTGTGGTCTTCCTCCACCTGGCCCTCTCCTCCTCCTCTTTCCTCCATGAGAGGATGAGCCTGAGAGAGGCCGAGCAGGAGCAGCAGCAGCAGGCTGACAGAGGGACTCATCTTCAGAGTGGGTCTGGTAGCTGTGGAGCTTCTTTGCAGAGCTGCTGTGGAGAGACTCCTCGGAGCTTCGTGTCTGACACAGTTGAGTCTCGGGTCTTTATACTCTCCTCTACAGGTGTGTCTGCAGGAGGATTATGGGCTGGGGTCCACATCGCTGGGCCTGAATAAACCTGAGAAGGGAGGACTGCACAGACAAACCTACTCTTTCAACATGCTGTGTTATGTCAGGTCTGTGGACGGATCAACACGGTTACTTTACTGGGTGGGACTTGTTTAACTACACATCAGAAACTTCTACAACTAAAAAGTCCTCAAATTCTCCATTTGCAACCACCTTTATTTTCACTTTTATTTTGGACAGTCAGATAATGCATATCTAAAAGTAATCTTTTCTCTGTTCTTCATCTGGCTGTTGTGTTTTTCTTCTCATTGACATGGTTAAAATAGTTTGAATTTGCTATTCATACCATAAATCATCCCTGTAAAGCCTGAACCTTGAAACAATTCCCAGAAAGAAATAGTTTTGAAAATGGAGAGTTTATTGACATTGTCATATATATATGTATATACAATATATGTTCCATAAAAATGACTGAGTCCAGCCATTTTTATGGAACATGTACACATTAGAATCACATCGACAAAGTGCGAAACTGAAATACAACAAAATGTTATGTTGGTCAGACCAACAATCAAATGGCTGAAAGTACAACTCACTAAAGAAACTTGATGATAACTTTACTCGAGGAAGATTAGTCCAGTTCTTGTCTATTTATTTTGGCTTCCTGTCAAATATTTTTTCCGTGTTTTATCTCTCATACTGTGCTTTGCATGAAGAAAAGTCAAATCATTAAATGAGCTATAAACTTTCATATATTTGATTTTACTAGAATGAACATTTGAAAGCATTTGACTTAAAACGAAACAAGGAAACAAATGTGAATAAAATGCTTTTTGTGTACCGTAGTAAGTAATTATGGATTTGGTTCATTACAAAGGTTTAGTTTTTTTCTGTTAAACTTGGCTGAAATGCATCATTATTGTAATAATTTACACAATTTTCTCTTGTTTTCAGAAAAGCTAAGGTTTACCTTTTTTTCTTCAGTCGTTGAGTCCTTCTGTTCTTCCCTCCACGATTTGTCTTCATTAGGAATCAGCTGCTCACATTTATGTGTGTCCCAAAGAGAAAGCGTCTTCTGACGTTGCAGTCATTGATGTACATTACAAACTTTCCACAACACCACCGTCAGGCCACATTTAGTCCAAATCACGACATTCTTCTGGTACACTATATGGACAAATATATGTCCTACTACAGTACCACAGTTTAATTCAGTAAACGTCAGAATGACCAACTCTTTCGTCCATATAGCACATCTGGCTCAAATGAGAAGCTTGATGCACACAATTTGACCAATTACGTTCCCCTAGCATTCGGTTAGCATTTACTGAGAAGTTAGCTAATCCCATTAAAACCATCACCAGTAAACCAACATGGGTAATCTAAACTTGGCTAACAGCAAACTTGACAATATATTTGTAATATTGGAAAAATTAATAAAGAAAAGAAATGAAATGCTTTTCTGAGTAGAAATTTTTATAAACATACACTTTAGGCTGTATAAAGCATGGCTGAGGATTATTTAACATCCTTGACTGGCTGCCACTTTGAAACCTCAGGATATCGCTGCCATAGATGTTTTTGTACCTATATTTGAGAAATGCTTCGTTTGAGCTATAATAAGACTTAAATGAGTGAGTTAGCAAAAAATCCCTCCTTCTATTTTTTAATCAAGGTAGAAACACTTGGCTTAAATATGTTAATTTCTGAGGTAAAGATTGGCATTTTGAAATGGGGACAGTGGGGAACAGTTTGGACTCGGGTAGAAGACCTGCAGTTTTTGGCACTTTCATTTTTAGCCCCCAGAGTTTTCTGCTTGGTCTGTTCACTAAACATAAAGCTACAGCTAGTAGCTAGCTAGCCCATCATAGCAACTGTACTTGATCCCTTACAAAACAATTTTGTGATTGGTATTCTTTGTTTTTTCTGTAGATTCAACAAAAAACACAGCTAAGCTTGTTACTTTGTTTTTGCACTGAGGTAAGCTAATGCTGTACATGTAAGTTTAGCTAATATTTAGCATGTAACTTGCTTATATGGAAATTTTGGCAGTTTTAAGCAAAATATATCAGAAAATGACAAACACTGTGTATGAAACAGTTGATATGAAAAAATATAAATCTTTCTTTTTTAATGTGACAATTGTGTTTTTCCTGAGGAGAAGTTTGTGAAAGGTAAAAAGGATAGCAAAAGGGATTTGTCATTTCTTTTATTATGAAACAATAAAACCTTTTAAAGTTAAATATAGGTCTTTAAAAAGGGAGAAACATTTTAGCAGTTTTGGTTATTCGACTGAAACTTCTGTATTTACTGTGTTTTCCTCAGCTGACATTTCCTAATGTTTTGGCTCTTTAGGAATCACTTCTTGCCTTTCAGTCTGGTTCTTCTCATATACTAAACTTACGGCAAAGCTAAACACCGCAAAGATGAATATCAAATGCTTTATCTTGTTGACTGTCAGTGTATCCCTGGACTGCTGGCTTCTTGTTTAGAGAAAACAGGGCCATCGGGTGGACTGTCTGCAACATAAGATGTAATCTAAAAAGTGAGCGGTAGTTTGGGTAAATGCCACCCTGGACTTTAGAGATTGAGATTGGAGTCTCTAAGCAATAAAGACAGACACGGATGCAACTAGGGTTTATTACTTTTAATCAATTCAGCTAGCTACAAAATGTCCACCACTTCACACACTGACAGGATACAGAGAGGGAGTCTTTAGTATTACATGCGTTGAGGACATCAATCTCACAGTTTAACCTATTGTGTCATTCAGGTTTAGGTAATTCATCACCTTTCTCTAACTACTTGACATTTTGGCGATTTGGTGTGCATAGCTCTAAAGTACAGAAGCAACAAAAAAACCCATTTGTATGTATTTTTTTGTTTCAGAGTATAGTTGTAATTGTTATTTAATATTGTCATTATTTTTACCAATAACAAACCACACGGGGAGAATAAACTTACAGATACAGTTTTCTTATAAAAGTAAGGTCTCTCAGAAATATGCGTCTTTGCTTTACATTGCAAACGTTTATTTTTTTCAGAGCATCCAAAACCTATGATACAGTACACAACCAGTCCTCAGCTTTCATCATATAATCAACATCTTCATCACTGAACTGCATAATCATTTAGAAAACAGGTCATTTTTTTGCAATACAACCCAAAGTCCTCAGTTGTTTCAACTTCATCTCACTTTTTTGATCCCTTTTGCATTATTGTACAACGAGATGGTCACAGTCGGTAAATATATCGAGACAGAAAGAGTGGCACTATTGCAAACTTGCAGGAGTATGGAACGATAAACTGTGTCCTAATACCGAGCATGCGTTTTGTCAATTTGCTACTGCCATGTTATCATTTTTTATATATATTTTTTCAGACAGGTTTTATTTATAAGACTAAAATCTACCATTTGTCATGCAGAGAACGCACAATTCACATCACTTGGAATGCAATGTCTAATACAGCTACAGAGAGTCTAGTTGCACATTGTCTAAACAGTAACTCAGTATGATTGCGATGAAGGAAAATGGACCAAGGACTGCCTTTTGATTGTAAGTGCTCTTTGCCATCTCGCCCAACTGTACCGCCGCTTAGTGACTCGTGTTTGCCATCGATCTTCTCCTGCTGCTTTGTGACAACACCAAAATAAGGAGCATGACAGTAGCCTATATGTAATGACACAGTTTTACTAAGACGATACCGAGATACCGAAAAGGAAAAGGAAGAAAAAACAAACAGCTTGTATAGCATTCCTATTATATACTTGTCATCCAGAGAAGTGTACTCGTGTGTGTATATATATATATATATATATATATATATGATATGTGATACATATATATATATATATATTTTTGACATAGAGAATAAAAACTTCACAGGTGAGCTAGAGATCCATCAAGTCAGCACTATATACAACCTTTGGAAAGAATGATATACGGAGTATAAGAAATCATCTTTTTACGAGGACAATCATCTTGAAAAAGCTCGACAGACGACACAGAACAACATTTACAATGGGCGGGGAGGTGATATGTGCATGTGTGCAAACCTAGAAGGTCAATACCATGATGAAAGCATGTCAGCGCCTGTCGATGCGTGGCGCGGGACGCCGGGACGTTCACGCTCCGGACTCCGGGCGTTTAGCCACTGCCCAGCATCTTTGTGGCGCGCTGGTTGGCCTCATCGATCCTGGTCTTGTTGGAGTCAGCCTGTGAGAGAGGAAGATTTTCACAGCAAAAAGTAATGAGAGGGCTTTGCTGATTTATTCCACAGATCTGTATTTTGGTGTTTTATCGCTATCTTTAGTACCCGGTTAGATAGATTTCATTGTACTTTGGTGTGGTAGAGCGGACTCTTACTATTTCTTTGAATTTAGAGATGGAGCTTTTTAAAAAGACTCTATTATACAAAGAGACCATTAAATACAGAAATGCTTAAGAAAATAAAAGGTAAGACAACTTTTCTTTGCTGTTTCTACATTTTATCTCTGACCTGATTTTAATGACTGTCATTCCTTTATATCTTAGAATTAAGAGTTGCACAGTTCTGCGTCAAAGGCATTAAGTTATTTAAGGCTTAAGGTTGGACATTATTTTAAAATTTTCTAACCAATCACCAGCATTTCAACAATTGCAAATTTATTAGCACGGGCATGTTTACAGCACTCTCGCACATCCTCACAACGTGGCCAATTCGATGTTCTTACTGTTTCAGTTAGACCAAACCACAAAACAGGGATGTAAGTGAATGTTGGAATATCCATGGAGAATACCTTGCAGCCTATAGAAGGCCAAACCTGGCTGAGCTTTGTGAACCTGAGCTGGTGTCGTATACAAACCAAGCTTTCCAAGCTTTTCCTTCGTGTCCACACTGGTCCAATACTGTTATATTTGCAAGGAGGCAACTCACTAAATAAGCAAGATAACTCATAACTTGGCGATTACATGAACCCGGTGCGTTTGAAGAAAAAGCTGAAAAGCTGTGAAATCTGTATCTCGTCATGTGCGTGTACCTTCTCCATGATCCTGTCGATCTGGCGGTTCTGGGTGTCGATCTCGTTGCCCATGTCCAGAGCCATGTGGCGCAGGTTGCCAATGATGCCACCCACCTGCTCCAGGTTCTCATCCATCTCGTTTTCCCGGGCATCGTCTGTTACCCTACCATACAAAAGGTCACATTTATCTCTGCAGGAAACTAGTACAGCACATAGTGCCACTGCAGTCTGAGACGCTGTTGTCCATATTTCACCTCTGAACCTCCAAAGAGCAGAGACTGACCTCAGGAAGGATCCTGTTCACTGTGTTTCTTTATTAATATTACAATGTCACAGTGTTAAATATCCAGATATACAATTCCCAATCTTTCAAATATATAGATACATATTAGATTAAAAAAACTGAATGTGAAATATGATATAATCTAATATCCACATTAAAGTCTAAAGCCTGTGTTGTTCTCAAGAATATAGATTTGGATAACTTTACTCCGTGCACAGACTGAATATTGTGTAGTGATTGTGTAAGTGAAAGAAATGATTTACCAGTCAACAAAAACATAATGTTAAAATAATTTCTGTTAAAGTTTTACATGAGTATCAAGAATTTACATAAAACTGTTTTCCAGACATGAAAGTTGCTTCTTTATGTGTAATTGGACAAAAATGTCTGAGCACTGAAAATGTCGACTAAACGTTCAGCGGACCATCAACAAACTGGCAAAGTGAGATTCTTTGGTTAAACTGATCTCAACTTAAAATAATGAAATGATGCAACAAATACAGGTGCGAGTGATGAAAACCACTGACTGACAAATGACAGCGCAGTAAATACATCAGGAGGAGCCAAATATCTGGCAACCAACCTTTTTGCAGTGCTATAGTTCTCCATCAGGTAATCTGATTACATATGAAGACAACAAGACAAGAATCAGATAATGAATGTTTTTTTCTGCTGCTCCTCATCTTTATCTGACTTTTCCTTTCCGTCTATTTACAGCTGTTCATGTAGTTAATGTAGCTCGACCTTCAGTAGATGCTGAACTGTGGACTCGTGTTTTTTCTATTAGTCGATGGTATTCAAGTAGAAACGCCTTCATTTGCTCTTTCACACCTGTTGTAACATTAAGTATCACTAAAGTACTAAAAGTAGAGCTGATTTCAGTACCTGTTAGCAGTGATGGGAATAACAGCGTTACTTTTTTCAGTAACGAGTAATCTAACTAATTACTATTTCTATCGTTACAACGCCGTTACAGTTACTAACAAGAAAATGCAGTCGCGTTACTATTTTTCAACAAACAGACGGTTGAAGCTGTGTTCAGCTTACTGCACCTTCAGTTGCACGGAAGTAGCTGTAAGTAATCTGGGCGCTACAGCTTTAAGCAGCTGCGTGCGCTCCCGCGGGCGGCAATCACTTTCTGCCCGACGATCACTTTTTGGCACAACATCTGGAGCTCAGGGGGCAAAACAACCGCATGAGTGCTGCTGTTTGACTGAGGAAGAATAAAGTAGTCGTGGTAAGCCAATCACACGACCACTTCAAGATGACAAAGCAACAAGGTGATATATACCAGTTTATAAATTGTGCTGATAGGCCACGTAAAACCAGAGTCATGATAAACAATATATACGCGGCGTTTTTTCCTCAATAGTTTCGTCACGTTTACTGTCCAAGGACAGCGCAGCGAGCACTCTCTGCTTATGAGCAAGAAATGAAAAAACAAAACAAAAAACAGCCCGTTGGTGTTGGTGGAAAAATGATACACCTGCTGCTGTCAGACCTGCAGGTATCAGGCTTGTGATGTTCTCCTTTATAGCGGACAGAAATTATTTTTTGGAGTGTTCAATGCAGAACACCTGATTGTTCTGTAATAGTTTGAAATGCGTGGTTGTTACAGTAAAAAATATCACTTTTTCTACTCTGATTTTATGTTTTTTGTCTGATTTTAGATCAACTGTGTTAATACTGTCAAAATGAAAACATAACTGTAAATTCAGACACGTGAGGTTGTGCTGAAAAGGATGATACCAAACAAGGCAAAGTAAATAGTTTTTAAAGGTGAAATGTGGAGGAAACATCAGAAGTAGTTAAAATGGGCAATTATACCCTGGACCCCAGAGGGTTCAACTTTTTTTTTAACGCAGTAGTTACTTTTCAAGTAATCAATCACTTTTAAAATCTGGTAACTCAGTTACTAACTCAGTTACTTTTTTGAAGAAGTAACTAGTAACTATAATTAATTACTTTTTCAAAGTAACTTGCCCAACACTGCCTGTTAGTACCTGTGTGGGTACATTTAAATACTGACTAAGGTCGACTCTACGTAAAAAGTGGAATAATTGATTATCCGTGTATATGGTTACTGCCAGTGAGCTGAAGGAAAGTTTAGGAAATGATGAAAAATACCAGGATATTTCAAACAGAAACCTTTGGATGGATCTGGCACAAACACCATGAAAGCATGGATTCATAGTTCAGGCTGGTGGTGATGGTGATCTAGTGATGGGATTTTCTTTTGTACACTTGATTATTGACGAAATGTTGCAGCATTGTCGAGTATTATTGCTGATCATGTGTATCCCTTAGTATACCACGTCACAAAGATCAAATCATTACAGTTCATTGTATTCAAATGATCTCCACAGACACCACATCTCAATCTAACAGAGCGCGGGAAATTTGGATCACGGGTCTATAGCAGCAGTATGGATCAATATGGACCAAAGTCTCCCAGGAATGTTTCCAGCATGTTGTTCGTTCTATGCCATGAAGGATTAAAGCAGTTCTTTTAGGAAAAGTAAGAGTATTAGAACAGCGCAGCTAACAAAGTGGCTGGCGAGAGCGGACTGACATCTTAATGCTACATAAAGGCTGGTTTGCTTTGCTAGACTAGTCAGGCTGCTGGTGAGGCCAAAAACTATGCCATGTGCACATTTACCCTCAAAATATTCCAGACAAGACGAATGTGCCCTGTAAAATCGCACATTTGTGATTTCCATCCAAGCGTTCCTCCTACCTGCGGATGAAGCCTCCGCTGATGGCCATCTGTTCGCGTTCGTCCACCACGCGGGCGGGCTGGCTGGCCACCACCCCGTCCTGGTTATTCCCCCAGGCCTTGCTGGCTCCGCTCTTCATCCTGGCCACCGGCAGTGACGGAGAGAAAGTTACTCAACAGTTTGAAAAAAGCGACTCGCCATTTACCTCAACCAGGCTGGCTTCCAATTAGTCAAACCTAACAAAGAGAGCCTTGGATTTGAGGTACTGCAGCAGCACATATGTAAATATATTAGCATGTAGCTGACACACAGTGTTAATTGGTTTCATGCAACCAGCACATAAATATATGGTGGACTAGACTAAAGTCGAGCAAAGCATAGCAGGCATGGACTGGCTACCAGACTGGGTTTGGTAGGTACAGGCTCATTCTGTTGTAACACAGTACTTATGTGTGTGATGTTATATTGCAGGTATATAACACACTTTTCAGAATCAGGCAAGCCCTGTACGCTAAGACATTCAGTCCTGTGTCATTTCGTGTCTTAACATAGCTGCAATTTGAATGTGTTCTAGCCTGATTCCTTCTCTCTGTCCTAAACCATCATACTTCTGTGTTATTGCAACAGTAAAGCACACCCCACTCCCACAGTGTGACAGAAAACAGAGAAGAGACAGAGCTTGTGGCAGACACACAACACAGAGTGTACAGGACTGTCACATTGTTGGGAGGGACGACGATCAATGCGGAGAACAAACTGCGAAACAAGAAGAAGGAGAACAAAACAAAACAAGAAACTGGAGGGAGTCAGCAGAGAATAGCGCCTCGTTTACCTGTTCCTGAACCATCTGCATCAACAACCCCCACCCCCACACCTGTATGTCTTTATATGTCACAGAGTCCTGGTCATGTTAGCCAGTTGAGGTGGTGAGGCAGAGGAGTGGGGTAATGGTTGTGACTCAGCTTATCTCTCAACGAAAGTCACATCTGCTTGCGTCTGTACAGCTGTGCTAACACGAAGCACAATCGCAGCTCGGCTGCTCGGCCTATCAAAGCTCACTCTGTCACATTCAGCATCTGTTTTGGCTCCACACAGCAGGTAGATGGAGTGGAAGGTAACAGTTGTCTCTTTAGTTAGAGCTCTAAGGCACTGTCGATGCTGTCTGTGTAACTATTCACATATCTTTCCTGCCCATTCAGTAGCATCCTGCCACTTCTTTGCTTGTATCACAGTTGCTGAGCTTTTATAACCTTGGAGTGCTGTGTGGATGTATTCTAGCTGTATCAGGGATGGCAATGGCTCAGCCGCCTCCTACACTGCTCTTATTAATAGAAATGGACTGAGGCAAGGCTTCGCTGAGCGCCCTGTCCCTGCTGACACACACCAATATGATTAACACATACTCTACCCTTGTCTAAGTCCTTTATATTTCCATCTGTTTTCTTCTTTCTTTCTGCTGCGTCTTTTTTAATCTCCTCTCCTTCCGTAAAACTTTAATTTGCAATTTACTTTCCTGCTGTCTCAGAAAGGATATACTGCACATTTCTAATCAGATTTGCTCTGATTGAGCAGAGATGATCTGATTAGATGGTATGAGTATTGCAGGACCCGCGGTAAGACTGAAGTCATTCTGCCTCATTCATTCATTGAGCGACCTGCAAGTCGAGTAATCCACCACCAGGTCATGAGTGGCATTCAGACGGCCACAATATGAAACCTTTAAGAAGGAAATCTGGGGTCTGCTAATTCTGAGAGACAGCCAGCATGCTGAAGGGATCAGGAGATACAGTGAGCAGCAGTGCTGAAAAAAATGTATCTCTTTTAGCATCCTGCTATGTGTGCAGGCAGGTTGAGTCAATGTCCCAGCAGGCCATCCTGCCACTATCTGATATGGCTGACCTACATGTGAGCGAGTTCCCTGCAGGAAAGGGAGCTTAGCAAACATCAGTGTTTAGCAGCCAGTGTGGAATAAAGGCTAAATTAGCACAGCGCTCTGCAGGAGAGGTGGCGCTGCAGACAAACTGCAGCAGAACCAGAGCAGACCCACACTGAAACAAGGGTCCTGCACACAGTGCTGTGGCATGATGCACCCATTTTATACATCGACCCTGACTACGTTCCTAAAAATATCTCACTGCGCATGTGTCCTAGCCCAGTTTCTAGCTGCAAGCTACACCACAGATCACTCCTGTTTTTCTCATTTGCTCTGAATGTGTCATTCTGTCATTTCTTTCCTATTTCCAGCGTGTTCGCTGCCATACTTTGAGCATTTGACAGTTTTGTTGTGCAGCATTTCTCTTTTATCTTCTCTTTAGAAGCCATTCTTTGTTCTTTTCCATCTTTTGCCAAGCAGGGACTTCAGTTAACTTTATTTTCTTTGTATGTCTTTAAATTTGGTCCAACCCATAAAATTACAAAACGACAGCTCTGCTCACAAATGAAATCTGAACACGCTCCGATGTGAGTTTGGCACAAAACGACTGCTGTTCATCAGGATCACCATCAGTATCATTTTCATTGTAAACATCAACATCGTGATCTTAGCATCATCTTGTGTAGCATTGCTTTATGAGTTACATCATCATGCATGCATGAGCATTCAAAGGGTCATGCTCGCCAGTCATTCCATGTCATTGGTGCTCGGTGGCTCATAGAAGGCAGTGGGGGAGGGGGTGTTCAACGGGAAACAGAAAGGTCTCATTGCCTGCAAACAGGTGAGGATCTACTGGATGTCAGAGCAGTGTGGTGGTGGTAGAGATCATGCAGATGAGGAGAAGTGTCAACCAGTCCTGGACCAGGCTGGCCAAAGGCATTTTGGGACCAAGATCGCTAAATTTCCATCTGGAGTCAATACATTAGGATGATCTAAGTGCCAAGATGCTTCTGGAGCCCCAGCCCTGCTCTTTGGTTAAATCTAAGTACGTTTTATAATTGGGAAGGTCAACAGCTGCAGTGGTATCATTGTAGAAGTCCCGTCTTCCCACCACCATGCATCAATAATGAGAAAAAACCCTCTTCAGGAGGAATCGATACGACTGCTACAAGTGGGACTTCTACAGCGGCTACACCTGCATGTAGACGACTCCCATTATAGAGCTGTTTGGAGAAGTGGAAGCTTAGAGAATATGGCACTTGGTAGAAGAGAGGCACTTATTGATGAAGCATGGCCTTGGCTGGGTGGGGGAGAGTTGATAGTACGTGGAGGACTGGACGTTTAAAGCTCGGCTTTATGGAATTTGGGTCTCACCAGTAGATTTGTACAAGCCTGATTTGACCGTACAAGGTATGTAAAAATCTGGGTAGTGAATTTGGATGGCTACTTGCACAATTTTAACTTTGGAAGAACTTTAGCAGCTTTTCGAGGTCAATTGTTCGGTGATGGTTCAGACTGTTGGACTATGAGATGCTCCCAGTTGGGGAGCTATAAATTCTGGGACACTACGTTTGCTATGCCCAAAGAAGGTGATTCTGTTCATCTGGACGTTTTCATCACTCATCCAGGTGACTCCTTCAGTCTCAGCTGACTGTTAGCAAATCCCTTCAGTAAACCATGTGGGAGTTGCTACTGAATCAGCAAATATTGATAAATATTTAAATAAAAGAAGATAAAATCAGGTGGAAGTAAAAGAAAAAGTACTAACTAACCAACATGACTGGGCCTAACGAGTGTCACGTACTGTTACAGGAAATCACGTTATTGTTTTAGATGTTTGGGTTTTTTAAAAAAATCATCATATTGTGACTGGAAATGTTTAACCTTAAGTGGACCGCCTGAATAGGGACGTTTTTAAAGTTAATCATTCCACATTGTGGGCCAGGCTCAGTGTTTATTAGGAGCGGGAGTAGAGCAGACTATTGGCTGATGGCCATTGTGATGTCACTTCTACCTCGGGTTTATTTCTCTTAGATACTTGTTCTTAATTTTAAATGGCAGGCAGGCAGGCAGGCAAGCAGCACCTACTTGTTACATGGACAGGAGCAAAGACCACAGAATTTCCCTAGATCGTTCAAATTCTTTTCTGCATCCTTCATGTCCTTATTGATTTGGTCCATTCCCTCCTCGATGCGCTCCAGTTGCTCTGATTAAACACAAGTCATTTATCCCCCACAGAACGAAGCAGAAGGAGAAGAGAGAGAGAGAAGAGGAGAGAAAGAAAGAGATAAAGAGAGGACAAAGGAGAGAAGACAACAACTTCAGACACTATGACGAAAGAAAGTAAAACAAAAACTTAAAAAGAAAAAAAAGGAAAAACTGGACACCACCACATATGTAAAGAACCTCTGGGGCACATTATCAGTACCTACTTGTTACATGGACATATGAAAAGCCCACAGCATTTCCCTAAATCTTTTAAATTTTTCTCGGCTTCCTTCATGTCTTGGTTGATATGGTTCATGCCATCTTCGACACGATCGAGTTGCTCTGGTCAGGACAAAGGGATGACAGTAGTGGAATGAATTTCATTGACTGATTGACAGAAATATGAGTCATGATGAGCAGCAAGTGACGCGTTTGTACTCTGGTGTGTATCTGAGTGTACAGTGCATCACCTTGGATGGCTAAAATACAATTATGTGCACTTACAGATTTTTGGGGGACCAGAAAATGGTCCATGAGAGTCCCCAACAATCCAATAATGAAAGTAAATATTATCTCTTTGTTTTCTTGGTTAATTTGACTGAAACTGTAAATGTTTCAGCAAAGATGTTAAAGGAAAACAAAGATTTCTGGGGGAAATCGGCGTTTCCTTTTTTTCAAATCAATAGATCAATCTCAAATCCGATCCAGCAGACTGTCAGCTCAGGATAAAGACAATAAAAAGGTGATAAGAGCTGCTCTGGGTCCTCCCATACAAAACCCAGGTTTTAGTACCAGGTTATACCCCGGAGCAGGAGAAACAGTTTTCAGTCAGCTTTAGAGGCGGCTGGCACATTTTCTTAGTTTTAGAGTCCAACTGCTCCCATCACTTCCAGTACCGGTCGCAGACGGCCAGAACATGAAGGCTTAGTGGGAGAAATCCTGGTAACACTATAATACAGCCCACGACGAAGGCCGTCATTCCCTCGTAATTAAATGGAATTTCAATGTTTATTATTTGAAATTAAATGTAATTATATTTATTTAAATATTTTTATTATATTTTTATAAAAGTTGTAAATATTGTAAAGTAAGTAACTTAGCATAGGCTGCATCTCATGGTAACTCTGTGGGAACAATACTTTGGCTGTATTATGGAGTAGATTCATCTTTTTAGCCTTTTAGCATCTTTAATATTCATTCTGTTGATGTGCATGATGTTTGTTCTGTTATTCATCCGTCTTTTTATTTTTCCAACAGACGTGTGCTAAGGACTGTTCGCCGTTACCAAACTACAAAAAAGTAAATACAACCAAAATCTGGAGGCCTATGTGACCTTATAACTTAAAAAATTAGTGAAGAGAAAAAAAATGTTTTCTTTCCTTTAAAATAGAGTTAACCTCCTAGGACCTGGCGTCCACATATGTGGACTTCACATTTTGGGTTATTTAGACCAAAATACTCAATTTGGCTCTACAAGGGCCTGATATCCACTTATGAGGACATTATACTGCTATTGTTCTATCAAAATTTTAAACGAATATCTTCATATGTGGCTCTCATTTTTCTTAGAAACAAAAATTAGGTTAAAAAAAAAATCTGGTAATTCTTTGTTTTTGTATTCATCAGGTCCCAATCAGCCCAGATATCAAAGAGAAATTAAAAATGCTGCCGTGGAAGAGTTCAGGACTTAGGAGGTTAAGGTTAAACCACTCCATAAAACGGTCCACATCCCAAACTTACTGACAAACTACTTTAAAAAGAAAATGTTTCCACCCAAATTATCAGGCCATCACACAGAACTTAAAATGACTTATGCAGTATTTAACTTTACAGAATCGTTTTTGTCTGCTTTCCTATAAAAAACCTTAAATTATGAGCAACGTAAAATGACTTTCTCCATACCTAAATTTACTTACAGTGTTATTATTTCTTTGTTTCCTGCAGAAATCTGATGTATTACCTCCTTATTCTTTGAGTATTATAGGTAATTGTAACTAAACTGTCATTTCAAATAAAATACATTGAAATCACATTTATTTAGTGACAGTCACAGGCTGTATTATAAAATTCTACTGAAATATTTCCATAGGAAAATGGGAGGATGGTCGTTATAGCTGAAGACCTTTTCAGTGCTGAATGTTAAGTTTTGCTGAAAAAAACAAGGATTTTCTCTTTCTTTGGTTGGAAGCTGCAGGGAAGCTGCCCAGTTTTCCTTTCTCTAATTTAACGTGTAAAACTTGGGAGAATTTAAACATTTTACAGCTACTGGATTATTTACATATTAGTGACAGCTGCAGCATGTGGATGAAGGTGTGAGCATGAACAGCACACCTTTTGCTGCCGTTACAGAGGGTCAACTGAAAACTGTGTGTGTGGCTTTAACAATGATTCAGTGTAACTCTGACTGCTGTCTGGTCAGTGAGCATCGGGGCCGTTGTCATGCTGGTGCGGTGGACGGGCTGGTGGGTGAGTGAAGGGTGAGGCACGGTTAAATATGGAGTGGACTGAGAAACGACTTTACAGATTTTTTTCCCCCAAATTTGTAAAATCCCTGGTTTACAGTCATTGCTGGTCATATCATATTGTGTTAGTGGTATTATAGAGAAGTGGGTCATGGCACTGAGCGTGTGGTAATCATTAAAGAATGATACAAAATAAAGATCAGCAATGGCTTCAAGTTCAAATTGAAATGATTTGCATCAGAGGTAAAGCACATCAGCCTATGAATGTTGACTTCAACATCAAGTGCTGCAGAGGTGCAGGCCTTCTGCCTGTGCAAAAAACCAATCATCTGGGGTCATAGGTCAGCTCGGGCTCCTGTGTCCAGTCAGCTGTTGTAAACAATCCTGCAGTACTCGGGGCAGCAAGGCTAAATGGAGAGTTGGAGGAGGGAGAGCTTTCCTCTCCCCGAGTGATGCTGGTGCAGTTAGGCCTCTTACTGGGCTGCTCTGGTTTACAAGCTTTCCCAGAAACAGAAAACTGAGGGCGCTCGTCTTGCCAAGAGTCTAAATATCTTGCCACCACATTCACTTCACATTAGAAATGATATCTTTTAAGGTTACTGTGAGCCGATGTTCTCATTTATTGCATCTAATCAGGGATTGTACAAATCCGTACGTGGGCTGATAGACAAGCGGTCGAATATTTTGTTATTACCAGCTAAATCGATCGTTTGGACTGTTAGTGGGCTGGAAAGGCCAGGTTAGCTGTCCTCAGACCTGTTTGCCTTTATTGTGATTTAAAGCAGTATAATAGGTCATATAGGTAGGTGTTTTTTAAATGTATTTATTTCTTGTAAACAGATCCGAGAACAGCCCGGAGGTTACACTGCCAGCAGCACCCACAGGGACAAGGCCGTCGCCCGGTTCCTTGACAATGAGTTGTTGAGCTGTAAAGTTTCATTCCTGCGGTTGCTGGCATTAAATCTTCCTAACAGGATCTGTTATGGTTTTGGCACTCATGACAATTCCTTTAACTGTCGTCCTCAGCTAAGAAAAACCATAAACGCTGCTGGCAAAGTGAAAGCAGTTAGGCAAAGTAAAAAGAAAAATGTTAGCCAAAGAAAACAAATGTTAAAAGAAGCTGAAAGAAAGAAGGAAACCATGTTGAACCTTCACCAAAGAAAACATGCAACAAATCAAACAACTCAAAACTGATTCCTTTAAGGAAAAAATGAATTAGTTTGGAAATACTCAAATAAAACCAAGCAACTGCACATGAAACACGTCGTTTAATTCTAATATCAATTTAACACCAACGTGTCTACAAGGTGAAGCGCTGCTAGTATTTGAATGTAATCATATTATCACTGTGCCGATTCTGACTTACCTCCCTGCTCGTCCAGCATAACCAAAGTCCTGATGCCGGCATCTTTGCTCTATTCCCCGGAGACAGCGAGGTGGAAAAGGAAGACAATCACATGAGACAGTGGTGAGTGATGAGGCTACAGGAGCTCAGTGAAGCTGAGAAACTCTGCGCTGCTCTTTTCTTTGCATTCTTTGAAATTAAATTCTCCTGACATGGTTAAACACGTTGGCAGAGCACAATTAAACCTGCAGCTAACACGAGCTCTCTGCTCGCCTTCGCCAAATTACTTTTTTATTACAGCAGGAGAGTGACACACGCACACTTTTAAAGGTACATTTTTGCAATTAATTCCCTGCAAATTTAAACTAAAACATCTACCACCAGCAGGCCACCTTCATCCAGCGGTGTTTTGTGCTTTTCTTTTATATTTTTTATATGACTTTTAAGACCTACAACCATTTTTTAAGAGACTTCACCTTTACCTGGTCACCACAAGAGTGAACTCCTCATTAAATAAAGGTTACAATCTGTATTATATGAAAGTATGAACCATTCCTCATTTAACTTTACATGCATTAAACACCATACATGCATGTTTTGGGATAGTTCCTTCACAGATAGTTTAAGGACCTTATTTGTGACACCTGAAACACCTGAAACACCTGCCCAGTCTTCAGCTAGTCGGGGCAATAATAGCTTGAGCACATGGTGTAATGTCTAAATGAATGTGATTTAGAAGTCTAAGGGTATAATTTACTACACGGGCCAAAGGATAATTGCTGATAGATGTAGACAGTTTTCATATCAGCAACTCAAAAAAATCAAAGACCTGCTGGTTTTTTTTATATCGGTGCGATTAGCTTTAAATTGTGTGTTGGAAGTGTTAATCAATCGCACACTTGATTTAAATATTCTCTGTATTTTTGCATCTTGAGAAAGGGTGAGTGGCTAAAATCTGAGTTATCACCTCTTACATGCAATTTTGTCACTGCGGTATTAAAAAACCAGCTGGTGCTGGCACAGTGTATTAGTAACTGCTGGCCTAAGGCTTTAATTTAAACCTAGAATCAAAGCAGAGAGAGAGAATAACACATCTGCTGCTGTGTTTTCTGTAAAGCAACAGAACAAATGCATATTGAGCTTGATCATCGGGATCATTGGTTCATCTTCTTGTTTTCCTGAACAAACAAATTGAATATTTTGCTTCCTATTACCTCTGTGCTGGATGATATTGATCCGAAGATGCAAAGTCATCTGTCTGTTAAACATGGAATCAAGCTGAAGGAGATTAATGATGCTAGCATTGACAGCAGACGAGCGTTCTTCTTAAAATCTTGGTTTTCTGCTCCTGACTGGAACAGCTGAGCCTGCAATAGCATTCAATAGTAATGCTTCTCGTCACTGATGGCTGGGCTGCCAAAGGAGTCTGAGAAGACGCAGGACAGCAGTGTTAGCTAACATACAACTGTGTGCTTCTTAAAAATGCAGCACTAAGATTTGGCAGCTGGCTCAGCCTGATCGGCATAAACACGATTACGTGTCGCTGTGTACCACACGTGCTCGTCTGTGCGCGCTGTGACAAACCAGCCACCCCTGCCTCCTCAGCAGTTTGGGAAGAGAGCCACACGGATGCTTGAGAGGCGAGAGGGGAGCAATAAGGAAGCTGGCGCATAAATGATTCTGTAACTCAGTGAGCCTCTGCATGAGAAATCCCAAAGTATCTGAAATGTGTCCCTGGGGAAACCCAACAATAATCAACCATAATCCCATACAGGACTGAGGATGCTGCAGCTTTCTTCATCTAACCTGGCGGTGCAGGTGAGTATTATCCTACACCTCCACTGACGGACTTTTGATTATAGATCATTGTCCCAGTTTATGTTTGCTTTTGTACCTGTGATAACATATGAAATGTTCCATATTCTATATCTAATAATCCCGGCTTTTTCAAATGGCCTCACAGCAACGAGCAAGCTACGCTAAGAGCACGCCGTTAAAGCTGCGGGAACCACTGTGGGTATTTTTGTGGATTCGAGTGAAAGTCAGCCTCATTTTTAGAAACAACTAATTTAGTATTTTTCAGACTGAACAGATCTTCTCACTGTCATCCTGGACATTCATCTTCAGCTCTGAAAGGAGTTTGTGGGGAAAACTGATAAACAGAGTCGCGAGTGACATCACGAGAGCCACTGAATGTTATCTATGAAGGGAATTCATGTCAGCTGTTTGTGCTGCATCCTCCCCACCTCCAGCTCTCTGATCACGTGCATAAAGAAGCCGTTACTCTGTTCAGCCCTCCTTCAGTCCCTCCCTGCCTGCAGTACATTTGTAGGGTGGAGCTGATGGTGAGATATGTCGACTGATGATCAATATGACCTTGAGAGCTGCAGCGGGTAGCTTGTTAGCCACTCACCCCCCCAGATGCTCTCACTTCTTCTCTCTCCATGCCTCACCCACCTTTCTTCCATCTGCGTCTGCTTGTTGCAGTCTCATTGCATCGCAGTATTATCATCACTGATGTCAATGATCTTCATGTTATGTGCTATTCACGCCATTACTCAGTTGACTCATGGTCCGCCAAAGCTGGGCACACGCTCGACAACCGTTGGGCAAAGTATGAATGTGACTCGGACGCGCTTACATGCACGTGTGCCTTTGTCTTGGACAGTTTACTGGATTTATTTAAAAACATGCTGCATTTTTCTGTGCACAGCAATCGTGACACGTGCCAAGTTTCTAGTCTAAATGACTAAGAAGTAATTGTTTCCACTTCCTCTTCTTACAGCTTTAAAACAAACAAACAAAAAAACATGTTCAGTATTTTCATATGACGATTGTTTCTGTGGATACAGCTAAAATTAACTATGTATACATCAAGTAATGTTACAGAAAATGCCACCAAGCCTAACTGACAGTCTCTCTTTTATCCACAGTTTCTGGTCCTGCCATTTGGCAGCCCTTCTGTTGATCACCAGCACAATCTGACGAGGCTTTTCCCGTCACAAAAAGGTTTAAGAAGCTTCTTCTTCCCCAAACAGTTACATTTCTGCTGTGATTGCAAAGTTACAGAGCACTGCTGCTTCTTTCCAAAGCGCTGACCAGGTCAGAGCCTGTCTCACAGAGGACTGAACAAACGCTGTGTTCAACTTCTGTTACGGATCCACCAATCCAAGGAACAAACAGTAAACTTACTTCTGTCTTTTGATTGGCTGTTTGGGGGCAAACCAACCACTAACGGTTCAGAATAGATCTGATAGACAGAGTGCCACGTTTCCCTCTTATGTAAAGTGTCCTTCCTGGCAGCGCTGATGAACGTGAACACTTGCTGAGTGTATTACAGCTGAACGTTGAGTTTGGATGAACACTTTCAGGTATCTGAGTCTCGCTCCATAAATCTGAGGTATTCTAACAGGTTTAGAGATCCTCAAACGTGTATTCACACAACAAAGAGCTTCCTACTGTCCTCGCTCTTCTACTACTTCTTCATCTCTGCTCCTCTGAGAGTTTAGTGTTGGTACAGTGACATGCTTGCACGGGTAGGACGGCGATCTTCTTTGGAAAATGAGAATAATAATGATATTGTGTAATCCTGGTGCCGCTGGTGTCGTCAGGTCTAAAAACTTTATTTAAGTTTGTAAAATGTAAAGGATCTCTGACAGAGAGGTGCAGTTATTAGAAAAGGACGTTTATTCTATGAGTTTGTGTGTTTGCACTTTGCATACACTCCTCCCTTCCCAGATTACTGAAAATGAAATTTTTAGTAACAGTAACAACATTGCAACACAGGAGCAAAACGACGTCGCCTCGTAGTTTTAATATTCACATGACTAACCCTGAAGTCTCCTCTTCCCTGATTATATCCGAGTGTCGGCACAGTAAATGATCTGTGCTGCAAAACAGCAGCTCGTCCTGCACACGTAACACCTTGAGACGCGATTCAGTCTCATTTATTTTCATTTGTTGTTGACACACATTTTTTAAATATTATTGTTGGCTATAAATCAAACTCATACACCAACAAGCAGCCAACATTTAGAGGACTTTTCTTACCTCTTCGACCAGCTGCAGCATACGGCGAGTGCTCTCCAGTGACTGCGGAGAAATAAAAGAAACAATTCAAATTCAAGAAGCTTGAAAAGTTTTGGTTTTCATGTTATGTGCAGTTTTTCATGTGATGGCCAATAACCCGAGCATCGCACCAGACAGGTAGGCCATGAAGCCAAGCTTACCTGCAGTACTGGCAGGTCAGCTGCTCTCACTGCCATCAGCCTTTGATTTTCCATTAATGCAAAAGTCTAAAAAGGCTGCAAACTGTTTCAAACACTAAAGTCTGCCCACAGCTGCTGCACATCTGCAAGCCTCTTTGCAACCCAACACCACCTTTCATGCTTTTCCAGGCTTTGTCATATCTGCTGTCGTGATAACTGCTCTGTGCCCTCTCACAGCCGTGCTGGCCATTTTAAACTGCTGCAGGTGGACACAACATGTTCTGTTGACTATTGTGTTCCTGTTAAAATCTTATTTGCACAACAACTCAATGTGGTTATGCGCATTCATTCGACTGAACATAAGTGAGTCTGTGTAAAACTAAATGGAGCCGATCAGAACAATCAGCAGCCACAAACAGGATCAATACCTGAACGATTATCGACGTGAACTCAACATGAACTCACAGAGACGGACTGTGTGCAGGACTGAATAGCTCTGACTGTAATACATGGAAATGGTGACTTATTCTAAGTTTAAAGTACTGCACAAAAATCTAGAGCCCCCCCTCTCGTTTCTTTATATTTGTCTGGGAAATTGGGACCCGGCTACAGTGAAGATGAGCCCACACTTGTTTTAATGTGAAAAATGAAGCTGATGTCAATCGGACACTTTACAGACGGTATCAGAAACTGATGTTGCTTTTCTGTAATGATGATTCCATTAATTTAGACAAGACCTCCAACACTACAGCCCCAGAAAGAGACGGAGCCTCTATGTTTTACAGATCGCCGTCGACACTCAGTGTTGTACCTTTTTCTGACCTTATACACACTGACGATAATTTGAACTAAAAATGTCATCACTGCCACTGATTTTCAGTCCAGTTCTTGTGTGATGTGGCAGAACGGCTTCTTGACAGCCGCCCTTCAGCTGAGACTATTTCTCTGGGAAACAGTGGATAAATCACCAGAAGATCCAAAAGCATCTCTCAGGTCCTCTGTCGCGTCTTTCCTGGATTATTTCCCGTTTCTTAAGTTCATCTGCTGCAGATAGTTTTTAAACTCCTTGGAAATAAAATATCAAGAAATGAGGGGCAGCTTCAGACGGTATTCTTTCTTTCATATAATTATTTCACTCGCTGGGCCCGCGCCCTCATTTTAAGTTTGGCAGTGTTTCTTAGTAGATAAAGGCGAATGGCTTAATCATGAATTGAGCTGTGGTTTAGGGAAGGCCTCGAAGGGGACTGGTGGCGGCTCTCGGGCCGACAGATCCCCAGGTACTAAACAGAAGTGGGAGGGAGGGGGGGGGCACGACAACGAGAACCAACAGCTTGTAGAACTGTGGGAACATGTATAGATAAGACCCGGAAGGCGTGTTCCCGCTCCTGAAATCCTCCAATTATCAGCACTTATAGTACGTGATGGGGATTTGTGTCTGTTTTACTAAGTTAGCATTGATTGATCCAGCTCTGCTCATCAAAATAACTCAGCTGTGTTATTAGAAGCAGGCAGAGATCCCGTCCTCATCACTGTGTGATGTCCGTTATTAGCTACTGGCTGATAGATATGTAACGGGGCGCTCCCATTCTCCCTCTGAGGAGCGTGAGGCTGCAGAGGCAGCAGCGGGGTATCTTGTCCTTCTTACAATGACACAGCTCCGCCTTGCTGCGCTCGCTGCAAGCGCATCGTCTGCACTGGTAGGGGTTGAGGGGTGGGGGGTGTTGGTTAGACAAACAAATCTGACACTGAGCAGCCATTTTTAATGTGGCTCATGTTCTTTTTTCTTCTTCCGATTCTTCCTTTTTGCATTCGGTCTCTAATCAGCCGGCGTCTGCACACAGCTCGCTCCTTTGCTTTTATCTGTTGGAGTCGCTGTGGTGGCTCTGAAGCTCGTGGACGTCAGCGCCACAGAGGCTAAACTGTTATTCCAGCGCCGCCATTTTGTGTTTGCCCTACGTTCCTGCATGCACGCGTGTGTGTGTGTGTTTAATATTCTGCTCAGCTGTGCCACAGTGAGTCATATGTGAAGCTGGAGGGCTGATCAGCTGTGGGCCATGATGGAGACTTTCTCACTCTCTCGCCCTTTCTCTAACTGCGAATGAAACACAGCACGCACACACACGCACGCACGCACGCACACACACACTATATAATGTGCTCATTAGTGCACCCTTTTATATCACACGCACTGCCAAACACACTGTGCTGTATAGTTTCAGTATTTATGTTTGAAGTTATGATAAAATAAAGATGATAAGATCGTAGGTTTCTCTAACCACCACGTGACTCCTCAGCGAGTCAGTAAGCGTGCACCTGCCATCACGAGGCAAACGCCTGCGATGCAGCGAGTCTGGTGTTCTCACCTCATCAGCCAGCTGGTCAGCGCGTTGCTGCATGTCTGACAGCTCATTGCGCATGTCCGCATCATCTGCCATGGCTGCTGGATGTCGGGGGTGGAGAAGGTCTCCAACAGGGAAGAGAAGATCCTAGTGGGAATCCGGGGAAGGCTGGAAGAGAGGCAAAACATAAAGCATTCAGCGTGCAGCACACGGCTCAGTCGACTGTCGCATTAACGGACTCGGGATGATGGAGAACGTGGATAATTTGGTGTGCGACCACTGCAGAGTCAACTAACGTACCCGTGATCTGGTGCAGGATTCAAACTCACAACATCACTGTGGCGTGATCCCCTATCTCCCTGACCTCAGACCTTTCTCTGCGTCCGTTTGTGATGAAAACGTCCTTATTTATGTAAAGAAAAGCACAAAAAGATGAAACCACCAGAGGCTAGTATCCCTGGCTAAACAGCTGGACACATCCAGATGCAAAATTACCGGAAGCTTGCATGAAAGATGAGCATGAGAGAGACTGGATGTGAGAGATTATCAGCGGACATGTCTACAGGACCAATCGAGGCAATTACATGTAATTCTGGCTCAGCAGAAACTCGACTATGATGTCGGCCTTTATGACCCGAAAGTCACGAAGAATGAATTCATGCACATCCTGAGGGACACAAAAGACCACGTGTGTGTGAAGAAAGCCTCAGTGCACTAAAATCAGATGAATGAAACATGACAGAAGGGTCGGTCCCACTGAGGATGAGCAAGGAATCAGCTCATTGTGCTGGTTTTATGGACCTCAGGTTCGCTGTGTTGTTTCCTCTGACTACTTTCTGTTTCCAGCATCAGCAGGTTTGTGACCCCTGCCAGGAAAAACACAGTAAAGCATTTAGCAGTTAACCAGTCAGACACGTTATTTTGATTTGGCCAAAACGGACCTAAAAGAAGAGTAAATATTACACATTCGCCACTCACATGATCTCACTGATGGTTGTGCCATAAATGACAGTTTCCATCCACCCACTCAGGCTCAGTTTTTCCTTCCCACTGTTTCCAAGTGCTAATTCATACAGGGCTGTTTGAGTTTGGGGTTTTCTCTGTATTATTGTAAGGTCTTTATCTTACCATATAGAGTCGTCTGTCATCATGATTTGGCACTATCCATATAAATAAAAAAATCTACCAGCTCCACTTAATGCAACACATCATAACAGGATCAATTTAACTCATAAAATATTCAACACGGCCACAGAGCTCGCAGATCCAAACACCAAAGCGTTCAGGTGAAGGCAAATCGAGTCAGCAGTGAAGGTCGGTGCCTCAGACAGATGCATTCGCCCACCTGGACGTGTTTCATCCTGGTGACGGAGCGAACAATCTGCTCGCTATTCTGCCTCGGAGGTCTCGCCGTACCCTCATCGTTTGCCTCTCCCACTCGTGTGTCCAGAGACATTCACAACAACATCTGCTAGTCATGCACTTGCAGCGCGTATGTGAGATATGAAGACACTTTTTTTTTTCACTGCCAAGACAATATTACCCAGCATGCCACGCTCTGAATCATTAAAGCCTCGCTGGGTGGCAGATAGAGATCATATACGTGTCATAATCACAGCATGTATTCAGAGGCGATTATTAAAAAAGAAGTTGAATGCCAACACACGTATCCGATATGCTTTTTCTCCCCTTTCTTCTCGCTCTCCTGCATGTCAGCGACGGCCATGTTGGGTTACATAAAGCTCCGAGCGCAGGGCTTCATGTCTGAATCGAGTCAGATTCAAAAGCACTTGTCGGGGGAAGAAAGGCCGCCATCGCCTGGCTGTCTCGCTACATAACTAAATTCAGGCAATTAAGTTTGAGCAGGCCGCGCTGACCTTTTACTTTACGTTTCAATTACGCGCCTCACGTGCGGCGTCTTTGCTCCCATCCGCGGTGTCGGTTTGAGCTCTTCAACAAATGTATGGTCAGGTCTTCTCAGGGAGAGATGGAAACACCGATGGAGCTCATGTTGTGCGTTAACAATTGTTTATATGGAATCAGTTATTCTGTGGGCAGGTTCATCGCAGCTGAATTAAAGTCAATAACTCAGCAGTGAACGCAGGCTTGATGCAGATACTCTAATGAGTTAATGGAGGACGACATGTTTATGTAACTGTTTGGTTTGATGTTTCTGGGTTTGACTATGAATTTGGTCAAAACTTATTCTATTATCCAGTAAATGTATCTACTGCCCAGGAAGCTCCTATTACCTGTTCCTGAGACCTATAAGCTCTTTTTTACACTGCACAGCTTTTCTGGTATTTACAGTCAGGTTATTTCAACCTGCGCAGCCTTTTTGCATTTATGGTAGTCAGTGAATGTACACAGGAACCACAGCCCGATCATGTGGGATCAGTTACATCGTGAGCATGTCTGCTATCGTTGTGTGAGACCTCACCTCCACTCGTTCGAGTACCTGGACTCGACCTCTCGTCTTTGTGGTGTTTGTGGCTCTTGGAGAATTTTTAATGCAGTCATTGAACAAATAATAAGGTCTGCAGTTACTTTACAGTTCAGACCACACACAACAAGTGTGTGATCCAGCTGTTTCAGTGAGGGACATTGTGGTAATATTTTATTAATGTGTATTTGCACTGATTAACAGGGATCCTCCCCTCACGCCAAGCCAGCTGCAGCAGATGGCCCCGCCCCTCCCTGAGCCTGGTTCAACCACAGGTTTTTTCCTGTTAAAAGGGAGTTTTTCCTTCCCACTGTCGCCAAGCACTTGCTCATAGGGGGTCATGTGATTGTTGGGGTTTTCTCTGTATGTATTATTGTAGGGTCTACCTTACAATATAAAGCGCCTTAAGGTCACCGTTGTTATGATTTTGTGCGATATAAATAAGATTGAATTGAACTGAATTATTCTGCACATGAAGCATATTTATTTCAAGCTAACTTACAAACATCTGTTTGGCTGGCTGGATCTATTGGATGTGGTGCTATAATGTCAAACTTTGTGTATTTGTACATTTACTGATCCCACAGAGAAAATCTGAGAGCGCTGAATGGCTTCAGATGGGTCCCATAAACCGGTGACCCGTGATGACCTTTAACCAGGAGCCTGCCCCGTCGTCCGTGAAATGTTTCCTCTCAGAGGACACACGTTTGTCTGGAGAGTCCCATCTGATTAAATGTTGGCCAGCCCATCTGAGAAATACTTAGTTTTTAATTACTCGCACACTGCCTGTCAGGAGTTTAGTGAGGACGGTAAATTTCTGAGCTGATAAATCAGGGACGTGTCTACAGCAGGTCTTCTAGTGTGCATGGACCATGTGTCCCAGTTAGTGTACGCATGAAATAATATTGTTTTGCAATAAGCATCCTTACGCAGCGTGCTACAAAGCAGAGAAATGCAGACCTGTCCTCTGATATAATACGATATGATACTCCTATTAGACTATGTCACAGGAATGTTACAGCACACACGGTCTTTACAAACATATACAGCACATACTGAAGAAATGATGAATGTAATTAAAGCCCATGCACACCAAACATCGCCACAAAAACTTTGTTTCATTCACTCACAAACAAATGCAGGGACTGTGTCACATCTGTCTCCTTCTGTTCATCTCCAGACAAACTAATCCACCTCTGTGTCCCTGCAGACAGCCACATGACCTTTGGCCAAGAGTTTCTGTTGCCTTGTCATCACATATTACAAGGATGCTGACATTTATGGCACGAAATGGTAAGCAGTATGACCTTTGACCTGAAGAAGGTGATAAGAAACAGGAAATGGAGAGCTCAAAGGGGGAAAAAAATTCACTTTGAGTTATTAAAATCATACGAGCAGGCTGCAGCATGATGTACTAAACACACATAAACCCATACATACGTGCTTTATTACATGCATGTTGTCCCAAAGTGAGGCCTGCTGATGAGTGGGTTGAGTTATGGTGCTAGAAAAGCTGCTGTGATGGTGTGACTGACTGATGTGTGGTCGTCACACTGATCAGTGCAACAGTAATACCTGGATTTATATCCTCCACTTTCTGCCACACGGCACAACTTCCATGAATGTTTAATGGAACATCCATATTTCAGGCTCCATGTGCACACGTCCGTCACTGTGGAGCAACACTCGGATGGAGCCACCATGGGAACAATAGGCAAAGGTACGAGGACGCCCTTATTTCCATTCCCCGATGAAACGGCATATTTCATCGTCCAATCACACGCTACCTGGAGATGATTACCAGCTGCCCCCCCTCCCCTCCCCCAGCTCTGGCTGTGCTTTGACGTATTTATCCTCCACCGTCTTCTTTTACATCACGTCAGAAAAACATTATAAAACACTTGAACATGTGTGTCAACCCATCAAGTGTTTTATGAAAAGACGGCGAATCAGTAGACATGTGACATAATGCTTCACGTCCACGGCCTGAGGAGATAAGACTGTGCTCTGTTGTTCTCAGGACAAGAAAGACAACAGATCTTTGTGTGTGTGTGTGTGTGTGTGTGTGTGTGTGTGTGTGCAGCTGCCATTTTGTTTGCTTATCAGTTTCAAATGTGTCATCTCTGTCCCTCCATTAAACTTCTTATCTTTACCGAACGAGAGATCTTTCGTGGGTTGGAAAACATTAACTGGCATTAAATAACCAGGCATCACTCGATGGTTACAGTTCAGCATAACGTCTCGTTTTCTGCTTTCCTGTGCAAATGCAGTTTAATCTGCAGATTCATGCGACGCTCATGCTTCAATTATTGGATTTAAACGTCATCCATGGTCGTTGGAAACGAGCCGCCTTGGCACGGTTAGCAGAGGAACAGCTGAGAGTTTGATGTGGACTGCCTTTTAAAAAGAAATCTGGTGATGTAAAACACGTTAGCTGTGAAAGTTACTGCAGCCCCCGATGTTTTCTCTCATTTGAAAAGATTGCACTGATATCAGCACAAAGATAAATCGGATCAAGCGGACGTTTCGTTTAAAAACACAGCTTGGCTGCAGATGAAATGCTACATGCAAACGAATATCTAAATATTTCTGCAGCCATTTTGGAGCTCAAAAGGAAAGCGCTCCACATTAGCATCTTGCTGACACAACGAGACGAGAGCAGGGATGGACAATAACTGAAGCAACATCACTCAAAGAGACCAAGTGTCAGCAGAGCTGGAGCTCTGTCTCCACGTAGGAGCGAGCATTAAGTGGTAAAGCAACATCCCAGTGGCTCCAAAGATAATGCTTTGAATCATTGACCTGAGAGCTCCAAGATGCTGTCACTGATTCACCCACTCCCACTGCAACCGTCCACCTCTCAACGACTCAACAGTGGAACATTTTAACTGTGCAGCCCACATGTGCCAGTACAGGACAGCATCAGACAAGCTCCTGTGTTACTGTAAAAGTGACAAAGACCACAAAGTGAGATTTAGGAAAGGAAACAGCAGCAAATGTCCACCTTTACAGCACTGACAGGACGCTGACAGTCTTTGTGTTTCCCTCTTCATATCAGGCCTTTTAAGACCAGGACTGATGCTGGTGATTTAAAAATAGGATCATTTTTCTTTCCATCTCACAAAGGAAGCACTCAGAACATGCGGTTATCCTAACTGGGCGTTCATAAAGTCAGCAAAGAGGCACAGAAAAGAAGATCAGACACCAGCGAGGGAGGATAAGAAAGACAGACGCAACAACGTTGTCATCCCCTATGTAGCCGGTGTATCAGAGAAACTCAGGAGAGTTTTCTCCAAGCACGACATCCCAGTGTACTTCAGACCCAGCAACACACTCAGACAGAAACTGGTTCACCCGAAAGACAAAACTCCAAAACACAGACTTAACAACGTGGTGTATGCTGTACAGTGCAGCGAGGAATGCCCAGACCTCTACATTGGAGAGACCAAACAGCCACTTCACAAGCGCATGGCACAACATAGAAGAGCCACCTCCACAGGACAAGACTCAGCAGTCCATCTGCATCTAAAGGTCAAAGGTCACTCTTTCGAGGATGCCAATGTTCACATTTTGGACAGAGAGGACAGATGGTTTGAAAGAGGAGTGAAAGAGGCCATCTATGTCCACTGTGAGCGACCATCTTTGAACAGAGGCGGGGCTTACGACACCAACTGTCTGCCATCTATAATCCAGTTTTGAGATCCTTCCCAGACGACGTAGTTTCAAGCACTGGAATCATCTCAGAATAGGTGAAGCCCCGACTACAACATGTTACACAAAGAGACCAAAGCCGTTGACACAGGTTTGGAATACAGACGTGGTTACTATGAAAGCTTTAACCACTGGGCAGGTGAAGACCCGGAGTACTGCGTTCTCTATATGTAGAACTACAAGCAATCAAACATAATCACAGTATTCTACAGGGCAGACTATATAACATGTGAGTAAATTGTACAAGACGTATCGTGTCCTTGCCCGAGGTGGTTTACTAAGCTACGCACAGCTGTGATAAAACACGTTGATTCTTGACTTGTTACAGGTCCCGTTAAACGCAGTAGCGTTCCTTCGTTACTGCTGAGCGGAGCTCCAGCATTCATAAACGGCTTTCTGGAAACGTCAGCGGCTAAAGTAAGTCCCACGCTTTCTACTCCAATCAAACAGCTGCTCGTAAAATCTCATGTAAAAAAAAGCTGCGGATGCTCCTTTACCATGAAGTGAACATGTGATCATCCAGCTGACTATGGCTTGAAGCTGATGTTGCAGCTTCATTTGCTATCAGAGAGCAGATAGACTGAAGGTAAAGACGAGCTGAGTGTCCAGATCTCTCTGCTGATTGGTGGACAGAGCAGCAGAACAACATGTCAGTGCTGCAGACTGAGGCATTTACTCTAAGCTGCTGTGGAAAAGTGAGTGGACATAAAGAAGAGACATGAATGAAAAGCACACCACACATATACAGTACTGTGCAAAAGTCTGTAGCCACTCTTCACTTCTTTGTATTTTGTTATAAAAAATGTGCAATTCATGCACTGACTTCTGGAAACGTGCAAACATAAGTGCAGACACAGTATATGAAGCAAAAACCGAGTTTACATTTATTCTTCATTCTTTCTCGTATTTTTGAAAGTCTTCAGGCTCAAACTGTAACGTTGAGCTCAGTCTGTGACTGATAGGTTTCCATTGTATGTTTTTCTGTACACAAATGCTTTTACTGCATTTGCAGTGTGTTTGGGATTATTGCCTTGCTGCAAAGTCACATGATGATGATGCAGCCAATCAGCCTCTTTCCCCGTGGTGCTGCACGGTGCCTCAGTATCTGGTCCTTTTCTGGCTGTAGATGGTTTTTCCTGTTTCTTGAGGACGTGACTTTCAGATGCTGTTTATGCAGAGAGTTTTTAGGGCCTTTTGCCCTCCACTTGCTCAAATTTCCTCAATTCTTTAAGGACACACTGTACAGCATCAGTGGCATCATCCAGCCTTGTTGGGTTAGGGCAGCAAAAATGCTTCTTTCTGCCTGTCAAACTGTGCCATCGTTGACATTTTTGATTGATTCGAGTAAAGAAACAGGAACAAATAATATGTTTTTGCATTTTTGCTGAAAGATAATATTTACAGTTAGTTCTTTACTAAGTTGTCTGCTAAGTGTGGACACAACAATGGTGCATCCTTTGAGTTGGGCTTTTTATAAAATGTTTTAATGATTCATTGATTAGTTACTACATGTAAGTAACTTAAGTAACAAAACATGGACTAGACTGAAAATGAGTGAAAAAGCAGCGAATGTCCAAAGAAAATCATTGAACGCTCAGGAGTCTGTCTCTTTGCAGGGGCGGCTCAAGACTTTTGCACATCAGCGTATTTGAGAACTGTGCTCACAGCCAGCCTCTCAGGGTGAAAGGGCTTTTTGGGTTCATTGTGCGCTGACCCACAGGGGGCACGCAGCCACATTAACTGCCATGTGGTTGCTGCAGATGAGGTTTTGGCTGCTTGGAGGGCTGCGGAGATTTGACATCTGACAAGCAAAACATGACAGAGATGGATGCTCGTGGGGTGATGTTGGCAGTAAAGCTGGAAGGAGGAAAACAAGGAAGCATCAGATGGGACGAGCGGGATTAGGTGGTTCCAGAGGAGGAACAACCGTCCTGTTTTGAATTAGAACCTCTCCTGTTTCACGATGCAATAAACATCAGGGCGGTGGGATGTGAAGGCTCTCTGGAAAAACCACAGCAGAAGTTCTTTTTTACACCATGTTTGAAGGAATCCCAGACAGGAAACGTTGGAGGCAGCAGCAGAGAGCGGCGGCAGGATGTCTGCTGTGTTAGCGACGCTGCAGCACCGTCAGACTGTTACACCATAATCAGTATGGATGCCTTTCATTACTGCTTCAGTCACAGTTATTTGGCACTGGGAATGTTGCTGACACAGTCTCCATCCTGAAACTCAGAATTCCAGTCTGCAAAACCATCCAGCGTGACTTATTCAATTGGGAATAAGATCATAAACATAGCAAACAACAGCTCGCTTCCTTATCTGTCCAAAGCATGTGGAAATAGAAAATAATTCCCTTTTTATGACATTAACCTAGACAGATTTAAAAATAATGATATTTTGTTTAATGTAGATAAACTGGAGAAGCTGAACTCTTCCTTTTGTATTTCTTTGTTTCAGAGCGTTTGCTCAGAAAGCTGCAGTCAGTCGCACACTGTCATATTTGTTTGCCTGCAGTAGCAGCTGCAGGGTGCATTTCTGACCTGCTGACAGGCCCAGAAAAATCAATAACACTGATACTGTGTTTGCTCACAATGCATTTATGAGCCTTTTCATGCACTGCGGATGAGCGTTATCACCAGCACATAATGGGGTTATTTTAATTAGCACAACAAAAATATCATTTACTGTAAAACACACAATGTCTTTTTTATAACCAGGAAGTGATCCTGTTCAGACTAAGAAGCTCCTGTGTGTCCTGGTACAATATGCACAGCAGTCTGAACTTCTGTGTAGTGAATGAAAAGCTAGTAAGAAGCTAAATCATGACCAGATGCAGGACACACAGCATAGATGGCACCTCGCCCAGTGACTGCATGCAGTGATGATGCAGTGGCAGTGCGTGTACACGCTATAAATACATTCAAATACAACTTTGATACAGACCAGGCTGCTTAATGCTTCTGTAAAAGCACTGCAGATGCTAATCTGCACCAACAACCCTCATCAGCTGCACTGCAGCATCATTTATTACACAACTAACCCCCTCAAACCCCCCCACTCAATACCACCCCACTGATCCTCCCGTGAACACCGTCTCCACGTGCCACACCGGGTCATGTTTGCACACTCGTGCGCGCACCTGAGCACACACAATGCTGTGTAATGTGCAGCGTGTAGGGCGTATTCACATTTGCCGTCTTTATGCTTCACTGACGCAGAGGAAAAGATCTCTACACATGCTTTTATTCTGAAAAAAAAAATAAAAGCTTTAGGAGCATATGGATGGTTTACAGCACAACGACACTGAAAGGCACGGCTAATGGTCGGGTGAAAATGATACGCTTGAAGATACAAATCAATGCAATACTAAAACCACTGGCACCATATCCTTCATATGCACACATGGAAATGTTTCCACTCCAAAATATCTGCTTTCCACAGTGAAATCTGACACACGTATTCCCTGGTGAACATTGTGAAAAGGCTGGTTCTGGTTTCCAGCTATAATTTGGAATTAGCCTCCAAACTGTGCAGACTTCATTTTAATGGCAGCATCTTTCTGTATATTTATGCTATTTTCTCACAGCGTGTGTGTGTTTGAAATAATTCGGCCTGACAATCGTTCCCCCGTTTACGCACTCTCTCCCTCCATCCTGTACGTTTCCCCCACTCCCCCTCTTTTTTATTACTTTCATTTTCTCTCTCTAAATTCCTTTCATTAATCAAAGGTATCTAACCCTGTGAGAGCAGCGAGAGGACAGATGGCAGAGTGATGACGGGCGCGGTGGATCTGCCGCACTGAAAGCTGAACGTGGATTTTTGTGCCAGGAAAGCTTCAAAAACAAAAGCATCACTTGGGAGATAATATTAACTTTCTCTAGCTGTCATGTTTGCTGTGACGAGCTACAACTGAGGTAAGATGAATAAAACTAAATTTAGAGAAGTCGCGCTGCGTGAGCGCTGAAAGGAGACTTAACAAGTGCGGTGCAGCCTATCTCTATAAATAACCATTTAGCTAAGCAACCTAATGTAATTTGACAAATCTACTGTACAAAATAAACCGATGACTGCTATGTGAACATCAGAACATATGATCAAAAATTGCATATGACATGCTTAGCTGAGAAGGATTAAGCGTTCTCCTTCTATGCAGCACAGTCTCATCGCCTCCGGAGGGGCCATCTTGTTTCTGTGTTGTTGTTTACATACAGAGCAGGTGACAGGTTGTCACGTGGGGGCTGGCCGGACACCAGAAAGCTGCTGCCACTTTAATATCTCCACTCTGATCATTTGTGTTTCCTTCTAAAGATGCTGTTTTTCTTTCCCGTCTGAGTTTGACTCAGTGAGACTCTTTGATTTCTTCATGATAGATGACAACATCGATAACTCTCCCTCACACATGAAATTCAAAGCTGGTCACAATTTAATCTTCAGTACAGCACAAAAAAGAGAACGAAAAATATTATATGTGACCACGAGTCACAGTGAACGAGTGCAAACTCTCAATAAAAAGCCTCGGGGCTGTTTACCAAAGTATAATGTGCACTTTTAAATAATAGCACTTCCACTCTGTCTGCCTGGCCTCAGAGGCTAATCCCGGCAGCACGCTAGCTAATAGGAAAAAACATTTGGGTGGATTTCACATGTTGTAGTGACCTGAGAGAATTTCAGACAAAAGCAAAGGATACTTAATGACTGGTTAGGGACCATTACCTGCCTGATGTCAAGCCTGTGAGTTTAACTTAAACGGTAAACAGCTGTAAACAGCTGTAAACAGCTGTCTGTGTACAAAACCTAAAACGATTTTAGAAACATAGCAGCGTTTTAGAAGACCTTGGTGCAGATTCAATGAACAGGATACAAAATATCAATTAGCAAGTGGATTTGCTGGCTGTTTAAAACTATTTGAAACCTTTGAGGTTAGTTATGCTAAACTTAGCCAATAAGGCTAAATTTAATATTAATGACATCTACTCATCTAACTCTTAACATTAGAGCAATAAACTTTTTTATTACTTTTTACTTTCCAGATAGAAAAGGTTTCATCTCTCTTTCCTCAGTCAGTAAGATTTAATAATCTGGATGATCTCTGTGTTTCTGTTCGTTCTTTGCTCCATTTAAATTTACCACTGTAACATGAGTAATGCACAACATGTAAAAAATAAAATACAAGGTCGTCTGATAACGCTAAAGCCATTTCACAGGCTAATAATGCCTCCTATGACACATCAGAGAAGCTAACAGCATTTCACCTCAGTAGCCACATCTTGTCCTCCTCTGGACTATGAACCTAAAGCTGGTGTGACTAATCCCACAGTGAGAACAGCACATTTGACCACCAAAGCTGCTCATGCAACAGCGGTGGAGCAAGCTCTGCTGAATCAATAAAGATGATTTTGTTTATTATGCAGCCCAAACTTGAAGTGCTCTGTGACAGCGAGACACGACCGCTGAGCAGTTTAGAGGGATGCATGCACATCTCTACCTCAATCATTCCCAGACTGATCTCTAGCTTTAGCTTGGATTCAGAAGCTCAACTCTTTCTGTGATGCTGCACCTGGCTGAGTTTAATATTCAAGGTGTGAAGGAAATCCTGTTTCACAGACATGATAAGGCTCATAAATACCATTTCAAAATTTCATTCTGTCTTTCCAGCAGATATAGAAATATCGCCCCAGACTGGTTGCAGTACAAATAATCAAATATGAGCATTTAGTTTCATTTTGGACTAGCATGAGAGGGTTTGTGTGACTGCATTTGATTATTTCAGCATCAGGCTGAAGGCCTAACTTAGAAACACTGGAGAGGGGAGAAAAAAGCAAATAATAAGAGCTGTACCTGCACCAAAACACGCACTGCGCCGGCCGGCTCAGCATCAATCAGAGACGCTTTAGCTTCATTTCATAGATGGCAGGCGTGAAAGTGCTCCTGTGAAATGAACAATGGCCGGGGTGTTTCTAAGAAACAATCAGTGCGTGCTGATGGTGCTGCAAGTCACCATTTATCCAGAAAGCAGCCCTTTCACAGTGTGTGCAGTATAGGCCTGGCATCCCCTCCCACCCCCTCCCCAAGTCTGCCTCTCTCCCTCTCTGCAGTCCGAGCAGTCCAACCGCATAACGTGCTGTTTAAAAGCAGCAACCAAGGTATCCTGAGGGGCTTTATGAAACTGTAGGCCATCCTTTGATGCCATCAGCCTGCAGGCTCTGCTTTTAGACATGATTTTGGTTTTAAACAACGCCATCTGAGCACAGCCTTTGCTTCATGTAAAACTCACACTGCAGATTTCCAGTGACATGCCAAACATTCAACTGAGCATGTGTCAGTAACTGCCAGCCAGGCACTTACGCACCATGTGGGAGTGTAATGTAATTTCAGGTGCGCCAGAAATCCAAACCACTTCAGTGTCTAATCTGCCGCATCATCAAAGCTCAGGCGAAGCAACAACCACCTCTCTGCACCTCTACGAGCAGACACGGTGTTGTGACTGATGGGCAGAAAAACTGGCTCAGCTATTGTTTGTCACCAAAGCCTTCAAACATGCACACTTAAGATAACATGATGAGTGTGGTAAATCATACCACGCACACACTGACAGATAACCTGGGCAGACACCGCTGGGCTCACTGCTCCTGCAGGTTTGGGAAAAGCAGTTAAAAGGGTCCGATCTGGCAGCTGTGTCGTGGTTCATGTGTGTCTCCTACTGTCGTGGATCAGAAACACTTCAACTGTTACACGTTGTGTCGAGCTCAGGTATCGATTTAGCGCGCGAGCCAATGTGGCTTGCCTGATTGACAAGACAGCGCGTGCGGGGATCATTGACAGTTTCGTGCGTGGCCACAGACGCTGGATGGGACACAGGAGGAGAGGGAGAGGAGGGTGTCATAGTGCGGGTTTCACCGCCGACATCCCCGGCACTGTCCTCCTTTTTCTCCCCGCACCCCTCAGCCACCTATCCACCCACCTTTTCCCTCTCTGCCACGGTCACGTAGACGCGTGGGGTGGATTGGGCATGTTATGCGAAGGTACTGCGTAAAAGAAGGAAGAAGGGAGCGTCGCATTCACAGAACTCGACGCCCCCCCCCCCCCGCACTACTGTTTATATCGGCTACCCTCCTTCCACCGACTTCACCATGGCGCAGTTTACTATTACATGACATCCCCACAAACCACGCCACGTCCAGTCACCGCGACTCTGCCGTGTTTTGTTTGGTTTAATTTCCTTTTCTAGGTGGCGTGAATGCGACACGTTGATTCACGACATCAGTCTACACGACATCAGTCTACACCTGTTTTGAGGCTTTGCAAGGAAAACAAGGTCCCCCCCCCCCCCGGCCCTCTTTTTACAGAGCAATAAATACTTGAACAAAAGAAAATGACTCTGACGCTGATTTCACCTCCTCGGTGTGTGTTCCGTCTCTGGCTCTGTCCGAGGTGCTGAAGCGTTGAAAACGCCCACACTGAATATGCGCATTATAGCGCACCGCATCCCATCCTCTCAGCTTTCCACTGCGCGTTTGAGATTTATCACCCAGGAGGTCACGCGTCACCCGCCCCCCAACCAAACCACGTCCTTTGCTTTCCTCGCCCTAACAGTGCTGCAGATCGTCCACAACACTGCCCCAACACCCAAAAGCACACACACGCACACAAATAATCTTTATCCCAGCATCATTTCTGCTGAAACAGACCCGACATCCACGGTTTCACTCAACGCTAAACATCTTCCGCCTCGATTCGCACAATCTAACCCGTCACGAGGTACACAAATGGCTTCAAATCTCGTGGAAAAGCGTCTCCAGTCTTACCTGCGCCTGTTTTCGGTGTCCCGCCGTCAGTATGGGAGGAAATGTCTGCGTGTATCAACAGCTAACCGATACCAGCCTCTCTCTGTATGTGACTGCTGCAAAGGCACTGCGCGTCGGCTGGTTCCTCCTCACTTGTTCTTCAATGGGGGGGAAAGCGGTGCAGCTCTCCTCAAAGATGGCGGACACTTTTGACGTCAGCAGCAGCTTTTAATAGATAACTGTCATCGAGAGAGAGAGAGAGAGAGAGAGAGAGACTTCAGAAAGTCTTTGTTATAACGGGCAGCTGCGCGGATAGCAGCTTATCAGCACTGTTTAGATGGTTTCATATGCTGCTGCTGTATGATTCATAAAGCCCAGCACATGGAAGCCAAATATAATTCAACACATCAGCTGATCATACAGGCCTTTCACTTCATATAAGATGATCCTGCATCATCAGTTAACACCCCGACAAGTTCCTTAGAGCATTTGTAGCCTCAGAGGTGTCAGTTTATTACACTGACAGCGTTCACTCGGTGTCAGTGGGACGTGAGTGGGGCTCTACGCTATAATTCTAAATCCCACAGTATGAGTAATCATGATCTGTGGTAACCAGAGTGGACAAAGCCACCAGCTGCCAAAGCCAAAGCCAAAATGTTCGGTGTCAAACATACCTTATCATATTGCACTGACGTGGTGCACGTGCTACTGCAATATCATAAGGTATTCATCAAATTACTACACACAAAACAGGGATGATGTCAATGGTCCTACACTGAAGAACGTTCACTAACACGGATGGAGAGGAACATGAGGCCTAGTAACTTATTAACTGCACAATAATCCTCTGGTAGCAGTAACCATGGAATCAGTTGGTGGTTTCTTGGTTTGTCAAGTAAGCACAAAGTTAGATAGTGGGCAGACTGGAGGCAACTGTATTCCAGTCCTAAAGCTCACAGGAAACCAGCTGTGTGCAGTACTTTGCTGCATCATCACTGTGGCTAGCATCGCAGAAAAAGAAAGCAGAGAAACACTCAAATATAAGCAACATAGTGTGAAGTAAAGAGTCTTCCATGAGCAGAAGCTTCACAACAAATTATAATTATGTGTCCTTGCATATGTGTCTGTTTGGTTTCTGTTGAGTGAGCGGCACGTACACGCTGCTGACACCACGTGTGGATCATCCAACCCTCGAAGTTTAGCACCTTGTTTGTTTGCCTGATAGCAGACAGAACCATCCCCGCGTTACTCTCTGATTCTCTTTCATGGAAATACACAAACAAATACAAAAACGACTGAGTCGTCTCTGTTTACATGTAGAGTCAACAATAATGATACTAAAGGAGAACAGGTGCCAAAAATCAAACAGAATGCAGTGTTTCACTCTGTTATACATCATTATATGTTAAACTGGTACTTTTTTGTCCCTTATAGTTTAAATAATAAAATCAAAACATCCCCCCCCCCGCTGACTCACAGGTCCCCATCAGTGCTCAAACAAGAGCAACATACAGAGTTCATACATGCAGGCCATTGGATTTTGACAGGTCGCCTTTCATGACACCAACGTCGTCTCCGCTCCAAATGAAAAAATACTGAACGGCAATCACGTGACGAGAGGGAACTATGCACAAAGACAGCGATTGATGTTTTCTCAGCTCGCCTGTGGACTCAGCGGCGTGGGAATGTCCCCCTCCCCTCCAGCCGCTGCCTCTGCTTGGCACTGTAACAAATGTGTCTTCAATTACTCTGAAGCGAACCTGTCTCCTAAATTAATGATAATGATAACTCTGTACGAAAAATCCATTTGGAGAGAAGAGCCAGAGGAGAGAGGACGAGACTAAGGAGTGTGTGTGTGTTGAGGGCTGTTCTACGTGGCTTCAGATGTGTGTTTGAGTGTGGAGGGTGAAGAGAATGAATCAACAGGTTTCACGTTCATTCATTTTACTCTGAAGCAACATTACAGGAGCATGGCAAACAAAATTAGGCTCTGATGGAAATGAAGGATTTAGAGTTTGAACAGAAGCATCAGAGGCTGTGAGGCCGGCACTACAGAGCAGGATTTAGGACCTAAAGAGGTAAGCTCGGGTTTGACTCTGTCACAAAGCTGGTTCACTTTTATTGCCTAACTTATGCTGCAAGTTAAATCCATAAACACAAAAACACCACTAGCTGTCCAATCAACTCTCTAGACAATAGTGTCACCACTCCTGGAAGATCCTGTGATTGGTCATATATGGCGAACGGCCTCTCATTGATGGGAACACGCGCATAGTTAGACTGGGAAACCCTGGGTGGATTTATCAAGTTGATAACTACTTAGTGGAAACACTTCGTGAGACTGCTGATGGTGGTGAAGCTGCATGAGGGGAGAGATAGCCTGAGTATACTGAACTTGCTTGGCAGTACAGGACACAGCTTCAAGCAAACTAAGGTCAACAATCTCATAACACACCACTAATTGTCAGTATTATTTCGTTAATAGGAGTCCCAGTTAGGAAATATTTTATGGACTGACTGTCTGTACTTTATGAATATTCGTAGGAATAAATCTGAGTTTTGAGTTGTAATATGTTTACTGTTAAGCAAGATGAGACAGAAAAGGAGAACAATTCATTTATTTGACCGACGCATAACAGAGATGCTGTGTTGGACAGCTCCAAACAACTTTGCTCCAAACAGTTACCCTCTAATATTTGGCAGCCATAATATTTACGGTTTGCCATTGGCTCTAAACAGAAGTGCAGCTGAGGCTGGTATTTAGCTTGGCAGCTGAATGTTATGTGTGCTAGATTAATAAGTGTTTTTAAATTGGCTGTAGGTCTGCAGGAGTGAGCATGCATGGTTGTTAATCTCTCTGTGTTAGCCCTGTGACAGACTGGTCACCTGTCCAGGGTGCACCTGGCTCAGGCCCAGTGTTATCTGTGAAAGGCTTCTTTTAAATGATAAATTAAAAAACACCTTGTGAAACAATAATTCATAACTGTTTTTAAAACAGTTTTCACATGGTTGTTGACAACAGAAAAGAAAAACCAGGATAAACAATCCATCTATAGCGTGTCTATAAGCATATCTGGATCAATACAAAGCTGTTTAGCTCCTGCTTCTACAAGCTCCGGAGGTTTTTGCCCATTAGTCCAGTGGTAGTAATTAGACTGAATGACTAGACTGAGTAACGTGAACTCAGCAAGCACAAAAAAACCTGAATTTAAAAAGGTAAAGATTGTTACTGTTTCACAATGACAGACCCACAGCATTAGATAACAATGCAGGGCCTTCGTCTGTTTTAATTTTAGTTCTCCACCAAATCTGCAGCTACAAGTACCAAAAAACATGCAGTGAACCTGAAACTCACAGGCCCCCGGGAGTCTGGTGTCCTGGGGGAATTACATGTGGGTAATCCAACCTCGGGAACATCTAACTCCTAATTTAAACCTGCAGATGGTTACATTCTCAAAATCGAAAGGTTTCAGTGAAGCTGCAACAAACGTCTCATTCTGCTTCTGCTGGTTGTTTTCTTGTTTGTGTTTTTTTGCCTCCACAATTAAATAGACTTGATCTTTTAGTTGACCTTGGATGTGGAATCCAAATGATCAGAACATGGCAGGCAATGAAAACCTAAAGTGTGCCTTTAATAAGTATGTGTGCTGGGAAAATAAAGTCCAAAGAGGAAACTAAATCCAGGAATCTGGGAAAAACACAAAAGCACAAAACCAAACAAACCAGAGAGCAGCACGGGGAGGGATCACAACGCACTGACAACCAACAAAAGACTTAAATACACACTGAGGGAAAATGGGATTGGACACAGCTGTGGGAAACACATGGGGGCAAACAATCTGGGGAAATGTGAGGAGGGGAAGTAAAACTGAACACAAGGCACAAATCCTTAAAATAAAGCAGGAAGTGAAACGTGGTGACTAAATAGGAAAACAGCTGAACTAAACTGTAAACAACCAAGAACTGAGAACACGACTAAACAGCAAAATTCACAAAGAACAATACCATCAAAAATATGACCAGAGGGTAAGAAAAAGGAGTCAGGAATATCCAAAAGGAAGTAAAACTACAAAGTCTATAAACTTCAGACACTGAGTAGACTGGGACTATGATACTCACAATGTTTTTCTACAGCAGTATTTCATTATTATAGCATGAATGTAGAAAACAGCTGGATTTGTCGTCCAGTGATTTAGAAAAATAATCGACGATTTTGTTGTCATAGAGATTTGGACGACAGTATTATTATCATCGGTAGATTCAGGTTAATCCAGTTTCATGTGCTATGAGAATTAGATTTTTATTTATTTGTTTTTTTATCTGACAGATTTATCAGTTGTCTGAAACATGCATTGCCAGCCTATTTCCAGAAACTTCCCCCTGGCACTGCTTGTCCTTCAGTTTCTTCACCACAGAGCAAACTGTGGCTGCAGGGTCTAAAGTCTTTCACTTGTGGATTTGAGGGCGAGCTGGTCTCTTCTGTTTACAGTTTTTACTGAATGCTTAAACCCTAACTGTGATTCTTATAGCACAATTTCTAAAACTATTAATACTTATAGCAAAACCACTCACTGAGTTTGCAAAACTAAAAGCACAAACACTGCTTTGCACTTAGTTTGCCATTTTGTAACACACACTTTGCAAAACTGTGGGCAAAATTCACTGCACAACACTCTTTTTGCAGAACTTTAAACACAACTCACTGCTTACACTCAATTACCAAATTCCCAACACACTCCTAGCAAAATTATACACATGTATGGCTATCATTAACACTATTTTGCCAACTGTCTGGCACACTTTCACATGTAAAAACTGTCTTAGATAATTAGTGCACTTAGCAGTCAGCCTAAGCACTATAAACAGGCCACAGGTAAGCTGTCTATGTGGAGTACAATGGAAGGAGCAGCAAGAGTGAGAAGAGTGAGAATCAGAGGAGGCCGAGGGAGAGGACGTGGAGGTGAAGAAGTTGGAGGAAGAGGACGTGGAGGAGCAAGAAGAGGACGAGGAGGGGAAAGAGGAAGGGTAAGAAGAGTAAGAAACAGAATAACTGATGACATCAGAGCTACAATAGTGGACCATGTCATCAACCATGGGATGACCCTGAGGGAAGCTGGCCAACGGGTTCAACCTAAACTGAGCCGCTACACTGTGGCAGGCATCAGTAGGACATTTCGAAATGAGAATCGGTAAGTACTTTGTAGCACTGCCATACTCTAATGAGAAACACAACAGTACCATACATGCAAAAATACTGAAATTGTTACTTCACAGAATTGCTAGATGTTCAGCTGTTGGGGGCAGAGGCAGAATGTTCACTCCAGAGCAAGAGACCCATATAGTGAACATGGTGATTGCCAATAATGCAATAAGACTGCGCGAAATACAGCAGCGCATAATTGATAATGACACCATCTTTCAAAATATACACAGTGCAAGCATTTCTGCACTGAGTCGTGTACTTGCGCGCCACAGAATAAGAATGAAGCAAATTTACAGAGTTCCTTTCGAGAGAAACACAGAACGTGTAAAGCAACTGCGATATGACTATGTGCAGGTAAGCCAGTGTCATTGGTTCTGAATTTGGAAGTGCATACTGTAGTGCTGTGCATGGGCCTGATGTGTTGCATTTGTTTTGTCTTGTCCAGAGAGTGATGGAACTAGAAGCAGATGCAATGGGACATGAGCTACTTTTTGTGGATGAGGCCGGTTTTAACCTCAGTAAAACCAGGAGACGTGGCAGGAACATTATTGGACACCGTGCCATCATCAGTGTCCCAGGACAACGTGGTGGTAACATAACCATGTGTGCAGCTATAAGCCAAAATGGTGTTGTTCACCATCATGCAACCATAGGCCCATACAACACTGCACACATTATTGCATTCCTGGACACCTTGCATGACATGCTCACTGTTCAGAGACCAGAGCAGACCCGATATGTCATCATATGGGACAATGTTAGTTTCCATAGGGCTGCTTTGGTCCGCAACTGGTTTACAGACCACCCATCCTTCATGGCACTCAACCTCCTTCCATACTCTCCATTCTTAAATCCCATCGAGGAGTTCTTCTCTGCCTGGCGCTGGAAAGTGTACGACCGTCATCCTCATCAACAGGTAGCCCTTTTACAGGCAATGGAGGAGGCATGTGGAGATATTGACCAGGCATCATGTCAGGCCTGGATACGGCATTCAAGGAGATATTTTCCCCGGTGCCTTGGACTGGAGGATATCGCATGCGATGTGGACGAAATTTTGTGGCCGGACCCAGAAAGACGACATGATGTAGGCTGATTGTCTTTTTTTTCCCTTTTTTTTGTGAAATTCCTATTTTGTGTTCTGACTTTGTCTTGGTTTTGATGAGTGTGAATAAACACCAATACTTGAAGTTTGGATCCTTGTATGTTTACATGACACTATGACAAAAGTGTGACCTCAAATTGACATCTGTACACAGAGAAAGCAAAAGCCAGATGTGTTTTGTATTCATACCATCAGTGTGCAGGTGGCGCATTGTGTGCTTAGTAGATGATGGCTTGTGTGTACTGTTTGATACGAAAACACCATTTTTACGAAGGTGTGAAGAGTTAATCTAGCTGTGTTCGCTTTTGCAAGAGAACTACAATGTTTTGATAATTGGGTGACAGGTTTTCTTATTTGTGTGTAGAGTTTTGCAAAAATAGCCAATAGTTACAAAAAATGTGCTTAAGCAATCAGAAGAAACTGTAGCATCTGAATATAATGACACGCCTTAAGTTCTGATGTTAAGATGCTAAAGACATGAATTAAAAGCTCTCAGTGAGAGAATGAAGTCTTTACCGATCCATCGTGTGGATGTATGTGTGTGTGTGTGTACGTGTGCATGTGTGTGTGTGCATGTGTGTGTACGTGTGTGCGTGTGTGTACGTGTGTGTGTGTGTGGGTGTGCATGTATGTGTGTGTACGTGTGTGTGTGCATGTATGTGTGTGTACGTGTGTGTGTGTGTGTACGTGTGCATGTGTGTGTACGTGTGTGTGTGTATGTGTGCATGTACGTGTGTGTGTGTGTGTACGTGTGTGTGTGTACGTGTGTGTGTGCGTGTGTGTACGTGTGTGTGTGTGTACGTGTGTGTGTGCATGTATGTGTGTGTACGTGTGTGTACGTGTGTGTGTGTGCAGGTGTGTGTGCGTGTGTGTACGTGTGTGTACGTGTGTGTGTGCATGTGTGTGTGTGTACGTGTGTGTGTATGTGTGTGTACGTGTGCATGTGTGTGTGTGTGTGCATGTATATGTGTGTGTGTGTGTACGTGTGCATGTGTGTGTGTGTGCATGTATATGTGTGTGTGTGTGTGTACGTGTGCATGTATGTGTGTGTGTGTACGTGTGTACGTATGTGTATAAGTGTATATGTGTATATGTGTATATGTGTGTCTGTGTAAGTGTGCATGTATGTGTGTGTACGTGTGCATGTGTGTGTGTGTACGTGTGCATGCGTGTGTGTACGTGTGCATGTATGTGTGTGTGTGTGTGCAAGTGTGTGTGTACGTGTGCATGTGTGTGTGTGTACGTGTGCATGTGTGTGTGTACGTGTGCATGTGCATGTGTACGTGTGCATGTATATGTGTGTGAGTGTGTGTACGTGTGCATGTATGTGTGTGTGTGTGTGTGTACGTGTGCATGTATGTGTGTGTGTGTGTACGTGTGCATGTATGTGTGTGTGTGTGTACGTGTGCATGTATGTGTGTGTGTGTGTGTACGTGTGCATGTATGTGTGAGAGGTGTCTGGGGAACTCGGGCGATGGAGCTTTTGTTTTGTCTCACGGTCAAAGAGCAAAACACAGCAAGTGGAGGAGAAGATTAGCTGCAGCATTATCAGCCCTGTAGCAGACAAGCTCACACACTCTGAAACTTCACAAGGAAGGTGGGAGGCTGGAGGAACTGAAGGCGGAGGAGAGAGGATGGGGGTGAGCTGTGAAAGAGTGACGAAGCAAAAAAAAACAAACCCACAATAGGTACGGCCTAAAAACAGAGAAAGAGATGTGAAAGAGCTGCAAATGACAAAATCAACTGAGGCAGAAAAACGAGATTAGAGATGAGGCGAGGCAGCGATGGAGTGATGGATGGAGAGGCTGTATATCTATATAATGTTATATACATGTTTCTGTGTCCGTGTGTTTGTGAAGACAAAGAGGGCAGGATGAAGGATGAGATGAAGCTAGTCAGCCAGGCTGAGTAGTTCAGTGTGGGGGAGGGCGCTGCAGCGGCAGCAGCAGCAGCAGCCGTGCTGTGACTCAGCACTAAAATCTGCCCCCCCCTCCTCATTTCCCTCAAATATCAGCCCTTAGTCATCGTACTTAGCCATCGCACACAATTAGAGCGCTTTTCATCCGTCTGTTCAGAGCTCGTCACGACGATGCGTTTTTATTTTAATGTTGCATCTGATTAGAGCTGCCTGTGTTCCTGAGGATTCAACCACATAAAGCACGGTGCATCTGCACAGCTCTTATTTATTTACAGTTTTTACACTTCAAAGGATATTTTCTGTTTTGCAATTCATAAAACATCCTCATTTACTCGTTACTTTATTTAACAGTCTTAGTACACAAAATGGTCTTTAAAATGTTTAAATGTGTTGCTACAGGATAACGCATTCACAACATCAACTCCAGTATTTTTATATTGTAGTGTTAATGCTTATTTCCTTCAGTGCGTCTTGTGCTACATTTATATTCTGCACAGTAAAAACAACAAAAAAGCAAAAAGTTTATCTGGACAAATGTTGTAGGAGTAGCTGAAGAATCAGTTTATTAAGTCAAGGAATGAAAGACTCTATTAGTTTAACTTAACAGTGCAGTTGATGATCATTAGAAGAAAGTCCGCATTGTTTTGAAATTAGAAATGAAAACACCTACAAGGCTATTTCCAGACAAGGACACACACTTCATATAACAGTCAGTGAACACAAAACTATTTGATTCGACTATTAAACAGTGGGTGGCTCCTCTCAGTACTTATAAGGCCATCTTCACCTTCAGGGTGTGAAAACTGACAAACAATATCAACAATCTATGTGAACAGCAAAACCAGCCAGTAGGCGTGAAGCATGTCAGGGCCGGGTGCTGGCCAACTCTTCATGCTGGAGACCCTTTCTTGGACATCAGCCACTGTGATGGTTACCGCATCCTGTTCGGGGGGGGGGGGGGGGGGTATGCTGTGGTCCGCTCTTAGATCCAGTAGACACTCAGCATTGCTGTTGTGGGGTGCGTCCTTCTCCCATTGGTGGTGCTGGTCTCATATTGTTCCCCTGCCACCGAGAGTACACCTTGGATGGTTCAGTGGAGGACAGCTGGTTGATTCTCCTACTTATATCCCTGCTGCAGCTCTTCAAGTGACTGGCCTTTTTCACCTTAATGCAAAACTGCCAAGACCTTTCCTTCAATTGCTCCGTTCCTCAGACTCCTATGGTTATCTTTATCATTTCACATTTTAATTCAATATGTAAGTGTAATATATATAGAATTACCAGACTAGGTGATTTTTGGTGCATCTGACTGCAAGTCGTCACAGATCCCTGTCTTTGAAGAGACCATTTCAAAGGTAACAAGTCTGCAATTTTATCACACGGTTGTAATAATTTTGATTGTGCTGTGATCTCTGTTACCCTGGTTGGACTGTAGCATCACAGAGAAAATCCCAACAATCAGATTATCCACTACGAGCAGCACTTGGTGACACCGGGAAGGAAGAACTCCCTTTTAACAGGATGAGACCTCCAACAAAGGGAAGCCACCGGCCATGAGGGGAGGTGAGAAAAACACAGAGAGGCCAAGAAAAAAACACACATGTACTGTAGAGGGTTGTTTAAGAGAAAGCCTCTGTTTTATTCATATCATGACTGTTGGTGCTGGATATAGCAACATGTTAACCAAAGCAAGAATTTTGTATGCCAAGTAACAACACAGGATTTTTTTGGATTTTTTAAAGGCTTTTAAAAATATTTTCTGTGATTTGATAGGAAACAAGAGCATTCAGAGACTGTAACTCTTACCAAAGGCTAATGGTTACACTAAAACGTCCATGTTTTATGATGTTTTTATCACAATATGATGATGTCAGCCTGTTATTGGCATCATTGTGTTTCTATGCTACAATATGATTTTTTTTCAAGGTCAACTTTGACCACGGGTGCTAACTATGAAAGTCAAATGCTTAGTGAATCTGAGTACTTATGCTCCCTAAGGCCTAGTATATTGTTGTTAAGTTTGAAGACGATCTGTAAAAAATTGTAGGTAATATGAAATTTTTCCTGATTTTCAAAGCTGGTGTGACCTTGTAGTTGCACCTTGACCACACACCTTTGGTAGCCATCAGTAAGCTCCTGGCATAATTCAGGTTGGATGTTTGACGGCTCTTCTCAGCACGATTTTTACATTTCATTTGAATTGGCTGGTTTCCTGGCAGGGACCTAGCCTAGCCTAACCTAGCCACTTCTGCCCTTGAGACGAAGGTTTAGAAGTGTGAAATGCAGAACATCCAGACTCACTAACTCCTTTTTCCCCACTGCCACCAGACTCTTGAACAGCTGACCCATTTTGAACAGTAATAATAAGTTTTTTTTGCACGTCTGGTCATCTTACATCTTAGCTCTTTTGCACACATCTTTTTCAAATCTCCATATTTTGTCTCCTTTTCTGTCTTCAGCTATTTATTTGTACTATTTGTATTTATATGTTCTATTTCTATTGTATATATTAATCGGCATCTGTGGGTGGACAGTAAAGAAAGAATTTCATTGCACAAAGAAATGCCTTTTCTCTTGTGACACATGACAATAAACACTTTGAATCTTGAATCTAGTGCACAGATTTCAGAGGGATTAAGGTGTGATGGCTGCACTTACAGCCACACAGTGGTAATATCACCATATTAGTGTAGAGGCTTTTACATAACATTCACATTTGCATTCACATTTGTCTTTAAATATAGGAATTAATTTACAGGACAATGAATAACTGGTTTGGTTTAGAATTAGTTCACATATCCACATAATACTGCATTCTAAAATAGGTGCGCACATTTCAGTTTACACTGTTACCTTAGTTGCTGCTGCTCCAGTCCCTTGATTGAGGAGCCAAGAGGTGGAAAAGGGGCGGAGCGAGCCTTGATGGAAAGCTGCAAATTGGCTCATTCCATAACTCGGGACCATGGGGGGGAATTGGAGTTCATCATGTTAGTTTCAGTTAGGTTTTGTGTGTTTTACCCTTCTGTGTTATTGTGGGCTGATAAGCCACTATTTAAGTTTCCCCTTTGTCTTGTTAAGTTAGGTCAGTTTGTTTGAGTTATCAATATTGTTGTCAACTTTGAGTAGAGTTGTAAGTCTGTGAAGGTTCTCAGTCATCCAGGTCATCGTAGTCAAAGGAGTTTGCGAAGAAAAGCGTCTGGACTTCTTTAAGTTGCTTGAAGACGTTTCACCTCTCATCCGAGAAGCTTCTTCAGTTCTAAGGTCAAATGGCGGAGAGTCCCAGATTTAAACCCAGTGGGAGTATCCCCCCAAAGAGGGACAAAGGACCCCCTGGTGATCCTCTAATCACATGAGCCAAGGTGTGAAAGCGGGTGTGAGACCTAATCAGCCAGGGTTTCGGGTGAGCTCATTGTGAAACCTGGCCCCACCCTGTCGTGTGAATTCCTGAGGTCAGATGGCCCAGGATGTGAGTGGGCATTAAGGCGTCTGGGGAGGGAACTCAAAACTGGATTATAGATGGCAGACAGTTGGTGTCGTAAACCACCGCCTCTGTTCAAAGATGGTCGCTCACAGTGGACATAGATGGCCTCTTTCACTCCTCTTTCAAACCATCTGTCCTCTCTGTCCAAAATGTGAACATTGGCATCCTCGAAAGAGTGACCTTTATCCTTAAGATGCAGATGGACTTAACAGACTTAACAACGTGGTGTATGCTGTACAGTGCAGCGAGGAATGCCCAGACCTCTACATTGGAGAGACCAAACAGCCACTTCACAAGCGCATGGCACAACATAGAAGAGCCACCTCCACAGGACAAGACTCAGCAGTCCATCTGCATCTTAAGGATAAAGGTCACTCTTTCGAGGATGCCAATGTTCACATTTTGGACAGAGAGGACAGATGGTTTGAAAGAGGAGTGAAAGAGGCCATCTATGTCCACTGTGAGCGACCATCTTTGAACAGAGGCGGTGGTTTACGACACCAACTGTCTGCCATCTATAATCCAGTTTTGAGTTCCCTCCCCAAACGCCTTAATGCCCACTCACATCCTGGGCCATCTGACCTCAGGAATTCGCATGATAGGGTGGGGCCAGGTTTCACAATGAGCTCACCCGAAACCCTGGCTGATTGGGACCCACACCCGTTTTCACACCTTGGCTCATGTGATTAGGTAGAGGATCATTAGGGGGTCCTTTGTCCCTCTTTGGGGGGATACTCCCACTGGGTTTAAATCTGGGACTCTCGGCCATTTGACCTTAGAACTGAAGAAGCTTCTCGGATGAGAGGTGAAACGTCTTCAAGCAACTTAAAGAAGTCCAGACGCTTTTCTTTGCAAACTCCTTTGACTTTGAGTAGAGTTCTGTTATTTTGACCTCTTTTATGGGCCCAAGATTTTGATTCTTTTTGCATGATTTAACCAATTATGTTTTGGGGTTAAATAAAAAATCCTTTTTTTGGACTTTAACCTGTGCCTAAGTTTCCTTCGCTGCTCGGTCCATCACAAAGGTCAGGACTGCTACCCTGCTGTATCCTTTCCATCTGGGATCACTATCCTGGTGCAACATCAAACTTTGTCTGAATGCAACCCTCTATCTGGTCATTTGAGGTGACATTTAAGAATATCGAGGTTGTCCTCCTTCTTCATTATTCCATCCATCTTTTACAACCTACCAGTAGCTCTGGGAGCAAAAAAGTGCCAGAGCACGATGCAACCTCCTCCGTGCTTCACAGCTGATACAGAGTTTGAAAGCCTCAGTTTTACTCCTCCAAACATACGTCTTGTCGCTGTGGACAAAGAGCTCCATTCTTGTCTCATCTGACTATGAAACTTTTCTCCACAAGGCATCTGGCTTGTCCATGTGGGGAGCTCCACATGTCACTTGAGCTTGAAGGTGCTGACTTTGGAGCGAGGGCTTCTTTCTCTGTGGCACCTAGTTTCTGTTTTTAAATGTCATTAGAGAAACATGCAATCATTGTACAACCATTCCACCCTGGAAACAGTAACGTTCAAAGAAAACATTAAAAGCCCCAAATTACCACGACATTCATGCCCATGATGAGTGTATTTGAAACATCTGACCACAACTGTAGGCATTAGCACGTGTGCTGTTGTGTCACCATGGGGGAAACGAGGACTTAGGAGTGATTTAGATACCAAGTCATCGTGTAGTAAGTTTCAGCACTATTCTAAGAAGAACTCGTGTCTCAGTGGAGTGCTACTTTATCCTATAAACATGACTGACTCTCATCTTTTGTAGCAGCTCTGTGTGTTGATTCTGACGGTTTGCGTGCAGGCCTGTTATGTTGCTTTGGAGCTAAACTGTAAGCAAATGTACATCAACGGGGACGTGCATGAAGAATAGCTCAGTCTCAGCCAGCCCACTGGGGAGAGTGATACTCAATCTGATAATTGAGGTATTGATGAATCAGGAATGAGTGGTGACATTGATGAGTGTGAGACTGAAGGTCTTGCATCCGATGGTGAGGAGGACCGTTAGAGGGAGAATCAATGTGAATCGACCCGCACAGCTACGCCTCCCCGGCCTTATTTTTTTTCCTTTTCTATCCTTAGCTTTTGTATTTTCTTTCATCTGTTTGCTCCAGTTCTCCCCCAGATTTTCCTGTTTTCATCTCCTCTTTGGATCTATTTGCAACCCTCCACCTCCCCACCCCACCCCCTTCTTTTCTGTCTTCTGTTTTTTGCTAGTGTGGGATGAAGCATGTAGAACAGGCTTACATCCTGTGAGTGGTGTGTGGTATTTGTGACTCAAACAAGGAAACGACATAGAAGCGTTGTCCTTAAACACTTCACTCCAACCGAGCAGAGACAGACCGAGGCGGAACAACTGGACAGAGCAGAACCACGCGCAGTCCAACAACAGGTTATGGAAGATATCGTCCCAAACTAACACAATAACAAATGCACAAGCGCTGTCACATAAAGCAACACAAGGTAAGGAAATGTAACGTAATACAACTCGATGTAATGTTACAACAGAACCGAGAGCAGAAAAGGACTCAAAACAGAGCAGAAGTGATGAGGGTGCACTGGCCCAGAATCTAAAGTCCCTCCTGGCTAGCTCACAGGAAGTGGCACATTACTGTCGAATGAACTCAAAATTCTCTCCCATATGTGCATATGTGTATACATGAAACTGCATATAAATGTGTGTTAATGTTTGAACAGCTGACACTGCCCCGATGCACGACTAGGGCCAGTGAGCAGAGAAATGCAATCAGCTTTGTCAGGATATGGAGATCAAGACGTTTCTGTTTGCTTTTAAAGACAAATGCAGATAAATGCCCATTGCAGGAATTTCAAATAGACCAGAATGATTTTTTGTGATGCTTCAGTGTTCATTAATAAAACTAAAGCTGTGCTGAAAAGTGACAAGTGAAAAATGACAAGAATGGCAGAATATGCTGCACATATATATTGCGCAGGTTTTCTTTGGTAATGCTCTGTTTTATTTGATGCAACGTCCTGTTTGGCCGCGGTAGCTGCTGAGCTTTCCAGATGGTCAGTCCATTTTAACTATCTCTGCAACTATTTGGTGCATTACTATGATATTCTTGCTGTTTTGCACAGAAACAATTTTAGTTTTTGGACAGTTCACACTGTTCGGGACATGCTATATTGCTAACACAAGCCTAATATTTAAGAAAATGTTTTCCTGAAAGTTAAATATGAATTGAACTTTTTCATGTCAACTTCTACTTTGACTAAATTGTTGATTGAGGGGCGTTGGTTGGCATAGAGCTCCACAGAGAGGGGGGATGATTGACAGTGATGAGTAAAATTTACATTAAACAAAAATTCACGATAAGTACTTACATTCAGAGTCCAACTAGAATCTCAAATATCTGGAGCAGTACCCTAAATGGAAAAGGAGACTAAAGGCCCTCATGTCGTTGTAGAGGGAAGTAGAAAGGTGTGATAAAGAAAGGGATGCCTAAGAAGTACAGCAAAATCCCCACACCTTGGAAACTGCCGAGCAAAGACTCACAGTCTTCACCAGTCGCTTGAAGAGATAAACCAGAGAGATTGAAAGTAGGAGAATAAACCAGCTGTTCTCCACTGAACCATCCAAGGTGTACTCTCAGTGACAGGGAAAAATATGAGAACAGCACCACCAAGACAGGAAGAGCACATGGGAGAAGGACGCACCATATAACAGCAATGCTCAGTGGCTACTGGATCTAAGAGCAGACCACAGCAACGTCTCTGAACAGGATGCAGCAAGTATCACAGCGGCAGACATCCAAGAAAGGGTCAGAGTTGGACAGCACCCGGCCCTGACATGATTCACACCTACTGGCTGAAGAAGCTGATTGCAGTCTATGAGTCTGGCAGCACAAATGAATCAGCTGCTAGTAGATAAGACACACCCTGAGTGTCCTGATCCTCAATAATCCCCAGAAGGGACCGGTCCCATCAAAATACCAGCTAATAACCTGCCTCAGTATCACGTGGAAGGAGGCATCATAGCAGCTAAGATGAACAGACACACGAGCAGGGCACAGAAAGGAACGGGCAGGAATACCAGAGGGGCGAAACACCACCTACTTATAGACAGAGCAATTGCCCGAGACTGCAAAACCAGCCTCACTGACCTGTGCGCTGCCTGTACTGACTGTAAGAAGGCCTATGACTCGATGCCCCACACCTGGATCCTGGCATGCCTAAAACAGGAACCATCAGGAACTCAAAGGAGATGTAAATGGTAAATGGCCTGCATTTGTATAGCACTTTACTAGTCCCTAAGCGCTTTACACTACATTCAGTCATTCACCCATTCACACACTGGTGATGGCAAGCTACATTGTAGCCACAGGGTACCCTGGGGCGCACTGACAGAGGTGAGGCTGCTGGACACTGGCGCCACCGGGCCCTCTGACCACCACCAGTTGGCTGACCTGCTGTGCCACCTGAGCTATTGGCCTCTAGTTGTCCACCACATGGGGTGGTGGACAACTTCAAGCCCACAAGTCACCATCAAGTGTGGGATCTACCAAGGAGATGCTCTGTGTCCACTGCTGTTCTGCATAGGCCTGAACCCGCTCAGTGAGAACTACAGAACGGAGCAACCGTCAGCCACCTCCTCTACATGGGTGACATCAAGCTGATGCACAGCACCAGGATACACAGCAACGACATCAGAATGTAAAGTCCTGTTGTGGTACAGCCACTTTGGTACAGCCTCCACTGCAACACAGCAGACCAAAGAATTCATCATTCAGGCAAACAAGCGCTCAGAAGTGTTTATGGTGTAAAGAGCCACAGCTCTTTACACCATAAACAGCATTTCTGCAGCACACACTGCATGCATCTGCCTTTTCTAAAGTTTTCCTCACGTCCTGCTCTAATCTCTCCCCTCTCTTGTTCATTCTTTGAAATTGCTTTCTTCTCCTTCCCTGTCCTCACCCTAGCCCAGCGATCCTCCTCTGTGTCTCTCTTCCCTCCTCTTCATCATGTATTGCAGCTCCAGGGTACAGATCAACACTCTCTCCCCCAGCACCCCCTCCTCTCTAATCTCACTCTCCTGCCTCATCCTTCTCCTCCTCTCCCCTTTCCTGTCGACTCCCCTTTCATCCCCCTCCCTTCCCCCTGTATCGCCAATGCGTCAGGCATTTCCCAGTACAGGGTCAGCAAAGTCACGGCGCTGGTTGGCCAATCGTGTCTTCTCTGTGACGGAGACCATTTTCACACATGTGCTTTTCTCACATCTATGACCGAAAATGCACGAAGCTCTGCCATTGCACTCGTGTGAGCGTCGTTCTAATCACACTGCAAAGTGCATGCAAATGTTTCACCTCAGCAGATCGAAAACTAGCTCCCAATGTCTTGCACCTGCCTGTTGCTATGGAAACTGGGTATCCTCTGTGCGTCACCTGTGCCCATGTTTGGTCTGGTTTCCTGCTCCCTTCCATCAGCTTCCCTCGTGCTCTCTTTCGTCAAATTTTACTGTCTCTGACGCTCTCGCTCCCAGCAACTCACTGGAAGAGAAACACACACACACTAAAAACCTTAAGTGCATTAACTAAATGAATTCCTTTTTTTGCACAGTGCAGTGCACAGACACACACACACACACACACACACACACACCGCTGGGATCACCTCAACAGAGACAAAAACATAAACTACTGTACACATTTCAGAATACAAGCACTGTAGAGAAAACAGCAGCATCGAGTTCCTGTGTGATGCTCTTAATCAGAATTAGCTGAGCTTTGATCAGCGGCTGTTTACGGTTCAAACAGATGTCGTTCTTTATGAATCAGCGATGAGGAACAGAGCGGCACACACTGAAAGCATCGGCACTGCTCATCATCGAACCCTGCTGTGAAAATAGTACCTACAGGAATTTCTCTCCCCTAATACAGAGCTGATACTTAAACCCTACTGCACGAACCAACAGGGCACCAATGGAGCCTTCCCACTTTATGATACAGCTAACAGCTAACAGCTAGCCTGGCTCTGGGACAAAGAAAAGAAGCAGCAACTTTAACGTTTGCTCATTTATCTAATTTAATCTACACAAAGAAGGGTCCAAATGAGCGCTACATGACAAAGTTTGTGTTTAATGTGTTTCTTTGACATAAGTGGTAACTTTAATGAACCTGCAGTTTCTCCAAAACTGATTCAGTCCCATAGACTCCCAATTTTAAAATGCCCAACTTTACAGTATTAATACACCTTCTTACAGCCAGATACAAAAAACATTTACAGCCTCTACTGATCGTTTCCACTTCATGACAACTGGACAGGGAGGGAATTTTTATATCATCCTGGAGAAGAGATGATAACTACTTTATTTATACCATATACGGGGAATTATTTTATTACAGCAAATGTTAAATAACAACAATAATACAGTAATAATTACTCTCTGGCACACACTGCGTTTCCAGACATCCAACCACTGCAGAGTGGTCAGAGTGTTTCTCTCCGTGGCGTGTCCTGGGGTGTACACGGTGAGCAGGAATGGAGACAGCACAGTGGAGCTCCTGTACTGCACATCATTAAATCAGACAGAGCCCTGCCCAGTCTTACATACTGTCTATCAGATAGTCACTAATCCATGAAATAGATTAAAGTTAGTGCAGAAACAATGTGGTGTAGCTGACAGCTGTCTGCTATGACAAATCTGCACTCACTTCACTAAAGGTCCCCACATTTTCAGTGCCTTTAACACCAGTTTTACTCGACTTGTCTAACAAAATGATTTGCTGTGTTACACAGCCCAGCTAAGTACTTTGGTTTTGGTGAGTGAAACTGTAATCTTGTATTACATTTTATAATAGCATAATATATGTGTAAACAGTTTGGTCATGATTGTGGTCATACTTTGAAAAACATGATTGAAAGAGAAAGAAAAAAGGGTCTCCTGCGTCTCCACGTCTGACATTGTACTAACCCGTCTGTCCTCCCCCACCTCCTCTCTATGCACACGTTACTCTGTAACAATCTCACCCAATGTCTCAATATAACAGGCAGCTGGATGTAAACAGACACTTTCTCTCAAAACGTTCTCATCACGAAACAAATGAATCACAGCAGATGGCCCCGCCCCTCCCTGAGCCTGGTTCTGCCGGAGGTTTCTTCCAGTTAAAAGGGAGTTTTTCCTTCCCACTGTCACCAAAGTGCTTGCTCATAGGGGGTCATATGATTGTTGGGTTTTTCTCTGTATGTATTGTTGTAGGGTCGACCTTACAATATAAAGCACCTTGAGGCGACTGTTGTTGTGATTTGTATAAATAAAATTGAACTGAATTATTCATCGTAGATCATCCCAACAGTGTGTTTGATAAGGTGAAAAACCCATCCATCAGTGTATCCCTACCACTGCCCCCTACAAACTCCCTTCCAAACAAACTCTAGAAGAGTAAGTTTTGTGCAAATGTGCCAAGTTAGTACAGGGCAGACGCTGATGCAGCTAATAAGGAAAAGTGTAGGATCTTGGCTGGATGCTGGATGTCTGCACACTGCAAGAATATGAGACAACTTCACCCAAGGCTGCCAGAATAGTTGTGGACAGTGGGGCGCCAGGTATCAGAGAGCAAGGTCCCGCCTGGGGGAAAACCGGGCAGAAGGACAGGGAGAGACAGCGAGTCAAGCAAAGACAGATAGATGAGACTCCAGTTAGAATGACGGGAGAGAGAGAGAGATATGGGGTCTATCAATGTGAAGTCAGAGAGAGAGAGAGCCTCCACTGCAGTAAAACAACCCTATACCAGGCTGACCCTCCTCCTCTTTCTCCTCATCGATTCAGTAGCGCAGCAGCAGCATAGCAAAACTCTTGCAGAAAAGAAATCACTCAGCTTTGGGCTCTGCAGTGGCTACACGGTTTTGGGAAAACACCTCTCTTTTGTCTTCGATTGCTGCGTCCTCATATTTGAATCGACACACCCAAATACAGCCTATTGTACCGACACCCACGATGATACCTGCAGTTTCATTAAAGGCCACCTTCTTTTTGAAAGACACCCTTTTCCCACTTTTATTCACCGCTAAACTTATCCTCACCTTCCACTGTGTCTGAGTGATTTTCCTCGCCTGCCATAACCTCCATGCAGATCTTCTTTTTCAGTCCTCTCGCGCTCCTCCTCCTCTTTATCGCCTACCGGCTGCCTAACAACAACCCTTCACCTTCTTCTTCTCTTCTACCCTGAAGCACATTTCTCTCGTACACGATAAAACCAGGAACACTGTAGAAACCTCGGTTAATTGTTTTCTCTCTGCATCCTCTGCTCCACAGCCACGGCTGTATCATTACCATTCAGAGTGAGAGTACAGTGGCAGTGGTAAGCGTGTGATGTGTGGGGCTTTAAGGGAAATAATGCTAACTGGAAACATAATGTGACAAGAACTCTTCAGACTCCTAATAATAAAACGAGTGCTTGCATGGCAGCAACACTAAAACAGTTCAGTCACAGTCTTGACGCATGAGTGGCAGCAGGGGTTGTTCTATTTTCTTGTCACCCTCCTTTTTTTTTTTTTTTTTTTTACATAACATTAATCTGTGTTATTTATAGGCTTATCAGAAAGCTGCTAACAATTCCTTATATAACATTTATACTTTATGGCTGTTTTCTGCTTGAAGTTTGATTAAAACGTCTCTCTTGGCCACTGAGCAGGTCCCAAACAGCAGGGAGTGTGTGTGTGTCTGTGTGTGTCTGTGTGTATAACTCTGTCTGTGTGTGTGTGTGTGTGTGTGTATAACTCTGTGTGTGTGTGTCTGTGTGTATAACTCTGTGTGTGTGTGTGTAACTCTGTGTGTGTGTGTCTGTGTGTGTGTGTGTGTATAACTCTGTGTGTGTGTGTGTCTGTGTGTGTGTATAACTCTGTGTGTGTGTCTGTGTGTGTGTGTGTATAACTCTGTCTGTGTGTGTGTGTGTATAACTCTGTGTGTGTGTGTGTGTGTGTATAACTCTGTCTGTGTGTGTGTGTGTGTATAACTCTGTGTGTGTGTGTGTGTGTCTGTGTGTGTCTGTGTGTATAACTCTGTGTGTGTGTGTCTGTGTGTGTGTATAACTCTGTGTGTGTGTGTCTGTGTGTGTGTGTGTATAACTCTGTCTGTGTGTGTGTGTGTATAACTCTGTGTGTGTGTGTGTGTGTGTGTGTATAACTCTGTCTGTGTGTACGGGTTCGTACTATCCTGGTGGGGACCAAAATCTGACTTTTACTATCCTGGTGGGGACTTTCTGCACCGTGGGGACCAAAATCCAGGTCCCCTCGGGGTTGAAAGCAATTTTCACACTCAAAATGCGGTTTTACTGTCAGGGTTACAATTAGGTTATGGTTAGGTTTAGGGTAAGGGTTAGGGTTAGGCATTCATTTTTAATGGTTAGGGTTAGGGTAAGGGGCTAGGGAAAGCATTATGTCAATGGGATGTCCCCACGAGGATAGCAAACCAGACATGTGTGTGTGTGTGTGTGTGTATAACTCTGTGTGTGTGTGTGTATAACTCTGTGTGTGTGTGTGTGTGTCTGTGTGTGTATAACTCTGTGTGTGTGTGTCTGTGTGTGTGTGTGTATAACTCTGTGTGTGTGTGTCTGTGTGTGTGTATAACTGTGTGTGTGTGTGTGTATAACTGTGTGTGTGTGTGTGTGTGTGTGTATAACTGTGTGTGTGTGTGTATAACTGTGTGTGTGTGTGTGTATAACTCTGTGTGTGTGTGTGTATAACTCTGTGTGTGTGTGTGTCTGTGTGTGTGTGTGTATAACTCTGTCTGTGTGTGTGTGTGTGTGTGTCTGTGTGTGTATAACTGTGTGTGTGTGTGTGTGTCTGTGTGTGTATAACTGTGTGTGTGTGTGTGTGTGTGTGTGTCTGTGTGTGTGTGTGTGTGTCTGTGTGTGTGTGTGTATAACTCTGTGTGTGTGTGTGTATAACTGTGTGTGTGTGTGTGTGTGTGTATAACTGTGTGTGTGTGTGTGTATAACTGTGTGTGTGTGTGTGTAACTCTGTGTGTGTGTGTGTGTCTGTGTGTGTGTGTGTATAACTCTGTGTGTGTGTGTGTATAACTGTGTGTGTGTGTGTGTGTCTGTGTGTGTATAACTGTGTGTGTGTGTGTGTGTGTGTGTCTGTGTGTGTGTGTGTGTGTCTGTGTGTGTGTGTGTATAACTCTGTGTGTGTGTGTGTATAACTGTGTGTGTGTGTGTGTGTGTGTATAACTGTGTGTGTGTGTGTGTATAACTGTGTGTGTGTGTGTGTAACTCTGTGTGTGTGTGTGTGTCTGTGTGTGTGTGTGTATAACTCTGTGTGTGTGTGTGTATAACTGTGTGTGTGTGTGTGTATAACTGTGTGTGTGTGTGTGTCTGTGTGTGTGTGTGTATAACTCTGTCTGTGTGTGTGTATAACTGTGTGTGTGTGTGTGTATAACTGTGTGTGTGTGTGTCTGTGTGTGTATAACTCTGTGTGTGTGTGTGTATAACTGTGTGTGTGTGTGTGTATAACTCTGTGTGTGTGTGTGTGTGTGTGTGTCTGTGTGTGTGTGTGTATAACTCTGTGTGTGTGTGTGTGTGTATAACTGTGTGTGTGTGTGTGTGTGTATAACTGTGTGTGTGTGTGTGTGTGTATAACTGTGTGTGTGTGTGTGTGTGTGTGTATAACTGTACGGGTTCGTACTATCCTGGTGGGGACCAAAATCTGACTTTTACTATCCTGGTGGGGACTTTCTGCACCGTGGGGACCAAAATCCAGGTCCCCTCGGGGTTGAAAGCAATTTTCACACTCAAAATGCGGTTTTACTGTCAGGGTTACAATTAGGTTATGGTTAGGTTTAGGGTAAGGGTTAGGGTTAGGCATTCATTTTTAATGGTTAGGGTTAGGGTAAGGGGCTAGGGAAAGCATTATGTCAATGGGATGTCCCCACGAGGATAGCAAACCAGACTGTGTGTGTGTGTGTGTGTGTATAACTGTGTGTGTGTGTGTGTGTGTATAACTGTGTGTGTGTGTGTGTGTGTGTATAACTGTGTGTGTGTGTGTGTATATAACTGTGTGTGTGTGTGTATAACTGTGTGTGTGTGTGTGTATAACTGTGTGTGTGTGTGTGTGTGTATAACTGTGTGTGTGTGTGTGTGTGTGTATAACTGTACGGGTTCGTACTATCCTGGTGGGGACCAAAATCTGACTTTTACTATCCTGGTGGGGACTTTCTGCACCGTGGGGACCAAAATCCAGGTCCCCTCGGGGTTGAAAGCAATTTTCACACTCAAAATGCGGTTTTACTGTCAGGGTTACAATTAGGTTATGGTTAGGTTTAGGGTAAGGGTTAGGGTTAGGCATTCATTTTTAATGGTTAGGGTTAGGGTAAGGGGCTAGGGAAAGCATTATGTCAATGGGATGTCCCCACGAGGATAGCAAACCAGACTGTGTGTGTGTGTGTGTGTGTATAACTGTGTGTGTGTGTGTGTGTGTATAACTGTGTGTGTGTGTGTGTGTGTGTATAACTGTGTGTGTGTGTGTGTATAACTGTGTGTGTGTGTGTGTATAACTGTGTGTGTGTGTGTATAACTGTGTGTGTGTGTGTGTGTGTGTATAACTCTGTGTGTGTGTGTATAACTGTGTGTGTGTGTGTGTGTATAACTGTGTGTGTGTGTGTGTGTGTGTATAACTCTGTGTGTGTGTGTGTGTGTGTGTGTGTGTGTGTATAACTGTGTGTGTGTGTGTGTGTGTGTGTATAACTGTGTGTGTGTGTGTGTATAACTCTGTGTGTGTGTGAAGGAGAGTGAGACCATCTCTCTTCGTTGTATTTTCAAAGGTCAGTTTGGGGAGAGTACAGCTGATACTGCAGTAAGAACCAAGCGCACACACACAGAACATCAAAGTGCTTTTATCAGTACTCTAAATCCAAAATATCCCACTGAAAACAAAAGCACAACACTGACATGGTCAAGTCATGAAATAGACTCGTGTTTATCAGATTTTGTCTCAGGAGAAAGGCAGGAACCTGTCGGCTCTAAGCACTTCTGTTTTTAACATGTGTTTCTACTCGTGGCTCCAGGTGATGTCAGTGAAAGCTGACATTAGAGGTCAGTGGATTGATCCAAATATCAATAATGCTGGTATGGGTATCAGATTGATACCAGCATGATAGGACTGATACTTTGTTTCTAGTCTCTAATATCATTGTGTGACCTCTTAAATTGTATGAAATTATCTTCTTGGAAATGAAAAAATATACGTTAAACCTGCTGTATGAAAAATGTCAGAGCGTATTTGTGTTGACTGTCTACTTTATTTAGAACCTACAGCACATTTAAAGACCTGAGGTTGATCCAACGTGCTGTTTACAGGGAAGCACAGTCTACGTCTCCAAAAACGAAAAGCTGAAAGTGTTTCGTTGTGTTAACTAAGTACTCACATACTGGTATCGGTGTGTATATGTTGGTATCTGCAACACTGTGCCTGTACTGACTTATTAACCAATAAATACCAAAATTTGCAGTACTGCGTTACCTGTTAGGACATATCAGTTGCTCTGTTTGTGAACGCAGCAGCCCCGCCCACCTGCTTGTTTATAACAGGCAGCCAATCAGTAGAAAGCTGGCTTAAAGGGACAGCTAATACCGACTTTCAGGAAACATCTGTAATAAGGGGCTGTACCATTCCACAGAAAAAGATGGGGGAGGATTATTTTGTACAGTGAATCATGGAAAACCTCATTAAAAATGTTTGAATAACAACATAGAGGTGAAAATGAGCACCGTAGGTCCTCTTTAAGTAGAATACTCACCCTTCTTTACGCTCTGCATCTGTTCTACACCCAGACCCAATCAATTCATCCATCCATCTGATATGTAATACTTTTAGCAGTGTCGCATTCCTTTTTCTCCTACATTAGATAATATGATTTTTAACCTCCTAGGACCTGGCGTCCACATATGTGGACATCACATTTTGGGTTATTTAGACTAAAATACTCAATTTTGCTCTACATGGGCCTGATATCCACGTACGAGGACATTATACTGTTACTGTTCTATCAAAATTTTAAACAGATATCCTCATATGTGGCTCTTATTTTTCTTAAAAACAAAAATAAGGTAAAAAAAAAATCTGGTAATTCTTTGTTTTTACATTCATCGGGCCCCAATATGCCCAAATATCAAAGAGAAATTAAAAATGCATGTCGTGGAAGAGTTCGGGTCTTAGGAGGTTAATGCAGTTTCATAAATCTTCTTTCCCAAGTCAAATTAATAATATCATGTCTTCTTAAGTACACTAAACTATTATGATACATATTCAGCTTTACACTTATTATGTGCCAGTCCTGCTTCTTCATGGAGGCGCTTCTTTGGACTTTAGTATATTTTCAGTGTGCTGTAAAACCATACTGAAGACTGAAAGGCAGCAGAGTTAAAGTCTAATGGGACCGCTCTGGTCTTCATGATCACTGCCAGCAATGCTGATGAGTTGTTTTCAGGGCAGAGGAAATTTGTTTCTGGAGTTTGAGGAAGCAAAGCTGATTAAAGCCCAATGCTTTAATCAAACAATATGTTTCTGTATAATAGGATCTTAAAGTAGAGAGTCAGTGTTTTAAAATCCCATGTTTGATTATAGTGACCTGGTAATATCAAATATTGTTGTGGATTTGATCCCTTAGACGTTCCTCTGGCCTCCTGTTATTCTCTTTTTCTTAAAAAAACGTTAAATACTGTTTTTTTGTTTTTTTAAATCAAAGTACGGTCAGTGAAATGGTTGCAGCTGCAATGCATCCTGAGAGATATTTCTTATACCAGCTTTGGTGTCTTTTCCAGGAATTGTTCTGCTTACGTGAGCCAAGGCCCCATCCTCTGTTTACCACCCAGCGTTACTGGTCTCACTATGAAATTCAGATCAATATTCTCATAATAAAAGTTCCAGGCCTGGAGCAAATTGGAATCTAAAGCTTAGAAAGCTAAAGAGATCTATGGCACTGCCAAAGCTGCACTAATGAATGATGAATCACTGCAACACACACACACACACACACACACACACACACACACACACACACACACACACACACACACACAGTAAACCTGCACAGGTGCTAAACAAAGACAAAAGATGCTGGCAGAGCTTACTGTGCGTTCTCCTGTTGTGTCACATTCAGCGTGAAACATGACTCCCGCATCAATAATGGATACAGATCTGCACAGTGCTGTCGACAGGGCTTTGCCATAGCGTGGCTACCATATTTACACTATTGGTGAGAAAAGTCACGAGCTGGATCCATCTTACCCTGAAATTAGAGAAAAACAGATTTTTTTTAACCCAAAATGTTGTTCATCATCAAACCTTTTAAGCTAACACCTATGTGTCTATGTGGCTCTCCGTGTAGATGCTTCTGGAGACTACAGGCAGACACAGACACAACTGCACGTCGTGCATGTGCACAATGAGTCTGTGTATGGTTATGCATGTATGTCATTACTGGATGCTGTATGCATATGTGAGCACATTTGTGTTTCTATGAAGGCATGATTATTGCAAATGATGACACATCAATAATGCTCTAATGTGACAAACAGCAATAATATAATATAGTGTGTGTTTTTATGTTTGTGTTTGTCCCCAGAGGCTGTTTGGGGAAGTGAAGGGTTGAAGTGCTGAGTGCTGAGTAAGCGGTGCAGGGCCAGAGCTGAGAGACTGCAGTGCTGCTGCCTGCAACACAGCTCAGACTGATACTCAGCAGAGGGGAGGGGGAGGAGGGGAGAGGCTCCAAAAAGGCTGGACTGCGGCTCGACTCTCAGACATGTTCAGTTGGTACGTTGGCACGCTTTCATTCTATGGCCCCGCTCACACGGACGGGCCATTCATGCCATTCAAATAGAAGAGCTTGCTCCTGATTGTGCTAATGACACATCGTAACTCATATACAAAGCCACTCGCATGTGTCTCCGAGTGGTTCTGCAAACACATGCGCATGCTGCAAGCCGACGCCCTAACAGACACGCTGCATCACAGCCAGCGATCACAGCCTTGTTTACTCCCTCTAACCTGTGTGCCACTGATTGTGCTAGAAAAGCCCTCATCCTCTCCTCCCACCCACTCTCATTCCTCCGTCGTGCTCCCTCCCCATCCTCTGAATCACCCTCCGCTGCTCTCTCCGCCCCCCCTCGTGTGCCTCTGCCTTCCCTTTTCTCGCTGTCACTCCTCACCTTCCCTCATCTCTCGGGTCTCTTTATGAATGGCACTGCTGGGCTTTCAGTGATATGTTTTCCATTCCCCTGCTCACTGTCTCCATTCGTCTCTCTGTGTATGGTTACATACATGCGCGCTTTATTCTGCCTCTCTCTCACTGCTTCCATCCATTCCCCTCGTTCCCTCTTTCTCTCCACATCCCTGTCATCGATGGCGTTGTGCTTATGTATATTTAAACAATCCCAGGCCCGTATTGAGAACCTCAAACCTCCCCCCCTCTCTGCTGATATATTTGATTATATAACTCCGTCTCCATGGACCTTGAGGACGCTGCAATCTAATTTTATCAGGTGATGGTGGCGATGATGATGGGAGTGTGCCTCAATGCGACATTTAAAGCAGAAGAAATGTCTGTTTCCCATAGCTGCATTCATGTAAACATCCAAAAAATAAGCCTTATCCAAACAGGGCTCAGACACACTATCGTTAATGTAATCTGGGCAAAGATGAAACAAGGAGGAAGGTGAAGGCGCGTTCCTCATCATGTTCTGTTCGCTCATTTTAAATCATCTGATTCTCGGTAGAAAACCAGGAGCTCACTGAACAAACACGGCTGCCATTTTGATGCCTTTCTGTGCTCGAAACACAAGAGCTTGCTCCAAGTTTTCTGTTCTAATAAACAACCATGCCGCTGCTTTGGAAAACTTGCCAAACAGCGCCATGTGCTGGTACAAAGATGGAACTGCACAGGGCTGGAGTTCAAGAAGGACCAAATCACCAGGACACGAAAGCGACGTGAGAGCTCTGACAGGCTGTGATGATGACTTCTTTCTTTGTGTGACATCTTAAGCATGTGGTTTGATCTGTTTTCTCTCACTGCAGGCACAGTTACTGCAGAGCTGGCAGGATTTGAACCATCTGCAGCATCTGCACACTTTTATTTCACTCACATACTGTGCTAATTTCCAGCTCTGTATATTTCTATTCTTGCAGTCCGCTAGAGTAGCTTTGCATGATTCACAACTCAAAATAAGTTCTTCTTTATCTTTGGTGCACCCTCATCCACTGTCTGAAACCACATATTTGTCCCCCTCTTAAACCAGCAAAGACAAATTCATGTAAAAACATGAATACCCCATTTTCTGTAACTGTAACCTCATTTAGCTGCACATTCAATCCCTGAGATATCTCAGAATAAGAAAAATAACGTGCAACTGCAACAATACTCCTTAGCTTTTCTACATGATCGAAAATGCTGCTGTAATAAATGAAAGAAATCTTCCAGCACAAGTCTTAAACTGTAAGAACTAAATTAGAGAAAAGGTTCCAGGGGCTCATTGCCAAAAGTGCCATTACCCAATCGAGTGGAATATTTTTATACAGAAAATGTCTCATTTTATTCATTTTACTGTGGATACATTGTATAAAAAGAAGATATTTTTTGTAGTCGATAGTGAGAAAACAGGAACTTTTCTGTTTTTTAATTGTTTATCTTCGTTACTGTCTTGTGAATAGCTGTGGAGGGAGTCTTTATCAGTAGGACAGCGGTAAGTTTGATGAAAATACAGTTAAAAGTCCAAAAACATCCAGTGGGCCGCATAGGGGATTTTGCCAGGCTGATTCTGGCCCCCAGGCCTTAGGTTTGACAACCCATCGTTCTCGTGACTGCCCGTCACTCTGTGTGTCAGAGATGACCACAATAAGCCAGTATAGCAGCATAAATACGAGCAAAAATAAGAAAAGGCAAAATAAATGTTGTTTCATGAAATCATGAAATAAACAAATAAACAGTTTTTTAAAATAAAAGTCTGCAAGTGATCACACATTTGGCCCATAAAGTTGTTGCCATGACAGCAGAAAAAGCAGTAAAAATGATGCATATCACCGAAAAACAGCTACAGTTTGTAAAACGTGTTCAACAACACTACAGCCAAACATCAGGACGCTCACAGTTCATCCTTCTGAGTCATGCTGTCAAACAACATTATGATTTGACAGTGCAGGTGACCTTTGACCCTGTGGATATAATGTTATCCAGACACCATGTTGCTGCAGTGCTTCCTGAGTTAAAATTATCAGGGCCACAAGCCCTTTGTTCTTTGACATATGTTACTGTGCAGTGCTGTCTGCGTTTAATCACCTGGCTGTGATAAATGTGCCCGAGACAAATTTTCCCTAAAGGAAACAATAAAAACGAATTGATTATGTCCAATCAGTTCATCCTTGAGTCCAAGTGGATGCTTGTGCCTCCTTAAAAAAGAGAAAAATATTCTTAAGGCATTCCTGAGTTATAACATCGATGATTAGAGACGCACAACCTGGAAACATCAAACCTGTGACCATGTCTGTCACGGGCACAGAGCCATAATGAAAGCAGCAGGAACCTGATGCGATGGAAGGAAACATTATTCAAAGCACGATGTCCAACAAGGCAGAAAAAAGGAAGCCATGTGGAAAAGATGAAATATCCACAATTATGATAAGCGGCCAGTTTCAGTCCAAGATGTCAGCCTCTGTCTAACCTCGCTGCCTGTTACTCCGCGGTGTTTGTTAGCTCCAGCATCGTGCCCTGGAGGTCGTGGCTGAAAGGCATCACGAGGTCGTCAAAGTCCACCTCGAGGGATGGGTGCTTATTCCTTCTCTCTATCTTTGACATCAGCTGGCTGGTGGTGGGCGGCTTCCCCCAAACCTGAGACAAAAACAGTGAGTCACAGTGAGAAGTGGAATTACACAGTCACTTCTTCAGGAACGTTTGTGCACTGATGGGCTTAATGCAGGGTTGGTTTGTGCACGTTGTGACTGCTGCAATTAGCCGGCAGCAGAAGACACATTAAGCCGTCTTCTTGTAAACAGTGGAGAGGCTCACCGTCTTTGGCACAAAGGTGATGTCCACGATTTTGGTTTTCCCAGTCGTGATGCTGGTGTTCTGCAGGACGACACTATTTGAATCCTTCTGGGGTGGAGTCTTCTCTGCTGCTGCAGACGATGTCTCTGCTTGCACAGCGACTTTTGCAGCAGCAACCTGTAGTGAATACCAAGACTTTCAAAGCTTCTGCAGCCTCTGCATACTCGCTGTGTTCAATACAAAGTGTCAGATTCAGGCTGGTTAAAGGCAGTTAGAGATGTCCAAATGCACAAGATTAGGTCGCTAACAATAAACGGTTATGTTTGAGGATGAAAGCTCAACGGTTTTCAGTAACGCTGCAGAGGCAGGATAAAGAGTAATCCAAAGATTTAGCTGTTACACCGAGGAAACAGAAGTACTCTGTTAAAGCACCACACTGATAAAACCTGGTGAAGGAATCTGTCTCAAGAATGGAGCTAAAGAGGAGCATCAGTAACAAAACTTATTTTGTATATAAATGTGCTACAAAAAAGTATTTGCCCCGTTCCTGATTTCTTAGTTTTTTGCATATATGTCACACTTACATGGCTCGCATGTTTCAGATGAGAAACAAAGTCACTGACATTCGTCTTGAGAAGGTTACAAAGCCACTTCTAAGGCTTTGGGACTCCAGCGAACCGCGATGAGAACCACTGTACACAAACGGAGAACCTTCCCAGGAGTGGGCGGCGTACCAAAATGACTCCTAAAACACATCAACGACTCATCCAGGAGGTCACAAAAGAACCCCGAACAACAAAGAACTGCAGGCCTCATTTGTGTGTGTTAAGGTCAGAGTTCATGATTCAACAATAACAAGGAGACAAAAATGAGAGAGTTCGAGGAGAAAACCACTGCTGACCAAAGAGAACAGAAAGGCTCATGTTTACCAAAAAACATTGTGATGAAGCTGTTGAGATAATACTCTGTGGACTGACGAGGCAAAGGTCTCGTCTGAGTCCTGTTACGGCTTTTCATAAAAAGAACATCAAACAACTGTCAAACCTGCTGAATTCAGCTCTACCAGAAAATCCTGAAGAAGCATATCTGGCCATCAGTTCGTGCACTGCAGCTTAAGTGCACTTGGCTTCTGCAGCAGGACAATGATGTGACACACACCAGCATGTCCACCTTGTTGGAGTGGTGAAGTTGGACTTCACCACTCCAACAAGGTGAAGTTGGTAATTCATGTTCAAAAACCCTCCAATGTGGCTGAATTAAAACAATTCTACAAAGAAGACTGGGCCAAATGTTGCTCCACAGTGAAGGATCCACAGTGAAGGATCCACAGTGAAGGATCACTCGTTATCACTGACTGCAGTTGTTGTTGTCACGGTTGACACTAGGAGGCAATGACTTTTCCACACAGCTCCACGCAGGGCTGGATCATTTTGTTCCCTAATAAATGAATACTTGTATTTACTCAGGTTATCGTTGTCTAATATTAACGTTTGTTTGATGATCTGAAAACATGTTATTGTGACAAATAAGAAATCAGGAAAGGGGCAAATAATTATTCACAGAACTGTGAACTTTACTAGATATGACTTCCTGCCAGATGTTTGCATCATTGCAACCTGCTGCTGATGTGATCCTGCCTCTGGATGGTACCAAGTTAGACTGAACTGAAGGTCCTGTGAAGCTGCAGATGTAGATCATCTAGGCCTGGTTTAAGCAGTTTGCATCGATTCGAGTGTTTCTTTTTGTCGGCCATCGTCGTCAGGTGTTCAGCCTATCTGCTTCCACCGATCGCTGTGTCAGTGTGTCATCGCAATAATGAATGTTTATCACTGGCATTGTCAAAGCATACGCAGGACAGGAAAAACTGTCTGCAGGCTGCAGGATGTGAAACTTGAGCTTTGCCAACTGCATGTCAAAAAAGGCTATCAGCTGATTGGCCAGGACTGTGGCTAAGCTTGATATTGCCAAAACGCTGTTTTTGTAAAACCCTGTTTACATGTGAGGCGCGGTCATGGGAAGAATTTGCTGCTACACCAATCCTTCTGCACAAAGGCCCATTATTAACTTAATCACCGATCACACGGGTGTTGATGTTCTTATCAGGATATTCTGGCGTTCACCACAGACGCTGCAGAGCTCTGTACTGTTTGTGTAAGCTTGTTAACAGATAATCATTGGCTCTGCTGGTATCAAACTGCCTTTCCCATCCCCTAGCTGCTCTGTGTGTGTGTGTCCTATATTTCTTAGTGTAATTATTCTTTCATTGACAAATATTAATTTTTTTGTTCACATTTAACTAATTGTTAAAGACAAACAGGCTGTTATAGTAAACAAGAACAACATGCAGTCGGGTACTGAGAGTGGTGTAATTCCCACAGAAGCCCCCACATCTTCCCACGGCTGTGGTTAGAGGGTAGGACGACCACAGGGCTTCTTCTGAATCACTCACACAGTGCTGAAGGTGCATGCATTATTTACAGAGAGTTTGTGAATTCCAGTAGGCCTGATGAGGATTATTGCCCTTTATTGTAGAAAACAGTGAAACGCTTGGCAGTTCATACCGCCTCCGACCGAGCTCAGAGAAAAAACGCTCAGTGATTCGTCGGCTCGCTGCGTGACAGATATTTTCATTGTCCCCAGAACTGCGACTGAATTATAAATACTCCTGATTATTTATGAACGCCTCACAAACACCTGCTGCTTTCAGGGTCTTAATGACAACATCAATACATCTGAACCGATCGTGACCTGGTTAGAGGGAATACAAATCTAAACACCAGCACGGTGTAGCTGTAACCAAACACATGTGGTGTCATTTGCGTACGAGTGCCCAACTTTAAGTAATCGGGTCCCTTTACAGGCTCGGGTTTCCCTGGTGCTGCGAGGGAGAAGAGAGCAAAACCAGTGTGTGTCATTTTACATGATTTAGAGGTCATGATGGGGATCAGGAGACAGAGCGGGTTGTCTCTGTGGCCCAGACGCTGATCCCAGAGCTGCCCCTGGTGCATACATCAGCGTGGGAGTGTGAATGAGCACTGAGGCACAGGAAAACGCGCTTGTATGGTGAAAATGCTGTGAATGCTCAAACAGAGGAGAAAAGCACTATATAAGAACCAAGACTTGCTATATTCTTATATTACAGAGTGAACATTAGATACAGTATAGACAAAACAAAGATAACAGGGAAAGTCTGAAGGCAAACGATTTTAATGTGTTTTCAAAGGTCTCCTTTAAGTCGTAGATTATTTGTGTACCTTGGCTTTAGTCGCTTTAGGCTTTTTAGCTTCGGCCCCCTTTCCTTTTGCTTTGTCCTTTGGTTTAGGCAGAGAATCCATCTTTTGTTTGACCAAGTCGATTATTACAGGGTTTGCAAAATCTCTGGCAACATCAAGGCAGCTTTGCTCTGTACAGAAATAAAATCCAGCAGCAGCAGTTAAACGAGACATGGTGATTCTAAACTGGCCATAGATGTGAAAGTGCTACGATGTAGGGTTGTAGTCAATGAGCCTATAAAGACAGGATATAAATGCTGGTACATTATACATCGCCACAAAGGAGACCTCTAGAATAAATGTTGATGGGGAGTTCAATAAAAAAAGAGAAGTTAAAGAGTAATTATACAAAATCATGTATTTCCATTTTGGCATTATAAGAAAAAGGTACAAAGACTTTGAACTACGTCACACCTCTCTTGTTCTCTGCAAGCACACTGGCACCCGCCTCGATGAGGAAATCCACACAGGAGACTCGAGACGTCTCAATGGCCCTCATGAGGGGCGTGGCTCCGCCCAGGGCCGGGGCATCGATGTTAGCTCCGGCATTCACCAGAAGTTCAACGAGTTCCCGCTGCCCGGCGTACGCTGCATGGTGGAGGGGGGTCCAGAAGAACTGGTCACACACATTCACATCAGCCCTGTCACAAACGGTGATGTCACAGTTTAAGGCATATATTTGTATTTAGGCCCATTCTTTGGCTCGGATCAGCAGCCATCTCTCAAACATCATCTCAAAACTCATCATCCAAAGATCATGTCTCAATTTGCTTCTGTGTGTGTGCTTTGTGACACAAAGCTAAAGAAACGGGTAAAAAAATATTGAAAATATTAATTTGGCTTTTATTGTAAAGCCACAGAAAAAACAAATGGCACTGAAATCAGAACATGAACTTTCTCACCCCTTGCTGAGGAGGTACTGAGCCATCTCATAGCTGCCAGTGGAGCACGCGACCATCAGCGGCGTCTTGTAAAACTCATCCTGAACATCCACCGGCACCCCTTCACTGAAGGCGTGGTCCAGAGACTCCAGATCATTGGTTCTCACGCAGCAGTTCACGTTGATGTAGACCGGCGGTGGCTTGTGTATGTACCATCCTGAGTCGTTCATCACCGGATGCACCGGCGGGTGAGCCGGGTCGAATCGGAGGACGTCCGAGCAGTTAAAGTATGAGCTGATCATGAAGTTGGGTGGGCCTCCGTCTGCTCGTCGGGGCTTCAGCTCCGGTGGGAGGGTGCAAATGGGCATGGGGAGAACAAACGGACCCTTCTTCTTCTTCTTGCCCCCTTTTTTTCCCTTTCCCCCCTTTTTCTTCTTAGGCATATACGAGGAGAGGCGGAACGGTTTCTTGATGTACTTGACTCCTCTGATGAAGTCACTGATGTTGACGTCTCCTCCATGGGCTGAGATGACTGCTTGGATCTGGTCTGGTTCAACTGGAGCTTGTAGCTCCTCTAATACAGAAATAAACCTCTCTGCAGTAACTGTGTCTGATTTGTCGCCAAAGGCTTTCCACAGTTCAGCTTCATACTCTTGAGACCAGTCGTGGAGAGTCAGTGCCCAGAGCTCTGACATCTGCTCAGTGCCGCTGGGATCGCTGCCTTTTCCCTGCTTCCTCTCCGCCCTCCGGAGCTCCTTGGCTACTGCGTTGTGACCGGAATCTTTGGCAATCTGATGCGGCAGCAAACCTTCCCGGTTCTTCAGTTTAGGGTTACAACCTGACCACAGAGCAGAGTTTATATAAACACACGGTAGAATGGCCTAACTCAGGACTGTGGTTGCAGCTGTTCGCTGGATCTACAAGTATCATACCAGAGATATGCAAACATAGAGGGGAGAACACTGATCCTCCAATCTGTTATAAAAATACTGCGGAGAAGAATTTGAAATTCAGTTCTGGATTTTACCCAGAACCCAGTCTATGCAGTGAAGAGACGTCAACATGGGACAAATCTACTGTCTGACATCCTGATAACAGCGAATTACAGCCTAGAAGTCATAAATGCATGAACGTGGGATGTTTCCAATATAAGAGAGGGTTTAATATGCGCGTTGAAGGACAGAAATGTCTCCAAATCATCTTAAGAAACATGAATGATGGGACAGATTTGTCCCCAGCTGGGCAGCAAACAGCCCAAAAAGACCTCTGATCACACAGGAAGCTGACAACGTGCACACTAAAACCAATACACAATGACAGGTGTGGTGAGCAGCAGTCGTGCACAAGCTGGTAATTATAGACAATACTTACACGTGTGAACATGAAAAAAGCAGGGGGACTGTGTTATTATGTTAATCTCTGAAACGACTGTCAGGGGAGTGCGTTTGATCATAAAACGATAGTTTGATCCATATTTATAGCAGCTGGGAAATCCCCATGTTTCCGCTGTGATCAAATGAGACGCGCTCGTATATCGCCTCACTACAATGAAACCAGAACAGAATCAAAACTGTGCTCGACTCTTCCCGGTGTCCACACACGTGTAAATGAAATGACATTTCAACATTTTGGCAGTAACGTGGAGCTGGCCGTGGAGCGTGCTCCTTTACGTTCCCATGTATACGAACACTACCGTTCTTCTAGAAATGGAGGGTAACACATTGAAACCATCGTCTAACTAAAAGGGTACTGTAGAGCAGTTTTTGGAACAAACTGAAACCCTCATATTCCAAATAGAGTCCTGTTCCCCTCTTTTAAACTTTAATTGAAGATATTCAGTTTAACCATCAGCATTCTTCTCACTTTAACAGGCCACGCATATGAATCATTACACAGTTTGGGTATACAATACTTACGTAGCAATACCTCAAAAATACCGTGATCAACAATAATGTGACAGCCTCATAAACACGCACTTACAGAGGCAACGCCTACAGAAGGTAAGGCAGGTGCTGAGAAGACAGCAATAAGATCTGAGCCAACACAGACGTACGGCCATCATCATGGCCACATGGGTACGTAGCCCAGCACCTTTGGGCTCTACGAGCAACGACAAAACAAAAAGAGAGAGGGAGGGGATCAGAGCGACAAGCCAGAATGAAACAAGAAGCAACCATGAGTACATGGCCCCCACCCCCACCCCACCCACAAGATGAGCCGCTACAACAGTGCCTTACGTAGCTGAGGAGCTAACAGGAGGAGGAAAAACAGGAGAAACAGGAGGACAAAGCCCCTGCATGGGCTAGACAGAGGAGGTGGCTGACATCAATAAATCCTACCAGAGGTTAGAAAAGCTCGGCCTAAAGGACTCCACAGAGTCATGGCGGAACAGACAGACAGCTGCTGATGACCAACCACACAGAGCTGTGACCGATAAAGAGCACAACGCTGCAGATGTGGCAATCCCAGCTTACTGTAATATTGGGAAGAAGTCTGATGGGTGGAAAGAACAGCTGGAGATGGAAAAGGTCCAAAGTGGTCCCAGTGGCTAGAACAGCGAGTCCAGCAGATTCCAAGCATCAGAGGTCTCAGTCTGAGGAATGACCGAGACGCTCGAGCAAAGCACACGTCATGGTTTTTATATTTTATATATTATATTACCTCGCTCAACAGTAAATATTACGATGAGCCCTTTTTACTTAACACCAGTATTCACTTTGTTTCCCTGTTTGTCAAAGACCAACACACACACACTTCACAGACCCCCGCGCTGTGACCAGTTTTCTCCTGATGTACATTTTGAGTAATAGCTGCTGTGTTTTCCTCCTGCGTTTCAGCGTTAGCCTACAAGTGACACGATATCAGAGTGCTCCTTTTAAGGCATCAGCAGGAGTGACAGGCCTCATCACAGAAAAAGACTTTAAAGAGTACAGTACCTCTCTGTGCCAGGAACTTGCAGCAGTTTGCATTGCCCGAGGCAGCAGCGTAGTGTAAGGCTGTGCAGTCCTTAAGGCTCATCGCACTCATGTCTGCTGAGTATGCAGACAGCACCTGAAGCACCTGAACACAGCCCAGAGGAACACGTTAGAGCCTAAATCTGAAGTGCTGCTTACACTAACAGTGGGTCGCTGTCATTTTAATTCAGCTTTCAGTGCAAAGTAGAATAAGTCCTAATAGATACAGCTTAACTTTGCATGTTATTGGCATTTCAAAAGATGTCAGCTATTATATCTGAGCAGCTACTACACCTCAAAAAAGCCCCCCATGGCAGCATAGTGGACGGCTGTGAGCCGCTTTCTGTCAAAGGCGCTGGGGTCTCCGCCCATCCTGATTATAGCTCTAACAAGCGGCAGGGAACCTGCTTTGACGGCCTCCATCAACGCTGTGACTCCAGTTTTCTGAACAGAGGGGAAGAGAGGAGAGGAAAGGCTTCAGCTCCAACAGACTGTCTTCAAAACGCAGTTCTCACAGTCCCTGTTGTTTACCTGGTGTGCTGCATTGGGGTCTGCCCCAGCATTCAGCATAATGAGGCACAGGGGGGTGCACTCCTGGGCCTTTTCACACATCAGCTGAAAGACATGCATCCCCTGCACTGACACGCTGTTGGCATCGGCACCGCACTTAAGCAACACCTGCAGGCAGCGGCAGTGGCGTTTGGTGGGGTAGATGCAGTAGAACAGCACATCTGAGTCACAGCGTGGGTGCAAAAGTTTAGGAAAAGGTCATGAGACAGAAGAAGCAAGTAAGGGTCAACAATAAATCTGTACATCAGTGTAATCAGACTACTTTGAGGCAGCGATGGCTTGATAGCTAAGCACTTAAGACCTAAATGCTGTTTCAAATATTAATGTGGACCCCTCCGTCTAATTCAGTGTTTGCAGCTATCAGCGAGCTAACTCTGCCAAGTCAAATCGAGCCATCTTCATTTCTACTGCAAAATTAAAAGCGAGGAAGTGATGGACACATTTCCCTTTCGGGAAACTTTGCTCTGACAGATAGCTTCCACGCTTCTAGCACCGAGCACAGCTGCTAACTGCTGGTGGATTAAACTGCTGTAAAAGGAGGGAGGGCAGGATGCTGTGTTTTACTTTCCCCACTCTGATTATTCCCACAGGACTCCATATTCCTGACACGATGGATAACACAAACAGGTGTGTGTGACTACTGAAGCTCAGCCTGCTGTGAGCACTGAGGCCAGGCTGAACAAAACCCCAGGGAGAGCTGGGTCATATCAAGTTGCTCAGCGTGTTTCACAGGAGACGATCATTAGGACTTGATCTGTAATTAGACGTGTCCATGTGGCATGACACACAAACAAAACCCTCATATGGCTCTTCACACATGCGTACATACATCATACAGTATGTAAATTATGCACACGTCAGGAAGTTTCCAATCACTCAGCTTTGATCTACCTCTCAAAGGAGAGCCAGTTAGAGTAATTGCTACCACAGACACACTGTAATGGGGTCATTATCACGATTACTTCAACGAGCCCCTTCAGAAGACCTTTGTGCGCTCTGATTGGAGTTGTCTGGGATACCAACTCCTCATCAATATCTAAAGAGACAAACTCTGCATTTTCATGAGCGGAAAGACGATGCAAGCGATTCAGCTGACCTAACTTGAGATGGAAACGCCCCCATTTGAGAAACTGAGACTCAAATGAGAATACATACATTTAAAGCAAACCATCTGCATACACTTGGCACACAATGAATGAGCTTCATTTGTGCAGGAACTTTTAAACAAATATGACATATCGCAAACAAAAAAGCTCTGAAATTCAACTCTCATGTGTTCCTGTGATAATATCAGCCTTGATCATTCTGCAGCTGTTAAATGCTACAAAATGTTTTTGTTTCAAAACTTTATTTAACCAGGAAGCAAAAAGCTGCAGCTTTAGAGTCTCTTTGTTTAAAATGATCCTGGGCTAAACCTGCATCCACACAGGAAGCGATTAGCTTCCCAAACCTTACTTTATAGGTAACAGTCGGCTGTTAATGGACAGACTCCCATTACCTAAGTAACTTCTAATGTATTTACTTCCCTGTTAGCTGTCAGCCACCAGTATCCTGTGCTCTCAGTGCCAGCTGAAGTTGAGAAAGACTCATTTTGAGAGGTGCCTACTTCTTTCTCGTTGCCATAGTTTTTTCACCCATAGTCACTTTACGTCGCCAGATGTGACTGAATTTCTCTCGAGTTGCCATGTCGTTGAAAATCACCCACTGTATGGATAAAGCTAAGGGAGACAAAGATAGGCATCAATGTCCCTCTAAAAGTGAGCATCACCATTGGGCTGAGCCCTTGAAATGCCTCTGGGTTCTTATTGTGAAAACTTTTTTGAATTCAATTCATTTTTGTGGTCACCAACACACTGAGGCAACCTTTGTAGGGTATGTCCTGCCTCCTGCTTTGTGACAGCGTGACAGCTGCAATTCTGAACTAGACATCTGAAGAAAACCCTGCTGTTTACCACCATATACACACTACATGAACAAAAGTGGGCCGCCTACACCTGTACCATCGGCCATAGAAACTCATGCCACGAAGCTCCCGGCACACAGCTTTAGTGTGTTTGAAATCCCGTAACTGTTCCTACACAGAGATTATAAATAGTAATGCCTTTAGTTTTGAACTCACTTTTGCCCTCTACATCCAGGAGCCTCAGGTTGGCTTTGCTGTGGGCCAAAAGAGACACAATGGGATCGTTGCCCAGCTCAGCAGCTAACATAATCGGAGCGCGGCCCCTTTTGTCCTGCACGTTAGGATCTGCTCCCTTGGAGAGGAGGAAGGTGACGAGCTCTGTGAGGAGAAAAAGAGAGAGCAGAAACAATCAGGAGACAGATCATATTTGGGGTTGTGGTAAATTCTCAGACCAACTGGGCTTGATGCAGATTATGTTTAAAAGTAATTGGAAATACATGTTTATACCCCATGTCATCTTTCCCCAGTGTTACTGCAGGCAGTGATTAAGATGTTTAACAAACTTAATAACATCCATTCCTTTTTCCATTGCGCTGCCGTTTTCAAGAACTCTACATGCTGCCACAAATCTCTGTGGACATATTTTCTTTGGCAAGAAATGCAGCATGCAAACAAGGGGTTTTGAAAGACACAAAGACTAAATTCACTAGCTGGGCCCACATCCTCATTTTAGGTTTGACAGCGTTTTAGTAGGTAAAAGTGAATGCTTGACATGAATTGAGCTGCAGTTTGGGGAAGGCCTCGAAGGGGACTGGCAATGGCTCCCGGGCCGGGCAGATCCCCATGTACTAAATAGAAATGAAGAAATTAAAGAATTGAGAACAAGGAGGGACGGTGGGCACGTAAACGAGAATGAACAGTTTGCAGAACTGGGGGAACCTATATAGATGACAACCGGAAGGAGCGTGTTTGGAGGCGTGGTCCTGCTCCTGAAATTCCGATACATAATCTCCAATGAAATAACCTGTACTGTAAATACCCACAGTATTTGAGATGAACACACATAGCACTCGTCCAACCAAATGTGTCTGATTGTTGCAAAGGAATGAGTCTGCCACAGTCAACCCACAGGCATAGATTACCTAGATTGTTGGCTGAAACTGCCACGTGGAGCACCCCCACGCCGTCCTTCGGCTCTGTGAGACTGATGAGGTCTTCCACCCCGAGCTGCACCATCTTCTCTATCTGTGCCTTATCCACTTTATGGACTAGCTGAAGCAGGCGGTAGATCTGCAGGGTCTGCAGGCGGCCCTCTGCCACTCTGCTGCTCATTGTGGACTCACTGAATGCTGGTATGAAATAGGAGCTTTGTAATATGCACGCAAATATTTGGTTCTAACATGTTTTAATTGAATTACAATTTTTAGGTGCTTTCTTTTTCCTCTGAAAAACTGCAGTTTAAATAAGCTACTTGTTCATGTTACCCATGTGAATGGCGACTTTCATACAAAGTGGCCCAGTGCTTTTTCTGGTCTTTTTAAGACAAACATCACCACAGTACATGAAAAATAAAGTCATAAGTGTTGTTAAAAATCTGTCAGTACAGACGCCCTAAAGTGAGAGGCTCTGTCAGCTCATCACGCACCTTCTGCACGCAGACACGCACGGGTTACACGGGCTCTCCTTGTTTGACAGAAAGCGTGAACACTTGCTGCTGTGGTCCACAAACCCAGGAGCTTGGTCAGCGACGAGGGTCCCGTCTGTACCTGCTTTTCCTCCCAGGCTTTAACTTCTCCTTGAAACACCGCTTTTCACTTTTCTGTGCGGGCCGTTAGAAGGAAACAAAGTCGGCTCCATGGCAACGGAACGCGCGAAAATCCCGGGCAGGACCTCGCGCCCTCGGCAGCGTCTGATGCTGCTTTCAGGGTCTCTCGATAAGCTCGGCAATACTGAAATTGTTGTAAATGAAAGCGTCAGCACTTTGCTTCCATTTTCCCAAAATGGATTATTTTATTTTTTCAAAATTGTCAAAATTCTGCACAAATATCCCGTTAATGACAAAGTTAAAATCGTTTGCTTGAAATTCTTGCAAACTTATTAAAAATAAAAGATCATGTACATGAGTATTCACAGCCTTTGCCATGACACTCAAGGTTGGCATCATGTTCATCTTGTCTCCACTGATCATCTGTCAGATGTTTTCTGTAACTTGATTGGAGTCCGCCTGTGGTCAAATTCAGCTGACTGGAAATGATTTGGAAAAGCACACACCTGTATATATGAGGTCACAAAGTTGACAGTGCATGTCAGAGCACTAACCACGCCATGAAGTCCAAGGAATTGGACAATCCCAAACCTCCGAGACAGGATTGTATGGAGGCACAGATCTGGGGAAGGGTACAGAAAAAGGTCTGCAGTTTTGAAGGTCTGACTGAGCTCAGTGTCCTCCAACATCTGTAAATAGAAGACGTTTGGAACCATCAGGACTAGAGCTGGCTATCAAGCCAATCTGAGCAATCAGGGTAGAAGGGCCTTAGTCAGAGGTTCCCGAGAACCTGACAGAACTCCAGCATTGCTCTGTGGAGAGAGGAGAACCTTCCAGAAGGACAACCGTTTCTGCACCACCAGAAGTTTCTCCACCAATCAGGCCTGTGTGGCTAGATGAAAGCAACTCCTCAGTAAGAGGCGAATGACTGCACGTCTGAAGTTCTCTGATCTGATGAAACGAAAATTGACCTCTTTGGCCTGACTCATGTCCTCCATCATGTCTGGAGGAAACCGGCCACTGCTCACCACCTGGCCAGTACCATCCCCACAGTGAAGCACGGTGGTGGCAGCATCATGCTGTGGGGATGTTTTTCAGCAGCGGGAAGACTAGTCAGGATCAAGGGAAAAGGAATCAAAAATGAATACAGCAATGTGCAGAGAATCCTTGATGATAAGCTGCTCCAGAGCTCTCTGGACCTTATACTTGGGCGAAGGTTTATCTTCAAACAGGACAATGACCCTAAGTACACATCCCAGATAACAAAGGAGTGGCTTCAGAATCACTCTGTGAATGTCCAGCCACAGGCCAGACTTGGACCTGATTGAACATCTCTGGAGAGAGCCAAAAATGACTACGCAGCCTGGTGGAGCTTGAGTGGTTCTCCAAAACAAGAGTGCTAGCTTGTAGCATCATATTCAAAGACTTTAGGCTGTAATTGCTGCTAAAGGTGCTTCAACACGATGTCGAGCAAAGTCTGTGAGTAATTATGGGCATGTAATATGTAATTATATATTTTATATACTTCCAGCAAAAATGTTTTTCACTTGTGTAGAATTTCATTTTGGAATGAGGCTATAACATTACACAAATAAGAGCACATATCTTTTCTTTGATAAGTAATGAGCTTCTTGACTGTTAAGCTTTTCCTAACAGCTGCTGGAGTAAACATCCTGAACACTAGGGGTCACTGCAGTGCAGCATATGAAAGAAAATCAGTTTAACAGACTCCTTGTCTTGTCTTAAGCTAAAATTAGCCTGTTGAAGTCGAGGGAGGAGATGATAGAGGTTTGAAGTAGGAGCCAGAAACAAAAGTCAGCCCAGCTGTGTGTATTTGTGAAGGCCAAAGAAGTGCCAGATTAAATAAGTGAAGTCCAAAGCAGGCGGAGCAGTGTGTAAAACCTGATGCATACCAGCTCATTTAATAAAAGAAACCAAATCCAGATGAGAGCGATACTGTTGACGTGAGCCGTATAACACTGGGTATCTGTATTTGTAGCACACGTGGCAAAACATACAAAACATATACAGTACCTTGCGAGGTGAAGTGGCAATTCTTAAAGATCATAAACATATGTACAGTCTGTTAAGGTTACACAATGCTTAGACACATACACTTATATTTCCACACTAGAGTTGATGACAAACATGTCCTCCTTGCAAAGGAAAACGTGTATGATACGAAAAAAGAGAAAATACACTCTTAAGCCATAATGTAAAAAATGCAATATGAATCTGCAAAAAAGTGTGCAAGCCATTTAAAAATATGTACAACACCTTAAAAAATACACACTTGAAAAACAGACAACCAAAGGCAGGATATGTGTGTGTTCAATCAAAGAAATAGGCTTTGTATACTTGATATAAGGATAAGTGTAGCTTCTGTATTTGTTATTGTTTGCTTTGCATAAAAACTCCAGCGTAAGATCGACTGATAGTAACAGCGACATAACTTTCACCATCTGAACTCTCACAAACGTCCCTTAGAAGAACTGTTCTTGCCCTTGGCAGTCCTCCACGTCCTCTTGTGTTTCTGGGCACAGCTAATGTCCTATAATGCTCTTATTGTTTTGTATGATTTATAGAATCCTGTGGTTTCTCCACCAAACTGTCAGTGACTTCATTTGTGCATTTCCTCCTAAAGAATAGTGATAGTGTTTTGGACTTCATCACTCTGCATTTTTTCCAATACAATTGGCACTCTGCGTTGTGTTTCTGGGAATTTACTTGTGGTAAGAATGAAACTCCAAGGAATAATTCAGGAAGTGTGTGTAATAACCTCTGATCATTTGGTATGCTGTGGGTGGATAAGGGACAAAAAGTCCTCACATTAATCATCTTTTTATAAGATAACCTTTCTTTAAATGGCACGGGTGGTGCTCCCTTCCAGCTCCATGTTTTCATTCTTGAACTCTGCTTAGCTTTGCTGAGTAGCTTTGAAGGATCCCTGGTTAAAAATAACCCTTTTTTATCTTACACTGGTCCATCCTCTGTCTGAAAGAAGCAATTTCAGCTCCCCCGCCCCACTTTGAGCCAACTTTCTTCCTATTGGCTACACAACTAAGGTGCCCATATAAGGAATATCCATTCTCAGTGACATAATACGGAGCTAAAAGTAGAAAAAAACTACCTGAACCAGTTCCAAAATAGTTGGAATGGCATGTAAAATGAAAATAACAACAGAATGCAATGATTTTGAAATGTTATGGATCCATATTTTTACAAGTTTAAGCTGAAATTATTTTGAGAAAAAAACATTAGCTCTTGACTTGGTTTGCATCAACAAATCTCAAAAAAGTTTGGAAAAGTTAATGTTACTAAAAAGAAACAGCTGGAGGAACATTTTGCATCTAATTGTAAGGTTCATTGTCTGTGACTACAGTCCGCCGTGACATCCACAAAGGCAGGATAAAGCTCTATACACGAACATGATCCAGAAACTTCTCTGGGCCAAAGCTCATTTAAAATAGACTGAGGCAAAGTGGAAAACTGTGGTTGGAAGAATTGAAATTTGAAATTCTTTTTGGAAAACATGGATGCCGTGTCCTCTGAAGAAAAGAGAAGAGGCACCATTCGGCTTGTCAGCAGCTCTCAAGTCCTGCCTCTCTGATGGTGTGGAGGCACAACAGTACCTATGGAATACTTACAGGTGGGAGATCAGAACGAGTTCCCATCCAGACATCTTTTTCAGGGAAGGCCTTAGACAATGCTAAGCTGCATAATGCATCTATTACAGTGCAACAGAGAAGAGCCAGGACTGTTGAGCAGCTTGGATCCTCTAACAGACACCAATGGGACAACAATCCTCTCCCAAAAGTCCAGCATCTGGTCTCCTTAGCTCCCAGCTTTTTAAAGATGAGGGATATAGTGATAAGAGTCATAAACATGTTTTGTGTATTCGATTGTGAATAAAAAGGTGGATTTATGACACAAATCATTGTGTTCTGTTTTTATTTCCATTTTACACAATGTGCCAATTTTTTTTTATTTAATTTTGGGGGGAGGGATTGGTTGTAGATATATATGAAAATATTAGTGAAAACGTGTGACATTATTAGATAACCATGCAGTGGCTTCTTCAGGATACAAAAACACACCAATGGCTCTTGCCTAAAATAGTTTTCCTTAAAGCTGTGAAACACAGAACAAACGACTGTGGTTACAAAGGACTTCTGATATCCTTCCTGGCACTGAAGGTCAAATATAAGCTTTTGTCTTGCTGAATAGATCCAGTCCAATAATCTCAATTTCTCAGTGGCACTGTCTCTTGGACAAATCAGAAGCTCTCACGCTCAGGATTTTTACACATCCAATCAGATGGTTTCGTAGAGCAGCATCCCACTGAAGATGGTCAGAGGTTCGGAGGAGTAGGCCAGCTTCCCAGTTACAAGGTCAATACAGACCGTGTCCCCTTCCTCCATGGGTAGGATGACGTTGAAGACAGCTAACGCTCCAGGGATGTGCTTTGCCTCAGCCATGGGCTTCTCCAGGCCTTCAGGCTGATATCCGGCCGAGTCCACTCGGGCCACACCAGTGTTGGACTTGGACAGCACTGCCTCGATCTTTATGTTTTTGTGGCCTGTCAGGATGCCACTGAAGAAGTACTTCCCACGCACAGGAGCTGTGAAATAACCTGAGGGACAGGACGAGGTCATAATGACTGACTGCAGACACTGAGTTGAAATAAAGAAAACCTAAAACTATTGAAACGTCCGTTGTAGTGAAACTCACCTGTTTTGGGATTGTAGGCGTTATTTTCATTGACAAAGACTTCATTGAACACTATGGTTCCCGTGTTCCTCATCGGGCGGGTCAGGGCGGCAGAGAAGGAAAGGCGTGGCACGTGGGCATCGGAGCCTGGAGGACCTGATGATAGAGCAGAAACAAAGAGCAGGTGTTACCGTGGATTCGAGATCAAAGAGTTAGTCGCACTTTGATCTGCTGTTTGATAAGAACACCACATACCCTGTTCACCTCTGAGACCTGGAAAGTAAGATGAAAGATAACAACAGCGAGTTAGACCCAGCGATACCATTCCTCATGTTTATATTTGATTTTTATCACATTGTACATATGCAACATGTTAATGAAGAGACATCAAAGATGCACCAAAAACGTCTGTTAATACACGTGTTTATTTATATAAAAAGTAAATTCAAACTAGTAAGAAGGAGAAGTCAGTTTATGGTATTCCTCATTACTCTGACCTAAATTTACTCTTCTGTACTGAAGTTTGTGTCCCAGTGGGAGATGGCTCACACATGTGCCTTGACCCATGACTGGGTCGCATTAGCAATTCATAGTTCTATAGTTTATGGTTTTTTTGAGTAATAATTTAAAGCAAATTACATTCTACTGCATTTTAGTTGGTGTGATGATTTAAGATTTCAATGGTGGTAACTTTATTGTCCCCAGTGGGAAATCGATTTGCAGTATGTCCAAAGAGATATATAAAAAAAACAAACAAACAAACACAACACATACACACACGAAAATAAAAAATAAGCCCTGAGAAAACAACCTAAATTTGATCATCTAGTTGAGAATAATGCCAATTATCAGCCAAATAAAAATGATATGCTGCTGCGGTGTTGACAGATTGTTCAAGAAGCCTCTGTTTGGTGAAAGTTTTTACCAGGAGTCACATCCAAACGGTGTACAAATGCACATTCCTAAATAACATAGCTAACTTTAGCTAGCTTGATTAAGCTTAACTTCCATCTTTTTGGCCTACGACGATCACTGCTCTGGTTCCAAAACTGGGCCTACAGTATTTACCTGGGGGTCCCATTGGTCCCTGTTCACCATCTCTGCCCTGAGGTCCTATCCTCCCTTCGGGTCCCATCGGACCCCGGGGCCCTTGCTCTCCTCGGAGCCCAGGTGGACCAGGTGGACCTGAAGGAGTGCAATGTTTGGTGAGACAGCTGGGAAACACTCCAGGAAAAGTTCTCTTTACCAGTAACACTATCCTTAAAGAGAACTCTAAAAACATGTATAATAAGCTGTGACACATGACATGGGACGTGCCCTTTACTGTCATATTTACTAAAACTTCGCTTTTAGGCAGAGAGCACAATTTAAATCATTTTATGACGACTGCCTGGAATCTTTCTTTCATCTATTTTTCCCTCAGTCCAAACGTACCTCCCTTCAGTTGGGAGCAACTATCTCTCGACCAGCATTCAAATCCCACGCCATCTGCCCTCTGTGACTCACCCTTAAAGTCCCGTGTTTTGAATCTGTGGAAGTCTCTGACCAAGTCGACCACTGATGAGTTCAGCCTGTGTATGTTGGAGTGGATGTGAGGCAGCTGGACGTTCTGGATATTTTCAATAGCATTTCCTTGAGAAGTAACTGTGACATTGAGTCCATTAACAGAGGTCCACAGCCCAGACACATGTCGGTCCAAGCCCTCCTTGATGCCCTCCAGCTTTCCAGAAAACGAGTCGAAGCGCCCAGACACTTTTTCGAGGTTGGAGAGCCTTCGATCTAGGCCGTCACTGGACCTCCGGCACTCCCCGATCTCAGTCACATGGTTGCTCCTAATTATTTGGATCTCTCTGCCCAGATCGCTGAATCGAGTGTTTGAGTCAGCGACGTGGTCTGCCAGGTCCGTTTGCAGGTTGTTCACCTTGAAAAGAGTGTTGAAAGTTCTACTATGAAAAGACTTTTCTGTTTTCCTTTGCTCCACAATTTATTCTCCTACGGTCAGCACATCATCTGTCAGAAAACCCAAATATCTGTAATATCCTATTTTCATAACTGTATTAATATTCTATGAAAACAGTTCCAAAGGTAACCATGATGCATTTGGCAGACATGACAGTTTTTTACACGTTTTTAGACAAGAGAAATTTTTATGAATTTCTCTTGTTTTTTATTGAACTTCTGTTTTCTTTTGTGTGCTTTTGCATCATTTTCTGTTTGCTGGTGTTTTCTTGACTTGCAGTGCAATTGAACTAAACAACTGCACAGCCCACCCAACACTGCTCTTTCTGTTTTTCCAGGCAGTTTCCGCTGCTATGCCTGCTGATCCAAGCTACCAACAGTCACAGTGATATAGTCTCCTTGTTTTGGTTCATTACTTACTTTATAGCCACTCCACAATGCAGTCAACATTTATTAGAAGCAGAAAAATCCTTTAATGGCTTTAAAAGGTTTACATGTCAAACAGATGAGTGCATAACTAGGCTATTATCTGCATCACATGTTCTTACCTCAATGATGATATTGTCCTTAATGTGGGTCAGATCTGTTATCGTGTGCCCGTGTGTCTGCACAGTCCTTCCCAGGCCCTTCAGAGTGTCATTAATGGAGCTAAAAGTATCCATGACCTCAGCCAGCTCTCCTTGGATAGACTTCAGATCCCCTCCTAATTTTCCACTATGTACCGTGTGACCTTCCAGACGTTTCTTTAGATCATTTATGTTGGTTTTACACTGTACCGTGCACTCCTCCACGTCCTCTCTGAGTCGTCCCACCTCCTCCTGGAGGTTGGAGCAAACCTGAGAGCAGACAGATTCTCCCGAGTCGACTTTTCTCCGCAGATCCGTCAGTGCCGTCTGGCATCTGTTGAGGCTGATCGTGGTGGAGTTTTTAAATGTGAGCAGGTCCTTTTCTACAGTGCTGCATATCAAACACTCCTTAAAATCGCGGCCCAAAGTTTCCACTTCAGCGAAGATCCTGTTGAAGTGCTCGCCATCCTTCCCGGTCACAGCTGTTATCTTTTTCACATCAGTTGTTAAGTTAATCACTCTCTCAAGCAGCGAGTCTCCTGACACCGACAGGTTGTTCAGCTTGGTGTTAAACTTTTGGATCTCATCCTGGTTGGCCACAACCCTCCACTCTAAAGTTTTCACAGTTTCATCACTTGTTCGGTCTCTTGCGTTCGGCCCGCAGGTGTCTCTGCACATGTCTGTGGTTGATGTTAGCCGTCTGTCGAGGAAGGTCGTGATGTTCTCCAGCTGGCTTAAACGTCGACTGTGGTCCTTGACCGTGTCTCCAAGAACAGCCACATCCAGCTCTACTTTACCGATCCTGTAGCTGTGGTCATCGAGCTGAACGAGGACCGAGTTTCGCAGCTGAGTGACGTCTCTCTGCACAGTTTCTTTCATGTTGTTCCCGGTGTTAGTACACCTCTGCTCCGTCTTCCTCATTGTGGTATTCATCCTCTTCTCCAGTTCTCTTAGCCTGCCGTTCAACCGGTCCTCTGTCACTCTTCCCTTTCCTCCACCCGTCCCAGCGAGCTCCTTATCCAGCCGCCCTTTAATAGCGTCACACTTGTTTGCAGTGGAGGTGAGTCGGACTTCGACATCAGACAGCCTCCTTCCCAGCTCAGTGATTGTGTTGCAGCAGGCCTGCGAGCGCTCGGTCTCACTGCGAGAGATTTCCAAGCTTTGCCTCAAGTGCTGGTCTATGGAGCTGATCCTCTTTTCCAGGGCTGCGATCCGGTCCCTGTCCTCCTGCTGCTGGCGCCTCAGGTCCTCCACGCCGACCTGGTGATAACGAGACATAGCCGTCATGATGTCAGGCTCATATTCTTTCAACATACTTGAAACTTTGATTTTTTTGTGATTTCTAAGGGTTTCAAAGGTACTTTTCCTGCACTGTAGGTTTGCTTTGTTCTGCTTCTCAGCAGGAGTAATTGTATCTCTATACTAATACCATGTGTATTACTTCACTCTACAGGAGAAAAGCACTGAGCCATCTACACACTACACCAACAGGAAAGTTGCGTAGCCTTGGAGAGTCACCCCACGAAGCCCCTGGTACAAAGTGTTTGTGCTGATGTTTTATTATTTTTATTTTTTTATGGATCACTGTTTACTTAACACAGGCCAAGAAATCAAGTATGGGATGGTGGAGGTGGGATTTCCACGACCAAACCTCTCTTTAATCTTCTTATCAAAGGTTACAGCGCTCCATTAAAAGGAAGGACGTTCTGATTCAATATTGTTTCCCCGGCCTGTAAATATCACTCATTGTGTAATATTGCAAATAATTTTTTCATATATTATGTATACATTGCATTCTGAGGCTATAGTAAAGATAAATATTTTTGTCTTGAGCAACCATGTTTGTTTACTTCATCCAATCCCAGACTGGATCCTGTAGCTAGCTTTTTTCTTATATGATGTCATCTGCTAACAAACTCACCATCACCAGATTTGCACATCCAGCTAAGCTGCAGGTGGATGTGTAATCATATCCTACCAGTGTTGGGACTAACGCGTTATTAAGTAACGCGTTACAGTAACTACGTTATTATTGTGGTAACGAGCACGGTAACTAGTTATTATGCCCAAATCAGGAACGCGTTAATCGTTACTGGGATTTAGATAGGCTCGTTATTCGTTACTTCTTGTGGTGACTATCACGGAGCTTCCACAGATTCTGTAACATTAGCAAGTGGTGGAGGCCAGCAGGTGGATGAGGGAAAGGGGACGCAGGAGGAAGAGAGAGCCGAGGTGGCCGCCGGTCCGAGTGTCAGGTGAACTGAACAGACCTGCAGTCTATCTGGGTCAGATATAAACCAAGTTTAGGTGGAGTTTATTTTCGTTATGCTGACTTTTTCGTACTGCGTACTAGCTAGCATGACGGGGTTTCTATACAGCTGGGTGGGTGCTATGATGTTGAACTTTATTTTATTCATAAGGTTAGTTAGCAGAGTTGCCAACCATCCTGTAAAAACAAAATCGTCTCGTATTCAGAGAAAATATTACGCGTTTCGTATTGAGGTGAAAAGGAACACAGTTTGTCCCGGACTTCAGCTACAATGAAAAAGACACAAAGCTGGATTTATTCTGCGTCGTTACGCTGTCAGCTGCCTCTTCTCCTCTCACTCTCTCCCCCTCCCTCTCCTGTTGCTACTTCAATCATGAAACTGATCAATGATCAGCTGATCGGCTTTTCTCTCTTGTTTGTTTATCGCCCACTTTGCGCCAGAAAGAGGAAACCAGCGGAGGTCGCGCTAAACAACAGCAGCACGTTTAAGCTTGATCAGCTGTTGTTAGAATTTATTTCATATTAATTTCTAGTATCAGCTGATGTTTGCTGGAGCCACAGCTGTAAAAGCTGCTGGTCATGATGTCGGTTTGGATATGTGGTGAGAGGGAAACATGCAGATGAAACCAGGAGATGTCCTTACTGAATCATCAGAGCTGAACAGGTGATGGAGAAACAGGTTTACCTTTTAGGTGACAAGAATGAGTTGAAGTTATGAACTGTTTCTGAGAGACAAATAACACCAGGATCCTTTTCTAAGTAGCTGACAGCTGGTAACTGTGCAGGGGCGGGTCTAGCAAAGTGTTGCCAGGGGGCCAGGTAGGGTATTAACAGGGAAAGGGGGCACAAAGAAATACTTTCTTATTCTCATTTAAAATGTCTCGCTTTTATTAAATAATTATCTGAATCTTACAACAAACGATTGATAGATTGATGCATATATACCATCAAGACAGTGTACATCACTGTCACAACAGCGTTTGTTTTCATTCAAAGGCTTTATGATTTTTCCTGTAATGGTGGGCCGGTCAGTCAAAACGCCCGGGCCGATTTTTTGTCCCAGTCCAGCCCTGTATGCAGCTCATCTGCAGTCTGGTGTTACCTACATCTTCCTATTCGGACGGCAGAATTTCCGAGTTCTGAGTACAATCGAAAGCACCACGACTGCAGTTTTAGTGTTGGATGTAAAAAGCGCACATGACGCTGTGACGTAGGCTAGAATCATGGCGGCGGTCAACGACGGTCCAGGCCTGGGATTTCTCTCGTGGAAATGTGCACATTATCTTTTCCTTTCTATTGGTAGGTGGCACAGTGCACTTGTGGCAAGTAAGCAAGCTAGAAGACTGGCAGTCTGGCTGGGTATCCAGTTACGGAAGCAACACATTAACAAGAGAATTCTGAGTAAAACCAAAGTTACTTTTCCTAGTAACTAGTTACTTTGAAAGTAAAGAGTAACTTGAAGTAACTGAGTTACTTTTGATAGAAGTAACTGGTAATGTAACTAAGTTACTAATTTAAAGTAACTTACCCAACACTGTATCCTACTGACTGAGATCACAGCTGGCAAAAACACAGACAGTAGAAAGTGAGGCTAAGCTAATGCTGAAGTGCCTTAAACCTGCATTCTATCTGAAGACCAACAGGTGGCGACCGCTGTGGTTATAAAAAGACTCACGGTAGTCCTGTGGGTCAATGACTTTGTGCCTTTACCTCTGTAAACACTTTCCTGCTTGGTTTATGGGCTCATTTACTCTTTTCATGTCATACTGAATAAAAAAGTACATTTACAAACCTTCGTCATTCCACCTATTTTACTATTGTGCGAAAGACTTTATAGCCTTGTTTTGAAACAGGTCGCAAGACGATATAACATCCTCTAGTTTACGTAACAGGTGTAGGTGTCATTGTAGAAGCTGCCCAGTGTACTAAGACAATCGCCCTGCTACGACGCTTTGTATGCAGCATTTTAGGTCATATGTGCTCAGAGTGAAGATCTGACAATGCAGGAGCACCTGGGACAAACAAAGGAGTGGCTTTGTGAGGTGGTGTGCACAAGTGTGGGGCCCTTTATGTGTCGACCCCCACAGGGAGCCATGACAGCACACGAGGCAAATAAAAACTCACTTTATCTGATTTATGTTGAATCCCAACAAAAAAATGTAATGCAGCTGGTAAACTGTTTCCTTATTGTCGCTTCACTTTTCTCATCTTTTTCTTAAGTAATCCTTTTTTACTGTTTGTTTGTGCAGTGGTTTATGCTGCAGCATGGGGCCATTATCTTTTACTGCTTCGGGCAGAAAAAATCGCTTCCCACAGGGGCAAAGGCATGAACATCTAACTGCTAGTAAACGAACCACAAGTACGCCTTCATTTTTTATTGGTGGTGGGGAAATAATGGTGATTGTTGCCATATTGATATAATTATGACATAATGAATGAGGACATTTTGGACTTTACCTGACAGGAAGAGCAGGACAGAGACACCCTCCTCTCCAGCTCTGTCAGTATCTCTTCCTTTAGGATGTTCAGCTGGTCACCTCCAGCTCCTCCTCGGCCTGCTCCATCCAGTTCATTACCTCCTCCATTCACCAGGTGGTTGTTGATCGTAAGCAGCGTCTGATCATGTGCCTAAATGACCACAACAGTCACAGAAATGAGCATCATCCATGCTTGCGTGCACAAACAGCAGACTTCTGGACAGCCACAGAGTTACCTGTGTTCTGTTATAGAGATGATCCAGCTTTGTCTGGATGCTGTTGATGGTTTCCTTCATGTGTGGTTGAGCTGAATCTGCAGGGACAATGGCCCCAGTCAGCCCGTGCCTATGAGATAGAAACAGTTTTGATTCCCTCGCGTGTGAGAAGTTTTCATCCACTCCAAAGTTGAGGTATATCTCCAGTGCAATAAACAGGAATTGAAAGTGTGCCGTCCATGCGTGACCCTAACAACACTTTAGTTTCTTTATTTCCACTAAACAGCGTTTCACTAACACAAAACTCAGTCCATGAAATAAAGCATGCACATGTATTAAAAACAACACTGACGTACAGCCTCTGGTTTATGCCATTGATGGTGGTCTGCATGTTGTTGAGGTCTTTGGTCAGGCCATGAATGGTGTTCTCCAGCTGTCTGATCTTCTCTGTGTCTCCTGGACAAAAGGGAAGGAAGGTGTAAAATGTGCTGCTTAATGCTGTAAATCTATTTGCTAAATGTCTCGACATGTTTTTCAGTCAGCTACTTATACTGACTGACTGTTTTCATATTTCCAGATTTGGACCATTTTCCAGTAATAAAGGAAACACACAGTTCACTGAGGTTCAGTACGTGTGACGCACATAATACGGCAGCCTGAGCTTCATTTTTTTTAATGTTATCACCATTTGATGTTTCAAGGCTTTAAATGCAGTCGTCCTTTACATTATCAGAGGCCACAAGTCTTCTTTCATTCTTGAGGTATCAACACTCAGAAGATAAAGAATATTTTATTTGTTTGTAATTTCACCTTCTCCTCCCCGCTGCCCACCACCTGTGTCCGTGACACCAGTCTCGGGTGTCCCCTGTGGTCCACTGTGGCAGTCCTCCCCGGAGTAACCATGGCAACACCTCCACTCCATTTCTGTCACCATCTTGTAAGCGACTTTATATCTCGGTCTCCTGTACGTCCGATAGCTGAGGATGAAAAAGGAGTTTGTGAAATGACATCCAGATTTTCGTGTTTTCACTCGTCCGACCCCGTGACCCTTTCATCTCGATTGTTTTTAGTTTGTGTTGGTCGTCTTTATAGTGTCCCATATGGAAAAGAAATAGAAAAAACTTATAAAAGACTTGCATCAGATGTGGCCTACTTCATATAGTGAATCATATAAGGCTTATATGATTTACTCATGAAAGTGGCCACTTTCTCATTACTTTCATATATTGTTTTAGTAAGTATCCAAAACATACAAGTTTCATTTATATAATTTTTCAAGGGATCTTATATCTGTTTTCACTCTTGTATGCTTTTCATACAAGTTTCACACAAGACAGATACAAACTTTATAAGATTTATATATATCTTTTCCATATGGGGTGGCTCAAAAAATTGTTTTATTTTCTATGGCCAAATTTAGCTTTATATTGCTCTCAGTCTTTTTTGGTATCATTGTATGGAGTGTAGAAAAGTCAGGATAGATTTTAGAAAAAATGACTTAACAGTCTATAGGCATACATGTATTAGCCTGTCAGCATGCTATCGTCTGTGTTTGGTTTCAAGGTGCAGCCATGCCTGAGTACAGCCTCACAGATAACTAATAGCACCAAAAAGCACCAAACTTTTAGCCTTATTGGTTTCTGCCTTCAAAAACTGCAGCCAACTTGTTCCCGGTGATGACACTGCAAGATTTAATATTTGCAATGTAACCAAGTCAAAGACCTGCAGCGGCCCCTAAACCCTGCATGAGACATCATCATTGTGCTGTACACTGATATTCATGTGCAAAGGTCATTAGATGTGAGGAAAATCGCAGCAAATCATCTACTGATGATGAATGAGATTACAGGGACTTTAAATTCTCATTTTCCAAAGGAACTGCACTGAGCCAGTACAAAATCTTGTTCTTAGAGCATTCCTTTGCAAAAAAAGAAAAGAATGTTTTATTTGGAAAGCTTTGCTGGAGTCGTATCATTAATGTGCCACTCAGCTCTGCTTCTGAATTGGTCTCATTTGCAGTCCTAACGCAATAAATAAACCAAAAATTGGCCAAAACTCTCCATAAAGATTTATCATCACAGGCATGTTAACAAGCCGCGGCTGCAAAAGTTCAGCAAGTTTTTTTCCTTTCGTGACGTTCCACAAACTTTACTGTAGGTAACACAGAGAAAAGATTTCATCTTCCAGCTCCCTTTTCTGTGAGCGTGAGAAAAAAGGTCCTCGTAGAAGAAAAACAACACAGGGCTCGGAGAAATGGGAGCAGGAGCTGGGCAGAGTTAGCAAGTGAAAGTGAGAGAATCATAAAAGGAAGAAACAGAGAGCAAGAGAAGATTGTTTTTGCAGGGTAGGAGACGAGACTGCGGTGCCTGGAACTCCTGTTGGCTTCATTCTTAGCATAGCCCAGGTTTAGACTGAGGCCCCTGGCAGGCATCGGGATCAAGCGGCAAGGCCAGGGTTAGACAACACAGTGAAGACTTCAAAGGAGGGAAAACATCAGCAATGCTCGATTAATGTTTTCTCCAAGCATTACATCCACAACTGGAAAACCCATTTAGCGAGTCCTATCTCCAGTAAATGTGCTCCGTTACTTGTAATAGTAGATATTCACCGGTCTGCACCAAAGAGACTTTATCACTGAGATTACCCAGAGACCAGTACGGAGCTGCAATCATGTGGAAGCCCAGCTTCAACCAGGCGCCCTCCTGACCTCGTAGTTGAAGCCCGGGAGACAAAAGATTGAGAGAGCTGAGTGAAGTCTACAGACAGGAAATAGAACAAGATGATGGATACAGGGTGCAGGACTCCTGCGGCTTTGAAGATGGCAAGGCTAAACTCGGAATAGTATCCGGAAACACGGAGATGAGGCATAGATACTCACGCTACTCGAGGACACTGTCCCCAGGCACAGCGCTGGTAGTCCGGCTTGATGTACGTCTCCACGCCATCCTCCATCACGCAGCTAACCGTGCGCGTCACCACATAAGCGCACCAGTTCCTATTGAAGCAGGGGAAAGGAAATGGCAGATGAATGAGTGTGCGATGGCTATCAGTTAGCTCAGAGTTTCGAGTCAGGCGTTAACACAAACATAGCACCTCACCCTCGCTCCGGTTCTGCTCTACGTTCCCTGGCACAGAAAACAGGGAAGGAATGACAATCAAAACTCTGGTCACACGTTGAATGTGAGTCTCCACTGTTTGGAGTTTTTGTAGATTAATATCTCAGACCTTAGACTTGGAGTTATTATTCTGTGCTACACTCCAGGAAAATTGGTGCAAAAGTCAGATCACTTATGATAAGTACATGAATTTAACAATGACTGCAACACACCAAGTTCATTGCAGTATTTATACTGCATATCTTTGCAGTAAACACAGAGTTACATTTATTCACAAATGCCCAGCATAACATTTATAAAAGCCTGTCAGATGCATGATTTCTTATCTCTTTCCACAAATCTGAGAAGTCGTGAACCAGGGTTCACATCTTCTTGGAAAGTAACTGCAAAAGTAAATTAGATTTTCTCTGCAAACAGTTTTCAGTTCATTACATCAGTTTTAAAAAATGAAGCAATACCTTCATAAACAAATCTCAGTGTATGCATGGGTATAAGTCACAGCTGCTATTAAATATTAGAAAATATTCACAATGTATTTAGTATCTGTAAGCTTCAGGTAGATACACTGTAAATGTGCTGTAAGTATGAAAGCGCCTGTTTGCGTTTCCCCTTACAGATAACAATATAAAAGAAATATTCATTTTGGATCTGGCCCACATACCTCAAAGAATGACGGCCCTTTGGTGGCCCAGATTTGGTCTGCCAAAGGTGGCCCACACATGGGCCAGCAGCAGACTGGCCCTGTGGTGGCCCAGAACAGTTTCAGCTCTGGCCCCAGATGTCAGCCTAATGTGTACCTTAATCAAGCCATGTAATAACAACATGTGCCGGAACATAATAGTGCAAAAGTAACATGACGAAACTCTGTTCAGACAGTGAATGGACTGATTCCTACATAACACTTTTCTACTCTCGCAGATTACTCAAAGTGCTCCATATAACATTCACACACACTTGCTCTAAACTGAGTGCTTCCTACCTACATTCACACTCGTGACATCCTGGAGGAGCCAAGAATCGAACCACTAACCTTCCGATCAGTAGGTGACCTGCTCTACCTGCTGAGCTACAGCCACCCGGTGGCAAACATGAGTGAAACCCTCACTGGGTTTTGGATAAAGTGTACACACTCAAACCTGTCAAACCTGCGTTTGAAACATTAGCTACCATAGCTGTATAGTATTGCAACATGGTATTTGGGTCTTCTACCTAAAATAGGAAAATAAACAGTGTCATCATTGCCAGACCTGGCCCACATGCGGTTGACATACACCCTGCCATGACACCAGTCAGTCAGAAGTGCCAGCTTGATACCGGATCTGGGCCAGACCTGTTTTCTATGGGCCTGGGCCACATAACCCAAACCATAATCGGCCCAGATATGGATTGTCATCACATAAACAGTGCCATCTACACCTGGCTCGTATCTGGATGACATACCACTTACCATTCCAGAAGCCAGCCAGCAGTGCCGGCTTGACACCAGATCCGGGCCAGACCTGTCTGCTATGTGGGATATGACCCCCTATGAGCAAGCACTTCGGCAACAGTGGGAAGGAAAAACTCCCTTTTAACAGGAAGAATATATAACAAAATATAAGAGTAAGAAAACGTTTAGCCTAGTTTAGCACATAATGTTAACCCGGGATGCAGGTCGCTTCGTCTAAGCAAACAAATATCAGCAACATCAGTTTCCAGTTTTTCCAAACGTAACTATATTTCCTGTCTTTGTTAGCTTTGATGTTCCAAAGCTACAAGCTGGTTGTGCTAATACTGGGTTACTTAGTGGACTTCACACAAGAATCACACAAAAAGCTGAAGTTAGTTTATGATAGTAACCTCACTCTACACTGTCCACATAGTGTTCTCTCTGGTTGTTTCACTGTATTTGAGCCTACAGCAACTCAGTGCATTTAGGTGCGTAGACATGGTCAACATGACCTGCTAAACTGCTAAACCAGACAGGTTTGATTGGGATTGTCGCACATGAACACTTTTTCAGATTTTTCTGTGATCAAATGCCTTGTTAATGTCAGAGAGAGTGTCCAGACTACTTCAAGCTGATAGAAAGGGAACACTGCTATCAGCTAAGAACAGAATCCTCAGACCACAGCTAGCACAGGCTCATTAAAAAGAAGATTTGAAAACCATTGCCTGGTCTGATGAGTCTCCATTTCTGCTGCAACATTCAAACAGAGTCCAAAATTGGTGTAAAAACCATGAAAGCATGGATCCATCCTTCCTTCTATTAATGGGTCAGGCTGCTGGTGGTAAAACTGCGTTTGATGCCACTTTGGGCCGCTTACTACGAACTAAGCATCATTTAAACGACCATCCAATTATGACCACACCTACCCATCTCCTAATGTCTGCTTCCAACAGGAAAATGGACCATGTAACAGAGGTACAATCATCTCAAACTGGTTTCATGAGTTCACTGCACTCAAATCCCACAGTCACCGGATCTCAATCCTACTGGGTCACCTTTGGTGCAAAAAGACATTCACATCATGGATCTCAGCAACTGTGTGATGCTGTCATGTCAATATAGACATGAATCTTCAATGAATCTTTACAGCACTTGATTGAATCTATAGCATCGAGAATTAAAGTAGTTCTGAACGCTAAAGGGAACCTGACCTAATGTCTGTGAAGGTTCTCAGTCATCCAGATCATCGTAGTCTTTCAAACTGAAGGTGAAACATCTTCAAGCAACTTAAAGACGTCGAGACGCTTTTCTTTCCAAGCTCCTTAGACCAATCTGACCTAATACTAACAAGGTGTACTATATATGGTGTACATAGAGTGTTCGGTGTGCACACACGTGTCACTGCTGACAGGGTAACCCTTTGATGAACCCTCTGAACCACCGATTCCCACCTGTTCAAGGAAACACGATGTTCATTGATCCTACAGTACGCACATGGAAATCCACAACACCAAGCACAAAGTGGCTGCAAAGAGCAAAATTACAGATCAACAGCAGCATGCATCTAGAGTTATGTTTCCCGCTGAAGTATTCACTCGCATCATGTACTTCCCCTCCTTCACTGAGCCCTGAGGGGACTGTAAGTAAGTAAAGTTTATTTATTAAGCGCTTTTCATAGACAGGGCATCACAAAGCGCTATACACAAAGATGAAAATAAACAGAAAGTTAAGTAACAAAATAGACAATATACACAATATAAAAGGTTAAAAGTAAATAAATAAGTAAAATAGTAAAATAATACTGCAGCTCCTAAGAGCTTCTTGTTCACAATCTGGTGGCTAACTTTGTTTGCCAGTGACTTCAGTGGAAACAGCTGCCCGCTGTGGCTCAAATAACACTGGCTGCTTAACTGAAAAGAACTTTTCACACTAAATTAAATCCAATGTTGATAAAATAATGCTCATTATAGCAGCTTTCTAATGCTAGGTTCAGGTTTTAACTTAATCCATACTTTTCACGCCAACTCAAATATTAATCCTAAAATAATTCCCATGAAGTGGACGGTCAAACATTTGTTAAAACAGCAAAAAAACGTCCCCATAAACATGCTTTCATAGCACGACACCCTCACTCCCACACACTCCCACAGTCTGCAGGCTACTCCGTTTGTCCTCGTCTGCCTTATCGCCCTTGACCTTCTGATGTCTCTCTTGATAACGGCTGCAGATAGATTTGAGACACAGACGTCCTTCAGTCACTTTCTATCATCATTTTCATATTACCCACAATCCCCATCTGCTGCTATTTCTCCAGTGGTCATTACGGCCAATTAGTGTCACTCCCAGAGTCGTCTACGCACAACTATGAAGTGTTTTATGGATAAAAGTTGGAGAACACAAGGAGCTCCTTCATCCTGGGAAGTCAGTCAGCAGCTTCAGTCCCTCTGTCTGTCTGTCAGTCTTCACGGCTGTCACTTTTCTCTCTGTGTTCAGTCTCACACAGTTTTTGGCACCCGAGCGCCTCTCTGTCCATCTCTGTTTATTATCTGCTACTCGTCTCCTTTCCTTTTTTTTCTCCTCCTATAGCCTTCGTTCTCACCCCCCACCCCGTAAACTGTCCCCCTCCTCATTCCAGAGCTTGTTTCATTGACAAGAAGAGTTTATCATGTTCTGACCCCCCCATGACCTATTACCTCTCTTCATGGGAAAGTGAACTAATTAGTTGTCAGACTGCTGTTAATGTTTGTTGACCTGAAACATAACATATGCTAACATATGCTACAGATGGATGGAATCTAGTCTGATGCCACACCTTAAACATGTCACTGTCAAAAACTTTACTTATTGTTGGAGCTTTTTCATTTAAAGAACCCAAACCTGCTTCCCGGGGAACTTTGCTGGGTCAGGACATTTGCAAATACGCCATCAACCTGATCGCGGTACGACACCAAAGCCTGTGCGTTACATACGAACGCTGAGGTCATTTACACACAGAGTCGAGCAAAGTGACAACTGTGGAGGACATCACTGAAAATGACCTTTGGTTTTATGTTTGTTTGTTCAAATGACAACAAATAAGGTTACGACATTGTCTTCTTGACGTACGCATGTCACATGGTGAACTTAAAACATCAGACTTCAACAATTACCCCTGCTGTGTTTGCAGTGTGAGCATCATCGTGAACTACGGCAGCTCATCAGCTCTGTAACATACGCCAAGGTCGCGAATCTGAGACATCCATTTCATTTAATTATAATCAATAAAAACACAGTTAAAAACAACCGTTGAGCATAATTTTCTCTTGTAGAAAGCAAAGAGGTCCAGGTGATGTTTAAAGAAGCACCTCAGACAAAATTTTGGTTTAAATTCATGACGTCAGTCCAACAGTGAAGAAAGGACAGGAGAGCGGGGGCAGAGCGAGGGGAAGACATGCGGTAAAGGGCGGCGGGTCGATGCTCTCAGCTGCACGTGGCCGCCCGCTCAGCGCACCGAGCTAAACTGGCACCCGTTTTATTGTGATCCTAAAAGCTTTAAAGTAGTTACTGTTGCTTTTCACTGTACACTTACAAAAAGGCTTTTCAACAACTTCTATACTAACCCCATGTTTGCCTACTGGTGGTGGTCAGAGGGCCCGGTGGCGCCAGTGTCCGGCAGCCCCCAGGGCAGCTGTGGCTACAATGTAGCTGCCATCACCTGTGTGTGAGTGTGTGTGTGAATGGGTGAATGACTGAATGTAGTGTAAAGCGCTTTGGGGTCCTTAGGGACTAAGTAAAGTGCTATACAAATGCAGGCCATTTACCATTTTTACCATTTCTGCTGAGAGTAGAAAAGTTAAAGCACGCTACTTAAAATCACACAGTGATTAAAGTTTCATTTAAAATGGAAACAGCCTGTAAGATTTGTTACTCTCTTTTTTAAATGGGACCTATTTTCTTTATGTTTTCTGTCCACAATAATAGATGTTCATATTAAAGCTAGCCAAAGTTACAGAATGAATAGACGTTCATAGCTCTACGTGACAGATTAGGCTGTTGTTAGTTTTGTTTTTTCACAGCTTCCCTCCTCACGCAGCCCACAAACTGACCTGTGTCTGTTCTGTCTTCTGTTAGGTGCATGTGTAAACCACTGTACTCTACAGCCACGGTTTACTTGGCTAATGTGATGACAGATTATCACTGACATGTATGAGTGGGTTAAAAACAGTGGTTACATCTGTTAAATCCGCCTGTGATTCCCCCTCATTAACATCTTTTCAGATTGGCTGAAGGGAGCGTACTAACGTTCCCTCTGATGTGTGTTATGATGTTGAATTATTATTTATAGTGTTCCTGCGCACTGTTTTGGTAGAGCAGTGGCTTAATGAAAGTGAGCTCTGTGGATAATAACCATAGTTTCCTTCTGACTCGATGCTTGATGTGAGGTGAAGGGTGAGAAATTTAATGAGGATAATACATTTTGTTTCAGTGAACACAAAAAGTATTTGTTAATTATTTAGATCTTTAGTGTCAGTCTGTGAAGCTTTTGTATCTGTGTGTCAATCGAGTTGATCCCATAGAAAATAATTGTGCAGATGATGATTCAACCTGAAATAACCCAACAGCTGCTCTGACCTCCGATCTTTGTCTCATCCTGGTTAGATCGATCAGTAAGGCATCTATAACAGCATGTTTCAGAAAGAGGGTACCACAGCAAGCAGAAAAACTCAGATGTGCTGTCGATATTTTACTTCTTTATCTCATATTAAGACATCTCAAGGATTAAATGTGTAGTTAAACATCTTTAGACTGAAAGAGGAGTTTTCACTCACTCAGATCAAAGTGGGCTGTTCGTGGTCCTTCATGTAAAAGGCTAATAATACATGTGATGGTTACTTCTCTTTTCACCAATATGACATGGAGTTTGAGTGCAGGGTTTATGGGAAAAACACATGAAATATTGATGGCAGATAAAAGCCGTGCGCAGAAACTTGTGGCTTATTTGGTCCGTTTACAGCGTATCACGTTGCCTCACACTGATGTGAAGTGGTTTCAAACTTTGGTGGGATTCAGTTCAGCCTGGAGTCGGCACCACTGAATGACATTTGGCTGAAATCACCCAGCGCCCATTCGTCCAAACAGCACTGGAGCTGCCTCTATATGCTTCCACAGATTCAGCACAGACACTCGTGTGATTTGTTCCACTAGCTGTGCATTGCTGTTTTTAATATATTACATTTTCCTCAGTTACATTGTGTTTAACGTCTTTGTAAAACTCTGCCCTGTACCCCAAACCAGCTTCCACGGTCTGGTGGTCGGTTGCACTGCATTATGCTTCGTGGTGGTTTGCTGGGTTACCTCCTCTGGTCTTGCTCTCTTCTACTTAAAATGACTGAGAAATGGGAATCTAACATGTTCATCAAAGCAAGAGTAAAAAGAGAGCGTTTCAAGTCACACAGCCGTGGTTAATCATCACCGCTCATCCTCCTGTTCTCGCACTTTAGCTGACTTGTTTTCGTCACAGGGATTCAGTGGGACAGCGCTGCCGCTCTATTATCTGGCCTTACTGACTCTCAGCGTCACAGACAGCAGATAAAGCTTAGAGCTGGCAACACCCCGCCCGATTTTCTCTGACAGAGAACAGGCGCTGCGTCTCATATAAATAAACGTAACCATCGATCATTTTTTCACTTCTGAGCAGACACAGATGTGCAAACACGCATTCGTATCCATATACATCCAGAACTGCCTCAATTCTGGCAGCTTTCAAACACTTAGTGTACACACCGCCCTCACTGTGGGCTCATTTTCCAATCTTTCCATCATGGGATTTTCACTCCAGTGAAATACATGAGAGCCGTCTTTATATTTGTCAGATGATGACGAAGTCTAAGCGCAAAGCTCATTGAGTGCGTGTCTGTCCCAAAAGCAGACTTTGGTGGATTTGTTGAAGTTCGCCCCTGTTTTCAGGCTCTCTGCTGCATAGATGACACATCTGAAACGTTTCAGCAAACCCGCTGGCCTTTTCTCCTCTCTGGCTAATCAGCATGAAGTTAGGCTTTCTCAACAGTAATCCAATAAAGTCCCAATAATCCAAACGGCTGCAGAGAAATCACTCAGATGAAAGTCCACTAACTAGACTTGGCATCTTTGTCCATAAGTGTGAAATACAATTGCACGCACACTCAGCTGTGCATTCCTAAACAAGCACTAGCACACGCACAAAGGTAGATGCAATCCTGAGTGTCACCTGCTTATTCTTCATAAACACACATTACTATTGTGAACATCATCATTAAAATCACTGCTCAGAACATAACACGGCAGGAACACGTGTTCCTCCGTGGACACGCCGTCAAGACCGTGACGTATAGATTACTAAAATACTTGCTTTGAATTTTACAGTGCCAGTATTTGGACAGTGACACGTTTTTGTAGTTTTGCCTCTGAACAGCACGATGGGGGACTTTAAATCATACAAGTAGGATGTGACTGAAGAGCCAACTGTCAGCGTTATTTCAAGGCGTTTAACAAAATTGCTCCATTAACTGTTCAGCATTGGCAGATGTTTTTATACATAATGCCCCATTTTCAGAGGGTCAAATGTAATTGGACAAATTAACAGAATTTTAAATAGAAGGAATGGTTTTAATATTTGGCTGAAAATCTTGTGCAGTCAGTGAGTAAAGTGTAGAACATTTCCTCCAACAATACTTTTCTCTTCCTTCTATCTGCTACATTTCGTTTGTTTCGTCTTTCCAAAAAGTTTTGTTTTGTCCAAACTGTGTCGGCTCTTTTCCGTGAAGGCTAGCCTGTGCTTCCTGTTCCTGGGCGTAACCAGCGGTTCACAACTATGAACTTGTTTTTCGTAACCAACTAAAAATTGTCGATTTGATCACTCCTAAAGTTTTTGCTATTACACTCATGGGATTATTTTGGATTTAATGATGGCCATGTTCATCTCCTTCAACCTCGTACTGAGAGTGGACAGTACCACCAAAATATACCAAGTTCAACACTCAGAATCAGCTCCAGATCTCCAGGATCTGCTTCATTTACAATTAAAAAAATACAGTAATAGGTCTCGCCTGGACATAAAAGAGCTTGTCTGTCAGTCGTCCAGTTACTTTTGAGCTACTGAAAAAAAACTGGCTTCGTGTAAAAATGGCTGTAGTTGATAAACTGTCACAGCCGGGGTGTTTGCGGAGTGGACCCAGAAGCAGACACAGGAGAGAGAAAACAAAGGTTTAACAAAAAGCGAGCCGTTTATTTGGCTGATAGTAAAAAACCACCAAACAAAGGCGAGGCGAACTGGGGCAAAACTAAACTAGAAACTAAACAGGGAGCAGCTAAACTTACTATGACGACTAAGACGTGAGACATAACATGTAAACTGAACAGCAGCATGCAAAACTTTGAACATGAAGTAAACTAAACCTGCCAAGAGCACGAACGTGAAGAGTAGAAAGCAAGACTCTGTGACCCGACGTGAAGTAAACAGACGACCCAACAATGAACAGAGGAACACAGAGGACACATACACAGAAGGGTAACAAGGGAAGTGGAAACACCTGGAAACACAGCTGATACAAATGAACATGACGCCACAGGGGAAGCAAAACTAAACACACTGAACATGGAAACACAAGACTTTCAGATTAAAACAGGAAACATGGAAAGACGTAGACTGTGACAACACAAGCTTGACAACGGGACATGGAACACGCAGACATGAAACGCACAATAGACAGAATGATACACAAGGAGAGGAAGATAGAAACAGGAAACAGAAAACAACACATAAACAAGGGAGCATGGATGAAACTTTAACTAAACCTAACTAAGACATACTAATAATACACTAGAACTTACCAATTACTCTAATAAATCATGAGGAATCAAAAACAGTAAATAAACCTAAAATACTGGTCACAGTCCCGCTGACACAAACAGCTCATGCATTAGTTTTGTTAATGTCCTTGAATCAGAGCTGAAGGTCTACACTAGGGCTGTTCGATATAACTATAAAAAAAACGTCTATCGTTTCCTATTATGCTATCGTTGGTTTCGTGGTGTTGTAAAATAAACTGTTTATATTAATATTTTTTCATCGTTTGATGGTCACTGTAGTGGCTATATTAATTTCTTAAAGTAAACCTTTCACAATAAAGCTCAAGACCCTGTTGTGACTTTTCAAAATAAACTGAATCACGTGAAAGAGTATGCAGAGAGTTTACGGATGAGAAACAAAAAAGAGCCGTCGGGTGCTAAAAAATAAACCTTAGACTCAAACTTTGAAAGAAAACAGCGGCCGTTACAACGTATGTCTAAAAATGTATCGTTTCATGCATCGGTTAAAACACTCGACTCCAGGTACACGACGCCCAGCTGGAATCACTTCACGCAAGTCGAGCTGCCCGAGATTCACAGAATTTACAGAAAATTTTACATTTTTGTGATTTATATCGTTGTCAGGACGATAGATGTCTTATATCAGGATATGAGATTTTGGTCATATCGCACAGCCCTAGTCTACACTTACTGAAGCTGACCGATTGCTTGATCCAGCGTGATGGCACACAGAGGCAGAGCTACAAAAAAAGTGTGTCACTTGCCAAAATTGTACCAGTTGGATTGTATTCACATGAATCCCAGTACGCTGCTGTATTCCCAAATTAAAGTGCACAGCTGTTGCCAGTATTGAATCCTTTTTCTACAGTTTGCTTACAATAAACATAATTTACGCTTTACTGCTGTTACTGCATTTTAATGATGAGAAAGCTTTCCTTTCTTTGCTTAAATAAACTAATAAAGCATTAAAAAAACTTGGATTGTTTCCGAATACTCACATCCCGTTACATAACTCATCGACTGAAACTCTAAACATGTCTAAGAGTAAATGACATTAAGACATTTGGACTTTGGAGAAGCTTGTAAAGCTAAAAAGCTAAAAATCTGAGTTATTACAGGCAACTGAGAATTAAGGCACTCGTGTTTGAAATGCACAGGTCTCCATGTATGGGTCTGTACTATTGCCTCCCATCAGGGGCCATTCAGCAACGTTTCCTTTACTATATCAGCTCCACAGTATAATACTGCACATGTGCAGAGCAGTTCCTGCACATGCTTCAGGATGTTTATGGCTACAATGTGTATTTTCAGAATGCTTGTCTGACAGTAGTAGATAAAGCCAGAAATGTAAAGCTAAAGTACAATGATATTCAATCCATATTCAAACATCTATTGTGCTGTGCAACCAAACATTGTTAAACCTGCTGAACTTTAGTTGAAACTCACGATGTAGGCTGAGTCTGTAGACGCTTTCCTTGTGCCAGTGCAAGTGGAAAGAGTTCAAGTGGAAGTAGACAAACTGGTTCAGGTAATTACAGAAGAAGGTGTAACTGAGGCTGGGGTCATGTGGAAGTAATCCAAATGGACACACAGAGAAGGCATTTCAAAAATCCACATCCATTTATTAAATTGCATTATGTAACCTTTTTTATCATAGAGCTAAAAAAATCCACACATTTGTATCAGTATTTACTCCTGAGCCGCCCATGCTCCTTCCCTCAGACACTGTTACAGTTACAAGTGTAACTTTGTTCTCACAGCTTTGAACCATCAGCAGTAACAGAGAACTTCTGTCAGATAAGAGGATGTAAAAATGCAGCTCTTTGGAGGTGTTCATTGCACAAACAGTATTGTCTGGGTTTTTCTTTTTCGAGGCAGGAGGTCATGTGATGAACCGATTAGTTTTTATTGACAGTTGTAATAAAGAGATTAGCGATGGCACACTGGAGATGTTCTGGGATTGTGAAACTCACAGCGCCTACAGGAATTTCCATCACCTGTTGACCTGCCGGACGTACTGCGGAAAATCAGCATCTGCATAAGAAAGGCGGGACAGGTTTTTTACTTCATTTCAAAAACTAAAAAAATGTCTAAGATTTTCTCAAGCAATTTTTTTTAAACACTCATTTATCGGGGATTAGCTCATAATTCATGTGGTGGCACAGTAGTTACTTCTGTTGCCTCAGAAAAAAGTCGGGCCTGGGTTCAAAGTAGAGCTGGGCGATATATCGAGTTTTTAAAAAATATCGATATATTTTCATACGAGATATAAGATGTGACAATATCGTTTATATCGATATAGTATATGTTACGTTATAATTATACTTGTGGAGCCGCAAGTTTGCCTCTCTTTCGTCCACTTTTGTCTCTACGCTGCGTTACTCCGCCTCGCCTCTCCTTCACTGAACACAACTCCCCCTCCCCCATAGCTTCACCTGCAGGCAACGACAAGATGAACACAGCAAATCTCAGTTAACGAGTTACCGCGGATCGCCCCGTGCGTGGGGCTGGACGGCGTCAACGTGTTAGCGAGCTAACCGCGCTAACGAGCTAACCGCGCTAACGACATGCAGCCCACAGGGGCTGCATGACCTAAAATCCTTTCATTTTCTCAAAAATTGACAGTGCACCTTATGTATGAATTCTGGTTGTGCTTACTGACCGCGAACTGATTTTATGTGGTACACAGCGCTCAGCAATCTGTCAAAAAATGTTTTAGTACGACTTTGGTAAGCTACGGAGCTGCACCGCTTGATGGATTGTCGGAGCATTATGGCTACCGTAGTGGAGCCTCGCGGAGTGATGCGTACTGTGCTTCAACATAATATTACCGTATTGTGTGTGTATAATGACCATAAATGGCACCTGTTAAGAGACATGGTTACAAAGAGGATTTCAAACTCCAGGCTGTCAGTCACACAGTAGAACAGAGCAGCTGTGAAATCTGTCTTTGTTATTATGCTCAGCGTCTGTTAGTTTACATTTTGACTGCACAATTGTGAGCTCTTTGTTATGCACAAAAACAACATTGTGTTCTTTTATTTATGGAGCATTATTATTTAATAAATGCTGATAATTTATTTTTGAGTAATTTCTTCATGTACATCTACGCTGTATGTTAATAAAAGTGCCTGTGTGACATCTGGGACACAGCTTTGACTAAACTCTTTTTGTTCTTACCTTATGGCTTAAAAAATATATATATCGAGATATATATCGTATATCGCCATGCAGCTAAAAAATATCGAGATATGAATTTTGGGTCATATCGCCCAGCTCTAGTTCAAAGCTACCAGCTGTTAAATCACAAATTAACTTTTGTGGAAAGCTGAATTCAATTTCACTTAAAACACTAAAGCTACAGACCACAAAACCAAAACAAAATACTGAAAGGGGCTAAAAAGTAGAGTAAAGGTGAGTAAAGTGAAGGTGAGTATACAGTTACTTTAGCATGATAAGACATACCTGCTGCCTTACTGCCTTAAGACGTTCCTGATTTCTAAGGATGAATCAGGAAATTGCTTAGAGTTTGTAGCTATGAACAAGTGTTCTCTTGTAAACAGTAATGTGAGTCATTGTTACCAGAAGGTTAATGATTATAGCAGCTTTAAGTCAACGAAATGGGAAAGCCACGCCTTTGCAATACAAGAAAGTAACCAAAAGATTGGCCTTGAATGTTGGATTCACATCCTCACATCCACGTCGTCAGCCTCCTACAGTCACAAACATGCAAACTGTGCCTTCATTAGCTCTCTGGCAGACACCGAGCAGTGAATCTTTGAACGTATGCGTCTTGTCTTTATATACAGAGCTATAACTCAGCGTGAGTGAAACTCTTACACCTGCCTGAACCTTGCTTTAATACCCAATAAATTTCAGCTCCCTGTAAAACAGCAGACAGAAACTTCACAGGAAGTTGTGATCTGATATCTCTACCCACACATTCCAGGTTCATTATATTCAGCAGCACCACTGCATGGGACCTGCACAGAGAAAGTGCGGGTAAAGTAGAATATTCGCATCGAATGAGTGGGCGGAAGAGGGAGTGAAAGAAAGAAAAGAGTGGGCTGAGGTTTAATGCTTAAACAAAGAAATCCCTCAGCGGCGTCTATTGTTGAGGAATCTTTCACTTAGCTTCAAGGGGAGGCCTCGACAGCAATCTGAATGAGCGGGTTGAAAGGGGTAGGCTAGCATTTGAACTGTGAACCAGAGGTCGAGCGTCCCTATGAAGTCCTTGTACGCACAGCGAAAGGCACACGGATTGCCACGGATGACTCGAGCGCACTCACTCATGCTTGAGCGATCCCATTTGGACAGGCTAACGTACAGAAAAGGCAGACGCACGCATATTTGCAGGCTCTGCACTCGCCGTTTTACTCGCACGCACACCAGGACGTGCGTGACTATATAAACTTCTCTCTGATTGTTTAGCCTGACGGTCACCAAGATATACTGAGAATGTCTAGGATTCTGCCATTTGCTTTAATATTATTGCTAAGACACGTCAGCATTCAGAGGTCTGCGGGGGATTTTTGGTGACCCACTTGAATTTTAGCCATTTATGGAAGCGTGCACATTTAGAGCATAAGTGCTCAAAGCCTTGAAATCACAGTTGCCCAGAATAGCAAGGTAAAGCTCTCCAAGCTGTTTGTAGTACAAATGTCCTGTCATGGCATCTGTGACCCGAGTCGAGGCTCATAGTCTCAGCTGTTGAGCTGTGTGGGGGGATGTGATGGGAAGAAATCCCAGTCTTTATAACTTTCTGTAGGTTTATGTAAACAAAGGACGGCTTCCTCATATATGATGCGCACTGAAACTATGGTAATTAGGTTACAAAGGCTGTGCCTGGAGAGCATCCCTGTTCCCACATGGCATTAGCATATTTAAGGAGATGTTTTTTATACTGACCTAATTAAGAGGAAGCAGAAAATCACGTACAGATAAAGCGAATTTGGGCGCATTCCAAGTTTTGGTTCAATAGGAGACAAACCAGCCTGATCCACCGGCTGCATAGTGCAACGTTAAACATGCTCTAACTGTACAGTCCTATGAAATTTACAATGAAGTTTACGCCCCTCCCTTCTGAGTAATTTTGTGGGTAGATGTGTCATATAGATAGGTGATTGTTAGGGAAATATTACACTGACAGAGATGAGCTGGAGCTGATCAAACACGTGCCAAAAAGACAAATAGAGGACATGCTAATCACTTCTGTGCCAGACAGACAAATCAAATAATTATGTTCTTCAATTCTGTTGCAACAAAGCAGTTAAAGTAATAGCCATGCTTAGTGCAAATTAGCAGATGTTACCATAGTAACATGCTAAAACTAGAAAGCTCACTGGACAGCTTCTTAGCTGCTGCTTACATCAGATGATATTTAACACAGTCTTCAATTTAAACTGTCAACGGTTGCCCCAAAGTGCTTCATATTGGTAAACGGCCTAAAACTCTACTTGAGCGTTCAAGCAACATGTTACGTTCACGTAACCACCGAGATTTATGCACATTCACAACACTTCAGAGCAATTTGGGATTCAGTATCTGACAACAGTCAGTGTTGTCTTGTGTTGTGGGTGTCAGCCACCAGGTTTAAATAAAGATAACCAACACATCTTAGTCTGTGTACAGATCATTGTCCATTCACACTATGGATGCTTATCAGCTTTGATAAAGTGATACAAAGCAATAATATCTGAGTACAGTTGGTGATTTTGAGATTGGATTTCAGCCACACAGACCGTTTGCCCGCATACAGACAAACTCACTCAAATGTTACAGGTCGACAATTCTTGGACTACGACAGAAACCTGAAAGCTTCCTGCACCCATGCCCCCTGATTCTGCACATTCATATGCAAACATCTCTTTAACAACACTGTTTACTTTTTACCCTGAGAGCGACATCAATTTCTGCTTGGAATTTCATCGCAAGTCATCCAAAAGTTGTTGAGACATTTCACTCAAAACCACAAATTTGAACTCCACGGTGGTCCTAAAAGAAAAAAAAGCTACCACGAATGCTGAGATCATTCAGCCTGTATCAGCTGGCAGGCATTACCATCCACACAGCCAAACTTAAGCACTTGAGTGCACTGATAGAAATTCAACCCCCTCATTGTTTAGTCTCACCGTGCATTAAGATCGGCTGAGTGAGCACTTTATGAGGTGCTTATAATTTATAAACGAAGAGCACAAAGTGTTGGATCACATGTGGGTGAACAACAGTTGTGAACATGATATTTTGGGCTAATGCTTAGTTGAATCTCAGGATTAGTTCCCTGTAGATTTATGCAGATGTGGTCAGTTAGGTTTTGCATGCATTGATGTTAAATAAAGAGGACTAGAACCACCGAACGCTGCCTTTAAACTTCTGCGATGCTTAATGAACGGATGCTTGCTCAGACGCAATTATGAGAAGCTAAGTTGTGGACAGCGGCTCCCACATTGCTGAACAATCCGAATCTGCTCCTGTTTCCTTCATAATTCCTTAAACAACAGAAGAAGAGCGTTCTAAACAGAAAACTACAATGAGAAGGTTAGAAAGTGAAAACAGAGTCTTGTGGTTCTGCCGGTAACTTTTGGTCAAGAAGCTTTTGGAAACTTCACATTTGATTCATTTTTCAGTGGATCCTTAAATCTTAGGGCCGGAACAAAGAAGCCTTTGTCATTCAGTTATGAAGGACTGACAGCAAATCTCAGTGTTTACGACTGACGTTTCAGTTCAGCCACAGGAGTAAGTACCAAAAAACATCAGGGCTCCGCATTCAAGACTTTTGTTCTCGGTGTCATGTTTGAGGACACCAAAATAAAAAGTTTAGACTTTTGAGTACGGACAGAGGCGACCGACTTATTCCAAAGCCATATGCTGCACAGGGAGGTCCAACAAAGTTACACATTCATTTCATTTTGCTCCAGATTACTCCAGTGTCTGAATAAGTGTACAGTGCATTTGTCTCCCTTTGTGACCCATGTATAAGGGAACCTAAGTGTGATAACTAACAGACGGTGACAGTAAGCATGTTCTGCTCCTTGCTACCCTCCAGTGGTGATCTAATGCCTCGTCCATCAAACTACCAACGAGCCAAAACAGGTCTGCAGTCCACCTGCATCCATCTCCGACATCTCCTCCGCTCTTCCTCAGTCAATATCTGCAGCTCGGAGATTTTGGCAGGAGATGTGTCAGACAGCTCTGGGTCCTCCTGATCCTGCAATAAAACCTCTGCTGGACGTCTCCAGTTCATACCAAAGCCTTTGCCGGTTTTGGAATACTTCACACATCTGTCAAAACAGATCAATTGAGTTCAAACAGATGTCAGAGGGGCAAACTGCACCGTCATGGGCCAGTGCATTCTTCTTCCTGATACGTCACTTTGTGTGTGCGTATGTGTGTGTCCGTCACAGGCCAACCATGGTGACTCCTTCATAGCCTGCTGGTTGCAGCAGAAGGAAGCCTTTTAAGAAGCAAAGCCCCCCCCCCTCTTCCCCTGTCAGTCTGTCTTTTTTCTTGTCTTGTCTCCCCTCCCTGCCTTTTTGTCACTCTTTCACTCTCTTTTGCCATGCCTGCTTGCTTGGTCTCACTCCAGATAGTCTTTTATAACACTTTTTCTACTCCTGCAGAGACAGAGAACGTTTTATACCTACTTGTCTCCGTCTGATTTTTTTCTTTTAGCTTCCTATCTCTTGCTTCCACTTGACCGATCAACTCGTTCTCCATCTCCATCTTGTGTCCTCCTGTCTGTGGTTACAGCTCAACTTGACTGCGCACGTGAACAGCTGCTTTTCGTCACAGACAGCATCAGCAGCACAGAAACCTGATAGAAACCTCTGTCGCAGGAGCTCAGCTCCCAGAAGCTTGGCCTATCCTGCCGACACATACACACTAACTACAAACACATGCAGGCCTCGAGGCAGACCCACACCACATGTGAGTGCAGTGAACCTTTTTATTCACACACATGTACGAACACCTACATCATCAGTCATTCAGATCAGTTCTTTATTCATCCATTTACGGCTGTACAAGTCACTCGCATTGTCTGAGGGGGTCGTCCACACACGGGCCCATGAAGGAGGCGATCAATTACATGCTAATAACAACCTATGGGGTGGATACAGGATAATAAAAATTATACGCCCACTAACAATATCATTGGCTGGGTCTGAGCTGGGACTCCAGCAGCCATCAGTGACCACTAAGCAGCCGTCTTAGGATCAAAACGGGAATGGTGCAAATCAAGCTGCAACCAGCAGTTCTGAAAAATGAAGCCAACATGAAAGGTTAAAAAAACCAACGGAATTACAAAGCATGTTTACAGGATAGAACAAAAAATGTCTCTATGGAGAGTAGGGCTGCCACAAACGATTATTTTGATTGTCGACTAGTCACCGATTATTTTTGCGATTAGTCGACTAATCAGATCATCATCCATTGGACGTAAAACTACAGCTTATTGCACCAGCATGCATCTGCTCTTATATAACTATCATTAGCTTACAGCTTTAAGGGTTTAAGGTGCTAACTAAAAATAAAGACAAGATGATAGTTTATTACATTTTAATGAAATTTGCAGATTGTTTCGGTGGAGTTGAATAAACTCAGCCGTCTGCTCCTTGCTATCTAAAATATAACAGGACACCGGAGTAAATTCTTGAGCATCTCACACTTCTGATAATCAGTTGTCTGCTTGACGTTTATTCAGCTGTGTAAAAACTATAACTTTAATCTCAGCCAAACCGATTTACTCAGGAACAAATACAATACTGAAAAAAGCCAAACAATAACATTTTTAAGTTATCTAAGTGACTTATATATCATGTTTAACCTGAGTAGCGAAAGACGGCGGTGGGTTTGAAAACGATTTGCCAGGAGTCCGGTGTTCTCACCGGCTCTAGTGAGCCTTGAACCCCGGCTCGCTATCGAGCTGGTGGGTAACAGACGTCTCCGAAAACGTCGGAGCGCTTTTGAAAATATGTGGTGTCTTGATAAACTGAGCAGATATTTGAGGTTTACACAGTTACATTCTCGCCTGAAAATACGTTAAAAGTTTATTTTGTGACCCAGAAAGAATAATAAGAGTAATATTAAAACTAAGTAGCTGCCGCCATTGTTGGAAACTGAGCAGGGCCGCGCTATGAATTCTGGGATAGGTTGGGCCACGAAGTATACACCCGACCCATCCTTCAAATCTGGGGAAATGAAGAATACATTTTTCGGCCGCGTTTGGTGGAGTCTTCGAATTTGGACAGGCTTTGCCGCGTTGCTGTAACGTAATTGGCCTACAAATGCGGCCTCCGAAGGATGCGGCCACTAACTTTGGACACAGCTACGATACCGGACACTGCTTCTTCTTCTTCGGGGTTTAACGGCAGCTGGCATCCCTGGACATGCAGTGCTGCCATCTTCTGTTTCAGTCCGTTATTACACTTAAATCCTACTACTTATTCCTGCGTCTTTTGGGATCTTACAAAGCTTCAAACAATGCGTCGACTATTAAATTAGTCGTTGACGATTTTAATAGTCGACGTAATCGTGACTAGTCAACTAATCGTGGCAGCCCTAATGGAGAGTTTCCCTTTTATAAAAGTTCCACGGCCATTTGAAAGTTAATCCAAGCTAAAGAAGCTAGCTAGGGCTGCTTCAACTGACTGACGTGGACACTGTAGCCAACAGCCACCTATTATACAGCACCTTGTTCCAGGTGATGGTGCCCTTTAACACAATCATCTTTGTGTTCTGGTAATAGAAATTCTAGTATTTGTAACTTAAGACAAACACTGAGGTACACGGTATTGCACTAGTACTGTTCAGAAATGCATCTCTCTAACCACGCTTGCTAGCCATAGCTGATAGCCTAGCATTCCACCCTCTCACATTAATATGGTGACTTCTGGCTAAAGATAACGTAGTAAGTTGCATCTTCTGAAACATGCTAGCTGCAATGCTGAGCCACAACTTTTACTCTGAAGGAGCCTTCTTCATGGCTCTTTGTCAGCTTTTACTCAGCTCATTAGTAGTGGTCTGCCAGTGTTTGCAGACAAACATAAAAACTAGCAGCAACTGTGGCAACCTGCTGGCAACCAAGGCAACTCCTAGGAGTTTTTTGTGCAGCACCTTCTTTGTAAGCTCAGTTCAGACAGCCAGAGCCAGCAACCTCCAGGAACCATTTGCCAACCAGTCTGGGAATACACATCATTCCCTAGCAGCCCTGGTTGTATCACATCCTTTATGGCAGACAACTCCTGAGCAATGTGAGCCCTTTCACCTCTACTTAACAAGCTCCAAGGCAGAATGATAAATCCTCCTCTGACACTTGAGGCGCTGTTAGAGATTCAGGGCCTCCTGAAAATTTTTCACTTGGGGATCTGGAACAGTAAATGTCTGTAATTCCTATAAGCAATGTCCAGCTCCGGGCCCCCTGAATCATCACACCCCACCCACCCGCTCACTCACTTACTCACGCTTTATTCCCGATTCTCTGCTGCGTAAGAGAGTTTATCACCAATAACACATTTCATATGAAAATGAGAATTCAGACCACGTGTGAGCTGCTTATAAACGGCCCATTCATCTGATGCTAGTATGGTTTAAACAGACACAAGCAAACTTTAAACAGTTGTTGACTAATAGATTGTTGCATCCATGAGTGCATCCATGAACGGACCAGTGGGAAAATCCACAGGTCTCGAACCTTTCTTTGGAGAAGAAAAAAATAACAAAGCAAACTTTTTAACCAAAGAGTTTAATTTGAAACTATTTTTAGGTAAACAAACGTTTTAAACTGAACGAGTCACAGGTTGGTGATCTCTGCGCGCGGTAGACCTTACCTGTGCCTGCTCGCCGCTCTCTGACCCGCTGGAACTGTAGACTCCGCGTATCCCAGACCCGAACACACACGGGCTAGTAAGAAGGTAAGCAGGTAAAATAAGTGCTCCATCATTAAGTCCAATGTAAGTCAAAGACAAATGAAAGTCATTTAGGTCCAAAGTCTCTCCAGGAAAAAGCCCGCTGGATCCGTTCAGTGACGTACAGTCGGTAAATGCAGACGCAGAACCATGACTTCACAGGATGAAGAAGTCCCGCAGAGTCCAGTCAAGTGCATTTCAGACGCTAAACTGCGAGTGTGCTGGAGGCAGACTGCCGCTGAAGAGTGAAGGAACGAGAGGCAAGTTTGCTGAGCTCAATGCGCCCCATGCCAGCTCCCTCCCTCCCTGCATGCCCCCTGCCCTCCCCCGTTTGTCTGTTTCGCTTTGATACTCAGTTTACTGGAAGTGCACTTCGCTTTCTACTCTGCTTCCCAAGTGTACTCATGTCGACGTGCGTGACGCTTTTCACAGTGTGTGTTTTTATGTTTTTAGTAAGTAGGTAAAGTTGATTTATTAAACGCTTTTCATAGACAGACAGTCACAAAGCGCTGTACACAGAGTAAACTTATTTTTTTAACTTTACTTAATAAACGTTATAACCTAAATCGTCAGAATACGAAGTAGACTGCTCTGCGCTCAGGCCTGTGCCAAAATCACATAGTGTAAATATAACTGTAGATAAACTGTATATAAAAGATGGCCATAACTTATCTAGATGGATGAGTTAGAACAACAATCTGTCCTCTGAACTATTAAACCCGCCCACCGGGACCAAAAGTGTATTCGTACCAGGCTCTAAATATACTTTAAAAGGTGTCAGTTTGGACACATTTCAAAGTATATTTATTTTAATATGTGCTCACGTTAAAATAAATCACACTGAGCTAAAGTCAAGGCTCTGAGGCATGAAACATGCTTATTTATTTCTGATATTGTCCCAGTTACTTATTTTACTTTGTTTTACACGCTGTAACTGTAAAACTTTTAGTCTCATCTTTTAAGCCAGCCTGGAATAGAAAATCGATTAACTCTCATCTCAAAGGATTCAAAGTAAGGATTTTATATCGTAGGCTGATGTCAGATTTCAGTCTGAGAAGCAGATGACATCGAGCAACTCCAATCAAACGCACACAAACCCACACAGACAGCAAGTAGTAGAAGCATTGTGGATATTCTTGTGCTCTCTGAGCCAAGAGAGAGCTTTTATTCATGCCATGATTTACGCTGCTCTTCATTTCCTGCTTCAGTTCTCTTCCTGCTATTATACGTATCCAAACTGGGCCAACATGCCCAACAGTTAAATATAGACGTCTGCGATCTCAGCAGCTCTCCTGTGAGTGACACAGTGTCCAAAGTCGGTTTAAAAACAGTCGTTTTATTTGTACCGTGCATTCAAATGTATTTGGAAACGTTTGCTGAACTCTAATTGTCCACACTCTGTGATTCAGACAAAAGAAGGGGGAAAAAGGACACACTGGCTGTCATGGTCCGTGGGAGTACCTGGAGGGGTTTTCCTCATGTGATTCATCTCTTGGAGTAATTTCTGTCTTCCCTTCATTCAGCAGAGTTCCAACCCTGGCTTCATCTTACTTGGACAGTCTCTGTCTACCTGCCTGCTCACCCGCCTGCCCTCCGACCTCCACGCTTCAGCTTGAGACCCTCCAGACGCTTTCCACGGACCTCCCTCCCCTCCCCTCAGTGATACTAACCCGGACTGGCACAGTAAGGCAAACAATTCTCCAGTTTCTAGTTATCAAGCTCCAGTTTTCTCTTCAGACTATAACTACCTCTCCCTCTGTTACAGAAAATTCCCCCCCGGCTCTCTGACCTCTTCCCCATTCCTGCAACTAGCCTTATTGGGCCTCCCTCGTCACTTTAGGTCACTGTTCCAAATAAATATCACTGTAAAGCATTCCTCGCCCGTGTTTGTCTGCGTTTTTGGGTCCACTTTCCTGGGCGAACCTTTCGGTTCATGACACTGGGTTTGTTTTTCGCGTTTGGTTATTCATGTTCAGAGAGCCTCGAACAGTTTCTGTGTCCTGATGAGCAACTTTTGTGAGAATGGTTGTAGGAGGCTGTTTTCTTTCCCTGGAGTTCTCTTGGTCTGTTGGTTTATTTCTTTCACTCACTGAAAGCTGTGCATCTCCTCCACTGCTGCCACAGAAGAATGCCCAGCTCAGCAGCCCTCCCATCAACCCACAAATGAGATCAGCTCTCCCAACTGCGCTGTTGCAGACTCCCCACTGAGAGCAGAGCCAGGCATGCTGAGGAGCATAAGACCATAACAGGAACATGCAGCTGTACCTGCAGCTGTATGCATGATGATAAACGGATAGTTGGCAAATTAATGATAAACTCTGCTAGGCCATGACTCAGATATATCATTGACATACACCCAACAGTGTTAGGAAGCCAGGTGTGGTACAAGCTGATGCATGACTGCTATGCTTGCCCTTTTTGATGTTTTCTACCAAGCAACTCAGCATCCTCATAAGTCAGAGTGACAGTTAGCAAAGCATCTGCTGGGCTTGTAAAATTGGCCCCTGACCTACGCAGATCCATACCAAACTAAATTCCTGCCAAAGAAACGCTGGAACATATTAATCAGATTGGGAAGTAGTGGCCTGTGTTTAGTAATGGTAGAGCCACTGTACTTTATTCAACAGGCTCATGGCTCATTAACTGCTGCTGCAGCCTGTAACATTGCTACTGTACCTTTCAAATGACCTGTTGCTGGTCTGAGATGCAGGCCAGCCTGCAGTCGAGGTGATAAGAGTGAGAGCGGCCTCACAAACCACGTGGTGTGTGACACAAGCCAGATATAAGAAGAATCTGAACTCTAACTAAATGACGGGGAGCGCTGTGAAAAAGCCGTTCATCATGTTGGAACGTGCAAAATACATCCCTCCCTTTGTTTACAATAAATCTTAAAGAAAGGGATTTTTCTGGACAGACAGACACGGACATGGTAACGCCCTGTTGTTTTCAGACAAAACCCTTAACTTGCCTCCTTTTCTGAAGCCAAACTTTCCCAAGATTAATTGGTAGCAATTTCCGAATTGCAAGTACTAAGATGATGAAATTAGTACCAGTTGGAATTTAAAAGTGCAACAAGTCCACGTGTCAACTGGAGACAGGTGTTGCCAGCTTATCTACTGCACATTTTTAACAGACTTAAGCTCACTGTGGAGTGTTTGCTGTGGAGTGCATAACATACGGTAACAGTCAAAAGTCAAACTCTTGCCTGCTACAATATCTCAGGAAACTTTTATCCTACAGATTATTTTTAAAGTCTCTTTAAATAAAAACACAGCATGTTAACAGTGGACTCTTCACAGAGAAAACTAAATGAGACAGTAACACAGAAACCTCTTACTGCATTTATTTTCATCGCCATAGTTAATGTGCTGGTTATTTTATCTTATACACCTAAGAATGTACAGAATATACAGAATATGTGCTCTTTTAGTGCACTGAGCTAAATGCTAACAAGAATATGCTAACAAAGGAGAAATCTCTGGGGCTGAAATGTGAAGTGGGCTCAGAAGTGCCAAAAACTGCAGTTTCTCTAATTGCTACTAGAGGATGACTCCACAAACAAGCCAGTCTCCATCACCCGTATGTGTGCTGACGTAGAAAGGCCCCAACAGCACAAACATGGTGAAGAGGTCCAGTTCTAACAGAGGTTAGGCCTAACACAGAGGCTACAGCTGGCTGAGATTTGATTTTTATGGAGTTAGCTATCAAATAATAACATTTTGTTAAGTAGACTGGCCAAAAAGCTTTGATTTAGTCTAGGGGAAGCTCTAACTTGTGTGTGTGTGTGTGTGTGTGTGTGTGTGTGTGTGTGTGTGTGTGTGTGTGTGTGTGTGTGTGTGTGTGTGTGTGTCTTCTAGTGTGGTATGCTCGGCTGCTTTCTTGGTTCAAAGCTTTAAACTTTTAGAGAAAAAGATTTTCAGAAACATCAAATAACAGAATAAATAAAATTCACAACTGGAAGTGAAGTAACAGGTCATGGTTGAGTATTGTAGGAATCAAAGTCTTTTTTATTACCACAGCTATTGCTCCTGGTAGCCTTTAAAAAACAAACCAGGTTTAAGCCACTTGGCTCAATTTGTCTTAATTTACCTGAAAGCTTCAGTCATTTCTATCTTCAAAATGTGTACTAGCTGACCTGCTTTGTGCCTGCTGAAAGGCTGAAGGGGCTCGACTCTGCCCCGTACCTTTTCATTTCCTCCTGCTCACCTTTCTGGTGACTTTCTGCTGTAAAGAAATAAACAAAAAATGGTTGATAATAAAACCACTGGCTATGCATATAGTTTATATACAGCTTGTGATGCCTCTGTGTGCTAATTATCTACAAATACAAAGGAACAGCTGATAGCTTTGCTAGCATTAGCCATGTCAAATTGATGTTGATTCACAAGGTCCACATACATCACCACGATGAGTGGGCCAGACCAGTGAAACCAGCAGATTAAACCTATAAAACACCTAAAAGTCTTTCCTTTCTTTCGGCATGTTTATATAACAGTTTAAGATGTCTCAAGAAAAAAAAGCTACAGTTTCATTCCTCGGTTTTTCCAACGCCGTGTTTATAAAGAAACGCTACAGGCAGAACTAAAAGAACGTATTGAATGTATGACTCACTGACTTAAACATATTCCTGTGTTGTGGTTTGGGAGGCTGTTATGAACAATGATTCACAGCGCTAGCTGACATGAAATTAACAGAGAATTTTAAAAAGTCTTTTCTTCACATAATTTTCACATTTGAAAGTGAGCCAGTGGACTGGGCACTGTGGGACCAGTAAGGGGATTACCCATGTAATCCATCCCGAAGGTAACAAGGACATTAGTACCACTTGTTTTAACAATAGTTGAATACGACTATATAGTTTTTTCATTCAAGGCAGCCTCGTGATGGAGCAAGCAAAAGGGTAAAAGGAAATAAGCTAGTAGCTCTTTTTCACTCAACTCGACTCGGTTTGAGACGTGTTCTATTACAACTGAGTACCAACTGATGTATGTGAGGTTGTCAGTGTTGGGAAGGTTACTTTTAAAATGTATTCCATTCCATTACTTAGTGAGAGTAACTATTCTGAATACTTTGGATTACTTAATATATTATCATGCTTTTTACAGCTACATGAATGTCCTATTGCTGTGTGAATTATTACTATTACTGAAGGTTACTCTCCATACCAATACCAACTAGATGTTTAAATCTTAATATAAATGAGTAACAGTAGGTGGACATTAGGTAAGGCTGCACTTTTTGCAGCGATCTCGTATAGAAAACTATTCCCTCGTATATAAAACAGGTCCGCGGCTCCGAACCGTAGTAAAGGGACCTCTGGCTAATACGTCGGGTTCGTGTCGGGCTCGTAGCTGAAAACTAGCTTTACTTTGTTGTCTGGGTCAACTTTGAGACAGAGAGAGGCGTTGAAAGGCTGCTCCAACGGAACTTATTTTTTCAGAGGAAAACACGAACACAGTGTACAGTCGAGTCTTAATAGCTTACTTACAAATGGGCTCGTCAGGCACTCTTCTTGGCTGCAGTGGTTATTATTATATTTACATGCTTCCAGCTCCCGTTTATGCTCGATGATAACTCGGACTTTTCCTTTTTCTAAACATGTAACAGAAAACCCAAAAACCAAGTCGAATCAAGCCGAGCTGACTGAGTAGGAACTAGTGGACAGGGGCTGTAAGACTCATCTTCTGGGAACGCCGAGCGTCTCTACACATGTCAATCCAAAGAGAATATTTCCATATATGTTATTGTGGAGCCATACTGATAGAGATAGCATCTTGATGCTACTTTTTTCCCTCCAGGGGTCACGAAGCTTGACCTTTCTCTGACCCTAACACTGTTTCTATCTTTCATATAGACGCTGTCCTAGAGCCAGGACGCTCTCTGCCATCTGCTGCTGTGGCAGCCTTTCTCTGTGTGCTGACATGCTGAAAGTTGCTGATGAGCCTCTTCTTCTTTCCTTCCTCACATTTTGCTTCATTTCACAGGAATCTCTGGCGCTTTCATCGGTTTGTGTGGTTGCACTGTGAGGCTGCCTTTGAAAAATGTGACTGGACGACGCATCTTTTCCTTTCCTGTGGTTTTAGATTAATTGCATCTTTCTTACAGAAGAAGTTTGCACAGGGATGTTCGTGGATAGACCGTGGAGCTGTGCGGCGTTCGCTGCATGGGCCGTTGGACTCTTGACCAAAGCTCTTTGGGGAGATTAACATTCCTGTGGGGAGGGGGGACCACTGCATCACTGCCATTATAAATAGGCAAGATTAGGCCATACACAACAAAACAAACAACAAGCCTTACTGTGGTAGAAACACACAATATGTGTGGATGAAGGCATTGTTCCTATAAACAGCTAGTATACAAGCTGCTGTGTGTTTAGAGAAATGTGCATTCTGTGCTTTTCTGTCGCTCTCATTGTGCCCGTTTCAGTTTTTATCTACTCCCACCGCTTCCCTCAAGTCTTTATCTAGACTTTGTGTGTGTGTGGTTTTGACCGGTGCATGTTTCTGATGCTTTGCAGCTGCCATGTTGACATTCTTGGTGGCTTGGCCTGCATTTCACATTTGTGCAGGTCAGAGGATTTTGTTTGCCTTAACTATTATGGGAGACCCCCAGTTGTTATTTCGCACTTTGGAGGAACCTTTAAAATGCCTCTTCTAGTGTGGTATGCTCTGCTGCACCGAAAGGAGCCTCGGGGGAGGCGACTCTGGAGTGCATTTCTATGAAACTCTGGACTCGCTGAGTGAGGTTATTTCTTTGAAGGGTTTATACCCCCCCAGGCCGTTTGTACTCACAATACAAACTGGATTAATATGTCACACTGCTTTGTGTGTACAGCAAACATACAGTAGTACTAAGCAAACTCACACACAAACTGTTCTTCATGTTGTCCAGACTTTACACAAACAGCAGGAGCCACTGTTTCCGAAACGTATCTAAACCTCCAACAAAAAGTCTCCAATCTCTGAAGCTCACCTCAGGCAGAGAGACACGAAGGATAGAAATGAACGTGAGCCTGTTTGGATGGAGCAGGAGCTCCCGGCTTTCATCATTAGGAACGCTGTCATCCAGAGTCAAAATGTCAAAAGCTCAATTTAGAGGAAATAACAGGCAACGGTGTGTTCACAGTCCAAATAAAGTTCATGTAAATATCCATTCCTGCTTGTTGTGGCTGTCGCTCACTTACTGCAACAAAAGTTCACTAATGTTGAAATTTCAGTGCTGTCATGTTAACGATGGCTCACATCCTCCCAGGATTTCAGGATCGTGATCAAAGAATGAAAGCGTTGTAAGGATGATGAATGTTATGTTTCATTTCTTTAATCCTGCTGAGTTTAGCCACAGTGGTCGAATGTTTCTGCTAACACTGAGCAATAAAATAAAGCACAGAGCTCCCTGCCAACCCTCTTACCAGTATTTACAAAAATCAGGAGTTATTGGCCATTTGCTACTTTTCAAAGAATAGAAAAGACTCAACACGAAACCCGTTCAAGGTATTTTAAAGATATATGAAAGGACTCAGCTTTAAATAATAATCTCAATCAAACATTGTTCCCCCCCCCCCAAAAAGTTCTGATTTTCAAAAGACGTACAATCAATCGCTGTCATCCACCTGATGTTTCACTATGATGGCTAATCGAGCATTTAATGGAACCCATCCATCCAACTCAGGGGGGGCGGGGCTTATCCCAGCAGCCTTATGGAGAGAGCGAGGGTACACTGTGGGCAGGGCGCCACTCCATTGAATCAGCAGCTAACCCCACTAAGTGCAAGTACTGAAACTCAAGTAGCCGGAGCGAGTCCACGCAGAGCGATCATGTCAACTCTGCTCCATCAAAGCTTTTTTCCTTATTTTCAGCCATGTTGAATGTTTATGGGGTAGATTGTTATACAAAGCACTGCTAAGGTTTCAGACTGCTCCAAATTAATGTTTCTTTTCTACACAAGCTGATTTACTCGTACGGTCAGCTGCTCCCAGAGTTGTAGTTTAATCTTTAATCATTTCTCGTGAGTTTGCTCGTTTCAGTTTAGCTGTTTGAAAATGTTTCATTTTAGTTTTTCGTAGTGTCAGCATTAGTTTTAGTCTTTTTCATCATTAAGATATAATTGGTTTGAGTTGAGGAGGAGACACAAACACAGCCTTAGGAGGCCAAAGCTAGTGCCCTCGTTGTGCCAGTCCCAAGCCCGGAAAAAAATGGGAGGGTTTTCTCAGGAAGGGCATCCGGTGTAGAAGTGCCAGATCAAACAGGCAGATTCATCCGCTGTGGCGGCATTAGATTTGTGGCGACCTCCAGGGACAGCAGGGTGAAGTCAAAGTAAGTAATTTGGCAGGGGCAAGGCTGAACAAGTTGGGAATGGTATTACAACATCCATTCCCAGTAAAGAGTAAGAATTCAGTTTGGATTTGGGAGATACTTTCCTGATAAAGCTCATAGTTAAGTCTGAATTAGGTGCCCCTCAACCTTCCCTTTGGCTCAGGCTGCCAATTTTTACTCTCCTTATAAGTAATGACATGCAAGCTTTTGTCTGATTATTGGGGCAGTTTCTCTCTAATATGGTTGCATCTTTACCTTATAATATGAAGCACCTTGAGCCACCACTGTCATCTTCTAACAGATGCAGCAGATGTATATTTCCTTACTTGCTTCAGATAGAAGATAAGCAGACAGGCTGGATAAAGGTCTGCACTGAGATAGCGTTTGATGAGCACAACTGCCATCTTTATTTAATGATGGCTGAGAAAAGTCCCATGAGAGTGAACGAAGCTGCAGCCCAGAACAACAACACTGAATACCAAAAACTGTTGATAAGTCTGTTTCATCTCCAGAGACAGCTTAAAGTTTACTGTGAGTTTGTCACTGCAGCCCACGCCTTCCACATTACACGCAGTTTTCTTAACATACAAATACTGACTACAGCAGCTTTATAATGGACTCTACTGCAATGCATGTGCAGATTCATGTTTGGACTTTAAAAACATGCAAAACCTGATCGCTTGCACAGAAACACGGGCACGCCTCCGTTTATTTTTTTAAACGTGATGTCTGTGTGGAAATAAATAGCCCGAGCTGGCTGTGATATCTATTCTGCTGTGTTTTTAGCTGGTGTTCCAGTGATGCCGGGTGGGGCGCAGGGGGAAACAATTTCTCTGTCATTATAGTCATTACCCCGGCCGTTATCATCACGGATGTTAGTCTAAGAAGTCTGCATTAACACGGGCCTTGTGAAGATGGGATAGTATTATTCTTCACGAGGGTGAGGATGCTTCCCATTGGCTCAGTCAGAGAAGTTCAGTTAGCTGAGCTCTGTGTTCATTCATTTTATTTATTTACTCCCTCGATGGCAGTGCGTCGCACTCTCTTATTGACCCAGCTTAAAAGAAAGCAGGAGATTATTCGGGAAAACCACGCAGCGCAAATGGAAAACTGAGGCAGGGTTTAAGCTATCAATTTGCTCCAAAGTGCCACATGGCGCTACAGAAGCAATAATCAGGCATATTCTACAAAGGAACTTTTGTGTTCTTGACTTTTACGCGTCTACGGGAGTTTTACTTTATGATCCTTTGTACGCTACCTAAGCGACCAATGATGGTGCAGCACGCGAACGACGGCGTGACTTTTAGTGTGTCCTACAAGATGAAGCCGGCCTCCTGTGTGGGCTTTGTTTGAAGAGGTCACGCTCATAATCAAATCGTCGAGGGAGTTGCAGCAGGATGTTTATGGGGATGTGAGGTAGAATGATTTAGGAACCGCAGGGGTTTACGCACCACAGACGCTCACTATACATCCACACGTATTCACGCTCAGTCCCACATATAAACACATGCATGTCCCTCTGCATTCTGCAAAGATCCTCATAATCTAGTGAAGCCAAAAACCGCCGCCAAGCTAAACTCCACCGACACCACTTTTATGTTCAGTAAAATATCTTAACAAGTGCTGTTTCATTTTGTTGAGCTCGGTGGCTGCGCTGTAAAACGTGCCTTTCCCACAGTGTGAGCAGGGGAGGCCAGGCGGGGAGGAAAGGGCAGACAGACAGGAAGCGAGAGAGGAAGAGTCCATCAATTCAGTGTCCATCCGCCAAAAGCTAACCTTGATCCTACACCTGAACCGAGTCCAGCATTAATCACCCGCACAGGGTCAACGTACTCGAGCGCAGCTGTAAATAAAAACAATTCCTCGATTTATGTGCGCCTCACTTGCTGCCTAATGGCTACCATGTGTTTGCAGGAATCGCACGCATCCCTGCCGCTGTGCGCGACATCCCTCCCGTGGGAAAACCACCCAAGCCTCACTCCTGTTGGAAACTAAGTAGTCTTTATTATCTGCTCGTCCGTTTGGGTGCAGCCCGATTTGAACTTTCTCTCTGAGGCTGCTACTCCGGGGAAAGCATTCGCCTCAGCTCCCAACTGCTCGATTCTGGTACAATAACAGCTTGTTCTGACATTTACACTGTGCTCCACAGACTGTGCTTTGTACTGGCAATGAAAGCTTGGACCTTTGAATTAGAAAAACACTATAGGACCTCTTGTCTTAACATGTTAAGAAAAAGTGCTTCTTCCTAAACTGGAGGAGAAGCAGAAGTGACCCCTGTGGGACCAAATCAGAAGGTCAGAAGAGACGTGAGCGTTCCTGCTATTATTCCATTCTCAGACCATCCGCAGTCCTCCGCTATATCCAACTCCTAAAAATATTTACATCCTAAATCAGAGTCAGGTAGGTCTTTCCCAGGAAAAATTCCCACGGAGGTCATGTGTTTTATGTTTCCAGAAGCAACAACAGTTGTCCGCATGGTGTAATTAAAAGAATACGTCAGAGTATTGATAGTTATTATGGCTACGGTAGCTGAAAAAAGACAAGTCAAAGAAAATAAAAAAGGAGAAGGTAAACAAGATAATGTCATGCAATATTCAAGATTCATGCCTCGCTCCTCCACAGAGACGATCGCCTTACAGAGGCGTCACACATTAACCCAACATAAAACTCTGAAATGTCCAAGCTAGACACCGAAGCAGCCCACACTCAAGCCCGTACAAGGGAAAGTCCAGCTGTGAGAGTTTGGGGTCTTATGGGGCCAAACGTGTGCTTGACTGCACTCGGTCCAACCTGAGCGCTCAGCGGTTGCCTCGAGGACGCCAGACTGGCAGCTGCAGCTGGACCTTTAATGAGAGCTTAAAAAAAAGCTAAAGGCTTAAGTGAAGAAAGCGCTCTTTTGTGGGAGAGAGAGGAGGAAAACACACACGTTTAGCTCTTTCTGTGTTCGGCTGCTTGTGTTTGTAGGAGCGCACCTCCACCTACACCACCCGTCGCCTCCAGCGGCAGACGCAGGAGTTTAACAGTGAAACTCCATCCAAAGCAAACAGCACACTGCCTCTGTTTCGCTCTAGATTCCCACTACTTGGAGTTTTTGTTTTCTAAAAGGTGCTCTTTGTCCCCGCTGACGTGTTTTATCTGGCGAGGCGCGTGGGAGTGCCCCTTACTTAAAGCTAGGCCCAGGAGGCCTGTTTGGCTGGAGCAGATACAACCACGTGAATATATTACGCTGACAGTTGGGAGCAAATTGGTTATTAACTCTCGCAGACCTTTTTCCAGCACCCCACACCTCCACTCCTGCAAAATTTCCCTTGAAGGAGAGCTTTTAGCCAGACAGCTACAGCGTGTACCTCACAGTTGCAACAACTTCTCGCTTTATTCGCAGCCCATACAGATGAGCACACAGAGCCCATTTCAATTTGAAAATAATAAAAGGTTGTCTGGAATTTGGTGCTAAAAATAGGTTTTTATACACTATACTAAGACAAGCTCAGTGTTTTTTCCTTCTCCACCTAAACGGCAAGCCTAGAGGTGATCCCAGCCCACGCATGTCGGCATACAAAGCCAGGCATTCATACGTCCGTCCGCCGTCCTTGACGCCCACAGCTCTGACAGCATAGAAAAGGCAGCGGCCAACGGGATGGAGAGAAACGTAGAGCAGATATTTCATGGAAAGGAAAAACACAGAGTCTGCTGAATGAATGTTTTTAGCATTGAATTCAGAAGGAGCAGTGTTTCAAAGCTGACCGCTTTTAATTATCGAGAAAAGCAAAGGTGGAACTGCACAGTAGCACAGTACATCCCATGGAAGAAAAAGGTTGTTCATACCATAGAAAGAAATACTGTCTGATGGGTTGGGGCAGATATTTATGCTTTTTAGCATCCACTCGTACAGCTTGAAGGCACAGTCTGCTTTTAAACCTCCATGTCTTCAGATTTTAAACTGAATACTTGACAGTGGCTGTAAAGGGAACCGATCAAACAGCTAGCTTGGTTTATAGACGTGTTACTCCGTACATACGTATTTAACCTTCACAAGAATTTGAAACGATCTCTGTGAAGCTCTGTGGATGGATCTGACTGACATCTGAATTCTGCACATGAAGAAAGACCAGGACTTGGAGTCACTGGCAGACCGAACAGCAGAGGGGTTTAAAGTTCTTGCTATCACCGTGTCTCTTGATCAGTGTTTTGCTCTTTTATAAGATTTAATTTTCTGTTCTGTGACGTGTCGTGCACTCGACGCCTGAAATAATACGAGGTGGAAGGTGAAACTAAACTCTGAGGCTTTTATTCTTCTTGGCCTTTCCTTCATCTGTCGTGGCTTGGACTGAACTTCACCTGTTTGATTCAGTTACATTGAATCCTCTGGTATAAACTTTTTTTCAGGAACTTTTCCCAATTTTAAAGCCTAACATTCACAAAACTGTTGCTTTTAATTTTACCAGTGGCCTTTAAACTGCAGCAGCATCCTGTTGCCTGGGTTTTAATTCCCAGTGACTGAGAAACTGTTACCCAGTGACCACACTCTGGATAACCTTACTCTCTGACTCTTAGAATGACCACAAATCACAAAATGAACTGAATTTTTTATTGACTGAGACCATAAACTCATTAGGAGAGTGTACTGCAGTTAGGGGGAAAGGGCTGTTTTTGGTATAAACCTCTACAGGATCTTGTTTTTGCAGCTAAAAGTATCGTTACCTGGTGGCCATACAACAGCAACAAAGCAGATCCATGAATTGAACTTTATCCAATATAACAGGAAATCCATCCTAAGACATTCAGATAGACTTTAGTTAACCAGGATAGTTGGGCATGGTATAATTGTTTAATAGTTAATAATAGTATTTACTAGGATGCTAGCAATCTCTTTGCTCACTGGCATCATGTTTAATACTAGAAGCAGGTTTCAGCCTCAGCTGAAAAAATAGCAGCTTTTTCCTTAATGAGCATCAAGAACTTTGGCCGTTGGTGTCAGCCGTGTGGGAAGGCAGGGCTCACTGATCTGTGTTCACAGTTTATCTCTGGGACCTGGCAGACAGAAAGGTTTGAGTTAAGACTGTTCTAATGCCACGCCGTGACATCACTGCCTCCGAAGCATTAAATACCAGGCACTACAGATACATTTCTCCGATGGGGTTAAAATGAAAGTCTAAAAACTTATAGCTAACAGTTTGAAAACACTGTAAATCTTTTGACAATCCATAATGAGTTTTGGCCTCCGTGCCTTCATGCTCTAGTTTGTCAATCATTTTAAAGCACCTCTGTTATCTTCATGCTTCACTGGATTGTGGGAAACATCCACAGTGAGTCAGCACCTGCTGTTATGGCGAAGCATTCCTTTGCCATTGCTTTATTTCTTCTGTTTTAATTTAGAGCTGCGCTTTGGGAATCTCCCTTTCACGGGGGGCAGCTGATGCATGTCTGCCGAGGTTGTGGGGTCTTTCGGTGTGGCTGTAGGTGTATGAAAGCATGAATGTGTGGGAGATGGGACATGATGCTATACGTCCAAGTGTGCAAAGCTTTCTAAAAGCATCTTGTTGTAAATTATTACCCATTAAAAAAGTCATCAAATAACTAAACCCAGTCTGTGCAGCAGGGACGTGTGCACTGAGTGTGGTATCAGTTACATTAGCATTAACGCTGTTACTGTTGTCCAAGGGGCCCGGCACACTGGACACGCGGCCTAGCACCAGGTGGCTAACGGCTGGCTGTTTGGAATCCCTCTAACCTGTTTACTCGACCTCGGCCTGCTATTAATTTGTCACTGTGTTCAGGAGGGTTGTTTACAGAGGAATTTAACCTACACCGTAGCATATTAACTTCTGCCACCAGTGTTGATACTAAAAGTGGTTTTAAATTGGCAGCAGCTTAGTGAACGGCATTCCACTTTTTTTCTGGATACTTGGGCTGGAGCTGGAATAACAGTCAGCCTCGGACCATTTAGGGATGTATATGGCTGCTCGCTTCAACTCACCCGAGTTTCATTTAGTTGTTACTTATTGAATAGTCACAATTTACATATCTGAAGAAGAGTGTAAACTTTCATGGCTGTTCTCTTATCTGTCACTTAGACAGCACGTAAGAACGCCGTAGGGTTGTGTGATGTCATTTTGATGCATGTGGCTAAAAGTGTTTCGGTTTTCGTGTTATTTTGCTTCTCAAACTTCCATACGTCTGTCCCCTCACAAGAATCTCTGCACCTCTTACAGTATCAGTCAGATTTTAGTGAAACAAGATTAATTTGTCCTCGATGTGACTGTTTGCTCGAGTGAGACAGAACATGTGAAGGACAGGGAGGGATTTGGAAAGGATAAGATGCCCGAAGCAGAGGTGGTGAAGGTGGATGAGTTCAGAAATGAGTTTAGACTAGTGCTGTCAGCATAAAATAACATTAACGCCATAACCGCATTAACGCGGCAAATCTCCGTTAGCGAGTTATCGCGGATCGCCCCGTGCGTAGGGCTGCACGGTGTAAACGCGTTAGCGCGGTTAGCTCGTTAAAGCATTAGCACTGTCCGGCCAGCCCTACGCACGGGGCGATCCACGACAGCACTAGTTTAGATATGTGGCGCCAACCATCCAAATCAATGGACACAACACAACAGTGCAGGTAGGGTAAAGTGGGTGTCATGGGTCACATGTCACCGAAGGAGAGCAGGACGAGTGACGATGGCAGTGAGACCTGCTACGATGGTCTGTAGTCGGCGGCACTGACAAACAGACTGAGATGTCCGCATCCCGCATGCCTCTATAAAAGCAAAAAATCGAGGTGGCAGAGTTAAAGATGTGGGAGTTACCAGGATGGACAGGATTAGGAATGAGTACATCAGAGGGACTGTTCAGGCTGAGCGGTTTTGAACGTGGACTCCCGGTTTGGCGATGAGTGAGTGAGGTAGACGCAGCAGTAGCTCCACTTAATTTTGATCTTAAAACTCCAAATAGACCGTAATTATACGCAGTAACTGAAGGTAACTTAAACTGCTATCTGATAAAGTGGCTGGGTGTCTACAGGCCAGTTGAAAATGCCCAAAAAAGTTTAGCCAAAGTTGGACACGCCGGACGGGGAAGGCCCGAGTGAAGCCTCCGGCCACAGTAAAGACGCCAGCAGAACCGTCACAAGTACAGACAATACAGTGTTGGGGGCTATTGCGGCACTCCGCTCCGAACTGGCAGGTGTTAAGGCTGAAATTTGTGACAAAATTGAAAATAAGATCTCAGAAGTCACAGCAGTATTAAGAGGGGAGATAGCCAGCTTGAAAGCCGAGAATGACAAAGCCATAACAACACAACCGATAAAGCGTGGTAAAGTGTTGGCATACCTAAAATCATTGAGATCAGATGTAATTTTCTTACAGGAGACACATCTTAAAAATGATGCACATTGCAGGATTAGAGCTAAGTGGATAGGGCAGGTTTATCACTCAAGGTTTTCCGCAAAGGCAAGGGGTACAGTAATAATTATTCGTAAAAATGTGCCATTCATACATAAATCTACTCTGGCAGATAAGGAGGGGAGATATATCATGGTGGTAGGAGAAATTCAGTCTATACCAATCACATTGCTGAATGTCTATGGCCCGAACAGGGATGACCCGGCGTTCTTTAGAAAAAGGTTTAGCTTGATCCCAGATATTTCAACTACAAACTTGATATTTGGGGGAGACTTTAATTTAGTTTTAGATACCTATCTGGACAGGTCGTCAGCTCAGAGAATGGCGCCATCAAATGCTTCTAGGTTTCTGAAATCGTTTATTGATCATTCGGGTCTTGTGGATGTTTGGAGAACCTTGAATGCAACCGGAAGGGAATATTCCTTTCACTCTGGGGTTCATAATATGTACTCCCGCATAGACTACTTTCTATTAGATAGTAAACTGTTACATGGAGTCCAAAGTAGTAAATATCATAATATCTTTATATCAGATCATAGCCCAGTGTCTATTTCACTAAATTTACTGGAATCAGGTGGTAATTATAAACACTGGCGATTAGACCCTCAACTTCTTACGAGGAAAACATTGTGCAATTATTTGTAAGAACAGATCAAGCTGTCTTTTGAGATGAATGACAAAGACGATGTATCACCTCTTTTATTGTGGGAGACGTTTAAAGCATACGTGAGAGGCTGTGTAATCTCTTTTCAGTCGCCTGAGAAAAAACATAATAACAAATACAAAAATTGGACTCTGAGAATGCCAGACAACCGTCTGTACAGCTACATAGTAAAATATCAGCTCTTAAGTATAAACTCAATAACTTGCTCTCAGATAAAATTTCCAGGGCCTTCATGTATGTTAAGCAGACCTATTTTGAATTTGGTGATAAGCCACATAAATTACTGGCCAGGCATCTAAGGAAGAGAGAAAGTGATAGGGCCATTCATGCAATCAGGTCAGACTCAGGGTTGTTGACTAACTCTTATAAGGATATTAATACTGCTTTTAGACAGTTTTATGAACAGTTATATACATCTCAGTGTAATGCACCTCCTGAAATTATGCAGGATTTTCTAAGCAAATGTAACTTGCCTACATTGGCACAAAAGGACAGGACATCTCTAGATGCAGATTTAACATGTCCAGAATTGATTAATACCATACGCTCCCTGAAAAACGGGAAAAGCCCAGGACCTGATGGTTTATGTAATGAGTTTTATATCTGTGAGGGTTCTCAGCCATCCAGGTCATCGTAGTCTAAGGAGTTTGCAAAGAAAAGCGTCTGGACTTGTTTAAGTTGCTTGAAGACGTTTCACCTCTCATCCAAGAAGCTTCTTCAGTTCTAAGGTCAAATGGAGAGTCCCAGATTTAAACCCAGTGGGAGTATCCCCCCAAAGAGGGACAAAAGGACCCCCTGATGATCCTCTACCTAATCACATGAGCCAAGGTGTGAAAGCGGGTGTGGGTCCCAATCAGCCAGGGTTTCGGGTGAGCTCATTGTGAAACCTGGCCCCACCCTATCATGCGAATTCCTGAGGTCAGATGGCCCAGGATGTGAGTGGGCGTTAAGGCGTCTGGGGAGGGAACTCAAAACTGGATTATAGATTGCAGACAGTTGGTGTCGTAAGCCCCGCCTCTGTTCAAAGATGGTCGCTCACAGTGGACATAGATGGCCTCTTTCACTCCTCTTTCAAACCATCTGTCCTCTCTGTCCAAAATGTGAACATTGGCATCCTCAAAAGAGTGACCTTTGACCTTTAGATGCAGATGGACTGCTGAGTCTTGTCCTGTGGAGGTGGCTCTTCTATGTTGTGCCATGCGCTTGTGAAGTGGCTGTTTGGTCTCTCCAATGTAGAGGTCTGGGCATTCCTCGCTGCACTGTACAGCATACACCACGTTGTTAAGTCTGTGTTTTGGAGTTTTGTCTTTCGGGTGAACCAGTTTCTGTCTGAGTGTGTTGCTGGGTCTGAAGTACACTGGGATGTCGTGCTTGGAGAAAACTCTCCTGAGTTTCTCTGATACACCGGCTACATAGGGGATGACAACGTTGTTGCGTCTATCTTTCTTATCCTCCCTCGCTGGTGTCTGATCTTCTTTTCTGTGCCTCTTTTTTTCTTTTCTGTGAGTTTTATAAAAAGTTTAGCAGTTTACTAAGCCCATATTTGCTGAAAATGTTTAATATGGCCTTGGAAGATGGTGCACTCCCACAGACCCTGAATGAAGCAACTGTGACTCTCATTCCAAAGAAAAGAAAGGACCCAGAATGTCACGGTTCTGGGTCCGTTGGACCCAGTATTTTGAGTTGTTATGTTTTAGTGTGTTTTTGCATTTTGGATTCTTTTCTTATGATTATGAATCTATGTTTTGCTTATTCTTTAGGGATTAGTTCGTAGGGTTTGTGTTCTCATGTTTACTGCAGGTTGAGTTCAGTTTCATGTGTCATGTTCTGTCTGTCTCTCTGTGTTGAGTCCGTGTCTTTGAGTAGTGTTTCATGTTTCCTGTTTTACTGTGAAAGTCTTTGTCTTATGTTAGTGTGTGCTGCTTTGTTCCCCCTGTCCCGTTAGTCCTGATCTCTCCCAGCTGTGTCTCCCTCCTGTTGTCCATTCCCTCATTACTACCCTGTGTATATAAGCCCTGTGTTTTCCCATGCTCGGTGTCGCGTCGTACCATCAGATCATGCCTGTGTGTTCCCGGTTCTCCATGTTCAGTGTTCACTTCATGTTTTGTTTTTGTACCAGCAATAAAGCTGAGGTTTTTGAGTTTAACGTTAGTGTCTGAGTCCTGCGCTTGGATCCTCCTCTCCGCCTGCCCGCACACAGAGCCCTGACAGAACGACGCGACCAGTATGGATCCAGCGGACTCACATTTTGCCTCCAAGGGAGAGAATCTCGCACACCTATGGGATTACTGTTGGAGGATAGCCCACGCAGCGAGCCCCGAGAAGAGGCTGTTGGAGGTAGTATTTTTTGATAATTTTTTGTCGTCCACTGCCTCGACTATCAGTTTTCTGAATATAAATGGACTCAAACACATAATAACAGCTCTAAGAGCGAGGCTAAATTTCGAACTGTTTGGCATGGGCGGCCCAGGGAAAGAGGATTCAGTTGTTCTCCTGGAGGCCCTCGCAACTTGGTGCTCTCAACAACAGCAGCATTTTTTGCCAAGGTTTATCGCCAAATCGTTTGATCCGTCCTTAAAGAAGAAATGCAACCCTCACCATCATCACCCAACCACACTTACATTCTCTCCTGTAGTACGGACTGGTGTAGCTTTCATTTCCACACCTTCAGCTCAGCTAGCTGATCAGCAGCCACCTGTAGCTCAGTGTCCAGTGCTCCCTGCTCAGCAGTCACCTGTAGCTCAGTGTCCAGTGTTCCCTGCTCAGCAGTCACCTGTAGCCCAGTGTCCAGTGTTCCCTGGTCAGCAGTCACCTGTAGCCCAGTGTCCAGTGTTCCCTGCTCAGCAGTCACCTGTAGCTCAGTGTCCAGTGTTCCCTGCTCAGCAGTCACCTGTAGCTCAGTGTCCAGTGTTCCCTGCTCAGCAGTCACCTGTAGCTCAGTGTCCAGTGTTCCCTGCTCAGCAGTCACCTGTAGCTCGGTGTCCAGTGTTCCCTGCTCAGCAGTCACCTGTAGCTCGGTGTCCAGTGTTCCCTGCTCAGCAGTCACCTGTAGCTCGGTGTCCAGTGTTCCCTGCTCAGCAGTCACCTGTAGCTCGGTGTCCAGTGTTCCCTGCTCAGCAGTCACCTGTAGCTCGGTGTCCAGTGTTCCCTGCTCAGCAGTCACCTGTAGCTCGGTGTCCAGTGTTCCCTGCTCAGCAGTCACCTGTAGCTCGGTGTCCAGTGTTCCCTGCTCAGCAGTCACCGGTTGCTCGGTGTCCAGTGTTCCCTGCTCAGCAGTCACCGGTTGCTCGGTGTCCAGTGTTCCCTGCTCAGCAGCCACCGGTTGCTCGGTGTCCAGTGTTCCCTGCTCAGCAGCCACCGGTTGCTCGGTGTCCAGTGTTCCCTGCTCAGCAGCCACCGGTTGCTCGGTGTCCAGTGTTCCCTGCTCAGCAGCCACCGGTTGCTCGGTGTCCAGTGTTCCCTGCTCAGCAGCCACCGGTTGCTCGGTGTCCAGTGTTCCCTGCTCAGCAGCCACCGGTTGCTCGGTGTCCAGTGTTCCCTGCTCAGCAGCCACCGGTTGCTCGGTGTCCAGTGTTCCCTGCTCAGCAGCCACCGGTTGCTCGGTGTCCAGTGTTCCCTGCTCAGCAGCCACCGGTTGCTCGGTGTCCAGTGTTCCCTGCTCAGCAGCCACCGGTTGCTCGGTGTCCAGTGTTCCCTGCTCAGCAGCCACCGGTTGCTCGGTGTCCAGTGTTCCCTGCTCAGCAGCCACCGGTTGCTCGGTGTCCAGTGTTCCCTGCTCAGCAGCCACCGGTTGCTCGGTGTCCAGTGTTCCCTGCTCAGCAGCCACCGGTTGCTCGGTCTCCACCTCCACCAATGTTTTCATCTCAAATTCAGTCACCCGTAGCTCGGTCTCCACCTCCACCACATTCAGCTCCGCTACCCATAGCTCAGTCATTTCCACAATCAGACTTACTACAAACTTTGTTACAGTCCATAACCCAGTCAGTAGCGCAGTTAGTAAAGGAATCATTAGCTTTGTCAACTGCTCGGTCAGCCACTCATCTTCACCCTCAGCCAGGGGTCCCAATTGCCTCTGGCCCTGCATCTGCTCCAGCTGGAGGGCCCGAGGAGCCCGTCCAGCCTCATGTCTCAACAGCTGGAGGGTCCGAGGAGCCCGTCCAGCCTCAAGTGTCGTCAGCTGGGGGTTCGGGAGAACCCAGCCAGCCTCAAGTTTCGTCAGCTGGGGGTTCAGGTGAACCCAGACAGCATCCTGCCTCGTCGGCTGGAGGGCCTGAGGAGCCCAGCCAGCCTCAAGTGTTGTCAGCTGGGGGTTCGGGAGAACCCAGCCAGCCTCAAGTGTTGTCAGCTGGGGGTTCGGGAGAACCCAGCCAGCCTCAAATGTCGTCAGCTGGAGGGCCGGAGTCGCCCGTCCAGCCTTATGCCACGTCTGCTGGTGGGTCCGAGGAGCCCACCCAGCACCACACCTCTTTAGCTGAGGGTCCTGGAGGACCCAGACAGCACATCCTCCCGTCTGCTGGCGGTCCGGGGAGGGCTGTTCAGCCGTCACCCACATCATCATCATCGCCGCCTGCAGCATCATCATCATCGCCGCCTGCAGCATCATCATCATCGCCGCCTGCAGCAGCCGCAGCTTCATCCACGCCTGCAGCAGCCGCAGCTTCATCCACGCCTGCAGCAGCCGCAGCTTCATCCACGCCTGCAGCAGCCGCAGCTTCATCCACGCCTGCAGCAGCCGCAGCTTCATCCACGCCTGCAGCAGCCGCAGCTTCATCCACGCCTGCAGCAGCCGCAGCTTCATCCACGCCTGCAGCAGCCGCAGCTTCATCCACGCCTGCAGCAGCCGCAGCTTCATCCACGCCTGCAGCAGCCGCAGCTTCATCCACGCCTGCAGCAGCCTCCGCAGCCGTCCCGCTGCCGTCAGGTTCCGCAGCCGTCCCGCTGCCGTCAGGTTCCGCAGCCGTCCCGCTGCCGTCAGGTTCCGCAGCCGTCCCGCTGCCGTCAGGTTCCGCAGCCGTCCCGCTGCCGTCAGGTTCCGCAGCCGCTCCGCCTTCGTCCACGCCTGGCCCGGCCTCTGCTCTGCCATCGTCTGGCCCTGCGGTTGCCGCACCGTCATGGGACCCGGTCCGTCCTGTTCCGCCTCGGCTCTGCCGGCCGTTTTCAAGGCCTCTAAGTTGGCATCGTGGCCGTCGAGGACGGCCTCCGGAAAGAGTTCGTCGCCGCCGCTGGCATCACGGCCGACCTCCGGAAAGAGTTCGTCGCCGCCGCTGGCATCACGGCCGACCTCCGGAAAGAGTTCGTCGCCGTGCGCACGGTCGGCCACCAGAACCGTTTGCCCGTCGCCACCGTTGCTGTGTGCACAGTCGGCCACCGGAACTGTTTTCCTGTCGTTGCCATTCGCACGGTCGGCCTCCTGAACTTTTTGTGGACTCGTGTTGAGTTCCGGTCTAGTTTTGTTTGGATTGTTTCTGTATCGCTGGACTTTGGATTTCTTGGACTGTTTCTAGGTCTCCAGTGTTTGTGTTGTGCTGTTTTTGTTTTTTTTTTTTGTGTTTATGGACTACTCTGGACTCATGCTCCTTGTTTTTTTGTTTGGATTCTGTCCCTCCTTCCTGGACCCCCTCCACCCGCCCTGGCCTGGTGCTTTCTTGTGCTTTTTTGTTTAGGGCTGTCGGGAGCCAGCCCTTAGAGGGGGGGTACTGTCACGGTTCTGGGTCCGTTGGACCCAGTATTTTGAGTTGTTATGTTTTAGTGTGTTTTTGCATTTTGGATTCTTTTCTTATGATTATGAATCTATGTTTTGCTTATTCTTTAGGGATTAGTTCGTAGGGTTTGTGTTCTCATGTTTACTGCAGGTTGAGTTCAGTTTCATGTGTCATGTTCTGTCTGTCTCTCTGTGTTGAGTCCGTGTCTTTGAGTAGTGTTTCATGTTTCCTGTTTTACTGTGAAAGTCTTTGTCTTATGTTAGTGTGTGCTGCTTTGTTCCCCCTGTCCCGTTAGTCCTGATCTCTCCCAGCTGTGTCTCCCTCCTGTTGTCCATTCCCTCATTACTACCCTGTGTATATAAGCCCTGTGTTTTCCCATGCTCGGTGTCGCGTCGTACCATCAGATCATGCCTGTGTGTTCCCGGTTCTCCATGTTCAGTGTTCACTTCATGTTTTGTTTTTGTACCAGCAATAAAGCTGAGGTTTTTGAGTTTAACGTTAGTGTCTGAGTCCTGCGCTTGGATCCTCCTCTCCGCCTGCCCGCACACAGAGCCCTGACAGAACGACGCGACCAGTATGGATCCAGCGGACTCACATTTTGCCTCCAAGGGAGAGAATCTCGCACACCTATGGGATTACTGTTGGAGGATAGCCCACGCAGCGAGCCCCGAGAAGAGGCTGTTGGAGGTAGTATTTTTTGATAATTTTTTGTCGTCCACTGCCTCGACTATCAGTTTTCTGAATATAAATGGACTCAAACACATAATAACAGCTCTAAGAGCGAGGCTAAATTTCGAACTGTTTGGCATGGGCGGCCCAGGGAAAGAGGATTCAGTTGTTCTCCTGGAGGCCCTCGCAACTTGGTGCTCTCAACAACAGCAGCATTTTTTGCCAAGGTTTATCGCCAAATCGTTTGATCCGTCCTTAAAGAAGAAATGCAACCCTCACCATCATCACCCAACCACACTTACATTCTCTCCTGTAGTACGGACTGGTGTAGCTTTCATTTCCACACCTTCAGCTCAGCTAGCTGATCAGCAGCCACCTGTAGCTCAGTGTCCAGTGCTCCCTGCTCAGCAGTCACCTGTAGCTCAGTGTCCAGTGTTCCCTGCTCAGCAGTCACCTGTAGCTCAGTGTCCAGTGTTCCCTGCTCAGCAGTCACCTGTAGCCCAGTGTCCAGTGTTCCCTGGTCAGCAGTCACCTGTAGCCCAGTGTCCAGTGTTCCCTGCTCAGCAGTCACCTGTAGCTCGGTGTCCAGTGTTCCCTGCTCAGCAGTCACCTGTAGCTCGGTGTCCAGTGTTCCCTGCTCAGCAGTCACCTGTAGCTCGGTGTCCAGTGTTCCCTGCTCAGCAGTCACCTGTAGCTCGGTGTCCAGTGTTCCCTGCTCAGCAGTCACCTGTAGCTCGGTGTCCAGTGTTCCCTGCTCAGCAGTCACCTGTAGCTCGGTGTCCAGTGTTCCCTGCTCAGCAGTCACCTGTAGCTCGGTGTCCAGTGTTCCCTGCTCAGCAGTCACCTGTAGCTCGGTGTCCAGTGTTCCCTGCTCAGCAGTCACCTGTAGCTCGGTGTCCAGTGTTCCCTGCTCAGCAGTCACCTGTAGCTCGGTGTCCAGTGTTCCCTGCTCAGCAGTCACCGGTTGCTCGGTGTCCAGTGTTCCCTGCTCAGCAGTCACCGGTTGCTCGGTGTCCAGTGTTCCCTGCTCAGCAGCCACCGGTTGCTCGGTGTCCAGTGTTCCCTGCTCAGCAGCCACCGGTTGCTCGGTGTCCAGTGTTCCCTGCTCAGCAGCCACCGGTTGCTCGGTGTCCAGTGTTCCCTGCTCAGCAGCCACCGGTTGCTCGGTGTCCAGTGTTCCCTGCTCAGCAGCCACCGGTTGCTCGGTGTCCAGTGTTCCCTGCTCAGCAGCCACCGGTTGCTCGGTGTCCAGTGTTCCCTGCTCAGCAGCCACCGGTTGCTCGGTGTCCAGTGTTCCCTGCTCAGCAGCCACCGGTTGCTCGGTGTCCAGTGTTCCCTGCTCAGCAGCCACCGGTTGCTCGGTGTCCAGTGTTCCCTGCTCAGCAGCCACCGGTTGCTCGGTCTCCACCTCCACCAATGTTTTCATCTCAAATTCAGTCACCCGTAGCTCGGTCTCCACCTCCACCACATTCAGCTCCGCTACCCATAGCTCAGTCATTTCCACAATCAGACTTACTACAAACTTTGTTACAGTCCATAACCCAGTCAGTAGCGCAGTTAGTAAAGGAATCATTAGCTTTGTCAACTGCTCGGTCAGCCACTCATCTTCACCCTCAGCCAGGGGTCCCAATTGCCTCTGGCCCTGCATCTGCTCCAGCTGGAGGGCCCGAGGAGCCCGTCCAGCCTCATGTCTCAACAGCTGGAGGGTCCGAGGAGCCCGTCCAGCCTCAAGTGTCGTCAGCTGGGGGTTCGGGAGAACCCAGCCAGCCTCAAGTTTCGTCAGCTGGGGGTTCAGGTGAACCCAGACAGCATCCTGCCTCGTCGGCTGGAGGGCCTGAGGAGCCCAGCCAGCCTCAAGTGTTGTCAGCTGGGGGTTCGGGAGAACCCAGCCAGCCTCAAGTGTTGTCAGCTGGGGGTTCGGGAGAACCCAGCCAGCCTCAAATGTCGTCAGCTGGAGGGCCGGAGTCGCCCGTCCAGCCTTATGCCACGTCTGCTGGTGGGTCCGAGGAGCCCACCCAGCACCACACCTCTTTAGCTGAGGGTCCTGGAGGACCCAGACAGCACATCCTCCCGTCTGCTGGCGGTCCGGGGAGGGCTGTTCAGCCGTCACCCACATCATCATCATCGCCGCCTGCAGCATCATCATCATCGCCGCCTGCAGCATCATCATCATCGCCGCCTGCAGCAGCCGCAGCTTCATCCACGCCTGCAGCAGCCGCAGCTTCATCCACGCCTGCAGCAGCCGCAGCTTCATCCACGCCTGCAGCAGCCGCAGCTTCATCCACGCCTGCAGCAGCCGCAGCTTCATCCACGCCTGCAGCAGCCGCAGCTTCATCCACGCCTGCAGCAGCCGCAGCTTCATCCACGCCTGCAGCAGCCGCAGCTTCATCCACGCCTGCAGCAGCCTCCGCAGCCGTCCCGCTGCCGTCAGGTTCCGCAGCCGTCCCGCTGCCGTCAGGTTCCGCAGCCGTCCCGCTGCCGTCAGGTTCCGCAGCCGTCCCGCTGCCGTCAGGTTCCGCAGCCGTCCCGCTGCCGTCAGGTTCCGCAGCCGCTCCGCCTTCGTCCACGCCTGGCCCGGCCTCTGCTCTGCCATCGTCTGGCCCTGCGGTTGCCGCACCGTCATGGGACCCGGTCCGTCCTGTTCCGCCTCGGCTCTGCCGGCCGTTTTCAAGGCCTCTAAGTTGGCATCGTGGCCGTCGAGGACGGCCTCCGGAAAGAGTTCGTCGCCGCCGCTGGCATCACGGCCGACCTCCGGAAAGAGTTCGTCGCCGCCGCTGGCATCACGGCCGACCTCCGGAAAGAGTTCGTCGCCGTGCGCACGGTCGGCCACCAGAACCGTTTGCCCGTCGCCACCGTTGCTGTGTGCACAGTCGGCCACCGGAACTGTTTTCCTGTCGTTGCCATTCGCACGGTCGGCCTCCTGAACTTTTTGTGGACTCGTGTTGAGTTCCGGTCTAGTTTTGTTTGGATTGTTTCTGTATCGCTGGACTTTGGATTTCTTGGACTGTTTCTAGGTCTCCAGTGTTTGTGTTGTGCTGTTTTTGTTTTTTTTTTTGTGTTTATGGACTACTCTGGACTCATGCTCCTTGTTTTTTTGTTTGGATTCTGTCCCTCCTTCCTGGACCCCCTCCACCCGCCCTGGCCTGGTGCTTTCTTGTGCTTTTTTGTTTAGGGCTGTCGGGAGCCAGCCCTTAGAGGGGGGGTACTGTCACGGTTCTGGGTCCGTTGGACCCAGTATTTTGAGTTGTTATGTTTTAGTGTGTTTTTGCATTTTGGATTCTTTTCTTATGATTATGAATCTATGTTTTGCTTATTCTTTAGGGATTAGTTCGTAGGGTTTGTGTTCTCATGTTTACTGCAGGTTGAGTTCAGTTTCATGTGTCATGTTCTGTCTGTCTCTCTGTGTTGAGTCCGTGTCTTTGAGTAGTGTTTCATGTTTCCTGTTTTACTGTGAAAGTCTTTGTCTTATGTTAGTGTGTGCTGCTTTGTTCCCCCTGTCCCGTTAGTCCTGATCTCTCCCAGCTGTGTCTCCCTCCTGTTGTCCATTCCCTCATTACTACCCTGTGTATATAAGCCCTGTGTTTTCCCATGCTCGGTGTCGCGTCGTACCATCAGATCATGCCTGTGTGTTCCCGGTTCTCCATGTTCAGTGTTCACTTCATGTTTTGTTTTTGTACCAGCAATAAAGCTGAGGTTTTTGAGTTTAAAGTTAGTGTCTGAGTCCTGCGCTTGGATCCTCCTCTCCGCCTGCCCGCACACAGAGCCCTGACACAGAATTGGTGAGTTCTTACTGACCAATCTCTTTATTGAACACAGATCAGAAAATACTGGCCAAATCTTTAGCCAGGAGACTTAGTTCCCACATAGGTAAACTGGTTCACCCAGGTCAAACAGGGTTTATCCCAGCAAGGCATGCATCTCATAACCTGAGACGTCTTTTTGACATTATTTATTCCTCTAGGGATCCAGATGGTAAATGGCCTGTATTTGTATAGCGCTTTACTCAGTCCCTAAGGACCCCAAAGCGCTTTACACTACATTCAGTCATTCACACATTCACACACTGGCAATGGCAAGCTACATTGTAGCCACAGCTGCCCTGGGGCGCACTGACAGAGGAGAGGCTGCCGGACACTGGCGCCACCGGGCCCTCTGACCACCACCAGTAAAGACCTAGTGATATTGAGCCTTGATGCAGAAAAGGCCTTTGACTGTGTCGAATGGTCATATCTATATGCAGTATTAAGTAAGTTCGGAGTTGGACCTAAATTTGTCTCCTGGATTCAATTGTTATATAGTAATCCGTGTGCCAGAATACTCACAAACAATACCCTTTCCGAACCATTTAAGCTATTTCGTGGCACAAGACAAGGATGTGCGCTGAGCCCTTTATTGTTTGGCCTCGCATTAGAGCCGTTGGCGGAAACAATTCAGAAACATAAAGAAATACATGGCTACAATACAGGATGCACCTCCAATAAGATCTCACTGTACGCCGATGATATTCTGCTGTTTGTAACCAGACCATTAGATTCAATCCCTAAGGTGCTAGTAACAATAGATTTATTTAGCTCTTTTTCAGGTTACAAAGTAAATTGGGGGAAGAGCGAATTGATGCCAATTAAATGCAGTAATCTTGATTTACTAAATCGTCTTCCCTTTAGAATAACATCAGAAAAATTTTCATATCTTGGAATTAAAGTTACTAAGTCATACAAGTCATTATATGAAGCCAATTTTGTGAGAATTCTGGATACATTTAAAAACGAGGTTGAATTTTGGAAATCACTCCCACTTTCCATGATAGGTAGGGTGAACGCGATCAAAATGATTTGTCTCCCCCAACTCCTATATCTGTTTCAAAATATCCTTGTGTATCTAAAAGCTACATTTCTTCAGAAATTGGATTCAGTCCTTCTCCCTTTTATCTGGAATTACAAGAGCCACAGGATAAAAAAGGCCCACCTTTGTAAAGAGAAAATACATGGTGGCCTAGCCTTACCAGAATTTAAAAATTACTACTTCGCAGCTAATATGCAATACATAGCTTATTGCTAAACGCGATCACATGCTAATGGATTGTCACATAACTACCAGATAACAATATAAACCCACAGGATGCACTCCCACACACTGTCAGTGTGCAGCTGACTGCTGCTGGGGTCTGCGTCACTCTGGGTTATTGGCTAGCTTTCTGTTAGCATGCTATTGGTCCAGATGGTTGCAAAAAGCCAAAGTTGTGTTAGCGGTATGATCCAGCGTTTTCCGTTTCTGTCTTGGATACAGTTTGTACTTTATCATCATGCTCTTGTCCTTTTGTACAGTAAAAATTAAAGTAAATAGCAAAAGTCCATATCTCCGCAGTAGACTGTTCAGTTTCCTCCTCCCACGGATAAATTGAAATAAGTTGGTTCAAGTGAGCAGGAAAGAAAAACATATTTGGTGATATCTCTGTTTTTTTCTGAAAAATGTAACGTACAGTAACCTGTGAACTGTAATGATGACCTGGATGAGCTAACTGTGTCACTGGTTTGGTGCTCAGGTGACAACTGTAACATCCCCCTGCAGCTGTGTTTCTACTAATATGTTCCAACTAAGCCGGATCAACTTTTGCTTCTCTTTTGGTCTCCGCCAACTCCTCAAAAATATCCTCTATGCTGGGAAGCAAGTTGCTGCTTAGCCACTGAAGCCAGTGTGAAAGGCTCAAAAAGCAAAAGCTACTGAAAACAGAATCAGTCCTCACAGAGTTCCCAACTAGGATAAATGTGAAGCCAGAGGATAAAAAGCCACCCCAGTGAGCTGAAGACACTAAAGAGCTTTAAGATATTATGTGGATCTTTTTCAGTTCTTGGTCACTTGCTGCACTCTGACTGTGTTCTTATTGTCTTGAGGTGCCTGCTGTTGTGACTTGATGCTATATAAATAAAACTGAACTGAACTCAGGATCATAACCCGCTTGTGTCAGAAGCTGATGTGTTTAAGCTGCATGTACATGCAGACGCCAACCCAGTCACCTCACCCAGCTTTGTCTTTGTCACTGTATGTGTTATGTCTACATTATGTCTTCATAAGAAGTCTCTGATGATGTTACAGCGGTGGGCAGTGCTACTCCTGTGCAGCGTCTCTGATCATACGTGGTCTCCAGAGTGGGACGTTATGACACTGCAGGGGCTCATTACGAAAGGTTCATGTTAAACACCCGTCGCTGCCGCTGTCAGACGGCCCATCGTTGTGTTGTCTTCGGGGGTTTGCTCACAGACGTGTGGATTCCAGCTCAATATTTATCTACGTGAGTTCCACCAAGTCACATCATGATCACAGCCAGGAACCCGTAGAGGAGCACAGCTGTCGACGACTGTTGTTTCAGGTGATACCAAAACAGCTCAGACAGAGATAAGAGCCGTATTAGCCAAATCAGGGATACCACAATTAGACTTAAACATAATTAACCACTTAACATCCACCAGGTCACAGGAGGCCCTGTTTAGGGTTATTGTTGGCTTTATGTTAGATAAATAGGAAGACTATAAAAAACTGCATGATGTTACCTTTCCAATAACTTCTCCTATTACGTTTCTTTCATTTTCCTCTCTCTTTTTAAAGTTTTTACACTTTGGTAATCGAAGTAGGCAAAATGCATATAAGAAGATTCCTACTCTTAACTAAAGATATATCGCAAATTACCAGGAAGAGGTTAAGGAAATTTGAGATCTGAAGAGTCACCCATGGAAAATGAATTAACACCTCATGACCAGCCGTTGCAGCAGAATGGCTTCAGTTAATCAGTCAATCGATCCCTTTGGTGGACTTAATATTATACTGAAGTGCAAATAATAATAAAGTGATGAAAATTCTCAGTCAGGAGTAGAACAGAGTGGGAGATTGTTGCAACGTCTGCAGTGATGTGGTCACTCTGCACGTATATTCTGGTTAAAAGATCTACAGTAAATGTGAATGCAACGCAATCAGTTTACAGGTTGATCCTTATACCTAACCCTCATCATGGCCATGAGCCGCGGGTAGTGACCAAGAGAATGAGACACTACTTAAGATACAAGCAGCAGAAATTAGCTTCCAGTGGTGATGGATGGATGGATGGATGGATGGATGGATGCATGGATGGGTGCATGGGTAGATGGATGGATGGATGCATGGATGCATGCATGGATGCATGCATGGATGCATGGATGGGTGCATGGGTAGATGGATGGATGGATGGATGGATGGATGCATGGATGGATGGATGGATGGATGGATGGGTAGATGGATGGATGGATGGATGAATTTATGGATGGATGGATGCATGGGTGGATGGATGGATGGATGGATGGATGGATGGATGGATGAATGAATTTATGGATGGATGGATGCATGGGTAGATGGATGGACGGATGCATGGATGGATGGATGCATGGATGCATGCATGCATGCATGGATGGATGGGTGCATGGGTAGATGGATGGATGGATGGATGCATGGATGGGTGCATGGATGGGTGCATGGGTGGATGGATGGATGCATGGATGGATGCATGGATGGGTGCATGGGTGGATGGATGGATGGATGGATGGATGGATGGATGAATTTATGGATGGATGGATGCATGGGTAGATGGATGGATGGATGGATGGACGGATGAATTTATGGATGGATGGATGCATGGGTAGATGGATGGACGGATGCATGGATGGATGGATGGATGGATGGATGCATGCATGCATGGATGCATGGATGGATGCATGGATGGGTGCATGGGTGGATGGATGGATGGATGGATGGATGATGGATGGATGCATGGATGGATGGATGGATGCATGCATGGATGGATGGATGGATGGATGAATTTATGGATGGATGGATGGATGGATGGGTAGATGGATGATGGATGGATGGATGGATGGATGGATGGATGGATGGACGGATGAATTTATGGATGGATGGATGCATGGGTAGATGGATGGACGGATGCATGGATGGATGGGTGCATGGGTAGATGGATGGATGGATGGATGGGTGGATGCATGGATGGATGGATGCATGGGTAGATGGATGGACGGATGCATGGATGGATGGATGGATGGATGCATGGATGGATGGATGGATGGATGGATGGGTGCATGGGTAGATGGATGGATGGATGGATGGATGGATGGGTGCATGGGTAGATGGATGCATGGATGCCTGGATGGATAGATGGTCAGGATTCAGCCTCAGAAGGGTCCATGCTGTGCTGATCAGTAGTCGAAGGACGCTGAGTGTGGAGGTCGGCAGCAACACTGTAAGCTGTCCGTTACATTTAGGCCCCGAGACTAAATGTAAGTAGACAGAAGTTAATTTAACACACACACACCAACAGTAACCTCACAAAGCACAGCTTCCCTGAGTAATAGACCCGACAGACACCCTAACAGACTTCAGATACTCACACACACATTTCACACTCTGCCCTCCTAAGCCTCTGCCCAATAAAAACCCAGTGCTGGAGCACGCTCCCTGTAGTGCAGTATAATCATTCCTCCGAGCTGCCACGGTGACAGTTTGAAAAACTGCTGTATTCCTGTCTGGGGGGGCAGTGGTCACTTGATAGTTATGGTGGGTGTCAGGTGAAAAACTCGAATCTCCAATAGTCTGGTTTTTTCAGCGTCTAACAAAAGGAGCTTTGTGCCAGATGTGATTCAGTCTTGCGAAATAAAACCTGAATGAAATGTGTTTGTTTTGCCTAACACAGTACTGTTACACACACATCACTAAGAGGTTAAAGTGGATATGCTATAATCACAACAGCTCTGCTCTGTCGGGTTGCAACACTTTCTAGATCAGTACCTGTCAAGCTGAGCTCTGAAGTGAAATACAGGGACGCTATCATAATAATCATAATAACAGTGTAAATGTGGCAGTGAGGTCATTCAGATACTGCTGGCGTAACAGATACACAAGGTTGGCATCTATGTTTTGACACACTACCTGTGGTTATATTAGACACACACAGACCCACTCAAGCAGTTGTGATGAGTCCACGTCGATTACTCACCTGGAAAAATCTGCCTGTGAGTTAAACTTCTGAGGTCTTAATGAAAAAGCGTGTTGTCCTGATCTATTGTCTGACTGTGCTTTTACAAATGTTGCATCATTTAATGCTAAGAAGTCAGCTCTGTGCCTGTTTGTGTCCTCTGTAGTCAAATCTAGCTTCTACCAACTGCGTCTTATTTTGAAGGCTAAGCATTACGTACCACATAAGGATCTTGAAAAGCTTATTCATGCCTTTGTGACCTCTAGATCACATTACTGTAATTCCCTTTACTTTGGTCTCCATGCTGCTCTTCTCCTTAGATTACAGCTTGTCCAAAATGCCGCGGCACGCCTTTTGACTGGTACCGGAAGGTTTGCCTCTATCACCCCTGTCCTTGCTGATTTGCACTGGCTTCCCATCAAATACCGCATCTAATTTAAAATATTGCTGCTTACCTTCAAAATTATAAATAATACAGCAGCTAGCTATCTCGTCGAACTTCTTAGACCATACACCCCTGGGAGAGCCCTAAGATCATCTGACCAATTACTCTTGGTACATGGCGATCGTGGCTCAAGAGTTGGGAGTTCGCCTTGTAATCGGAAGGTTGCCGGTTCGAGCCCCAACTTGGAC